>NC_133503.1:152620000-153245000 GCF_049354715.1 Callithrix jacchus
CTTATTTTTGTCTTCCTGGAACCCGGTCCCAGTGCAGCTTGCCATCTTCCTTCAGAGAGTCGCCCTTTGCCTCTCTCCAGCCCTTAGAATTCTGGTGGAGCTATTGATCACAGTGCCTGCCTCCCCCTCCACAGCTAGCACATGGCCCAGACCTGGCCAATCAAAGTGCCCCATCCACCAGGCCAGCCACAGAAATTAACTGAGCCAGGACGCTCCGAGACAGAGAACTCCTTGGAGTTGCTAAGCGCCGATGCACTCAAAATTGATTTATTAAAAAACTAGTAAGATGAAAGCTTCAGGGCCCTTGCTTGCATGGGGCCCCTTCTGAGACCCTGAGAACATCCTCACACTTGTCTTCCCATTTTGTGGCAATGAAACAGCTAGAGGCACTTTTGAAATCTGGTGAAGGAGAAATTGAATCAGGGACACATTTAGTTTGGGTTTAGGTTTTACTGGGACATAGTTATGCTAGTTTGGGTTTAATGGGACATATTTACGTTATTCACTGCCAGTTATGTATACAGGAAAATTACTGCTAGCAAGTTACTCCTGATGCCATAGTTTAGTAAGTGACAAAGTTAAGACTCAGACCAAAGTCTTTCCAACTCTACTGTTAATGACCTTAATACTTTCATGATGTTTTTCAGCTGGTTAGGAATCCATCTTGGACCTTTGGGCTCTTTATCTCAAAGCATGATCGCTCTTCAGCACAAAGAGCACCTGGCTCCAATATATTTTTTTGGTCTCATTACCCACCTGCCACCCTGTAGGTTCTCTTCTCAGGCCTCCTGCACTCCCTGCTTTTGCCAGCCCATACCTCTGCAAGGGCTCCTCCTCTGCCTGATCCCATCTATGCATTTCTTGTTCATTTGTTGCTGATTTTACATGAAATACCTACTTAAAGAAAATATACAATTTATAACATATTCCTACAAGAACAGTGGCAACTAACTGGTTAATAAGTGTCATCATTTCAAAGATTATTCAACATTAGTGACTGAACAAGAAAACTTGAAATGTCTAAGACCTAACAGCTCATTTATATGTGAAACACACTTGATAGAGGGTTTCTCAAAGTTAACAATTCTAAAAGTTTACAAGTCATTAAAGTGAAAGAAACTTTTCTTAACTATCAATAATTAAAGATGAATTGAGGTCCATCTTTAGAGGGAAGAGTGGATTGTCATTTTCTATTTTAAAAAATATTTTGGCAGGACATGGTGGCTGGAATCTGTAATCCCAGATATTTGAGAGGCTGAGGCAGAGGCCAAGAGTTCAAGACCAGTCTGGGCAACATAGCAAGATCTTACCTCTTAAAAAAAATAAAATAAAATACTTTTAATACTACCATATGAAAAAGAGATCAGAGAAAATGAAGCCAAAAACTGTAGAGGAAAGAAGTATTATAAAGAATGTCAATTAACCAATTTTTGTTATATTTCTGAATTTTGTGTTTGTAGCATTTGTCATATTTTGTAATTTTTAATTTCCATTTTTAATTCCATTTGTGAGTACATAGCAGGTGTACACATTTATGGGGTATATGAGATGTTTTGATGTAGGCATGCAATAAGTAATAATCACATCATGGAAAGTTAGGTATTCATCCCCTCAAGCATTTATACTTTGTGTTACAAATAATCCAATTGCACTCTTTTAGTTATTTTTAAATGCACGGTTATTACTGACTATAGGCACCCTGTCGTGCTTTCAAACACTAGGTTTTATTCATTCTTTCTATTTTTTTATGCCCATTAACCATCCCCACTGCACTCCCCTCTCCCACTATCCTTCCCAGCTTCTGGTAACCATCCTTCTGCTCTCTAGCTCCACCAGTTCAATTGTTTTGATTTTTAGATGCCACAAATAAGTGAGAACATGTGGTGTTTATCTTTCTGTGCCTGGTTTACTTCACTTAGCATAATGACCCCCAGTCCCATCCATGTCATTGTAATTGACAGAATCTCATTCTTTTTTGTGGCTGAGTAGTACTTCATTGTGTGTAAGTACTACCACATTTTCTTTATTCATCTGATGATGGACACTTAGGGGTTGCTTCCAAATCTTGGCTATTGTGCACAGTGCTGCACAAACATGGAAGTGCAGATGTCTCTTTGATAGATCGATTTCTTTTCTTTGGGGTATATACCCAGCAGTAGAATTGCTGGATCATGTGACAGTTTTATTTTTAGGTTGGTTGGTTGGTTGGTTGGCTGGTTGGTTGGTTTGAAATGGAGTTTCGCTCTTGTTGCCCAGGCTGGAGTGCAATGGCACAATCTTGACTCACTGCAACCTCCGCTTTCTGGGTTCAAGCAATTCTCCTGCCTCAGCCTCCCGATTAGCTGGGATTATAGGTGCCCATCCCCATGCCCAGCTAATTTTTCTATTATTAGTAGAGAGAGGGTTTCAGCATGTTGGTCAGGCTGGTCTCAAACTCCTGACCTCAGGTGATCCACCTGCCTCCACCTCCCAAAGTACTGGTATTATAGGTGTAAGCCACCGTGCCTGGCCCTATTTTTAGTTTTTTGAGGAATCTCTGAACTGTTCTCCCTAGTGGTTGTACTAATTTACATTCTCACAAACAGTTTACAAGGGTTCCCTTTTCTCCACATCCTTGCCAGCATTTGTTACTGCCTGTCTTTTGGATATAAGCCATTTTCACTGGGATAAGATGATACATCATTGTAGTTTTGATTTGCATTTCTCTGATGATCAGTGATGTTGAAGACCTTTTCATATGTCTTTTTGCCATTTGCATATCTTCTTTTGAGAAATAGAGACCTTTTGCCCATTTTTAATCAAATTATTAGATTTTTTTCTTTAGAGTTGTTTGAAGTCAGATGGGTAGTTTGCAAACATTTTCTCCCATTCTGTGGGTTGTTTCTTCACTTTGTTGATTGTTTCCTTTAGTGTGAAGAAGCTTTTTAATTTGATGTGATCCCATTTGTTCATTTTTGCTTTGATTGCCTGTGCTTATGAGGTATTGCTCAAGAAATTTTTGGAGTTTCCCCAATGTTCTCTTGTAATAGTTTCATAGTATGAGGTCTTAGATTTAGGTCTGTAATCTGTTTTTATTTGATTTTTTATATGGTGATAGGGGTCTAGTTTTATTCTTCCTCATTTGGATATCGAGTTTTCCCAACACTATGTATTGAAGAGACTGTCTTTTCCCAATCATGTATTATTAGCACCTTTGTTGAAAATGAGTTCACTGTAGATGTGTGTATTTGTTTCTGATTTCCCTATTCTGCTCCATTGGTCTATGTATCTGTTTTTATGCCAGTACCATGCTGTTTTGGTGACTATAGCTCTGTAATATAATTTGATGTTAGATAATGTGATTCCTCCAGTTTTGTTCTTTTTGCTTAGGTTAGCTTTGGCTATGTTGATACATATAAATTTTAGGATTTTTTTTCTATTTCTGTGAAGAATGTCATCAGTAGTTTTATAAGAATTGTGTTGAATCTGTAGATGGCTATGGTTAGTATGAACATTTTAACAATGTTAATTCTTATAATCCATGAACATGGAATAGCTTTTTCTTTCTTCGTGTCTTCTTCAATTTATTTTATTAGTAGTAGTGTTCTATAGTTTTGTTATAGTGCTCTTTCACGTCTTTGGTTAATTACTAGGTATTAAATTTTGTTTATGGCTGTTATAAATGGGACTTTTTTTTATGCTACTTATTTTTGTACATTGATTTTGTATCCTGCAACTTTACTGAATTAGTTTTTTGGTCGAGTGTTTAGGTTTTCCCAAATACAAGATCATATTATCTGCAAACAAGGATAATTTGACTTCTTATTTTCTAATTTGGATATACTTTATTTCTTTCCCCTTTCTGATTTCTCTAGCTAGGACTTCCAGTACTGTTGAAAAACAGTGGTGAAAAATGGGCATTCTTATCATGTTTCAGATCTTAAAGGAAAGGCTTTCACTTTTTTCCTATTCAGTATGATACTAACTGTAGGTCTGTCATATACGGCTTTTATTAAGTTAACATATGTTTCTTCCATACTTAGTTTTTTGAGGATTTTTATCATAAAAGGATGTTGAATTTTATCAAATGCCTTTTTTAGCATCTATCAAAATGATCATATGGTTTTTGTCCTTCATTCTGTTGATATGATGTATTGCATTGATTGATATGGGTGTATTTAACCATCCTTGCATCCCAGAAATAAACCCCACTTGGTCATAATGAATGATGTTTTAAATGTATTATTACATTCACTTTGTTAGTACTTTGTTGAGGATTTTTGCGTCAATATTCAGCAAAGATATCAGCCTGTAGTTTTTCCGATTTTGTTACATCTTTGTCTGGGTTTGGTTTCAGGGTAAAACTGGCCTTGTAAAATGAGTTTGGCAGTGTTCCTTCCTCCTCTGTTTTTCAGAATAGTTTGAGTAGGATTGGTATTATTTCTTCTTTAAATGGTTGGTGAAACCCAGCAGGAAAGCCATCAGGTCCCAAGCTTTTCTTTACTGGGGACTTTTTTTACAGTTTCAATCTTGTTTTTTGTTATTGGTCTGTTCAGCTTTTTGATTTCTTCATGGTTCAATCTTGGTAGGTTGTATGTGTCTAGGAATTTGTCCATTTCTTCTAGATTTTTCAATTTATTTGTATATAGTTGCTCCTGGTAGCCAATAACGGTCCTTTGAATTTCTGCAATATTGATTGTAATGTCTCCTTTTTCATCTCTGACTTGCTTGGATCCTCTTTTTTTTCTTAGTTAGTTGGACTAAAAGTTTGTCAGTTTTGTTTAACTTTTCAAAAAACCAACTGCTTGTTTCATTGATCTTTTGTATTTTCTTCATTTCAATTTCATTTATTTCTGCTCTAGTCTATTTTTTTCCTTCTAATTGGATTATGGTTTGTTCTTGCTTTTTAGTTCTTTAAGATGCATTGTTAGATTGTTTATTTGAGGTTGTTCTTTTTTGATGTGGGCATTTAAATAGCTATAAATGACCCCCTTAATACCTCTTAGTACTGCTTCTGCTGTATCCTATAGATATTAGCATGTTGTGTTTCCATTATCATTTGTTTCAAGAAATTTTCCAATTTTCTTCGTAATTTCTTCATTGACCCACTGGTCATTAGGGGCATATTGTTTAATTTCCATGTGTTTGTAGTTTCCAAAATTCCTCTTGTTATTAATTTCTAGTTTTATTCCATTGTGGTCAGAGAATATGCTTAGTTTAATTTTGGCCAGGTGCAGTTGCTCACACCTGTAATCCCAGCACTTTGGGAGGCTGAGGCAGGCAGATTGGGGAATTCAAGACCAGCCTGGCCAATATGGTAAAACCCCATCTCTACTAAAAACACAAAACAATTAGTTGGACGTGGTGGCAGGCATCTGTAATCCCAGCTACTTGGGAGGCTGAGGCAGGGAGAATTGCTTGAACCCGGGAGGTGAAGGTTGCACTGAGCTGAGATCATGCCATCGCACTACAGCCTGGGCAACAGAACAAGACTCTGTCTAAAAAAAAAAAAAATTAGTTTAATTTTCTTGGATGTTTTAAGTCTTGTTCTGTGCCAGGTACAGTGGCTCATGCCTGTAATCCTAACAGTTTGGGAGACTGAGGCAAGTGGATCACTTGAGGTCAGGAGTTTAAGACCAGCCTGGGCAGTATGGTGAAATCTCATCTTTACTAGACGTACAAACATTAGCCGAGCATGCTGGCACATGGCTGTAGTCCCAACTATTTGGGAGGCTGAGGCAGGAGAATCGCTTTAACCTGGGAGGTGGAGGTTGCAGTGAGCCAAGATCACACCACTGCACTCCAGCCTGGATGACAGAGCAAGACTCTGTTTCAAAAAAAAAGACTTGTTTTCTGACCTAATATATGATCTATCCTTGAGAATGATCACTGTGCTTAGGAAAAGAAAGTGTATTCTGCAGCCACTGGATGAAATATTCTGTAAATAACTATTAGATCCATTAGGTCTATAGTGCGGATTAAGTCCAATGTTTATTTGTTGTTTTTCTGTCTGGAAGATGTATCCAATGCTGAAAGTGGGGAGTTTAAGTCTCCAGCTATTATTGTAATGGGGCCTATGTCTGTCTTTAGCTCTAACAATATTTGCTTTATATATCTGGGTGCTCCAGTGTTCAGTGCATACAGATTCAAAATTGTTATATCCTCTTGCTACACTGACCTCTTTATCATTATATAGTGACCTTCTTTGTCTCTTCTTATAATTTTGTCTTAAAATATATTTATCTGATATATCTACTCTCTCTCTTTTTTTATTTCTTTTGGCATGGAATATCTTTTTACATCCCTTTATCTTCAGGCTATTTGTGTCTTTATAGGTGAAGTGTGTTTCTTGTAGGCAACAGGTCACTGGGTCTTTTTTAAAAAAAATATATCAATTCAGTTACTCTATGTCTCCTAATTGGAGAGTTTAGTCCATTTACATTCAGTATTATTTTGGTAAGTAAGGACTTACTCCTGCCATTTTGTTATTTGTCTTCTGGTTGTTTTGTGGTCTTCTCTTCCTTTTTGTTTCCTTTCTGTCTTCCTTTTAGTGAAGGTGATTTTCTCTGGTGATATGATTTAGTTTCCTGTTTTTTATTTTTTGTGTCTCCATTGTATGTTTTTTGGCTTAAGGTTACCAAGAGGCTTGCAAATACTATCTTATAAGCAATTATTTTAAGCTAACAATTTAACACCGTTTGCATAAACAAACAAGCAAAAAAAAACTAACTAATAAAGACTGTATGCCTTAACTTCATTGTCCCACCTTTTAATATTTTGTTGTTTCTATTTATATCTTATTGTACTGTCTATATTGAAATACTGCTGTAGTTATTTTTGTTGGTTCATTGTTCAATCTTTCTACCTAAGATAAGTATAGTTTATACACCACAATTACAGTGTTATAATATTCTGTTTTTTTCTGTGTAGTCACAATTACCAGTGAGTTTAGTACCCTCAGATGATTTCTTATTGATATTAACATGTCTTTCTTTCTGATTGAATATAGAGTACAGCCCTACAGGGTCCCGTGAGCTCCTCTCTGCTGGTGGGAGACGAGAAACTGTAGAAATAAAAGACACAAGACACATAGATGGAGAAAAGAGAGTTAGGGCCCAGGGGTCCACTACCCAAATCATGAAGACCAGCAGTGGCCCTGAGTGCCTGGACACTCTGACTTTTATTGAGTAAAAAGCAGGGGGAAGGGCAGGTAGGATGAGGTAATGGTGGTCAGTGGTAGGGTCAGGTAAATCAGGTGTCTTGGAGATAGGGGGCCCAGGACTTTAAAGTAGCCCAGGTGAGGAGAAAACCTAAGGCATCAGCACTTTTTTCATACTTGTCAAGAAATAACAAGGTCACTAAGATTTATGTTACTATTACTAATTCTTATCCTCTAATAAAAAGAGGAACCAGGTGCAGAAGCAGAACTTGAAAGTAGCCATGGAACATGACTGCTGAAGCACAGCACCACATAGAGACAATTAAGTCCCCAGATGTCTGTGGGCCTCCCTGACAGCCGTCAGGGTTACCACAAGAGCTTGGAGAAGCAGAGTTTTCTCATCACTCTCCCAAGCAAGGAGACATCTCAGCCATGTCAGATGTCTCCTTCCCTAGCTGGCTAAACAGTGGGTGCTTTCACAGTGCTGACATTGTCACACAGCCAAGGTGTCCTCCAGCAGCCCTTATGCAGGTGTGAGAGGACTTAGAGCATTTTGCTTTAGGGTCATCACTTTTCCAATGCCACTTCAGTCCCATGCTTCTTGACTTGAGACTTGGTAAGAATAAAGATTATATGATTATATAGATGTATATATTTGTGATTATATATTATTATATATAGGAATAACTATGTAACTATATCTCTAGTTCTTTTCTAATTCTATGTTTATATGAGAACATGCTGAGGCTTCAGACCCTTGCCTTGGCTCTTGTGGGGTTTCCCCCCAACAACTGAAGTACTCCCTTTAGCATTTCTTGTGGGACAAGTCTGGTGTTGATCAAATCTCTCAGCTTTTGTTTATCTGGGAAAGTCTTTATTTCTCCTTCATATCTGAAGAAAATTTTCCCCAGATATACTATTCTAGGATAAAAGGTTTTTTCCTTCAGCAGTTTGAATATGTCATGCCAATCTCCCCTGGCCTGTAAGGTTTCTACTGAAAAGTCTGCCACCAGGCATATTGGAACTCCAGTTTCTGTTATTTGTTTCTTTTCCCTTGCTGCTTTAAAATCTTTTCTTTATTCTTGACCTTTGAGAGTTTCATTTTTAAATGGAGGTAGTCTTGTGTTAAATCCGTTTGGTGTTCTATAACCTTCACGTACTTGGATATTGACATTTTCTTCTAGGTTTGGAAGGTTCTCTGTTATTATCTTTTGAATAAACTTTCTACCCCTGTCTCTTTATCTGCCTCCTCTTTAAAGTCAATAACTTTTTGCCATTTTGAGGCTTTTTTTTTTTAGGTCTTATAGGCATGCTTCTTTTTTTAAATTATTTTTTCTTTCATCTCCTCTGACTGTGTATTTTCAAATAGCCTGTCTTCAAGCTCACTAATTCTTTCTTCTGCTTGATCAATTCTGCTATTAAGACACTCTGATGCATTCTTCAGTATGCCAGTTGCATTTTTCAGCTCCAGAATTTTTGTTTATTTTTAATTATTTCAATCTCTTTGTTAAATTTACCTGATAACATTCTGCATTCATTCCTTCTCTGTGTTATCTTGCATTTTAATTTCCTCAACACAGCTATTTTGAATTCTCTGTCTGAAAGGTCGCATATCTCTATTTCTCCAGGATTGGTCCCTGGTACTTTATTTAGTTCCCTTGATGAGGAGGTCAGATTTTCCTAGATGGTATTGATACAGGTAGACGTTCTTCAGTGTCTGAGCATTGAAAGTGGGTATTTATTGTAGTCTTTGTATTCTGAGTTTGTTTATACCTGTCCTTCTTGAGATGGCTTTCCAGATATTCTAAAGGACTTGATTGTTGTAATCTAAGCTGTATCTGATTTAGGGGCTACCCCAAGCCCAGTAACACTGTGGTTCTTGCACACTCATAGAAGTATTGCCTTGATGGTTCTGGATACAATCCAGAAGAATTTTCTTGATTACAAGTAGAGACTCTTGTTCTCTTCTCTTGCTTTCTTCCAAATGAATACAATACCTCTCTTTTTGCTATGAGCCACCTGCAGCTGTGGGTGATGTGACGCAACACCCCTGTGGCCACCACCACCAGTACTGCACTGGGTCAGACCTAAAGACAGCACAGTACTACTCCCTGGCTATGGCCTATGTTCAAGGCCCTGGAGCTCAGGGCTCTGGGGCTCTACAATCACCAGATAGCAAAGCCAGCCAGGCCTATGTTCTTTTCACTGCAGCAAAGTCCCACAGGCCCCAGGTAGTTCCAGAGGTGCCATCCAGGAGCCAAGGACTAGAGTCAAAAACATTAGGTGTCTACCTGGTATTTTACTGTACTATGGCTAAGCTGGCACCAAACCACAAGATGCAGTTCTTCCCATGCTTCCCTCCGCTTTTCAAAGGCAGGGAAGCCTCACCCCATGACCACCACCAACACTGGCCCAGAGGGAGTACTGCCAGGCCACCATCAATGTCCCAAGATCCAAGTGCCTTTCAGTCAGCTTGTGGTGAATGCTGCCTGGCCTGGGGCTCACCTTCATGGCAGTGGGCTCCACTCTGGTCCAGCATAGGTCCAGAAATGCCACCTAAGAGTCAAGTCCTGAAATCAGAGACCTCCAAGAGCCCATTTGTGTTCTACTCCACTGTGGCTGAGCTGGTATGTAAGGTGCAAGACAAAGCCTGCTTTGCTTTTCCCTGCACTTTTCTCAAGTGGAAGAAATCTTGCCCTGTATCAACCGTAGCTTGGAGTGTGCTCAGTCTTACCTGAAGCCAGCAAGTCTCAGTGGTTCACCCAAGGCCCTTGATGTAGTATCTGGGCATCGCACTAATTTAGGGCACAAGAGCTCTTCAGTTAACAGGTGATAAATACTTCCAGGATTAGATCCTTCCCTTCAAGGCAACACATTCTCTTCTGGCCCAGGATGTGTCTAGAAATGTCATCCAGGAACTAAAGTCTGGAAAGGAGGCCTCACAACTCTGACTAGTACCCTATCCTGCTATGGGTTGAGCTGGTATCCAAGATGCAAGACAAAGTCCTCCCCATTCTTCCCTCACCTTTCCTCAAGTGGAGGGAAGTGGTCTCTTTTGGAAATGCCAACTATGCAGCCTGGGGTTAGCAGAGGGTGATACCAGTACTCCCTTAGCTGCTCTGGCTGGGGTCTCAGTAGGTCACATGCCCCCTTAGTCCGCTGTCTCTGGGCCCAGTTCAACACTATGAGTTTCAGTCCTTGTGGCCTAGACTACCTTTCAAGTTTATTTAGGGCCCCAGAACACTTTAGCCCACAGTGGTGAGGCTTTCAGGAACTCAAGTTCAGATCACTGGGATCAGCAATTCTTCTCTGGCTAGGGCTGGTTTAAATGCTGCCTCTGTGGTGGGCATCAGCTGAGTTTGGTCCAGTTTTGTTTTCTGTTATAATAGTGCAGCACTGAGTTCAATGCCTTATAAATGCTTCAATCTCCCTCTCCCAAGTGCATCAAAACACTCCCCACACCATGCCGCCACTGCCAAGGGTTGGGGAAGGAGTGGCTGTATGAGTCCATTCTTGCATTGCTATGAACCTGAGACTGGGTAATTTATAAAGAAAAAATGTTTAATTGACTCACAGTTCTGCCGGCTATACAGGAAGCATGGCTGGAGAGGCCTCAGGAAACTTACAATTATGGTAGAAGGAAAAGGGGAAGAAGACACATTTTACATGCCAGAGGAGGAGGAAGAGAGTAAAGGGGAGGTGCTAATCACTATTAAACAACCAAATCTCATGAGAATTCTATCTGAGACAGCACTAGTGGAAATATTCTAAACCATTAGAAACCACCCCCATGATCCAATCACCTCCCATCAGGCCCCACCTCCAACACTGGGGATTACAATTCAACATGAGATTTGGGTGGGCATACAGATGCCACTAATATCAGTGGAATTAACGATTCAAGACTGTTTTTTCTATGTTTTCAGTGTCCCTTTAAGTAATACGAAATTAAAACCAGGTATCGTGAGTGCTCACCTGAATTTTTGTTCTTATGAAGGTGTTTTTTTAACACAGATAGTTGTTAAACTGGTGCCCTTGATGGGGAAATGATAGGTGGAGCCATCTATTTTGACTTCTTGCCTGTCATCTTTTTAAATTTTGCAATTTTTTGTGATCTTTCTCATTCTAAATATTCTCTTTCTTTCGTGATTTTGAATTTTCCTTAGAGACCCCCAAAATGCATACATTTTAGGCTCCACAAAACACAAATCACTCCAACAAAGCAGGGATGGCATATTCATTTGATATAGTTGCTTTAACAAACTACCACAACTTAGAGGCTTAAACAATGCATATGTATTATCTCACAGTTGTGTAGCTCAAAAGTCCAACATGGGTCTCACTGGGCTAAAATTAGTGGCAGAGCCACATTCCTTCTGGAGCCTCTAGGGGAAAATTGGTTTCCTTTTTTTCCAGATTCTAGAGGTTTCCCCCATTCCTTGGCTTGTGGCCCCTTTCTCCATCTTCAAAGCCAGCCACAGCAGTTGAGTCCTCACATCATATCACTCTGGCCTTCTGTGACATTTTCCTCTGACTCTCTTCTGCCTCTCTTCTGCTTCTAAGGACCCTAGTAATAACATTGAGCCATCCTAGATAATCCAGGATAATCTCTTTATTTTAAAATCAGTTGATTAACCATTTTAATTTCATCTGCAGTCTTAATTCCCTTTTGCCCTGTAAGGAAATGCATTTACAGGTTTCTGAGATTAAGATATTAGCTTTTTCAGGGGCTTTTCTTCTGCCTATCATGGAAGGTATAATCCTGGATCGGGCATCTCACACCCACACCTGCACCTGTACCCACATCCACTCCCAAACAAAGAGGCCATCAACAGAAGAGAAGGGTCAACTTCAGGAGATAAGGTCAGGTATGACTGCGTGAGAGAAAGAGAGACCTGATGACACTGAGTCCCTGACTCCACCTCCTGCTCTACCTTGCAGTTGATCAATCAACTTCCTTTGCCACTTGGGCCAACTCGAGTTCAGTTCCTGTCACTTGCCACTAGCCAAGTACTGATTAATACAGCAGTTACTTACTGAGAGTCTGCTATGAGGCAAGACTGTGTGAAATAACTTACAAGTACTTGTTGTTTTTAATACTCATAATCACTCTGAAAAATATTATTTTTTGCATTTTAAAACTACCTTGCCCCAGGTCATCCACTAAGGTTCACTAAGTCTTCCCAATGGATGTTAGCAAAGTTTATACAGTTGGCTCTATCCTTGAGTTCTGCATCTGCTAATTCAACCAACCATGGATCAAAAATACTATTTAAGAACCAATGAAGAAACAATAAAAAATAAATTAAAAAGAATAACATAACTATTTACATAGCATTTATATTGTATTAAGTATTATAAGTAATCCAGAGGTGATTTAAAGTATACGGGAGGATTTATACATGTTATATGCAAATACTATGCCATTTTACATTAGTTACTTGAGCATCTTAGGATCTTGGTATCCATGGGGGTCCTGGAACCAATCTCCCATGTATATCAAGGAAGGATATTGAAAATGAAGCTCCTCCTCTGTAGGTTTCTTATATCTAGAAGTCCTCCACTAGCGCTTCAGCAACTGTGGTTGCCTCAAGGTCTGTCCTCTCCTTCTTTAAGCCAAAAAGATTGCAGGTTTTCTGTCGGAGTTTTAGCTGTTCCTGATTAAGGCTTCACTTAGAAGCCATGAAAACAGGAAACTCAGCCAGTTCCATTCATTTCTTCCAGGGCCAACTCCCCTCACAATTTTGCTGGGTGGCCTCTCTCCAGTACACCTCTTCTGACTTCTCCATCTGCATGACAAATTGCAATTTGAATGTCTTAAATTCAACATCTAAAGACAAGCTCTTTTCCCCTGCCCCCCAAAAATACTCTTCCTTTTGGATTTCTCCTTAACATCTCAATGTATTCCCACGACAATTAACTTACGTCTTTTTCATTCCTTTCTAGTATTACTGCAACATTTTAATTGCCTCCCTATTTCTCAGTTTGCCCCCTCCAATCTTTTTCTTTTTTAATTTTTAAAAATAATAGAGCTGGGGTCTCACTATGTTGGCCAAGTTGATCTTGGACTCTTGGCCTCAAGCAATCCTTTCACTTTGGTTTCCCAAAGTGGTAGGAGTACAGGTGTTAGCCACTGTGCCCAGCCCAATATTTTCTTTATACTGTGGCCTAAGTGTAGCCTTCAGTAGTTCCTTGGCCTCCAGGAAAGCATTCCAGATGTTTAGCTAGATTCTCAAGATCTTTACCTCCTTTCTAGCCTTTTATTTTTTTATCTTTTTTTTTTCTTTTGAGACACAGTCTCACTCTGTCACCCAGACTAGAGTGCAGACGTGCGATCTCAACTCACTGCAACCTCCACCCTAAGGGTTCAATTCTTGTTCCTCAGCCTCCTGAGTAGCTGGGGCTACAGGCATGTGCCACCACACCTAGTGAATATTGTATTTTTAGTAGAGACAGGGTTTCGCCACATTGGCTGGGCTGATCTTGAACTCCTGACCTCAAGTGATCCTCACATATTGGCCTCCCAAAGTGTTAGGATTACAGGCATGAGCCACCACAACCAGCCTTCCTAACCTTTATCTATTCCTCCATATGCACTTCTCCAATGCCATTTGCATGCTAGCCCCTCTATTGAAACACCCTTTCTTCCACCATACAGCTAACACCGAATTGTTCTTCAAAACAAGAATCAAATTATTTTCCTTTCCTTTTCTCCTTTTCTTTTTCTTTCTTTTTTTTTTTTTTTTTTTGAGATGGGGTCTCACTCTGTTACCCAGGTTGGAGTGCAGTGGTGCAACTGCAGCCTCTAACTCAAGCAATCCTCTCATCTCAGCCTCATAGGTAGCTGGGATTACAAGTGCATACCACTGTACCAGCATGAATCAGATTCTTCTATTGACTTGCTTTTATGCATGTCATAGCACTCATGATGCTGCCTTGTTAACTTTGCCGTCTCCTCACTAGATGAAGAGCTTCGTGGAGGATAGGGCTCCTTTTTCAATATCTGCGTTCCCAAATACAAAAATATTCCCAGATACACAACAGCTGAAATTATGTATTAGAGTCCATAAATATTTGCTGGGCAAATGAATGAAACAAATGTTTAAATAATGGAAGAGTGGCCATATTATACATCTACTTCCTTGGTGGATGCTTCTACCCGAGACTTTTCCTTGGTCACAGAATTTTAGTTCTTCCAATCTTTACTTTGGTAAACCTCATACACACACAAACACACACACACACACACATATATATAAGAAAAACTGAGGGTGTATATATATATATATATATATATATATATACTGTGAAGTATATGTATATATGTGTATATATATATGAAGAACTGGGGGTGTATATATATACATATATATGAATATGAATATATATGTATATATATATATATGAAGAACCTGGGGCATATATATATATGTGTGTATATATAAATACACCCCCAATTCTTCACATATCCTTGAACCTGAATCGGACATATATATATATACACCCCCAGGTTCTTCACATATCCTTGAACCTGAATTGGACATCCCTAAAGCAAGTATCTCACTCATGGTTCATTCTAATATAGTGGCCATTGATTGAGTCATCTGAAAGTTTTTTTACTTTTATTTTTTGAAAGAGTCTCACTCTGTCACCAGGCTGGACTGCAGTGGCACAAGCTTGGCTCACTGCCACCTCTGCCTCCCAGGTTCAAATGATTCTCCTGCCTCAGCTTCCCAAGTACCTGATATTACAGGCGCACACCACCACGCCTGGCTAATTTTTGTATTAACAAACAGGGTTTCACCATGTTGGCCAGGCTGGTCTCGAACTCCTGACCTCAAGTGATCTGCCTGTCTTGGCCTCCCAAAGTGCTGAGATTACAGGTGTGAGCCACCCACCATGTCCAGCCTGAAAGATTTTTAACAGTTTGGAGAGTAAAAGGAACTCAATACATCTGCACTATGTCATCAGATTTACCAAATTCCTAATCATAATTGGGAAGAGCACCCACATTTTTCATATATCTAAGAGTTCCCTTTGAATCTGGTCACCTTCACTCTTTTGATTACAAGTACATGAACCTACAAATTAACAAAGTAAGAAAAAAACACATCTACTTTGGAAGAGGCATTACAAAAAAAAAAGTTAAACTAAATGCAAATAGAAAATACAAAAATACGTTTCACATTTCTAATACAAAATAAGTATCTGCTCTCAAAAGAAATGCAGATCCATAAGGAAGTAAAGTATATAAAGACTTGAGTTAAAGGTTGGAGATAGCTTAAGAACCCTGCCAGGTATATAACTCATTTCTCTTACCTAAAAACCAACAATGAGAACCACTCAACATTTTATGGCAATGGGAAAGAAATGAAAGAGTATGATAGAATGAATGAATGAATGAATGAATGAATGAATGAATGAAAGGTCAATGAATCTAGTGAAAAATTATATAGTAATTAACACCATAATTTAAACCTGTGCCAAAATAAAATAGGAGATGGAGATGGAATTCATCCAAACAATTTGTTTGACATGTGCAAGATAATTTGAATCAGAAGAAAAGTCTTTTTAATACAAAATGACAACCAAAATCCAAACTGGGCTCAAGATTTTAAACACATGCATTTTTTTTCTAAGTTGCTTTGCAATATAATGCCACCTGAGGGCACCAGAGCATTAAAAATCTTTTTTAATCATACTTTCTGCTGAAATAAAATGTTCAAATTCTTTCAATTAACTTTTTTTTTTTTTCTTTTTTGAGACGGAGTTTCGCTGTTGTTAGCCAGGCTGGAGTACAATGGCGCAATCTCGGCTCACCGCAACCTCTGCCTCCCGGGCTCAGGCAATTCTCCTGCCTCAGCCTCCTGAGTAGCTGGGATTACAGGCACGCACCACCGTGCCCAGCTAATTTTTTATATTTTTAGTAGAGACGGGGTTTCACCATGTTGACCAGGATGGTCACGATCTCTTGACCTCGTGATCCACCCGCCTCGGCCTCCCAAAGTGCTGGGATTACAGGCATGAGCCACCTGGCCTGGCTCAATTAACATTTATTAAGCAGTTGTATATTTTTTGGTTTTGTAGAGACAAGGTTGCCCAGACTGGTCACAAACTCCTGACCTCAAGTAATCCTCCTGCCTCAGCTTCCCAAAGAGCTAGAATTAAAGGCATGAGACACCACACCCAGCCACTGTTACATGTTTTATGGACAAGAGGCTGTAACAAGGACACAAAGATAAATGAATCATGATCACTGGTCTTGGTCAGTGAGCTCAAGATCTGAAGGGGGTGACCTTAGAGCTACAGAGGAGAATGTCATAGTTTGAGTTACTTACTGACATCAGGTATGAGCACATCCAATCTCATTGACAGTTGTTCTCTAAGTAGGGCCCAGACTCCTAGGAGTCTCTCAGATCCTCTTGGGGTTGATTAAGGTAAAAAAAATTCCATTATAATAGTAAAATGTTTTTGCTTTCATTTTTTTTAAGGCATGTAGAGAGGTATTTTCCAAAAGCTGTATGACATGTGACAATGCCGTTGCTATGCTGAGGTATGGTTTGGCTTCGTGTCCCCACCCAAATCTCATCTTAAATTGTAATCTTGTAATCCCCACGTCATTGGAGGGACCTAGTGGGAGGTAATTGAATCATGGGGCAGTTTTCCCCCCATGCTGTTCTTGTGACAGTGAGTGCATTCTAATGAAATCTGATGGTTTTATAAGGGGCTTCACACTTTGCTGGGCACTGATTCTCCTGCCACCCTGTAAAAAGTTGCCTTCTACCATGATTGTTAAGTTTCCTGAGGCTTCCCCAGCCATGCAGAACTATGAGTCAATTAAACCTGTTTTATTTATAAATTACCCAGTCTTGGGTATTTCTTCATAGCATCATGAGAATGGACTAATACAGCTGACTAATGGAATGTATACTTATAAATTGTGTTTTTAAAGAAATCATCAAAAGAGTAAGTTTAGGATATAAATTTGTGTACTTTTAGAGATTAGCTCTGTTTTCTGCACTTCCATAGGGCTCTTAGAAACTATTTTTAGTAATATCACTATGATCTCTATAACCTTTCTTTCCAATAAATTATTTTGAAACTCAGAAATTTTTCTTATACCTCTGTAGAAAAACACTATTAAACAGACTTTGATGTCTTATTTTGCAATATTTTAAAATTCTTTAGAACTTTTCTAAATTTTTATTTTTACCTAAACTATTTCAGTTTAATATTTTATACTAAAATTAGTGGCCAGGAGCAGTGGCTCACACCTGTAATCCCAGCACTTTGGGAGATCAAGGCAGGTGGATCACTTGAGTCAGGAATTCGAGACCAGCCTGGCCAACATGGTGAAACCCATCTCTACTAAAAATACAAAACTTAGCTGGGCATGGTGGTGTGTGCCTGTAGTCCCAGATACTCAGAAGGTGAGGTAGGAGAATCACTTGAACCTGGGAAGCAGAGGCTGCAGTGAGCCAAGATTGCGCCGCTGCACTCCAGCCTGGGTGACAGAGCAAGTAAAACTCCATCTCAAAAAAAAATTAAAAACGAAAAGTATAATTAGCAAAAATATATTTTTACTTTCCTTATAGTTAAGAAGATAAGCTGGCTAAAAATAAAGATTAGAAGACTTGGTTTCTCCATCAATAGCTGCACCATCAACATCTAAAAATGTTCAAAGAATGAAATTGACACCAAAGTATTTTCTAACTCATGGAAAAAGAAAAATTTACTTCAAATAAACTGGGCAAAATTATAAATAAACAAAAAGTACAAAGAAAGCTACTGTGATAGTTAATTTTAGATAATTTGTCAATTTAAAAATTTAGTTGCAAACATGAAGACTCAATTAACAGCTTATTTGCAGACTTGTACTTGCTTTACAAATGGGCAAATCTACAAATGTGGCTGGACCTGCTGTTTTACTTGTATTCATGTGATACCAGCACCAACCAATTAACAAAGAATATCTTATTTTATGCGAATAATTGCCAACAAACATAAGTGATGCTGAAATAGTCAAAGCACTAAATAACCTTTTGGAATTACACGATTTTTACTGAAACAATTGTGTCAAATACTTGCACTGATGGTGCACAATGGATAAAACTGCTGGTATCTTAACATGAATCAAGAATATTCATGATGGCACCAAAGAGTATCAGTAATCATTATATTTCTTAGCTCCAAGGTTTTTAATAGTAAAGAGGGAAAAGTGCCAGCTTTACTTACAGATGTTCTACATAAAACAGTAAAAATTATTAATTTTATTAAGTTTCAAACCTTGAGAACATCTTTTTCATATTCTGTGTGATTGCAATGGGACATACACCTAAAGCTAAATATTCCAGGTCATACTACTCATATTTTGCTATTTAGAAAGCATGAAGCAAATAAATTACACTAGAATATCTAAGGGAGAAGTAGTTTACATGACATGACATTTTGATGAGCTGCAATAAAAAAATGACAATCTTAAAAGCATGAGTCAGCACGGCTGGGCACAGTTGTTCACACCTGTAATCCCAGCACTTTGGGAGGCCGAGGTGGGTGGATCACCTGAGGCCAGGAGTTTGAGACCAGCCTAGCCACTGTAGTGAAACCTTATCCCTACTACAAACACAAAAAAAATTAGCTGGACATGGTGGTACACACCTATAATCCCAGCTACTCAGGAGGCTGAGGCATGAGGATCACTTGAATACAGGAGGTGGAGGTTGCAGTGAGCTGAGATTGTGCCACTGCACTGCAGCCTGGATGACAAAGCAAGACCCTGTCTCAAAACAAACAACAAAAAAGTATGAGTCAACAAATTTCATGTACTTAAAACTATAAAACCAAAATTTAAAAGATCATTACAGTCATCTTGGTCAAGATTTTCCCAAATGCAAGATCCTCCACAGTATCTAGGAAGATTGGTCACACATATCCTGCTGAAACACTACCACTACTCATTCCCTTTGAAGCAAATCTTTTTAAGCATTCTGGTAGAAAGAGTATTTTTCCCTCAGCAAACAGGAATCTGCATCCTTTCAACATGCTTGGATCAGCCCTCATTGCATTCCTCTTCAATGCAACCCACCCTGCATTGAGAGATAGGCAGAGAATGTAACTTCTCCCTATAACAACCTCCAAGTCAAAACTTCTCGATTTGATATAATGGAAAGAACATTGCTATAGACTGAATGTTTATGTCCACCCAAAATTCATACATTGAAACCTTTTCCCCTAATGTGATAGTAGTTGGAAGCAAAGCCTTTGAGAGGTGATTAGGTGACTAATCCCTTTGAGAGGGATTGGTGCCTTTTTAATAAAAGAGACTTTGGAGTGCTTCCTTCACCCTTCCATTATGTGAGGAAGTGATTCCTCTTTGGACGCTAAATCTGCTGAAGTCTTGATCTTAGACTTTCCAGCCTCCAGAACGTGAGAAATAAAATTCTGTTGTTTATAAGACCCAGATGTTATGGAATTTTTGTTATAGCAGACTGAATGGACTAAGACATACACTGAATTAGGAAATTAGACCTCATTCAAGTTCCAGTACACTCACACACCTGCAAGGTGACGACGAGCAAATTACTAACTTCCTTGAGTTTCAGTTTGTGAAAACGGAGAATAGGCTGGGTGCAGTAGCTCACGCCTTTAATCCCAACACTTTGGGAGGCCAATGCAGGCAGATCACCATCCTGGCCAACATGGCAAAACCCTGTCTCTACTAAAAATACAAAAATTAGCCGGGCATGGTGGCATGCGCCTGTAATCCCAGCTGCTGGGAAGGCTGAGGCGGAAGAATCTCTTGAACCTGGGAGGCAGAGGTTGCAGTGAGCCGAGATCACGCCATTGCACTCCAGCCTGGCAACAAGAGCAAAACTCCATCTCAGAAAAAAAAAAAAAAGAAAGGGAGAACAATAACTCTTTCAACCACATCCCAGCAACTGGTGCAAAGATCACTGTAGAATATGTTTAAAACTTCTTGGTAAACATAAAACTAGTGTTCATCCATGCATCACACATTTATTTAGAAAGACACCTTGCTAGATGTCTTTCCATGGAGCCATATGGGAGAATTGTTTAAAGCTACTATTGCTGAACATTGACTGTGTGCCAATGTCTCATTCATGATTTCACCTTTTTTTTTTTTTTCAGTTCTTTCCAACAATTTAATGGGATAGCTCAAAATGGTATACCATTTTATATCTAAGGAAATTGAGGCACATACAAGCCAGGTAACTTAACCCAAGTCACACAAAAACTACCTAGTTGATCCCTCTTTTCCTAACAGCCCTTCAAATACTGGAAGTCAGCTTTCCTACTTACTGTTTACTTGCTTTATCTTTGGGGACCCCTACACACACATTTATCTTTTGCTCAGAACAGCCTTGCCAGAAGCCCGCTCAGAATCCTGGAGTCAATTGGTCACTGGATCTTTTGAGACTCAAGGATGCCTATGCTAATCAGGTTCAGCAAGACAAATGTCTGTGAAATAAATGCAACTCAGCCTGCATTAAGAGATATGCTAGGACAATCTAACCTCTCTTCATAACTACCTCCAAGTCAAAAAGAATGGAACAGCTTGAAAATTTGTCAAAGTTAACAACTGCAATTTCAGCAGAACACTTGTACACCAAAGAGCTAAAGATCAACACTAACAATCAGTGCTTTTTGCTACATTTTTTTTTTTTTTTTTTTTTTTTTGATTCGGAGTCTCGCTGTCTCCCAGGCTGGCATGATCTCGGCTCACTGCAACCTCTGCCTCCCAGGTCCAAGTGATTCTCCTGCCTCAGCCTCCTGAGTAGCTGGGACTACAGGCACCAGCCACCACGTCCAGCTAAGTTTAGTATTTTTAGTAGAGATGAGGTTTCACTCTGTTGGCCAGGCTGGTGTCAAACTCCTGACCTCAGGTGATCCACTTGTCTCCACCTCCCAAAGTGCTGGGATTATAGGTGCGAGCCACCTCACCCAGCCTTAGTGTTACTTTAGAATTTCTCACTAAAGTCACATCTTAATAAACAAATGTGATTTTTATTTTTTAATATGCTAAAACTGGATCATCCAAATGACTACTGGATGACTAGCTTCACAGTAGTCACTTTGGTGGGCTCTGCATTTATTTAATAACACTCAGCATAGGACCAGGCACATAGAAGGCATTCAGTCAATGTAGGAATGATTCTGGTAATGCTGCCATTGCTTAGAGCATTTGTGGAATTATTCTTTTGCTATGTCTTATGAAGTCAAAACATTTTAAATATCTTGTTTGTTTTGGAGGTTTTTTAGTTATTTTTTTCTTTTGTTATATCTTAAATATCTTTAATGGTAGCAGTTCTTGGCCTTAGCGAACATGGCTTGGCAAATTGTAAAACTCTTTCTCCCACTGTGAAACAAACCACAGAAAACTACATTAAACATATAAATTTATTACATTTTTAGAAATGCCAAAAGCACCTATTCAAAATGAAGTATTTTGCTTTTCTGGACACACATTTTCAGGTTCTGAGAATGTGCCTAGGCTACCCAGAAAATACAAGGCTTGTCTTCCCTGGACTTAGTTATATATGGAAACAGACGTAGATGAAATAGAGGATGTTTCTTGAGGCAGGACCACATTTTTTATATGTTTGGGTCTCTTCATTCACTAGCACTACATTTTGTTTATAGTAATTGCTCAATAATTACTCAACTAATTTTCAGTATAAATTACTTTGGAATTTGGAATAGGCTTATTAAAAGAGATACAAATTACTCATTAGAACCTCATATTTAAGAGGTCACTATGTGATAGTGTTATTAAAGGACTGCCATAGGCAATTTTTTTTTTTTTTGCTGTGTAAACTTCCCAGCAACTTTGTTTACAAGGCAATTTCTCTAATTCAGGGCAGATCCTTGTTCAACCTTTCCCCTATCCCAACATGTCAGGAAGTTTGCCTCTTTCCTTACTTACATATACTCCTCTAGATGACTCTTCACTTAAAGTGACACCTGAATGATGTATTTACAAGTTCTCCCTCCTGCCTTATCCTGCAGTTTTAAGAAATCATATGTATGGATCTTAGTGTTACTTAAGGGTCTTTAAATGGAAGAAGCATTAAGTCTGACATTCCAGTTCTGACATCTTTGATGGCTCCCCACTGCTTGCAGGATAAAATCAACATTTGGTCAAAATGACAGAGGATCCTTCATGACCTGGCTCCTGCTGTGTCACCAGCCTCATTTCCCTTTCCTCCCCTTATACCTATACTGAACTCCAAAAGGTTTCCTGAACTCAATGGGTTATAGTGTGCCTATTGTTAATCAATCATTAAAACCAAACGATGACATCCTCCGGAAAGCTTTCCCTGAGCTGTCCTACTCTTCCCTATGCTCTGTACACAGTACATACTGAAAAACTCATTTGCAGTAGTCTGTTCTACAAGATTTTGATCAATTTCAGCACAAGGGTTATCTTTCTTCTTTGTACTTTCAGTACAAGGCCTAGCCTAGCAGGCCCTTATTTACTGACATTATTGCCTTAATTTAGTAAAAGGAGAAGAATTTAATACAATCTAAAGAGAAAGCAAAATATTGTTCTAATTTGGAAAGTTGTAGTTACAAGAAATATTAACTACCAAAGAAATTATTAAACACATTTTAATGTAACTAGTGAAGGCCTTCTCTATTTACTCATCATCATGAATCATATCCTTCTCGTGGAGGTTAGATAGGCTGGGCTGTTTGAACTTTGTTTAGCCTTGCCTCTAGCTAGGTCTAGAAGGGTTCTCAGTGCTTCCTGCAGCAACTTGTTCTTTATTCTTTTCTATGGATTTAGATATCATGTGGTACCTCTGGAGTGGTTTCACTGGCTGTGGAAGGTGTTTCCTAATTCCCAGATCTCAGATCCAATACACTGACTTCACATCTTTACCCCATCACAGAAATTATTCCCTCATCCCCACCCTAGAAAGAATTTGAGTACTGCCCTCTATGCCTAGTTCTGTTAGTCTGAAGCATGTGTTAAGGATAAGATATTAACTTCATCACCTAAAGCGCTCTGCTATCCAAGCTATTGTGTCTCACCAGCACCTATTCAACTTTGAGTACGAACCTCAAAATTATGGCAACCTGATGCCTTATCACAGCAACTTCAATATCAAACCCTACGCTCTTGTTTCAAAGCTCTTATCCTATGCTATTGTTTCCTGCTGCTGGTAAAGTGACGCCTCTAGTTCTCAATTCATGTTCTCCAACAATGTCTCCACTTTGGAGAAAAATAAGCCATAATTTCCACCAAAAGAAGGCAAGGGTCTTCTGTTAAAATACGTGGTCCTTGTTAGTGTTAGCACAATCCAATTGAGGAAAAAAAGAGTTTTTATCTTCAAAAATACTCAAAGCAGAGAATGCTTGCAGAGTGACAGAAGAAATTACATCACTTTTAGAGAAAGGTCTGTCCTTTGAAAGCTGTCTTTACGTTTCACAAGTTTTCTCACTTTCTCAATCTCTATATTGCACTGATAAATTTGCACTTCCTTCCTTGTGATTTAGGACGCCCTATATTTCATCCTGTGTGGACACATTACAATCATGTTTTAGAAATGGGAAAAATATTGTCTTAAAAGTTAAGCTTCCTTACATTCAGAATGTCTGTATTAAAATTAAAAAATTGTAGGCTTTCAAATATTGCCCCAGAACTGGGCGGTATGGGGGAAAGCATTTTGCAAGACTGAAAAATCACAAGGGTAATGGTGTAAAGATCAAATATGACAACCCAACTTTCACTTTCCTTAAGTTTCCAAAGGACTAGTTTTTAATATTTAGAACAAGGACCAGCACTACCCAGTTGGTTTTATTGGAAAAGACACACCTACTGGTTTAGTGTCTGTGGCTATTTTGGTACTATTGAGGAGAAACAAAAATCACATGGCCTAAAATATTAACCATCTAGCCTTTTACAGAAAAAGTTTGCCAACACTCAATTTAGAAAACAATCTTCAAAAAATAAATTGCAGACATCTTAATAGATGACATGAGCCTCTATGTCTCTATTTGGGGATACAGAATTTTCTAGACTCACTTCTCAGTAGCCAGGTTCTTTTCATTCTGTCAAATGACACTCTAACATTCAATAAACCAAAATAACTTTTAAAAAGCTAAACAATGTCAGGACATTAAAGCCAGATTTGAGGGAGAATAAATACCTCTTCACCTCGCCAAGTCAATTTCTCATAATGCAACTGTACCTGCTTATTACAGTACCCAGATTGACATTTCATTGTTTTCCCTTCTGCTAGTTTTCCCTTCTTTCCAGCCATTAAAGAAAACCACATTAGGGCCAGGCACGACGGCTCACATCTGTACTTTCAGCACTATGGAAGGCTGAGTCAGGCAGATCACTTGCGGCCAGGAGTTCGAGACCAGCATGACCAAAATGGTGACACCCTCATCTCTATTAAAAATACAAAAACTAGCCAGGCATGGTGGCGCATACCTGTAATCCCAGCAACACGGAAGGCTGAGGCACAAGAATTGCTTGAACCCGGGAGACGGAGGTTGCAGTGAGCCATGTTCACACAACTGCACTCTAGCCTGAGCAAGAGTGAACTATCTCAAAAAAATAATAATAATTGAAATTAAAATGGCACTAAGTCTATGACAAAATTATATTCCCTACAGAGGAAAGGTACACTCTGGCATCTAAGTAAAAATTACATTACAGAATCATAAACCTCTCACACAAAAACTGACACATACAACATACAATCTAATTTTCTCAAGGTATCAGTGTCTACTAGACAACTAGTTTTAGGTTATCGAGTGCCCAGTTTTTAAAAGATTAAAAAACTGAAGTAAGGCAAAAGAATTATATACTCTTGCCAGGCACAGTGGCTCATGCCTGTAATCCCAGCATTTTGGGAGGCCAAGGCAGGAGGATCACTTGAGCCCAGGAGAGTTTGAGACCAGCTTGGGCAACACAGCAATAATACCTGGTCCCTTTTTTTTTTTTTTTTTCCTGAGACAGAGTTCTCACTCTGTCAAGCAGTGTAGGCTGGAGTGCAGTGGAGCGATCTTGGCTCACTGCAACCTCCGTCTCCCAGGTTCAAGTGATTCTCTTGCCTCAGCCTCCTGAGTAGCTGGGACTACAGGCATGTGCTGCCATGCCTGGCTACTTTTTGTATTTTTAGTAGATACGGGGTTTCACTATGTTGGCCAGGCTGGTCTTGAACTCCAGACCTCGTGATCTGCCTGCCTTGGCCTCCCAAACGGCTGGGATTACAGGTGTGAGCCACAACATCCACCTGACCCTGTCTCTTTAATAAAATTAAAAAGTGTGGGGGGGGGGAGGTTACATACTGTTGTCACAATTCTCCAGCTCATTACCTTTGTTCACCTTTAGCATTCCAAAAAATGAGGGAAAACCTTGAGAGAAATGGAATGCAAGTATCAAGTTAAACCTTTGCTTAATTAATGTGCTTACCTACCTTATTTCCACAAAAAGCATGAAGTGACATGACTAACAAAGGCAATTCTATTTTGAAAGATTTGAAAGCAGGAAAACTCATTCTTGCAATTAAGTTCACAGGACTGTGACTTACCGTTTCAATGATTACATTTCAGACCTCTGATAAAACTCATTTTAACGGCTGAATAAAATCAAGCTTAGATCATAACTGAACATAATACCTAATGAAGCACAGATAAAACAGTGGTAATTTACTGTAAGAACTCAAACAGATATTTCACACTATTTACAACCACTTAGAATAGTAGCCGCCCATTTAACAACAGTTAACTTTTTAAAACTAGGTACTACCTGCTACTGGGGGAGGTAAAGGTCCATTTGAACTAAGTGTCACTAGCAGCGAATTAACAGCTAAATTTATGGAACATCTGTTATGAACCAGGATTTACACCAGGTCCTTTTCATTATTCTTTTCATCCTCACAGCAACACTGTGGAATATATTAAGTTGCATAAAGTCACAGCTAAAGCTGGGCACAGCAGCTCATGCCTGTAATCCCAGCACTTTTGGAAGCCAAAGCAGGTAGATCACGAGGCCAAGTTTGAGGCCAACCTGGCCAACATGGCAAAACCCCACATCTACTAAAAATACAAAACTTAGGTTGGGCTGGTGGTGTGCACCTATAATTCCAGCCACTTAAGAGGCTGAGGCATGACAATTGCTTGAACCTAGAAAGCAGACTTTGCAGTAAGCAGAGATTGCACCACTGCACTCTAGCCTGGGTGACAGAGCAAGACTCAAAAAGAGAGTCACAGCTAAAAAGGGACAAACTGGTTTTAAACCCAAGTGTGACTACTTCCACTATACTGGTTGCCGGGCACGGTGACTCATGTCTATAATCCCAGCACTATGGAAGGCCTGAGCGGGCAGATCTCACTTGAGGTCAGGAGTTTGAGACCAACCTGGCCAATGTGGCAAAACCCCATCTCTAAAAATATGAAATTTAGCTGGGCATGGTGGTGAATGCCTGTAATCTAAGCTACTTGGGAGGCTGATGCTTGAGAATCACTCAAATACAGGAGGCAGAGGTTGCAGTGAGCCAAGATTGGGCCACTGCACTCCATTCTGGGCAAGAGTGAGAGGCTCTGTCTCCCACACACACACAAAAAAAAGCATTGTGGAAACAGGATTTTTAAATATTACAAAGTCAACATAAACACAAGTATTTTTTGAAGGTCCCCAATGATACCAATGGTATAGTTAAGTGTGGGCCCCATCACTACACATGCTCTTATATATATTGCAAGGTGGGACACTGTTGCACTGAACATGCTTCAGCAGTGTCCTTCAACCAGACCTAATGATATAATACACTGTAGCTTCAATTGTGTCACAGTAGTTCTACAAAACAAATACTCCATAAGGGTAGGTGGAATGAATTTAAAGTTTCTACGTTAACTCTGTAAGTGAACAAACATCCACAATTACAAAACTTGTTAAACTAGGTAATTACAATACATTCTCAAGTCCTGAACTACAAATTTTTCGGGTCCACATGTCCTGTAATTACACAAATATATGTATTTTTCCCCCCTTTTGAGACAGAGTCTTGCTCTGTCACCCAGGCTGGAATGCTGTGGTACAATCTTGGCTCACGGCAACCTCCACCTCCCAGGTTCAAGCGATTCTCCTGCCTCAGCCTCCCAAGTAGCTGGAATCACAGGCATGTGCCACCACATACCACTACATTTTGTATTTCTAGTAGAGATGGGGTTTCACCAACTTGGCCAGGATGGTCTCGAATTTCTGACCTCAGATGATCTGCTGGACTTCGCCTCTCAAAGTGCTAGGATTACAGGCATGAGCTACTATGCCTGGACTATCCTCATTATCTGTATCAACTTAGTTTACATAATTATTGAGCATTCAATTATCTAATATCAGATTAAAGACGGGGTGTTAAAAACAAGTTAAGATATTCCTAAATTTAAAATGTCTATATAACCACATTATAATGGTATATATAAACACTAGCAAAAAAAGGACTAAAAGTATTTTAGGGGGAACCAGATCCTTCAACATACTGAATTTCATTAATATAAATCTGATTTTATTAAGTCAATCTGATTTTTTAGATTAACACTACTAAGTTTATTTCAATTCTAACAAATTATCTGTGGAAATTAATATTCTAATCCTTATACTAAAATCAAGCAAATAATTTTTAAAATGCTACTTTAAATCATTAACCCTAGGTAATTTTGCTTAATTATATTTTATACCAAAATAAGGGGGGCTGGTAAAGAATTAGTGACAGGGACTTAAAAGGAACCAAGAAATTTGGGGGAAGAAATTATGTTCACTTAGTTGTAGGTGAAAACACTGTAAATTGTATGCTTTACCTGCTTAAGTCAATTTATACCTCAATAGACTGTTTTAAAAAAAAAAAAAAAGCTACAGAAAAAATAAGCTTTAAAGAGCCAAAATTGCTTTTCAGATTTCCAGGGCCTAGTTCTGAGTTCAGCAAGCCCACAATATATCTAATTTAACTAGTTTCTGTACTTGTAGGCTCCTTTTCAAATATGGTCCAAGCTCTTTATCAGCTGCCCATTAGACAGCAAGCTAGAACTACATTAAACTGTTTTTTTTGTTTGTTTGTTTGTTTGTTTTTTGTGAGACTGAGTTTCACTCTTGTTACCCAGGCTGGAGTGCGATGGCAGGATCTCGGCTCACCGCAATCTCCGCCTCCTGGGTTCAGGCAATTCTCCCGCCTCAGCCTCCTGAGTAGCTGGATTACAGGCACGCGCCACCATGCCCAGCTAATTTTTTGCATTTTTAGTAGAGACAGGGTTTCACCATGTTGACCAGGATGGTCACAATCTCTTGACCTCGTGATCCACCCGCCTCGGCCTCCCAAAGTGCTGGGATTACAGGCTTGAGCCACCGCGCCCGGCCCTAACTGTTCTCTTAAGCTACATGCATGGCTCCAACCCCTCATAACCAAGCTTGTTAATGTCATTAGCTTAATGCATAGAATAACCATACCACTGTACTTTACCATATTTATAAAGAGTAAATTACTAAACACATTCCATATCACAATGTATGAAAGCACAATAAACATGAGTTAACTGCTGGTAAATGGGAATTAAGGCAGAAAAAAAATTGTCTTAATATAAGAAAGATGCCAAAAACCAAAATTACAGAATCTTTCTGAAAGTAGTAAGGTAGATCTCAAATGTAGACCACATTCCTCAGGTTCCTTCTAGCTTGTTTTTGCAAATACAGGTTGTATCTAATAGATTTCATTAATCTATTAAGCAAATAGTACAATATAAGAGTCTCAAAGACATTCAATATGTGATACTGACAGCTTTGTGAAAGCATGCTTTACATTGTCCTGTGGCTAATACTAACTACATTTAACTTTAGCTGATTAGATTGAATTGTGGCAAATTATATAGTAAAAGCTTATTTTAAGAATAAGGTGTATTTAATATTTTATTACCATTCTAACACTTCCTCAAGTTTTGTGGGAGTGTGCTAGTGTGTTGTTTTTGTTTTAATTTCCCCATCACCACCAGTCTCAGAGGGAACAAAAAAATACAGCTTCTGGTGAAAGGTGGGGAGTCCGGGTAGGGTATTTAAGTAGAAATAGCAAAAAAACACTGCAGCCATCTGCGAAAACACCATTTTAAAAAACAACAAACACTTAGGATTAAATCTGACATAAAACCTCAAACATGTTTGCCCTAAGACAATGCTCTTTACAATTAGAATATATTTAAACATGAGGGAGAGCTAAAAGCAAATGAGGGTAAACAAAACCAGAAAAATTAAAATACAAATATACACAGAGCCAAAATATCCTTTCAGTCAGCAGCAAAACAGAAATAATTCCAAAATTAATGTGCAAATGAAAATAGCTGGTTAACAGTCATTCATTTAATAAACTTGTATATTTGATAATGAAAAGGCTTAGCTTTCCTTTTCTAACCTCAGAAAGTAATCACCTTCTTTAATAAGGTATTACTTTGAAAAGTATGACTTCAACAAGTGAATGCATCATGTTTAGAGTGTGTTTATATTTAGAAACAATACCTTGAACACTAAACAACAATATTCTGAAAATCGAGTTTATTTTCCATGTGGACAGATCCAGTCAGTGTGATCAGTTTTTCTGCATGTGTAATAATTTATCAAAATAAGTTTTCCCACAAGACTCTTTTCCATCATCAACTCTGAAAACCCTGGTCTGACAACATACCCAAATAAAGCTTTTGAAAATCACCTCTTAAAATTTGGAAGAAAATGTGGCAAGTCTTTCCTGTGACATTTACTGGACTACAAATGGCTAAAGAGCATTATGTTTTAAAAGGTGAATAGTACAACAGCTGAGTTCAGGAAATTGTTTTAGTGCACTTTGCTCCAGTTTTAGCCAACATGCTACATTTTCCTTTTTGGTTTTTTGTTTTTCTGTTTTTTTTGTGACGGGAGGAGAGGGGGACCACACAAAGGTGGCTTGAGGATTTCCATTGTACGAAAAAGGTAAGACTCTGCAAGCAAAACAGTGTAAGCTGCCTTTTTTCTTAAGACCTGGACATTTTAAGACAGAAGCTTTGCAAAACATTACACAATTTTTTATTATTAAATGAGAAAATCTCATTTGTTACATCGTCACATTGCTAGTCAGAGAAATGTTGCAGTGATGAAGAAAGTCAATGCTGGACCAACCAAAGTCCTCATTCCTACAACATTCATTTACAAAGAAATAATGTTCAACACAGCCCAACAAAACATTCTTGGTTTTCTTCATATTGAAGTCCCCCAAAAAATCCTCTTCTAATGGGGTATTTCACTACATAAATTATAGTTCTTCATTTTTACAATTCACCCCAAACTGTATGAGAGATGTATCACACTAAGATTTCTAAAGCTGTTAGGAAATCTTTCACACATCGTCGTCATCTGATGTGTCACTGCTACTTGTTTCTGTGTCATCATTCTCAACTGTGGGTTTGAAAGTGCTGTTCTTCCAGGGTCCAAACTTGAAGTCACAGATCAGGCCATTTTTCAAAATACCATTTTTTCTAAGACCATTCTTCTGTAACTAAAATGTTAAAAGCAAAATAAATTATCCCTCAAGAGTTGCAAACCTACTGTAATAATTAAATATAAGCATAAAGATAATAAAATTGTATCATATCCCAAAAATTTCACAAGTAATGATATTTCCAAAAAACATTCTGGATCCAGACAAAGTAGATATGAGTAGTAATTGTCACACTGATTAAGGTACTAAACTTTTCCCCATTTTTATTACCTCAAGTGAAAACTAATAAATACCTTCAGGGACTGCACAGAATAAAATCAGAAACCATTAAGCTATATCTGTTACTTTTATTATTCTGACCTAAATTAATACACCCCACAATCTGCTTTATTCACAGTCTGTAAAGTAGAATGAGGTATACAAAGTTACAAAATAACCTCTTAACCAGAGATATAGATACTAGAAAAAATACAGTTCTGAAAATGAGAGATCATAACTAAAAGGTTAGTTGGTAGTAAGAATTCGGTTAAAAGATCATCAAAGAGGAAAAAAAGATAGTTGGCTCAAATTAGAAATGATTTAAAGATAGAAAATAAGCCCAGAGTAGAGGCACAAGCCAGTAGTCCCCACTACTCAGGAAGCTGAGGCAAGAGTTTGCTTGAGCCCGTAAGTTTGAGGATGCAATGAGCTACGATTGGTCACTGCACCCCAGCCTGGATGACAGAGTGAGACACCAACTCTTTAAATAAATAAAATAAAATAAACAAACCAAAAAAAAAGAAAACAAACAAACAAAAAAGACCTAAATAAATAAATAAATAAAATGATGGATTTGGAAAAAACATTTCAACTTCCTAATGCTCTAACAAACATTCCCTATTACTCTTTCAGAAAGGTAACTAGGGAGACATTAAGCAAGATGTTTTAGAATATGAAATGCTCTTGTGCAAGAAAAGGATAAAAGGTAAAGATACTTCAGGAAGCTACTAACACACTCTACTTCTTATCACTCTTGCTCCTCCCGACCCAAACACACACACACACACACACACAAGCCAAAACAAAACACAAAAGGTCTGGAAAATTACTATCATGGACATCACTTACACTAATTCCTATGCACACTCAACAGTTTAAAGTCACTATTGCAGACCTGTAAAAATAATTCAATCAGGCACAGTAGTTCGTGCCTGTAGTCCCAGCTACTCCAGAGGAACACCTGGCACCCAGGAGTTCTAGAGGCCAGCTGGACAACACAGCAAAAGCCTGTCTCTTTTTTTTTTTTTTTTTATTTTAAAAGGCAATTCTGACCTATTGTGATAAATTCCTAAATAAAAATTTTATAATCTTCCTCACTCCATGCTTACATATAACTATGTTGTTCTAAATGAGGGCAATTTAAAAGTGAAATTGTATGATTTAGGTTTTCTTACCTGTTCACTAATAACTTGGAATTCTCTCATTTCATCCTCAGTTAAGGGAGCACATGTTTCATCATTTTCACTGTCTTCCTGCCAGCCCATTTCCTTTAACAATCTGAAAAGGAGAGGATATTAAGTTTAATTTAAAGCTTACCCTGAGCAGGACAGTTTCATTTATATTAGGTATAAGAAAACATGACCCAAGATCCATTATACAAAGTCTCCAAGACACATCAAAAGGATTTTTGAGCTCAGGTTTTGAATATCTTTCTGAATATGAATAAACAGGTAAGATTAAGTCTAATAAACTTTGATAGTAAAATTAGAATGAACTCCTTGACTGCTTAATCTTTGATGTCAAAGGCTCTTCTCAGGCTGGACACTTGTAACAGACCTGAAGCAAGTATGCTAAATTCTTACACTAAAAGTAACAGCAATACCCCTTTCTCTTTTCTTCAGTACCACCAAAATCCACCGTATTTCTGGTTACTCATTAGGTTTTCTACTTGGGTAATCATAAACACTGGAGCAATACAAACTGCATTTGACTGGGAAACCTCCAAGCTTGTTTCTTATATGGCCATATATCTTATATTGACATGAAAGCGTTTGTTTCTTAAAAATGAAATCCCTAAGTACTTCTGTTACTCCTAGGAGGAGTCTTCAAAAAGTTCATTTAAAAATGTGTATCATGGAAAAATTATAAAAGAATTTCAAGAAAAAATTCTGCACCAAAAAAAATTTGTGCTAACTTGTGGTAGATCTAGTTTAAGGCATCATAAAGGGTAAAAAGACATCAGTTTAAGAAAAGCCCCTATCAGATCAACATGAATTCTGCCAAATCGAAGCAAGAACAAACATCAAATTGATGGTGAAACTTGGGTAGAAGAATGGTGAAATCGTTGATGCTTTATGAAAAGTTTATGGGGACAATACCCCAAAGAAACCAGCAATTTCAAATAGATAACCAATTTTAAGAAAAGATGAGGTAATTCTGAAGATGAAGACCTCAAAGAAGCAGCAGTAGACCATCGAGATTGACTGGCAAGGAAAAATTTAATCTTGTTAATATCCCAACTGAAGAGGACCAATGTTAACAACAGAAATAGCCAACACCACAGACAAGACATCTCACTTGGTTCGGCTTACATAATTCTGACTGAAAAATTAAAGTTGAGCAAACTTTCCACTCAATATGTGCCCAGGTCATCTGCAGACAAAAACAGAGCTTTCAATGGAAAGTTTAAACAACTGGAATCAAGATTCTGCGACATTTCTTCAAAGAACTGCACATGATTTTACCAGTATGATCCAGAAGACAAATCACAATCAAAGCACTAGCTACCAAGAAGTGGAAGTGATCCACTCAAAGCAAAAGAGTATGAGCGTTTTGAGAAGAAAAGCTAAAGTTTTAGCAGAAAAATGCCTAAAAAAGCCTCACCAGAGAGTCCTTAACCACAACAATACTCCTACTCATTCCTCTCATCAAACAAGGACACTTCTGCAAAGTTTCAATAAATCATTAGACATGAACCTTTCAGTCCAACTTTGGCTCCTTCTGACTTCCCAGTTTCCTAATCTTAAAACAAGTTTTAGAGGGGGCCCATTTTTCTTCAGTTAGTGTAAAAAAGACAGCACTGACATGGTTAAATTGCCAGGGCCCTCAGTTCTTCAGGGATGATCTAAATGACTGGTATCATTGCTTGAAAAGGAGTCTTGAATTTGATGGAGTTATGCTGAGAAACAGTTAATATTTTTTGGTTTTATCACTTAATTACATTGTTCCACAAACTTTTAATTCCCCTCTTATTTACACCTGCTCATCTTTAATTTGTGCCTGTTACACATTAGTGGCTTATAGACTTTTCTTTTTTTTTTTTTTTTTTTTTTGAGATGGAGTCTCACTCTGTCACCCAGGCTGGAGTACAGTGGCACGATCTCAGCTCACTGCAACCTTCACCACCTGGGTTTAAGCAATTCTCTGCCTCAGCCTCCCGAGTACCTGGGATTACAGGCAAGTAACCACCACACCCAGCCAATTTTTTGTATTTTTAGTAGAGATGGGGTTTCACTATCTTGGCCAGGCTGGTCTTAAACTCCTGACCTTGTGATCCACCTGCCTCAGCCTCCCAAAGTGGTGAGATTACAGGTGTGAGCCGCCGCACTCAGCCCCCTTGCAGACTTTTATGCCTTTTTTCAAAGAGTCTCTCATAATATCTGAGACCCTGAATAAAACATAACATGATATTCACATTTTACAGATGAAGACTGAAGATCACATAAGTAAAATGTGATGCCTACTTGATGGCAAAGAGAAACAGAATTTTGGTTTTCTGCCTCCCAAATTAGTATGTATTGCACAGCACCTTGTTGCTTCTGAACCAGAATGTCACAGTCAGCATCAATCATTTCTTCTTCCATTGCCACAACTTCTTCCAATGCACTGTCTTTACTCTTTAATCTGGATGGCCTCATTTTGGAATAGCATTTCTATTCACTGACACCTGACACAGAGAATATACTAGACTAGCCAAACAATGTAACTGCTCTTTTGCTGGATCCAAACTTTTACCTGTTTTACTTTTAAACTGAATGGTAACTAAGCAATAACACAGGTGGAAAAAATTATGAACTATTATGAAAGAGAATATAACAGAATGCAAGTACTTCCAATTCTCCACCAGAGGCTGTAGCTTTTAACTGTTCCTGAAATAGCTTTCAAAATAATCTAACCAGTCAGGGCGGCTCATGCCTGTAATTCCAGTCTCTTTAAGAAACCAAGGTGGGAGGATCGCTTGAGCCCATGAGTAAGACCAGCCTGAGCAACAAAGTGAGACCCCATTTCTACAAAAAAATAATAAAAATAAAAACAAATAATTTGGGTGTTTCACTTTCCCCCATAAATATGCAAACATGTGCCACATATTTACATTTCAGTCAGATAACTGCACATATGATGCATAATCCCATGAGATTGTAATGCCATTTTTTTACTGTACTTCTGTATATTTTTAGATATGCTTAGATATAAAAATACATACCAATGCATTATAATTACAAATAATGTACAATATTCAGTACAGTAACATGCTATACAGGTTTGCAGTCTAGAATTAACAGTCTATACCATATAGCCTAGGTATGTAGGTTATACCATCTAGTTTGTGTAAGTACACTCTATGAGTTTCACACCATGACAAAAATCACCTAACAACACATTTATCAGAATATATCCCTATCATTAAGCAATGCATGACTGACTATATTACTGTAACACTCATCTGTACTTTGCTTTTTCATTTAAATTATTCTTTCCCACTCTCCTTCAAACTATTGCCAAATCATCCTGATACCTGTTTCATAATTACCATCCTTTGATAAATATTTCAGTGTCTTCTCATTTTCTAGAGAACAAACTCCTTAATTGTGTTTGTGCCATGGTCACAAATACAAATTCCTCAGTAGAGAAAATCTAGGATTAGAAGTTAGAAGACCTAGGCCACAGTTTCTACACTACCACAAGCCAAGTATAAGAGATCTCTTATATAAGTATCTCTTATACTTATATACTCTTCTAAGTCCTGCCTTTTCAATATGATCTTTAACTTCAGTAAGTAAACTGCCTACTCCTGTCAAAATATTCCACTCAACACCCTCAAAACAAACTAAGTAATACACCACTCTAACCATGTCTTCACATCCCTTCTTTTTCCAAAATACTATCTAACACCCTTGCCCTTATTTGTGTCTAACCCCTTCACGATTTAATTTAGGTCCAAAGTAAAACTTTCTGACTAGGGCCAGGCATGATGGTTCATGCTAATCCCAGCAATTCAAGAGGCCAAGGCAGGAGGATTGCTTGACACTAGGAGTTCAAGACCAGCCTGGGCAATATAATGAAACCACGTCTTTAAAAAATAAATATTTATATGAGTGGGTGAGAGGAAGAAAGGAAAGGAAGGATGGAGGGAGGGAAAGAAGGAAAGGAAAGGAAGAAAAGAAAAAAAGGAAAAAGGAAGGAAGGAAAGAAAGAAACCTCTTACTGGTACCCAAGTCATAACGATCTCTATCCCTAAACCCACTGAATTTCTTTGGCATTTATTTCCACTAATTCATTTGGTGCTTGCTTAAACAAGCTGACAACTATATCCCTTTGATGTTGAGGCTACCCTCAATACCCTGATAAAGTTGCTAAAACTTGACATTAAAAATGAGTATTTCGTATTTTAATGTTGGAAAATAATGATCTTTAAAAAGCCTATCACTGTCCCATGATTGTTAAATTCAACTAATATTAGTATTTATATGTATATAACTTAAGAAATCACAATTAAAGTTTACAGAAAATATAAAGCAATGGAAAAGAAATATCATTGCATTTTGACATGGAAAAAAAAAACCCTAAAATCTAAAAGCCATGAACTCTCTTTAGAATGGGGGAAAAGGTATTCATATATGTCTTTGAAACATTTACAAACACATATTCTACTTAAACATCAAGAAAACTCAAGCTAAGAAATTTAAATAAAAACAGTTCCGTATCAACACCTTGACTTCCTCCCTTTATTGTCTTAGGATCTTTTTCAGCATGTGCAATATTTCTTCAAAACGATCCCTCTATTCCAACTAGCTGCTACCAAATCTGAAATATTGAATCCACAATTTTATTCTATTCTTGGCAAATAACAAAATGTTCTTATCGTCTGTCCCCTTCATCTTCATGTTCATACTAATGGTATTCCTATGCATAACTAACTCTCTCTCTTTAACCAAGTTTTTTCCCCTAAAATATACATTTTGTTATAAAATTTCATTATCTAATTTAGATTAGATATAATAAATTAAATATATAAATATGATTGCCTTATTTTATAACAAAACAGGAATAGATGGGGGGGGGCAAAAAACTTGGTTAAAAACTTTCAGAGTAACCTAAATAAAGAGAAGTATCCATTCTTTCAAAAAGACAAAATAATCCATAAAGTCTCAAAAAAATTAATAATCAAGTAGGTTATCACTGATATCATCTCTTCATGCAGTATGGGTTTCTCTCCCTCACTCTAGAGCTTACTCCAATTTAGGATGTTTTGGTCTTTTTTATTTTTTGAGATGGAGTCTTGCTCTGTCGTCCAGGCTAGAAAGCGCAGTAACACGATCTCAGCTCACCATAACTTCCACCTTCTGGGTTCTAGAGATTCTTGTGCCTCAGCCTCTTCAGTAGCTGAAAATACAGACACACACCACCAAGCCTGGCTAATTTTTGAATTTTTAGTGGAGATGGTGTTTCACCATGTTGGCCAGTCTGGTCTCACACTCCTGGCCTCAAGTGACCCACATGCCTCAGCCTCCCAAAGTGCTGGGATAGAGGTGTGAGCCACAGTGCCCAGCCAGATGTTTTCATCTTGATTTGCCTTAGTTTCTAAATCTCATCCTCTCCATTTTCTCCTGTTAGTAGTCACAGAGAACCAAATTCTGTTAAGTTATGAAACTAAAGTCTCTCTTTCCTAAGTCTTCTTGAATGAAACAAGAAGCCACCAAAATGCTTCCTGCACTAAATTCTGCTCTGCAGACTAAAAAGTAAAATAGTTAAAACATTCAATATGTCTATTAGAGGCTGTAATAAATATTTTCTAAAGGTATAAGCCAACTGTTTTTTGCTACTAAGTACTGAAGGGAAATATGAAGATATCAGGTGTCAACTTTCTCACTATGGCCTTAATGAATAGATTCTGTGGGTTAAAACCTCTTGTAACTGTATTCTTTCATTGTCTAATCTCTACCTCCCTAAGCGGTAACTCATCTTTTACTATCACTAGAATATCTGATTTGTGTATTACTCTGCTTTCTACACACAGGCCTTTTTCTTTTCTACCAATTGTGTTACTAGAATTGTTTCAACGATCACTGGTGAGAGTGCCAATTACCAGAATGTTTTTGTATGTAACCGATTATTTTAAATACGTATGTCATTTGACCAATGAAATTCACTCCTAGTAAACTGTTACCTACACATTTATACATATATTCGAGAATATAAACTTATACTTTTCTTTTCTCTTCTGATAACAGCATTATTTGGAATAAGGGGGAAGAGGGGACGGGGACAAAAGAGGAAGAGAGAGGAAGGGAAGAGAAAAGGAGACAAAAGAGAGAGGACGTGAACACACATAAACCTTGATACAGAAAAATAGTTTCACAATTTATATCCATACTATAGAATAGTGGATTCAAATGGGGGATGGGGAGAAACAAGATGATTCACAGAATGACAAAATCATTCTGAAATTTCAATTACTGTTAATCTTTTTAAAAAAAGAATTCACGTTTACTAAATTTTTTCTGTATTTGACTCATAGAATGATGAAATCATCCTGAAATTTCAATTACTGTTAATCTTTTTAAAAAAGAATTCATGTTTACTAATTTTTTTCTGTATTTGATATTTCAGCCATCACTCAGCCTATCAGTCACAAGTCATAAACTTATTATGTGGTAACCTGAAGTTCCATAATTTAGGAGGCAATAAGAATAGGGTCGTTACTTATTCATCCATTCACATTAAATGTACAGTAAGAAATTATATTTTATCTAAACAAGTGAATTTATAAATATCTGGTTAAGTTAGTTATAAATTAGTCTAGCTAAATTAATTTTCAAGTGCATTTATCAACAACCCAATAAATTATTTTAGGAGAAAATTAAGTCCAAATATAAAAATACGAAGATTACAATTTTTCTTTCTTTCTTTTTTTTTTTTTTGTTTTTTTTTTTTTTTTTTGAGACAGTCTCACTCCGTTGCCCAGGCTAGAGTGCAGTGGCACGATCTCGGCTCACTGCAGCCTCTGCCTCCTGGGTTCAGGTGATTCTTCTACCTCAGCCATCTGAATAGCTGGTATTACAGGCATGCGTCTCACCATACCCAGCTAATTTTTGTATTGTTAGTAAAGACAGGGTTTCACCATGTTGGCCAGGCTGCTCTCAAACTTCTAACCTCAAGTAACCCACCCACCTTGGCCTCCCAAAGTGCTGGGTTTGCAGGCATGAGCCACCACACCCACCCTACAAAATTAAAACAAATACCTAAAAATTCACATACAGTAGTTACGGTTACATTTAAGAAGCAAAACAGTACATGATTTGGAGAAGGGGAACAAAAATGATCACACAGATAATATAATGTATGATTAAAGACAGAAGGATAAAGGATTTATTCTGAACCGATCTAAGAAAAAAAAAAAAGCGGGGAGGGAGAAGGGCTGGTCATGTTGGCTTTAATCCCAGAACTTTGGGAGGCTGAGCCAGGAGGATTGCTTGAGCCCAAGAGTTTGAGATCAGCCTAGGCAACATGGCGTAACCCCGTCTCTACAAAAAAAGTTAGCCAGGCATGGTGGGTATGCACCCATAGCCCCAGCTATTCAAATGGCTGAGGAGGGACCATCACTTGAGCAGTATCAGTGAACCATCACTGCGTCACTGCACTCCAGGCTAGACAAAGGAATAAGACCCTGCCTCAAAAAAAAGAAAAGAATGTGAGAAGATCTAGCCAGGTGGCTCATGTCTCTAATCTCAGCACTCTAGAGGCCGAGGCAGGAGTATCACTTGACTCCAGGAGTTTGAGACCAGCCTAATAAACACAGTGAGACCTCATACTTTTTTTTAATGGGGTGAGTATAACTTTTGGCAGTAGAAATATAAACTAAACTATTAAGCATTTGAAAAAATTGGAAATAAAAAGCAAAAGCAAAATATTCCCAGCAGCTGGGCGCAGTGACTCAAGCCTGTAATCCCAGCACTTTGGGAGGCCGAGGCGGGTGGATCACGAGGTCAAGAGATTGAGACCATTTCTGTCAACATGGTGAAACCCCGTCTCTACTAAAAATGCAAAAAATTAGCTGGGCATGGTGGCGCGTGCTTGTAATCCTAGCTACTCAGGAGGCTGAGGCAGGAGAATTGCCTGAACCCAGGGGGCGGAGGTTGCGGTGAGCCGAGATTGCGCCATTGCACTCCAGCCTGGGTAACAAGAGCGAAACTCCGTCTCAAAAAAAAAAAAAATTCCCTCAAAATAAGTACAGATTTACAAAACAGGTAGAAAAATACTGCAATGTTTACTTCACTCATTCATTTAACAAATTTAAGCAAAGTAATGTGCCAAGCACCATTCTAGGTGCTAGATACAGTAGTGAACAAAATGGACAAAATGTCTGGCCTTGGCTGGGCACGGTAACTCATGCCTGTAATCCCAGCACTTTGAGAGGAAAGGCGGGCAAATCACGAGGTCATGAGATCAAGACCATCCAGGTCAACGTGGTGAAACCCCGTCTCTACTAAAAATACAAAAGTTAGCTGGGTATGGTTGTGCATGCCTCTAAGTCCCAGCTACTTGGGAGGCTAAGGCAGGAGAATCACTTGAACCCAGGAGGCAGAGGTTGCAGTGAGCCAAGACCAAGCCATTGCACTCCAGCTTGGGCAACAAGAGCTAAACTCCATTTCAAACAAACAAACAAACAAAAAACGTTTACAATAAAAACTAAACCACAGGCTGGGTACTATGGTTCATGCCTATACACCTAGCACTTTGGGAGGGCAAGGCAGGAGGATCACTTCCACTCAGGAGTTTGAGGCTAGCCTACGGAACACGGCAAAATGTTCATCTCTACAAAAAAAACACAAAATGAGCTGGGTATGGTGGTACACACCAGTGGTCCCAGCTACTTGGGAGGCTGAGGTGGAGGGATCACTTGAGTCTGGGAGGCCAGGATTACAGTAAGCTGATAAGGCACCACTGCACTCCATTCAGCCTGGATGACAGAGTGAGACACTGTCTCAAAAAATAAATCACATACTGGGACAATTAGCTATCCATGTGGGAAACACATGAGAAAGAATAAATTTGGACTCCTACCTCACATCATCCAGAAAACATGCATAAACCATACAAGGAAAAAAATAATGAACTGTACTTCATCAAAATTAAAACTTTCTGCCCTTCAAAGTGCACCACTGAAGCTGAGTGTGGTGGTACAAGCCTGTAATCCCAGTTACTAAGGAGGATTACTCCAGTCTGGGCAACATAGAAAGACCTCATTTCAAAAGGCACCTGTGGGTAGGAGGTGGTTGCACTACTGAGAGAATGAAAAACTCACAAAATGGGAGAAATTATCTGCCAATCATATACATAAGAGACTTATTTGCAAATATATAAAGAACTCTTACAACTTAGTAATAAGAAAAAGTAATTTTTAAATGGGCAAAGTATTTAAATAGGTATTTCTCCCAAAAGAGGATAAATGGCAAACAAGCACATAAAAAGATATTAAACACTATTAGTCATTAGGGAAATGTACACTAAAAACTATAAAAAGAAATCATACTTCATACCCACTAGAAGACTGTAATCAAAGATAGATGGTACCAAATGCTGGTACGAATATAGAGAAATTGCTAATGAGGAAGTAAAATGACAGTCATTTTAGAAAATAGTTTGGCAGTTTCTAAAAATGTGAAACACAGAGCTAACATAAGCCCCAACAATTCAACTCCTAGGTATCTACCCAACAGAAATAAAAACGTATCCACACAAGAACTTATATATGAATGTTCACAGCAGCATTATCCAAAACAGTCAGAGTAGATTATATTGGACTAGAGCCTATTGTTTAAAAAAAGAGGTGAAACAACTGATATTCATCAACTGATGAACAAAAAAGCAGTATAGTCATACAATATACTATTCAATAACTTAAAAAAACCCATAGTACTGACATGTACTTACAATGCAAATAAATCTTGAAAATATTATATTTAGTGAAAGCAGCTAGACATCAAACATCACATACTATATTTTACTACCTATATAAAATACCCATACAAGGCAAATCTATAGAAAGAAAAAGAAGAGGAGCTACCTAGGATAGAGTGCAAATGAAAAGTAAATGCAAATGAACAAAGGGCTACTTTGAATATATTAAAATATCATCTGTACATCAAATGGATGAAATTTTTGTCATAAGATATATCTCAATAAACCTGTTAAATCAAACAAAAACTCTATATAGAAATCCCGAATACAGAAAATGTTGAGGAAAAAGTAAAAACGAATACTAGCCTGTGTTCTGCCTCAAGCGAACTTGAAAGAACATCAGTTTGTGGGAAGGTTGAAGATCGAATGATCTGTTGGGAAATCACCGAGGCATTGCCATTCTCTTGAGGAATTTCATTTTCATCGAAGTTTCGGTTTATATCCCTTTCTTGGTGAGTACTATTGCTGTTATGTAAATTAAATGAGTCGTCATCCTGATTTTTTAGAGGGTTCAAAAAAAAAAAAAAAAAAGAATGAGTTCTAAAGAATACAGTTATTAAAAACTTTTTCCTAACTAAGCTTCCATTGAAAATATATAACCGTGGCCAGGCACAGTGACGCCTGTAAGCCACTTTGGGAGGCCGAGGTGGGCAGATCACCTGAGGTCAGGAGTTCGAAACCAGCCTGGCCAAAATGGTGAAACCCCATCTCTACTAAAAATACAAAAAAAATTAGCTGGGCATGGTGACAATGCCTGTAGTCCCAGCTGCTTGGGAGGTGGAGGCAGAAGAATTGCTTTAACCCAGGAGGTAAAGGTTGCAGTGAGCCAAGATCATGCCATTGCACTCCAGCCTGGGCGACAAGAGTGAAACTTTATCTCAATCCATCAATCAATGTAATACTTTTAATTATTAAGTTTAGAAATGGAAAACTAAGCTGGGATGGATATCCAAAGCTTTCTTGCCCTAAGTATTCATAGGTATACAACAATGACAAAACTTTAAAAGCATGAAGGCAGACAAGATGGGAGAAGCAAAAGAAAACAGAGATAAACAAGAATGTTTTTTAAATTTACTTTTCCATAGGTACTACAGAATGAAGCAAATCTACTTTAGAAAGGAAGTCACAGCCAGGCACGGTGGCTCATGCCTGTAATCCCAACACTTTGGGAGGCCGAGGCAGGCGGATCACCTGAGGTCAAAAGTTCAAGAGCAGTCTGGCCAACATGGTGAAACATCGTCTCTACAAAAAATACAAAAATTAGCCAGGCCTGGTGACACATGCCTGTAGTCCCAGCTACTGGGAAGGCTGAGGTGCAAGAATCGCTTGAACCTGGGAAGCAGAGGTTGCAGTAGGCCAAGATACGCCATTGCACTCCAGCTTGGGTGACAGAGTGAGACTTCATCTCAAACAAACAAGGGGCAGTCGAGGGGAGAGGATAAGTCATTATTTATGCAAATGGATTTCCAATCTTCTTTCCAAGGAGATGATTCTAATGTATTCCAAGGTCCAAATACATGCTCAAGTATTTCAATGACATATCAGTATCACATATTGCTATAAATTAAATTACCTTCTCTGAGCCAGCACGGCTTTCATCTTCATGTTCCTCTTCTACTCTGTCTCTTTTCAGTGCTTTCAAAAATTCACTCTTCTTATCAGTGCGCATTCGTGTCAGTTTGGTTAGACGAGGCTGCTGATTAAGTTTATCAACAGGAGAAGAGGAATTTGAACGATTACACTAAGAGGAAATTCAAAAATAATGATAAATATGTAGTCAAGGAATCAATGTAAGCATAAAATTCACTACTACCACAGCTTCCTATTTTACATTTATTCACAAAACAAAATTGATTGTCCATGTGAAAGTCTAGTTCTTTCTATTCCTATTTTTTCCCCTACTGAATGAGTCAACAAAAGAATTTTCTTATCCCACAAACAATGAAGGTCTGATAATACTCAGAAATACGATTTTAAATTAGGCATCATTATTTTATAAATACATCCTAGAATTATTTAAATTTTTTTATAATACACAAAAGAGCAACTTTTCAAACTGTGTTAATCAGAGTTCTAGAGTTCAGTAACAGCTCCAATAAGATCTATTTTATAATTATTTATACACATATATAGGGTTTATCAGAGTGGATCTCACCTGGAAAGATGTTTGTGAGAGGGCAGGGAGGGGAGGAGAAAGAGAGAATCCTTTTGTTTTTGGTTCTTTGGTGTTTTGACAGTGGAAGAGAAACAAAGTTAGAACTCTGTGTCACAGGAATTATTAGTCACAGAAACAAACCATAATAATGCTTACTTGCTGGCATTAATGTTTGTATATTATAACTAATCTCAGCAGAATTAACCAGCTAGGAGTGCTAGTCCTTCCCTCAAAGTTCAAAAATTCCGTGTCTGAGATCATAAATAAAAAGTAGTATATGAGGGGTTATGATGTTCCAATATGGTACCCAAAGCAATTTCAGGTATAATAATATAAATATTCCGGGTGTCCTTTAACACTAGACTGGTCAGGGAACCCTCTGTTCTGGAGTTTCAAAAGCTTGATCAAATGAGAAAGAAATACTGAACTCCAGGTATTCAGTCAGTACCATAACAATACACACCTTTCTCTCTTGTTCCTCCTCTCTCCTCGCTTCAATGTTAACACTAATAAAGTATCCATCATCCCCAAAAGACATTATACAATACAAATCCTTATTATTAAGTTCACTCCTACAGCATAACTATCACAAGTATCAAATAACATTGCAATCTTCATAATTATTTTCTTTAAAATTACTCTTGGTCCAGGTGTGGTGGCTCATGCCCGTAATTCCAGCAACTTTGAGAAGCTGAGGAGAGAGGATCACTTGATTCCAGGAGTTTGAGACCAGCCTGGACAACATAGAAAGACCTTCATCTCTACAAAAAGTAGAAAATTAGCCAGCCCAGTGGCAAGCACCTGTAGTCCTAGAGGATCAGGAGGCTGAGATGGGGGGATTGCTTAAGCCCAGGAGATCGAGACTGCAGTGAGCCACAAGTGAACCATTGTTCTCCAGCCTGAGCAACAGAGACGCTATCCCTCCCACCACCCCTCAAAAAATTATTCTTTATGTTTTTTAGATGTTTGGAAATTCCTCCCCAACCCCCCCCCCCTTTTTGAGACAGGATCTCGCTCTGTTACCCAGACTGGAGTACAGTGGCACCATCACAGCTTGCTGCATCCTTGACATTCCGAGACTCAGGTGTTCCTCCCACCTCGGCCTCCCAAGATCTGGAACCAACGATGCATTTCTTTTTTTAAAGTAGAGACGGGGTTTCACTGCATTGCCCAGGCTGGTCTCAAATACCTGGGCCCAAGTGATCCTCCTGTCCCCCTTCCCAAAGTGTTGGGATTATAGGCATGGGCTACCACACCCAGCTGGGAATTTTCATTTTGAATATTTAAATGATTCCTACTTTCCCAAAGTGCAAACTGGTTAACAAATGAAGTATATGCATCCAGTTTCTGAAGGAATGAAACTATCTTATTTTAATGTATTCATTTAATGAATTTCTAACTTTTAATCTTTGTTAAATTATCATGATTAAAATGTTACATTCCTCAAGAGTAATTTTTAATGCCATACCTCTTTCACTGAATTTGTTGATGGACTAAAATTCTTGGCAGTTGATTTAAAAGCATTAAAGTTGCCAACACCATATGTAGATTCATGAGGGAAAGAAGTTCCAACTTTATTTTCTTTTGTCTGGCTTTTCCATTGTGTAGGCTAAAGAAACACACACAAACATTAATGGCTATCAAAAACAGGCTATAGGAGAAAGACAAAAACAGTGACTATTATAAAACAAAAATGACTACACTAGACTCATAAAAACAATTATTTTTGTATCACACTGCATTATTCCTACATAGTTCTCTGTCCCTTTCTTTTTCTACAAATAAAATTAAAACTGAGCATTTAGATAACTAAATTGCTATTTTTTCCAAAGCTACATAAACATTTAAGTTTTCAAAACCTAAAACTGAGCACCAGTTAAAACAACGTTATATATTATCATTAATACATCACCAATACATCTAGCAAGAAAAGAAATTATAAGTTTCACTTACTACTACTAAACAATAGAAACACACACACCACATCAAAGATAATTAAGAGCACATATGGGTCCACTCTTGCCACCTAGAACTCAGCACCCCATGAAGTACCTCTATACACACTTTAAATTCTTTAACATTTTCCCCTCTAGTACATAATTTGGTATCAACTCAAAACTTACATTTGTGGTAATTTAGAACTTACTTTTGTAGGTGGAGCAGCAGGTTTAGGGACTAAACCTTTATAAACACTTGGACCAGTTCCATTCTTAACTGGCTGTGACTGAAGATTTCCTACTACTGGGAATCCAGACAGCTGTAAGTCTTTTGTATTACCTTTCTTAATGACCAGCATCCTTGGAGCTCTAGATTTAGGATTCGGAGGATATTCTGCATAAATAAAGCATGACCAAGAGTCACTCACAATTTCAAATTAGTACTGAATAAAACCACCAAAAGAACTGTATATTCCAAACATTTTTTTTTTTAACTAATAGCTGTCCCCTGGGTAAAATAATTAAACTAAATAAGAACAAACTATATTCAAACTTAAGAAGTAAAGCTAAAACATTATCCCAGAGTATAGGACGAATTGGGCAATGTCAAGTAATACAGATAAATTCTGATAGACAGTGGCCCAGAATGTCAAAACCAAGACAAATTACATTCTATCATGCCTTGCATTCACTATAAAAAATTGCACATTTCATCCTAATGACTCTTAAGACTTAGAATATAAAATACATTTCTATTTTACCCTTCCCCATTTGAAAAGAGAATTAAAATTTCAATTTTTTCATGTTTTTACTCAACTTACAAAGTTATTACCAATAAGCAAGAAATTATATTCCTTTTATGTCTAAATACTTCAGTTATGACTAAGAAAAAAGAATTGTATTTCATGATATAAATTCATCCGTGTATTTATTGACCATTTATCTACATTCAAAGCATTATATGAATACAGAGCAACCAACTCAATCCTGATTTCTGAAGATTGTAATACAAATAATTGCTAAAGGCAGACTTTTCTCAAGACTACTGCAGTTGCTAAAAATAAACACTATTCCTGTACTTTAATCAATGTGTGTTATGTAATCAAACAGATGTTGCAGTGAAGTATGTCTTCTCTTACAAAAACTTTGAAAGCATCAGTTTCACAGTTGGAATGCTTAGAATTAAAGAGAGAAATCCCAGAAATTCCAAATTAAAATGAGTTCTGCAAATTACATAAGATCATGTTTATTAGTGGGCTGGGTAGGTATCTGCAATGATTCCTTCCCCAAAACCTACCTAATGCATCATCTCAAAACCCAAAACTAAATATGAACTCCTAGGGAAACCCAGAGGGACTTTACAGTTCATGGGAGGATTCAATCTCTCCAAAAGATAAAGCTAGTATGGTGCTTCACCTACTTGAAATGCTAAAGGATAAAAAGAACAAGGGCTAAAAATAACCTGAGAAAAGGTTCGTATTTCCAAAAACTCAACACATGTTGACTTAATAGATTAAAGATTCAAACTTCCCGACAGTCAAAAAAAAAAAGCCTAGTATCATCTCTGGCACATAAAAACACAGAAAGTATTACTACCAAAGTATAGCTTTTCTGAAGATATTACACAATAAAGTTAACAAAACAAATAACAATCTTAAACAAAGGACAGTCAAGAATTGTACTACACAATGTAAGATTTCCAATTTTTTTGGTAAACAGATGATGATGACATGGATAAAGTACAAAACAAAGATTCTTGAAATTAATTAATAAACTGTAAGAGAAAATCATAGCATGTAACTCAAAAAAGTAAAACCCAGGAATCCGAAGAATGATCAATGCTAACAAAATGGAGAAAGGTGATCTCATCTGAGAGGAATTAAGGTATTAAAGCAGGGGCAGTTCTATCACTGTACACAAGAAAGTCTAAACACGGCCAACAGAGACTTCTAGTTCAATGTAACTGACTAAGCACATAAGTTTATCTTCTTCTAAATTCTTATGTTAAAATTACTGTGAGAGGAAACCAAACACAACTATACAAAGTAAAAGTAGTCAAATCTAAAAAAATAATTTCAACACGCATTTCTAGAGAAGTAACAAGTTTCAATTTACACATAAGAACCTAACAGCCAAGGAAGGATCTAATCTACCATACAACCTTGAGACTGGGACTTAAAATTGACAGATATGGCAGAGGGCAGAAATGCAACTTTGACAAATAAAAATTAAATAATTCAAGACAAGATCCTTATAAATTCTAAAGAATGTACTTTAGGCAGAAGGAAAATGATCCCATGTGGAAGGCTGAAGACACAAGATTTAAAAAAATTTTACACATATGCAAGCAATGAGAAGCAGACTGGTGTGGTGGCTCATGCCTGTAATCCCAGCACTTTGGGAGACCAGGGTGAGAGGACTGCTTAAGGCCAAAAGTCCACCTGCCTGAGCAATATAGTGAAACTCCGTTTCTACAAAAAAATTTTTTTAGTTAGCCAGACATAGTGATGTGCACCTATGGGGGGAGGGCTGACATAGGAGGACTGCTTGAGCTCAGGAGGTTGAGGCTGCAGTGAGCTGTGATGGCACCACTATACTCCAGTCTGGGCCACTGAGTGGGACCCTGTCTCAAAACAAAAACAAGGAAGCAAAAGAGAAACTAGATAGGCAAGTAGATAAACTGTCTGTAAGCCTCAATATAGTTCCCGAGTACAAATTTCACCTTCCCTAAACTGGATTCCTAGACACCTAGGAATAACAAATATTCTGGCTGGTTCCTCAATGAGGTCTTCAGTGCAAAGAATGACGAAATATCCTATAAAGAAGAAAAGTGAATCCTAAGAAATCATTCACAGAAGAGTAGGTAGCAGAGTAAGAGATGACAAAGGTCCCTGAAGAAAGATGACAGGGACTGAGAGGGAAGCGGAGAGATAAGCCAATATTGTGTTTATTAAGAATTCGTATTAGGCTGGGCACAGTGACTCACGCCTGTAATCCCAGCACTTTAGGAGGCCGAGGTGGGCTGATTACGAAGTCAAGAGTTCAAGACCAGCGTGGCCAACATAATGAAACCCCGTCTCTACTAAAAATACAAAAAATTACTCAGTCATGGTGGCGGGCACCTGTAATCCCAGCTACTCAGACAACTGAGGAAGGAGCATCGACTGAATCCAGTAAGTGGAGGTTGCATTGAGCCAAGATCATGCCATTGCACTGCAGCACGGGCGACAGTGCAAGACTCCATCTAAAAAAAAAAAAAAAAAATTCAGCAGGGCGAGGTGGCTCATGCCTGTAATCCCAGCACTTTGGGAGGCCGAGGCGGGTGGATCACGAGGTCAAGAGATGGAGACCATCTGGCCAACATGGTGAAACCCCGACTCTACTAAAAAAAATATTAGCTGGGCAAGGTGGCGGGTGCCTGTAATCCCAGCTACTCAGGAGGCTGAGGATTGCCTGAACCCAGGAGGCAGAGGTTGTGGTAAGCCGAGATCGCACCATTGCACTCCAGCCTGGGTAACAAGAGCGAAACTCCGTCTCAAAAAAACAAAAAAAAGGTGCTCTTTTGCAAGAATTTCAGGTTGCTTAACCTGGAATTAGATAGCAAGGGGGAAAAAAGAATTTTAGGTTGACCTGTAAGAATAAGAAAAACCTAAGACAGACATGATAACAACCAATCTATGTCCTGTATAACAATTCTGAATAATTGACATAAACCTGCTCATTTAAGAAAAAGAAGTGTTCTAAATGGTAACAATAACCTGTAAGAAATGGAAGAAGTGATGTGGCACTAAAAGGCAAGACTTAATTTGCATCACTTTTACCCATTTTATATTATTTATAAAATTGGCTCATCTATTCATAGATTTTCTCCACAAATTCTCCTGGAAAAACCTTACCAAATATTTAAGGTCTTAGAGTCAAACATTATCCAATATTTGCTTTGTTCCTTGGTTAACTATATGAACAAGACCCCAAATGTTTTTATTTTAAAAGAGAAAACTTATATATTGATGAAGGAACTCAAGACTTATATAAAAGAATGAGAAAATAAGTGAATTCCTTCTATAAGTTTCATGTACTTAAGACCTAAAGCTCACCTACACAGGTATTCTCATGTTCAAATTTAAGTTCAGAAACAACTGAAGGCAAATATGATATCCTCACAAATAACTGTAGCCTGACAGTAACTGATCTTTTTATTTTTGTAGAGACAAGGTCTCACTAGCTGCCTAGGCTGGTCTCGAACTCTTGGCTTTAAGTGATCTTCCCACCTCAGTCTTCCAAAGGGCTAGGATTCAAGGCCTCAGCCACCACTCCTGGCCCTATAACTGACTTTAAATAGTAAATATAACTTTAATGTCTTATTATTCATGCTCTCCCCACAGCTATGAATGTAAGAATTAGTTTTCTTCTATAACTGCAGTGGTGACGGGGAACTGGCCCAATTCTCAGGAAGACAAATTAGAATCAAAATAGTGCCACATTTAATACAAAGTAAATTGGCCACACAGATAATTCAGAGCTAACATTTCAATTCTTCATCTGTTTTCTTTCACTACACTCTCCATATAGCTACCTTCTACATACATGAAGTTTCTAACTCAATCACGACATTTAACTACTTCATTCTTTGGCCCACTACCTAGAAATCCATTTTTTTGCCTTTTAACAATTCTACAACTAGAATCTCTTTCATTTATGGGATTTGAACAACATAATTAGCTGATATTTATTAAACACCTGTGACATAACCAAAGATTTTTACATAGTAGACAATTTAACCTTAACAATGCTTTTCTCATTATGATTTTTGTGGTCATCCTCACCTCGCAGATAAGTAAATTCACTCAGATTAAGAAATCTGCCCAAAATCTAAATAATCAATAAGCAAAAGATCTAATGTTAGGGCCACATCTGATTCTAAACTCAATACTCTTAACCATTTTATTAATGAAGAAAATGGAAATTATTCTTGTGCCAGACATTTCAAAATGTTTATCATTCCAACTAAAAATACTAATAAACCTACATTGAATGGTTGGGATAAGAGGCTTTTAAGTGTGCAATACACCAAGTGACCTCAAGAGTCACCATCACATTGATGCCAGTTACTAATTTAGTTTCCTATTATTTTGACACAAAAGGCAAAGTATAAACAAAAGCATGTAGCCAAGTGAAGGGTAATTAGTATCTAAATTAATCAAGTTTTCTCTTTTCTTTCTTTGGAGAAAGGGTCTTGCTCTGTTGCCCAGGATGCAGTGTAGCAGCATAATCATAGCTTACAGCAACCTGGAAATCATGGGGTCAAGCAATCCTCCCACCTCAGCTTCCCAAGGTAACTAGGACTATAGACATACCAAACCACGTCCAGTTAATTTTTTTTTTTTTTTTTTTTTTTTTTTGTAGAGATGAGAGTCTTACTATTTGAGCTCCTGGCCTCAAGTGATCCTCCCATTCCATGCTCCAAAAATGCTAGGATTACAGGCATGAGCCACTGCACCCAGCAAGCTTTCAAATAATTTGAAAACTTGGCTCACAAGTCATAAGACAATAGTATACACAGACCAAATGCAACAAATCTATACCACAGAAATTTAAACAAGTTCCTATTGTAAACACTAATTTTAATACCAAAAAATACATAATCTGTTTAAGATCATTTTTATAATGATTGGTGCTATTTGAATTTTGTTGGTTTTTAATGTGTGGGTTTTTGTTTTCGTTTTTTTTTGGACACAAGTGTTGCTTTGTCACCCAGGCTGGAGTGCAGTGGTGCAATCTTGGCTCACTGCAACTGCAACCTCTGCCTCCCCAGTTCAAGCGATTCTCATGCCTCTGCCTCCAAAGTAGCTGGGATTATAGACATGCCACCATGCCCGGCTAATTTTTGTATTTTTAGCAGAAACTGGTTTTACTATGTTGGCCAGGCTGGTCTTGAACTCCTGACCTCTGATGATCCACCCACCTTGGCCTCCCAAAGTGCTGGGATTACAGGCATGAGCAACGACACCTGAATGAATTAATGTTCTCATTTAATTGGCAAATCTATTTCAGTTTACAATACTATGAGTTTTAGTCAAATGAGTTTCACTTATAATTTATATCAATAGCAATCAATATGGTATTTTTATTTTCCCTTTAATGGGGGTTCCCAACATTATTAATATAAAGAACACACTTAAAGAAATGCACTTCACAAATATAAACAATGTCCATGGTGAACAAGTAGTAATTCTAACTTAGACCAAATAAAATGTATTTGTGTCTAGTTTTATCAAGTTGTCTACTCAAATCCTATTAATTTTCCTTTTTCAACCTTGAACACATGTTGCATGACTTTTTTCTTCTTAAAACACTGTTTTCATAAGATATTTTAAAAAGTGGAAGTCATTTCAATATAAAAACAAAGCAATTCATCAATAGAATACTGTCAAAGAAACTCAATGAAGAATTTTCCCCTCCCTTAATTCTGTTTACCAAAGTTCCTATTAATAAAATCAACCCCACTGGCTTTCATTATAATTTACTTCACTGAATGCTATTATTTCACTCAATCTGTATGCTTGTGGCAAGTATCATCAGAATTCTCTAGAAAACGACCCATCTATATTAACTGGTCACTAATTTGCTTTGATTTAGAATGCTCAACAAACCAAAAGAACTATAAACAATGAACCTTTATGCTCTTAAGCAGTGTATCAAACATGAGCTAATATTGAGAAAGCTCATCAAACTACCAAGGAGCTGAAAAAAATACAAATGCTGAGCTGGAAGAAGACCATGCTTAAGCTAATTATTAGTCACTAAAATTTCTCATTATTTAATATCATAAGTAAATGTTAAGCTCTGCCAGTAATATGTTGTCAACATACTAACACAAAAACAGCCTATAGGACTTCTAAATACACACAATCAGTAGCCACTAATTATTAATGCAACTCAACTCAATTGTAAACAAACACTTGAACGTACATCACTCTTTCCTCCTCATCCAAAAAATGAATCAATCAAACAATTATATTAAATTCTCATGGCAGCTTGAATTTCTGTTTTAAATTATTAAGAGCATGGAAATGGACTATTTAATAACCATTAATCTTATGCATCAAACAGATGATCCTGGTTAAGATAAAAACACTATAGAAATCACAGATACAAGCTGCATGAAGGTGTTTCCAGTAAACCCAACTAGGCTCTAAGCAGAATTCAATTTATGTAGCTATATTATAAATGGCTTAATTACTTTCCCCACAGGGTATTTCTCAAATTGGAGTATCATGTTTAAGTCTGCCAGTTTTTGATCTACAAAATTATAGTTTCTGGGACAAATTGCTTTTTCTTTTTATAAATATTATATTTTCATTAGTAAATTTTTACTTACCTGGAAGGAAGTAGCACTAGAAAAGTTCTATTGAAGTCTTTCCTAAAATTCTCTTGTCTTCCTCAGGAACATAGCTATTTTAAATGTTGCAATAGGGAAAACAATACTTGGGAACCCAGGGGGGAAAGTGAGAGAGGAATAGTAAAGTCTGATACAATGAGAGTTTCATTGTATTCCTATGGGCAGTACTGGGAATTTTAACCATTAACCATTCCACAATTAACCATTTCTTTTTTTGTTTATGCAGACACATTTCTTAGTTTACCTAAACACAGTAAAGAGTACATCTTCCTTTTGAACATCTTTTCAACTAGTACTCAAAATCCTTAGACCAACCCTGAAACAGTAGAACCAAAATCTTTATATTAATACATTTTATTCTTATTATTTTCAAATATGTCTTTGTCTCTAAATCATTTCTACGATTATTAAATCAACCCAGGATCAGTACCAATATTATCTATAGTTTTATATGACAAACACTCACTGGCATTCTTGATTTTTAAAATTTACTTTCATTCTAATCAAATCCAAATTATTCCTAATTCCTTAAGAGATTCTATTTAACACCTTCCAGGTGGTTCTATATTCTTATGCAATCAGCTGTTCCCAGAAAAACTGAATAATAAGGAAACATACCTAAGAGAGGAGCTTGGGAGATTTTTTTGGTTGGGTATGTGTGTGTCTGGGCGTGTAGGCCTGGGGAGAGTGGCAGAAATACTAATTTGCAATACAGAAAAAACAATGCCATTCACATGGTTCTAACAAAAGTGCCTGACCACCCCCACCCCCACCCTCAAAAAGCCCTTAAATAAAGAGGGAGAGCAAAAGAAAACAAAATAATTCCCGAGTTTCACCTCATACATACAATACAGCACAGGAAGTGGCAAAGTTTAAAATAATGCCTTTACTGTTACGACTAGTATGCTGTCATAAGCCACAATCCTTTCATTTTAGTGAGTTGTTGATTTTCAATAGAAAAATACAAATGAGTATGTGTTTAAGTTCCAACATGGATTGAGCACCTCTGAATTTGGTATCAAATAATTAAATTTATTTTTCAGATGTCAAATCTTAGTATTAAAAAATTTTTCCATTATTTTAAACTTCACTTAAATCTTTAAAAACCTGTCTAAATTGTACTATGAGTTCAGTGTAATCTTCTTTAAAATGCTATCAAATTGAATTGTCAGCACTCTTTTTTTTTTTAAATGGGGGGTGGGTTATTACCAGAACTCTCATTAAGTTTTGAAAATCAGAGGCAAATAATTTCAAATATAAACTAACTCCACAAGCAAATTTATTCAATTATCTTTAACAGTCTATAATATACATATAACCATTTTCACAGGTAAAAACATTAACTTCATGTCACACTATGATCAAAAGTACTTTGACAGTTGAAGTTTTCAACTTCAAACAACTAAAAATTAAGTTTTTGTTTCCTTAGGATTATCTGGCTGCTCTCAAAACTTATAATCATTTTTTAAAAGTCATATTCGAGTATGTTTAATGATACTAATATGTGCAAAGCAACTACTTCGAATCAAATTCTTCTATTCCAAATCTCCTTTCTAAAGATGTGTTACCTTTTTTGTAGCTAAGCACATCCAATACAAATATTTTAAAAATAAAGTTTTGTTCTAGCCTATTTTTTAAAATACAAAAAAGTGAAATCTATAAATATCAACATTTTGTGCCCCTCAAATACAGATAAAAAATTACTTACCCCACACACCTGCAGCTAAAGATTTATTGTGATTTGGTTCTCTCTCATATTCAGGATTTAAAGACGGCTGGAAGAAAATTGGAATAAACATTTCACATTTTAAAAATAAATCCTTTAAAAGCAATCTCAAAATCATACATGCTGTAAACTGATGAATCAAATATGACCAACTCTTAGCTACAGGTTCTTAGTACAGAAAAGCTATAAAATCTGAAACTTTTTGAGTACCAGTGTGACATTCTGCCTACTTACTGAAGCACTTGGATTTTGGATTTTCAGATAAAGAACGTTGAACTACTAAATATAAAATCTGAAAAGATCAAAAATCCAAAACAGTTCTGGTCCCAAGCATTGCAGATTAAGGACATTCAGCCTGTATTAAAGATGAAGTATTCATAAAGCTTACTCTCAGCTTACTCTGCTAACCATTAAAATAGTTACTATCTATACTCATTGCTAGCCAGAGGTAACTACAGTGTTTAATATTTTCCATATCCATAACTAAGAAATAAGCCAGAATTTAAAAACAGGCTTCTTCTGTCTATGGAGTAGCCATTGTCTTATTCCTTAACATTCTTAATAAACTTGATTTAAACAAACACACACACACATACTCTTTCTTTCTCTCTTTCTCTCTCTCTCTCTCTCTCTCTCTCTCTCTCTCAAAAGAATGGAGGTCTTTGGATCAGGCTGAGAAATAATCCCTCCTTAGCATAAGGCTGAGATCAGAGAAGAGGAAAATCAGATCAATTTATTTATTTATTTATTTATTTTGAGATGCAGTCTTACTCTATCAACCAGGCTGGAGTAAAGTGATGTGATCTCGGCTCACTGTAACTTCTACCTCCTGGGTTCAAGCAATTCTCCTGTCTCAGCCTCCCAAGTAGCTGAGAGTACAGGCGAGCAGCACCATGCCCAACTAACTTTTGTATTTTTAGTAGAGGCAGGGTTTCATCACATTGGCCAGGCCAATCTCAAACTCCTGGTTTCAAGTGATCAACCTGATTCAGCCTCCCAAAGTGCTGGGATTACAGGAGTGAGCCACTACACCCGGCCTAATAAGAATTTTTAATTTTTAATAAAAATTCTGTAGATGTGGGGTCTTGCTATGTTGCCCAGCCTGGTCTCAAATTCATGGCCTCACTTGATCTCCCCACCTCAGCCTCCTAAAGTGCTGGGATAACAGGCATGAAGAGCCCCCAGTTCTTAAAGTTTTCATCACTAGTTAACACACTCACTATCAAAGCCAAGTCCAAATTTGTATTTCAACAAGTGATGTTCAGGATTAAACTGAACTTCATCTCACTAAAAAGAAAAGTGAGATGAGTACTGAATAGGTACTCTAAAGCGAATCTTGCTAGATGCATTTATCCTCCAAAATCCTAACTTTCTAGTATTCTATCAGTATTTTTCATATTCCTAGCACACAAACTGCCACATTTAAAGAAGGTACTTAATATATATTAAATAAAATGAATTCTAATATATTTTAATCACCTAGAAATGATTAGTAACACTGTACTGAGATTATTATAAAGCAAGTATATACATGCATACCCCTATGATTTCTTCAGAGGTACAAACTAAACAGAAGATTTTGGTTGTAGTTACATGCGCATAGCATCTTTAAAGTATATTATTAAAAATTACACTCTGCCAAGTCTAGGATTATAATAATGATAACTTATCTTGAGAATGGGGGTGGGATATAAAAATCATAGCAGCAATTAGTTTTTACTGAGTACTTACTATGTGTCACACAGTTTTAATTTAATTGTATTACTAATTTAACCCTCACAACATTATAAAAGTACTATTACCATTCACAGTTTGTTTATACAGTTGACCCTTGAACATCACAGGTTTGAACTGTGCAAATCCCCTTATATCTAGATTTTCTTCCAGCTGTGCCACCTGAAACAGCAAGCAAGACCAACCCCTTCTCTTTCTCCTTAGCCTACTGAACATGAAGACAAGGATCAAGACCTTTATGATGACCCATTTCCACTTAATGAATAGTAAACACATTTCCTCTTCCTTATGATTTTAATATTTTTCTCTAGCTTACTGAGAACACAGTATGTATTACACATAAAAAATATGTACTGATCAACTTTATATTACCATCAAGAGTTTGGTCAGCAGTAGGCTACTAGCAGGTTTTGAGAGCAGTCAAGTTATACGCAGATTAGACTCCGAGGGGAGATCAGTACCCCTAACCTCTGTGTTATCCAAGGGTCAACTGTATTGTAAAATTTCAATGTTATGGTGATTACTGACTGGAAAAAGCAGATCACTAACATGGGAATACAGAGTAATTACACAGTTACTTGATAATAGGACCTAAGAGTAATCTTTTATTTTTCTATCACTCATCACTTCCTGCCCTAATCCAATCTATCAAATTTTTCCTTACTGAAACCTTCCGTCCAAACTACTGCTAAATTATATCCAAAAACTATCTATTTTCACTTATCTCAACTACCCAGTTCAAGCCAATATTTTTTCCTGAATCATTCTCTCCTCCTCTCCTACGATAATCCATTCAAGACCTAAGAACTGTAAAAACTAACATAACATCACAACTCTTCTCTAAACAAGCTTCTCATTAACCTTGAAATCAAACTAAAATTCTGTACTTTGATGACCTGCAAAAATTCCATTCAATTTAAATCCTTTCCTATCTCTCTATCCTAACTTTTATCCCTTAAACATAACAAGGTTCACTGTGATGGCTCATGCCTATAATCCCAGCCCTTTGGGAGGCAGGGGTGGGAGGACTGCTTGAGGCCAAAAGTTCAGGACCAGCCAGGCCAACATAGTGAGCTGGGTGTGGTGGTGTGCATCTATCTGTAGCCCTAGAGGGAGTTACTCGAGAGGCTGAGGCAAGAGGACTGCTTGAGTCCAGAAGTTTGACGATACAGTGAACAGTAACTGTGCCACTGCACTCCAGCCTAGGCAAAAGAATACAGACCCTGCCCTGTCTCAATACCACCACCACCACCACCCCAACACACACGCAAACATGAAAAAAATAAGATAAACCAAGGATTCTCCCATCCTGGCATGAGCTCTCCCCTTCTTCCTTAACAAAACTTGCTCCTTATTATGTCCTAAATTAAATGTCACTTCCTGTCTAAATTCGCTAAAAAACATGACTTGCTTAGAGAACAGAAACTCAGTAAACTGAGTAAGGACTTTGCCTATTTTAATCTGGTATGTATTCTGAGTGCCAAGAACACCAACTGACTCAAGAATCACTCAAATATACTGAATAAGAATTGACAATATATAAAAAGATAAAGTGGGAATTCTACCTAGCTTTTAAATTTCATGAGTCACACGATCTAAATATGACTGTACACTACATCAATTTTTCTGTAATTTAAGAAATATACTATTTTGGCCAGATGCAGTGGCTCTTGCCGGTAATCCCAACACTTTGGGAGGCTGAGGCAGGCGGATCACCTAAGGTCAGGAGTTCAAGACTGGCCTGGCCAACAAGGTAAAACCCTGTCTCTACTAAAAATACGAAAAGTAGCTGGGCATGGTGGCAGGCACCTGTAATACTAGCTACTCAGGAGGCTGAAGCAGGAGAATCGCTTGAACCCAGGAGGCGGAGGTTGCAGTGAGCTGAGATCATGCCACTGCACTCCAGCATGGGCGACAAGAACAAAACTCCATCTCAAAGAAACCCAAAAACAAACAAACAAAAAAACAGTATTTAGACAAATCATATGTGAGACTTAGGAACAAGAAAAAAAGGCTTTGTTTTCATACTTATTTTTAGTAGTAGACTTAACATTCATGATGTATCTGACCTCGAATAACAATTTCTTTGCCTTCCTGAGCACAAAAAAAAAAAGAAAGAAAGAAATCTGAATAAAGAAATAGCTGAAAAGACAAGGAGAACAATCTTGGGATGAACTTAAGAGTCATACACAAATAACCAAGTTATTATTTAAAAGCAACATCTAAAATAAAATGTATTGGTAAAATATGCTTTCCAAATCTTGACAGCTTTTTAGAGACATTAGGCACTTGAAAATACAGCACTAAGCTCATCTACTAGTTCTAAGAAAAACTTCAAATTTCTATGAAGAGTAACAAAACATAAATACACCAAAAACTTTTTAAACCTACATGGTTAGGACTCTGGAATAAACAGCAACACAAGGCTTAAAAAGAAAGAATGGGATAAAGAAAATGGGGTATGGGGGTTAGAAGGATAAAAAACAAAAAGCCCTCACAAAATACAAGGATTAAAAATTGGACAAACGGCAAGGCATGGTGGCTCATGACTATAATCCCAACACTTTGGGAAGCCAAGGCAGGCGGATCCCCTGAGGTCAGGAGTTCAAGACCAGCCTGATCAACGTGGTGAAACCCTGTCGCTACAAAAATACAAAATTTAGCTGGGCCCGGTGGCAGGTACCTGTAATCCCAGCTAGTGGGTGGGCTGAGGCAGGAGGATCACCTGAAGCCAGGAGGCAGAGGTTGCAGTGAGCCGAGATTGAGCCACTGCACTCTAGTCTGGGCAACAGAGCGAGACTCCATCTCAAAAACATACAAACGTACATACATAGATACATAAAAATATACATATAGGACAAATACCTACAGGAATGTGATCCCTGCAGAAAATGAGCTATACTGATAAAATACCATAATAGTACCTTGATGGTATAATAGCACTTACGGAAACTTCATTTGTATAGAAGTTACAGGAAACTTACAAAATCCTCAGCTTCAAACTGTTTGCGTTCTCTCTTGTCTTCTTTCCTCCCGGTTTCATTGTCAGGTATGTTGTTTTCATGTAGTCCTTGGCTTTTTCCAGAATGGAAAATACTGCTACGAGAGCGGGAACTCCCACCATGGTATCCCCCACGATGATTTATGTTTTCCGTACCATTTCTTCCATGTGTACGCCATCCATTTTTTTCTTTCCTTCCAAAGTTACCTTTATTTGGTAATAGTAAAGTAATGTAAATTCAAAGAAGAAAGTTAGGCTTAAGGAGTTAATCACATCAAAATATTCTTTAAAAATCATAAAGTTAGCCATAAACATCATTCCTTGGCAAATTTTACCTCCATTAGGACGTCCAATAGCAGAATCAAAGCCATCTGAAGAGTTGTGTCGTCGACGATTCACATCATAACGATTCTCTGTCCATGCAAAGTTTTCAGAATGTTTCTCAAAATTCAATGACGACTGAAACAAATTATAAAAAATACAGGTAAGCATTTACAAAACCTAAATATAACTTTAAAAACCAGTAATACTCCAATTTCACTTATTTCCAAGAATTTTAAATGGTTAAGAGAAACATTTTGCAGTTATTTTCAAGGTATTTGATAATTGGGTAACTCTAAATATGTATGATGGATTCACTGTTGGTCCATTTTCTTCTACCTAATGGAAACAAGCACACGTTCTTAGAAAGAGTTCAACATCTTTTTTTCCAAAAAACATAAAGGTAAAATGCCATTACAATGGAAAACAAGTTAAAATATGATATGCTTCTTGTATAACAAAACGTTAAGTGTAGTGTATCACATACTACTTGATATAAACATTTCCACTGCAGCTCAAAGTTCTCTTCTACATCAGAGATAAACTGTCAAATGAATCTTCAGTTTTAAGTTCCTTAAAGTTATTTCCACATTCCTTTTCCCCAAACCAAATGTATTTAAAAAGGTATCAAAATAAAAGAACGTACAATGCTATTCCAAAATATTAGAAATACAGAAAAGTTCTAACAATGTATAAAAGTCACTAGCCCCAATATCAATCTATTAATCTGATAAAAGTCACAATCAAAACTCCTAACAGTTTAAGAATTTAAACAGATGGACTCAGTAATCTAAAAAGAAAATGCATGAAAATTATCAAAAAATGTTTGAAAAGGGCCGAAACTGTGGCACGCACCTGCAATCCCAGAACTTTGGGAGGCCGAGGCAGGCAGCTCACCTGAAGTCAGGAGTTCAAGACCAGCCTGGCCAACATGGGGAAACCCCGTCTCTACTAAAATTAGCTATATGTGGTAGCACACGCCTGTTGTCCCAGCTGTTCAAGAGGGTGAGACAGGAGAATTTGCCTGAACCTAGGAGGCGGAGGCTACAGTGAGCTGAGATCACACCACTGCACTTCAGCCTGGACAAGACAGAGAAAGACTGTCTCAAAAAGAAAAGAAAACAGAGCTCTATAAGTCAATACAAATAAAGACAACCCAATGGGAAAAATGAGTAAAGGATACAAAAAGGCAATTCTCAAAAATATGAAGAGCCGGGCCACGCACAGTGGCTCACGCCTGTAATCCCAGCACTTTGGGAGGCCAAGGCAGGCGGATCGCGAGGTCAAGAGATCAAGACCATCCTGGCCAACATGGTGAAATCCCGTCTCTACTAAAAATACAAAAAAAAAATTAGCTGGGCATGGTGGCGCACGCCTGTAGTCCCAGCTACTCGGGAGGCTGAGGCAGGAGAATTGCTTGAACCCTGGAGGCGGAGGTTGCAGTGAGCGGAGGTGGCGCCACTGCACTCTAGCCTGGCGCCTGGTGATGGAGCAAGACTCTGTCTCAAAAAAAAAAAAAAAATGAAGAGCCACCAATCACATGAAAACATAGTCAGGTTCTCTTGTAATCAAAATGCAAAATCAGAACAAAGTTGGCAACTCTTGCCCATTGGGAAAAATATAATGATAGTAAAGGTTGAAAAAGACAGATAATTGGTTTTTTTGTTTTTTTGTTTTTTTTTGGAGATGGAGTCTCACTGTCGCCCATGCTGGAGTGCAGTGGCGCGATCATGGCTCACTGCAACCTCCCCCTCCCAGGTTCAAGTGATTCTTGTGCCTCAGCCTTGAGGAGTAGCTGGAATTACAGGCACCACCACCACACCCAGTTAATTTTTGTATTTTTAGTAGAAATGAGATTACACCATATCAGCCAGGCTGGTCTTGAACTCCTGACTTCAAGTGATCACCCACCTTGGTTTCCTAAAGTGCTGGGATTACAGGCGTGAGCCACCACGCCAGGGCCAGACAATTATTTATTACTAGGTTAGAAAACACACACACATTTATATGTATACTTACTTCTCTCTCACTCAGTAGGGACTGAAATGCAAATGTGTATCTGTACTTATGTCATCTTTAAAGTCTTTATAGTTATATTAGTTCTTTTTTTTTCAGTCTTGCCTGTATTTCAGTGGATTCTAGCACCATATAGTATATTTAAGTTTTTTTGTATTATGCCCCAAAAATAAGCAGATGACATTTATACTACAAATATTTTTCTACAGCTTGATTTTTTTTTAAGTTCCTTACAGAAATTTCTCCTGCTGAAATCTGGGTAAAATAAAGAATGAGTTGGGGGGGTGATGTTTTTCCCCTTAGAGACAGAGAAATATTTGCAATATAAATGGCATCTGCACAGTTCTGGGGTGCCATACAAAAAAATTTAAATAAAAAATATAAATGTTAAACATAACCCCTAATATGAAAGGAGCTATAAATCACTATGAAATAGACTACATCATGGGCTGGGCATGGTGGCTCATGCCTGTAATCTCAGCACTTTGGAGGCCAAGGCGGGCAGATCACAAGGTCAGGAGATAGAGACCATCCTGGCTAACACGGTGAAACCCCATCTCTACTAAAAATACAAAAATCAGCCAAGTGTGGTGGCGTGCGCTTACAGTCCCAGCTACTCGGGAAGCTGAGGCAGGAGAATCACTTGAACTCAGGAAGCAGACGTTGCAGTGAGCTAAGATTGCGCCATTGCACTCCAGCCTGGTGACGGAAGGAGACTCCGTCTCAGGAAAGGAAAAAGGAAAAAGAAAAAAGGAAAGGGAAGGAAAAGAAAGAAAAAAGAAAAGAAGAGAAAAGAAACAGACTACATTAACAAGCAATTCTGAGAAAGTTTCTAACACAAAAACATGCTCAATCGTAATTAAGTGATGCAAATCAAAATGAAATACCATCATTCATCTAATTTCACAAAAATGTAAAAATGAAAACATCCAGGGTTGCTGAGACTGAAAAAAACAAAATTGTAATGGGATTTTAGGTAGATTCAAACTATTTGGCGAGCAATTGGGCATTACCTACCAAAATGTACAAACATTCTGACCCAGCAATTCTGCTGCTAGATATTTACCTTAGCATTATATTCAAGAAATGCCCAGGTATTTCTACAGCTGAGTCCATTAATAGGTAATTATATAATTCATGTAAATCCACTCAATAGTTTATACAGCCACTGAAAAGAGATGAATTCCCTATGACTGACTATAGAAAGACGCTAGAGATGGTATCCTTGAAGAAAAGGAAAAAAAAAAAAAAGCTATCTCATCTGTTTATCCAAACTAGGATAAAAACATATTCTGGCATATGCATAAAAGCATCCTAACATTTCACTTCTGAAACCTAGTCTGCTATCCTAATAATCAAGAAAAGAAAGTTATGAAACTGATGAATTTTCAAGTCTGACACATTCAGCTTCCTATTCCAGCTCTAGTACTTTTCAGCAAATTTCTTAATCTCTCAACCTGAGTTCCCTCACCTGTAAATGATGGGCTAGAGGGAGATAAGAGTGTCTACCATGTTAAGATTTTTGTTACCTTTTATAGTGTTTTATTACAACAAGTAAGGCAAAGACCAACTTCCCGCTTACGTTGTCTGTCTTTCTGGATTGTTTTTAAAAAAAAATAGTTTTAAGGCCAGGTGCAGTGTCTCAAGCCTATAATCCCAGCCTGGGCAACATAGTGAGAACCTGTTTCTACAAAAATTAAAAATTAAAAAAACTAACTTTAAAAAATTAATAAAAAATTTTAAGATTAAAATTAGAAAAAAAACTTTTAATATTTTCTCTAAAGCCCAGAATACCCAAATAAACAATAAGCCAAAAAATCTACATGGTAAACCTCCACGGAAGTTTCAATGAACACTGCCTATGTGCCTTCAGAAGAGCAAAAATCAAAATAAAAGTTTCAATGAACTCAACTAGCAATCTGATTGAATTTTCTGATCCTTTTAGGTTAAAAGTACAAATAGCATACATTTTCATCACAAGCTGACATTGCTCACACAGTCAAAGGAAAGTTTTGGTACAATAATACTAATTTTTTTAACACTGCCATAAAAGAATAAAAAATGTTGCTACTACACATTAGAGATAACTACAGATTAGTGAATGCAAATATGAAAATGCATTAATCATAGTAAAGTTTAACCATAACACATTTTTTATTTTGTTCTGTTCTTCTGTTTACAAAGAAAAAAATCCTCCAGATTTCTATTTCATACCATTCATCTACCCTTTTAATACCACACACCCCTGAAACCTTTTATCAAATAATTATGAAAATACAGCATCCTGTTTACAGGGATTATTCTGTCATCCTTCCTAGCATAACCTATGGAATCTGCTACTTATCTAAATTTTTCAGTATCTGTAACTGCTTTCGTTCAATATTCTTTCAGCAATACTTTCAAACTGCTGGTCAGGACTTATTAACGAATTATGAGATCAGTCACGACGGGCATTTTTTTAATGGAATAGAAAAAGAGAAAACCACAGAAGAAAACATTAGTGCACCATAGGTATATGAAATTTGTATTGTGTAAAATATCCTTCTCACTGCAGGTCACAACAGTTTAAAAGTCACTGCTCTAAATCAAAGATTTATAATCAGCCCCATGCAGTTCAAAATTTTACCACATGATGGGGCTAAAGTTCCACACATCGCAAAACTACCACTGTACAGTTCTGAAAACATTTTTACCCTTAATTCAAGTCTTCATGTCATCTTTTCAAACAAAAAATAAATACTACCATTTAATTTAAATAGAGAATGCAATAGTAATTAATGTCTGTTCCAGTTAGGAAGAGATTAAAGAGAAATGATGTGGGTAAACAAGTCTATGGCAGAAAATGAGATTAATTACAAACAGAATTCATAAACAATGATTCTGAAAGAGGAAAGAATAAGATGAGAAGGTATAATAAAAGTATCACTGGAAGGTATGTGTTTGTCAAAACCACTCTGGGCAAAGAAACAAATCTTAAATACTGCTAGTTAAGAGTTTAAATTGGGCCGGGCACAATGGCTCATGCCTATAATCCTAGCACTTTGGGAGGCCGAGGCAGGTCGATCACCTGAGGTCAGGAGTTCAAGACCAGCCTGGACAACATGGTGAAACAGCACCTCTACCAAAAATACAAAATCCAAAAATCAGCTGGATGTGATGGTGGGCACCTGTAATCCTAGCTACTCAGAAGGCTAAGGCAGGAGGATCATTTGAAGCCAGGAGGTAGAGGTTGCAGTGAGCCATGATCAGGCCCCTGCATTCCAGCCTTGGTGACAGAGGAAGACTCCATCTCAAAAAAAAAGAAAAAAGTTTGAATTGTCAACTATTTTCTAAAGATAATTTTCAATTAGAAAAATTCTGCATTTAGAATTGGCAGTTCCAAATTCTAAGAATCAAAATCATCATCATTATGAAGAACTATACAAATTAAGAGTCAGGTTCCAAAAAGCACTAAGAAGTTCAATGCACATTAACAATTATCAGCTAGGCTCAATGGCTCACACGCGTAATCTCAACACTTTGGGAGGCCAAGGCAGAATGATCTCCTCAGCTCAGGAATTTGAGACCAGTGGGCAAGATAGTGAAACCCTTTTTTTTTTTTTTTTAGTTTTAGTTTTTTAAATTACTAATCTTAACCTCAAGTTAACATTTAAATGAAGACAAGAAACATTTACAATTTTTTTAATGTTTTATTTATCTTTCCAGATGCTTTTTTTTTTTTTTTTTGAGACAGAATCTCGCTCTTGTTGCCCAAGCTGGAGTGCAATGGCACGATCTCAGCTCACTGTAACCTCGGCCTCCCAGATTCAAGCGATTCTCCTGCTTCAGCCTTCCAAGTAACTAGTATTACAGGCACACACCATGACATCTGGCTAATTTTGCATTTTTAGTAGAGACATGGTTTCTCCATGTTGGCCAGGCTGGTCTCGAACTCCTGACCTCAGGTGATCTACCCACCTTGGCCTCCCTAAGTGCTGAGATTACAGGTATGAGCCACCACGCCTGGTCTCAAGTCCCTTTTTTACATACAGTCAATGAATTTTTACTTATTTTGCAGAATTCCAAAATGAGTCCTATGGAAAGATCACAGAATAGCAGATGCATTCTGGATTCGAATCTAGGCTCACACTAATCAGCTATGTGAAGACAGTCAATTGAGTTAAACTTCCAAAATCTGTATAAAATAAGAAGGTTTCAATGATTGCTACGATCCATCTTCAAAACCTAAAATTCTATTCTAACAAAGAATTTTGTCATTTCAGTGTATCTTTTCAACACATGGCCAAAATTTATTAGGACCTGGTTAAGTCCTTATTGGAGAAAAAAAAAATCCAAATTACAATTGTTTCCGGGCCAGGTGCCATGGCTCACACCTGTTATCCCAGCACTCTGGGAGGCAGAGGTAGGTAAATCACTTGAGCTAAAACCAAGTTATCAAGTCCCTGTGATAACTCAAGTTTATGTTAATGGCCACTTAGACTGGGGCCCCTGATAGTCTCAGCATAGGGCAGTAACAGGAAAAATCAAGGGATTAGAGGGTATAAACTTTCAGCCCAAACCACAGACCAATTGCTGAACACATGAAAGTACTGGGAGGGTGATATACTCAGACATGGCATGAACGGTCCACACACCACCTCCCGTCACCCAATACGTCACCATATCAATCTATTCACCTGTATTCTTTATAATAAACCAGCAAAAGTCGTTTCCCTGAATTCTTTGAGCCATCCTAGCAAATGGTTCAGATCCAGTGGGGTGGTTGCAGAAACCCTGGTTTGAAACCAGTGAGAAGTAGTGGTGACTACTGGGACTGGCTAGTAGCATCTGAAGTGAAGGCAGTCTTGTGGGACTGTGGGATCTGACACCATGCCAAGCAGACAGTGTCAGTCAGAACTGAAATAAATTATAGGATACCCAGGTAATGTCTGCTACTGCTTTGGGGTGGGGAGCGGGGGGAACTTCAACGTATTTGGCCACAGATATGTTCTGTGTTGAGAGTAGAGAAGAAAAACCGTTTTTGGTGTTTTTTTTTTTCCTTTTGCATAGGTCAAAGTCTAGAAAAGCCAAAACACCTACAGAAATTACCTTCCATCATGACTGAACCAAAAGTATAAATTACTATAAAAAATTTTATAAGTGATAAGAAATTAACTAGTATTTATAAGAAAGATAATCTTTAATAAACTCAATCTGTGTGAAAATTTTCATTTATTTTATTTGGTTATTTACTTTTGTAGAGAGGCAGGGTTTCACCATGTTGCCCAGGCTGCTCTCAAACTCCTGGCCTCAAGAGATTCCAGCTTCAGCCTCCCAAAGTGCTGGGATTATAGGTGTGAGCCATCGCATCTGGCCCAAGAAAATTAATATGCTATTTCTGAAAATATTATTATATTGGCTCTTTGTATTCTCGTATCATTATGTAGAGGCAAATATTTAGACAGTTACAGGTGGATCTCTGATCATCTGCAGTCTACACACTAGATAGTGGTGGAAGGAAGGCCCATCATAAAGATCCCCTACTAACAAAATGACCTAATCAAAAAGTTATTACTTTTTATCAGAATATGCCACTATTTTCCACTTTGTAATCAGACTATTAACTCACACCTGTAATCTCAGCACTTCGGGAGGCCAAAGCAGGCAGGTCACCTGAGGTGAGGAGTTCCAGATCAGCCTGGACAATATGGTGAAACCTCCTCTGTACTAAAAATACAAAAATTAGCTAGGCCTGGTGGTGGGCATCTGTAACCTTAAGCTACTCAGAAGGCTGAGGCAGGAGAATCACTTCCACCTGGAAGGTGGAGGCTGCAGTGAGCGAGTTCTCACCATTGCACTCCAGCCTGCACGACAAGAGCAAACCTCCATCTCCAAAAAAAAAAAAAACGTGATAACCTGCTTTTTTGCCAGCTAAAACTAACTCAGACTAAAAGTTGTTCAGGCTTTATGTTAGCTTTTTGAGCCAGACAGATTCCATCTTAGCTTCTTCATTTTAGTTTTTTTCCCACCATTAAGTATGTAACTATAGTACATAGCTGGAGCAGGCTGACACTGGGCACCTCCAGGAATGCATTTGTTGATAAAAGGCCGAGTTACCAACAGAGCCTGGGAATGCAGGTGCTGTCGAGTGCCCAGAGCCCCCATTATCTGTAAGTTGTATGTCTTTTATGACAACTTTACCCCTTGCACCTGGCACTGTTTTATTTCTCATGTACTAGTTTATTTTTGGACTTTTTGCTTATTCTGCTTTTGTGAAAAATTTGCTTCAGCTAGATTCCTCCCCCTCCCCTTTACGTAGAGTATGAAAGACCACCTAACTTTTTCTTAGGGGCCAGAGAATTTTGGGCGTTAGCCACCTCTTGGTCGCTGGCATAATAAAGGACTCATAATTCAATCTCTGAGTGTGGTGCATTCCTTGACTTGCTCGGGTACAACAAAGAAAAGAAATCACTAGTGGCATATAATCTATCAAAAAAGCCCATTTCTAGCATCTGTTTCAAAAATTTCTTAGCACATCTTAAAAACAGACAATTTTAATACTTTGCAATCAACCACCCTGAATGTCTCTAAATGTATCTGTAAAAAACTATTCTATTTTTATTTATATAAGTAAAATGAACATTCCTTAGTGAGTCCTAATATATAATGATATTACAAAGTTCACATTATTCCTGAAATTTTAGTCATGAGTCATTCATAAGCCTTATTTATGCAGAGGAAAAAGGGTTCCAGATATATGAAAAGGCTTTGAAAAATCTTGATAGGGAAAAAGTAAAGCAGGTTATCAAAAAAAAAAAAGTACAGAAATACAAAGTTTTCAGATTTTCTTGAATAAATGTTTCTTCCTTTGCTATGTGCCCTAAAATAATTTTCAGACTTTTAGTGTTTTTTGTTTTATTTTGTTTCTGAGGCAGTCTCCCTCCACCCAGTGTGGACTGCAGTGGCGCAATCTTGGCTCCCCGCAACCTCGGCCTCCCGGGTTCAAGCAATTCTCATGCCTGAGTCTCCTGAGTAGCTGGGATTACATGCCACCACACCTGGCTAATTTTTGTATTTTAGTAAAGATGGGGTTTGGCCATGTTGGCCAGGCCGGTCTTTTATTCATGACCTCAAGTGATCTACCCACGTCTGCCTCCCAACATGCTGGGATTACAGGTGTGAGCGACCACACCCGGCCACAGTGTTTTGTTTTTTGTTTTTGCCACTTGTACTTGTTTAGAACTACTAAAACTCAATTCCAAGAGTCTGTAGCACTTGAGCTACAATTCACTACCCGTTCCCCCATCTAATTTGGGCAGCTGTGATCAAGAAGACAGGTTTCCATCCCCTCAATCTCCTAAACAAGGGGTACATACCCCTTACTAGGAGAGGCAGGCTGCCAACATTTCTCACCCTCTCCAATTCCAACTGAAGAAGTTACATTCCTGATAACTACAGTCAAGAAATCTAGGGCTACTTTATTTCACCCAAACCCCACTCATAGAATGAAGGCTCTACCCCAGGTTCATGAGCACAAGAACACTGAGGCCCCAAATGCTCTTGCTCCAGCTATCTAATAGGTAGTAGTTTGGCACTTTAACAAACTGAGAAGACTCAGGCTATTGCGTCATCCAATGCGTGGAGTAGTGACTCAAAGATTTTGCCAAGAGTGAGACGCAGTCTCTCAAAGGAACTAGCTTTATTCAAACAGTAAGAGCCCTCTCAAAAACATAGAGATACTGGTAGTAAGAAAATAAGAGGCAGGTAGCTAAGCTGAATAACAGGCCAGCTAGTTCTGAATGAACCTGGGAAAGAGATACTTAAGAAGAGCCCCACTAGGGTCAGAACCAACCTCAGGAGATTGGGCCCAAAAACCTCTCCTGCCATAACTAAAGTGGATCACAGCACAGATCAATTTAAGCCCCTGCGCATTAATGAAAACAATAGAGCAATCAGCTGGGAACTAATGGAGACTAACAGATAGGTCTGATACCAAATGAGGCAAACGGCTTTACAGAAAGATGAGGAAAGACAGAGAACGCAGATAAATCACCCTCATTCCAAAGTGACTGTGCAGAAACCCTTTATACTCTGCACCTCAATCATTTTACTTTACATCATGGATAAAGGAGGTCAATATTTAAAATGAGTACAGCAGGAACTAAGAATAATTCTAAATCACCACATTCATGGAATTATGAACAAATTATATAATGTTCAGCAAAGCACTTTGCGAACTGAAGTACACCATGTATGTTATCAATATTAACAAGGCAATCCATATAAGAGTAAAAAACAGTATAGAAAAAGGTAAGATGCTCTGTTCAAAGTATGTGACTGTTCTAAACTAAAATTTGTGAAAGACTGATTGCCACCAAAGACAACTTTGAAATAAATGGCTTAGTACACTGATGGTATAATTTAAAAAAAAAAAAACTGCCTTTTTAACTAATAGAACGAGTTGGGCATGGTGACACAAGCCTGTAATCCCACAACTTGGGCGAATCACTTGACATCAAGATTTCAAGACCAACCTAGCCAACACGGCAAAGCCTCTATTATTAATAAATACACAAAATTTAGTCAGGCATGGTGGCCCACACCTATTAATCCCAGCTACTTAGGAGGCTGAAGCACACCAACTGCTTGAACCCAGCAGGGGTAGGCTGCAGTGAGCCGAGATTGTGTAAAGCTCTGCCTCAAAAAAAAAAAAAAAAAATTTAATAGAACCAACAAATTAAATAACTTAGATGGTAATATAAATGTTGGGGTTTTTCTTGTTTTTGTTTGAGATGGAGTTTGGCTTTTGTCCAGGCTGGAGTGCAATGGCGCAATCTCAGCTCACCACAACCTCCACCCCCCGGGTTCAAGCAATTCTCCTGCCTCAGCCTCCTGAGTAGCTGGGATTACAGGCATGTGCCACCACACCTGGCTAATTTTATATTTTCAGTAGAGATGGGATTTTTCCATGTTGGTCAGGCTGGTCTGGAACTCCTGACCTCAGGTGATCCGCCTGCCTTGGCCTCCCAAAGTGCTGGAATTACAGGCGTGAGCCACCACACCTGGCCATAAAAAGTACTTCTCTGCAAAGATATTATTACTCCTCCATGACTTAATTACATTTGTATAGAAAATGAATGCAAGAGAAGCACACAGAAAGACAAAAAGAGAGATGCAAAAAGAGTACCTTTGTTGATGATGGTGGAGTAGGGAAATTAAGCCAGGCTGGAGCAAAGTCATGCTGCGCCATTTAGGTCCAGTCTCTCCAACTCAGTGAAACAAGGCTTCAACACCTCATGGCAAGTCCCTGTCACATAAAAATGGAAGGAATTAGACCTGCAGCTCCTGGCCAAAATTATCACCTTTACATTACAATGATCATACTACTATAGGATTCTATTTGTAATGAAAATCTAGAAAAGACAAAACTATAGTGATAGAAAATAGATCAGCTTGGAAGGGGAATGACTGTACGAAACGAGGGAATTGTCTGGGTAACTATTATCTTGATTGTAATGGTTATTACAACTGTACATATTTGTCAAACCCCAAATTATAAACTTAAAACTGGTGTTTTCATAAAGTATACCTCAGTATAGCTTTTTATTAAAAAAATCAAATAGATGACTAGACATCAAGTGTTTACTGATATAACCCAAAATGAAATACAGAGTACCATCTATGATGTAGTCTTGTGCCTACCCAAAACAAAATGTGAAATCTGATTTAACTACCCATTACCAGGACATTCAAGATGGAGAACAAGTCAGAAAACATCTAGGGGAAGTATACACCAAATCCAGATCATGGGGTAAACCTAAAAGTTAAATGAGCTGGTTTCTACAACAAATAGTGGCTTTTAGTGGGCAGATGAACTAAATACATCCTGAACCTTGTATGAATCCTTTATGTGAACGAGCCAACCTTATAAAACACAAAAGAAAATTATGAAACAATCAGAACTTTGAACATAAGCTGGATATTACTAAATAGTACTAAGAAATAGTCACTTTAGATATAATAATGGTATGGTTATGATGTTTTAAAAGGAAGACATAGGCCGGGCACAGTGGCTCACTCATGCCTGTAATGTAGTACTTTGGGAGGCCAAGGTGGGCAGATCACCTGAGGTCAGGAGTTCGAGACCAGCCTGGCCAACAGAGTGAAACCCTGTCGCTACTAAAAATTCAATAAAGAAAAGTTAGCTGGGCATGGTGGCGTGTGTCTGTAATCCCAGCTACTCAGAAGGCTGAGGCAGAAGAATCATTTGAACCTGGGAGATGGAGGTTACAATGAGCCAAGATTCTGCCACTACACCCCAACCTGGGCAACAAGAGCAAAACACCGTCTCCAAAACAAAAACAAAAAAAAAAAAAAAAAAGAAAGAAAGAAATGTAGAAATGTTAAGATGTTGTCACCAGATATAAAAAGTAAATACAACTAGTATAAAATTGACAATGGAAGTGAAAATGTTTAAATGCTCCTATGGCACATGGGAGAAAACCTTAAGAGAAATTCTGAAACAACACTCATGAACAAAATACAAGTTTTAAGACTATGTTAACCAAAATATACTGCACATCACAAAAATTCAGGCATTCAGAGTTCTATTTATTCCTATTTGCATTAAATTTCAAAGTTCTGTGGAATAAAAATGAAAACTAAATGGTGCTTTGTGATACACTTTAACAACAACTTTATGTTGAAAACACTTAAAACTGTAGTTTCAGTAATTCAGTGGGAACGAAAAGCTTGTTCCAAATAAAAATTCATAATAAACTTCAGAGAACTTAAGCATAATTTTTAAAGTTGATCACTTTTCAAAAAGGTATTATACAAAATGATTAAGTAAACAGTTATGTAACAAAAATTATCCCTGGAGGCAAATCACTAAAATCACCTATTCATTTCTGCAATGTCTTTACATTAACTTTAATTTAAATCTAGTTCCTGAAGTATGGGCCTGGTGTGGAGGTTCACATCTGTAATCCCAGCACTTTTGGAAGTGAGGTGGAGGGATCCTTGAGCCCAAGAGTTCAAGGCCAGTGTAGGCAACATAGTAAGACTCCCATCTCTACAAAAAAAATTTTTTTAATTAGCTGGGTGTGGTGGTCCATGCCTGCAGTCCCAGCTAGTAGGGAGCCTGAGGGAAGAGGATTGCTTGAGCCCAGGAGTTCTAGGCTGCAGTGAGCTATGTTCACACCACTGCACTCCAGCCCAGGTGACAGAGAAAACCCTATCTCAAAAAAAAAAAAAAGAAGTTAACTCATGTTCTGAAAAAAGGTAAAAGAGCAATATTAATTGTTATGGCACTTACACAAGTATATAAAGGCAAATTAAAGTTTCACAAGTTCCACACTACTCATCTTAACTGCACTGTGCCATCTAATTTTGTCTCATCTTCCTTCACAGTTCATGTTTGAACTGTGTACCAATCAAAAAGATTTGTATGTTGAACTCATAACCCCCAATACCTCAAATGTAGCGTATCTGCAGATAAAGTTTTTAAAGAAGTGATTACAAATGAGACAATTAGAATGAGTTCTATTCCCATCAGACTGTACCCTTGTAAGAAGAAATTTGGACACATGCAGATAAAAGGATCATTTGAAGAGCCGGCAAGCATGCAGTCATTTGCAAGCCAAGGAGAGAGGTATCAGAAGCAATCAACCCTCTGCTGATGCCTCTTATCCTGAACTTAGAACCTCCAAAACTGAGAAAACAAATTTGTTGTTTAAGCCATCCAGTCTGTGGTATTTGGTTCTGGCAGCCCTAATACAAACAACTAAAACTAATACAAACAACTTTAGAAATAAAACGTTTATGTATTAAATATTTCCTTTACACATCTAACAACCAGGTACATACAGGAGACAACTACCTTCCACCCCAAAAAAGGCAAAATCAACAGTCCCACAAACAATCCATGAGTCAGGGTTCCACAGCTTTTTAAAAATCTTCTACTGGTTGCCCACTGCTAAATTTGACTAGCTTAAAAAAAATTAAAAATAAATAAATCTACTGTAGATTTGAATATCCCAGGTAGACATAGAGTTTAAGATACATAAACACTGCTAGTAGGAAAATCCTAATTTTTTTTCTCTGCCACCCAATTTACAATTTGTTCATGACATCCACGGAGAATAAAAATTTCCCCAGGAGAAAAAGATGGTTCTGAAAAAAAATAAAACCTAAGTGTACATCTCTAAGTGCACATGCCTAACTTTTAATTTAAAAAAAAAAAAAAATTTTTTTTCAGACTTAAAAAGAATACACTTTGACAAAAAAACACACAAATAGATGGGACATTTTCTAAGTCTTGTTATATTTTCTATTTTTTATTTTCTAGTTATATTTTCTATTTCTTTTATTTCTGACCCTACCAAACTGTGCCATGTTATCAAAGAAAAACTTAACTCAAATTTATTCCATCAGAATGAATAACAAACTGTCTTTATAATTTCAGAAAACTTTAAGCTTTAAAATCACAAAGGCCATCAAAAACACCCCAAATCAACCAATAGCTAAGGAATTCTAACCTCAATAAACTAAGGAATACAACCAGAGTACAGAGTAAAAACCCTCAATAAAACACTAGGAAATCAAATCTAGCAGCATATTAAAAGGATCAAACACCATACATAGTATTTCCCCCGGAATGCAAGAGTGATTCAACATACAAAAATCAATAATACACTACACTAATAACATGAAAAATACCAAACGCTCATCTTAATTGATGTAGAAAAAGCATTAGACAAAATCCAGCACCCTTTCATTATATACTCAACAAACCAGAAGGAAACTTGCCCAACCTGATAAATAGCATCTACAAAAAACCCCCCAGCACATCATCCCCACTGGTAAAAGACTGAAAGCTTTCGCCTTAAGATCAGGAACAAGACAAGAATGCCTGCTTTCACAAGCTCTATTCAACACTGTAGTAGATGTCCTAAGCACAGCAACTAGGCAAGAAAAGAAATGAAAGTAATCCTGAGTCAGCACAGTGCAAAGGACCTGTAGTTCCAGATATTTGGGAGGCTGGGACGGGAGGATTCCGAGCCCTGCAGTTTGAGGTTGTAGAATGCTATAATGGTACCTGTGAAGAGAGCACTGCACTCCAACCTGGGGAACACAGTGAGAAAGTTTTTTTTTTTTTTTAAAGGCATCCAAATTGAAAAGGAAGAAGCAATTTGTTCCCTCCTGTTCCTCTTGAATTGCTTGTTTTCAAACGAATAGATGAAACAAAAGCAAACTCTTTGAGGTTTTTAACTTTAAAAAACATGTTATTTCACTGAATTGTCTGCTTCACTGTTTTAACGTAATTAACAAAACTTTATTAATATGTAGTAGACATCTATGGAGTGCTAACTGATTTACAGACTTCCCTTGTTGATTCTGCTTCAGTGGTACTTAAGCATTGCATAGAAATCTGTCTTCAAATAAATACTAAAAGTTATGGTCATCAGATAAGGATGGTAAATGCCCTACTATTTAAAAAAGAAAAAAGGCCGGGCGCGGTGGCTCAAGCCTGTTATCCCAGCACTTTGGGAGGCCGAGGCGGGTGGATCACGAAGTCAAGAGATTGAGACCATCTTGGTCAACATGGTGAAACCCCTTCTCTACTAAAAATACAAAAAATTAGCTGGGCATGGTGGTACGTGCCTGTAATCCCAGCTACTCAGGAGGCTGAGGCAGGAGAATTGCCTGAACGCAGGAGGCGGAGGTTGCGGTGAGCCGAGATCGCGCCGTTGCACTCCAGCCTGGGTAACAAGAGCGAAACTCCGTCTCAAAAAAAAAAAAAAATAATAAATAAATAATAAAAAGAAAAAGAAAAAAGAAAAAAACACCTGACTAAGGAACACAGCCTCTAAAGGGTAGTAAAAAAAAGTCTATTGCTTCCCTATGTTTTAGATTTTTGGTCCAATGTCTTATCTGTTATCAAACGATCTGCTTAGATACAGATCAGATTATCTGAAATATGAACTGCATTCATAAATTTTTAAGAAATCTGGGTTATCAGTTTAAAAACTTCCATTTTAATGTTCCTCTAATCTGAAGTTTGTTAGACCCCATCCTCTTCAGTTCACCTCTTAAGTTGTCAGTACCTTTCTATGCTTTTTTTCTCTTTTTTGAGACAGAATCTTGCTCTTTCACCCAGGCTGTACAGTGGTGCAATCTTGGGTCACTGCAACTTCTCTCCTAGGTTCAAGCAGTTCTCGTGTCTCAGCCTCCCAAGTAGCTGGGATTACAGGTGTGTACTACCATGCCTGGCTAATTTTTTTGTATTTTTAATAGAGTCAGGGTTTTGCCATGTTGCCTAGGCAGGTTTTGAACTCCTGACCTCAAGTGATCTGCCCACCTCAGCCTCTCAAAAGTATGAAAAGTACAGGTGTGAGCCACAGCACCAGACCCTTTCTATGCTTTACTTAGACTTTTATCATAAAAATCAGAGCAAGAAATTAAAAAAATTATTCTATTTGTTAAATTATTCCATATGAAATTGCTATACATGTAAGTGCATATACACATATACATAAATATGGTATGTTCAGCCTCCTAAAAAGAAAAAAAAATAAGCTGAAAAAAGCATGATAATCTGGAAACAAGATGCTTTTAATTCTCAATTTTTGAGACTAATAATATTAAAGATGCAACACAAAATATAATTGAACTTCAAAACTTACAATGAACTTAACTTTCATATAAACTTCACTACCACAAAAAAATAAGCTTGACCCTCCATAAAGTAAACAAATATCTACTTATTGAGCTGTTCTTTCCTCATAACACTGAAGCAGGCTGAGTCATTCCTGAAATGTATTCTAATCAGCCTATGAAATCTGTTTTTGTTTTAGATTGGCAAGTTTTAGTTTGGAAATATACTGCAAACAATATGAACTCATTGGGATAAAATTTAAATCACCTTATTTATTGAACAGCTAATAATAATATGAGCAATACGGCCTAAGCACTGGAAGCTTGATTCAAGGCTCAAAAGAGGGCATTCCTGCCTCTAACAGTTTACAATCTAATAGAGTTAACAAGTAAATGTAGGCCAGGCAAGGTGGCTCATGCCCGTAATCTTAGAACTTTGGGAGGCTGAGGCGGAGTGGGGGATGACTTCAAGCCAGGAGTTCAAGACCAGCCTGACCAACATGGTAAAACCCCCTTCTCTACAGGCGTGGTGGCACACACCTGTAATCCCAGCTACTCAGGAGGCTAAGGGCAGAAGAACTACTTGAACCCAGGAGAAGGTTGCAGTGAGCCAATATCGCCCCACTGCACTCCTGCCTGGTGACAGAGCTAGACTACATCACAAAAAAAAAAAAAAAAGGTAAATGTAATACAAGATTGCTGCCTCAAATCCTCTTAGAAATGTAGACACAAGCAACATTTTCTCTGAAATATTTACCAAAAGTCATCACTTCAAGGGTTCAAATGATATAAACAGATGAGCTTAAAAAAAAAAATGCTGCCAGGCACAGTGGCTCACGCCTGCAATGCCAGCAACTCTGGGAGGCCAAGGTGAGCAGATCACTGCAGGTCAGGAGTTCAAGACCAGCCTGGCCAACATGGTGAAACCCCATCTCTACTAAAGATACAGAAAATTAGCCAGGCATGGTGGCACTCACCAGTAGTCCCAGCTACTCAGGAGTCTGAGGCAGGAGAACTGCATGAACCCAGGAGGTGGAGGTTGCAGTGAGCCAAGATTACGCCATTGCACTCTAGCCTGGGTGACAGAACGAGACTCTGTCTAATTAAAAAAAAAAAAATTATTTGCTCAAGACACAAAAACTACATGCTTTTTATTTTGTGTTAATAAAATATAAAATAATATAAAACATAAAATGCTTTATATTTTGTGTTAATTAAGCAGAAAATGTACCTTCTCAAGCACTAACAAAGAAAGAACATGGAATTTATCACTGTTTCTCCCTGCCTGTATCCATGCCTTGGCCAGCAGATAATTGTAAAATTAAAAAAAGAAAAGAGAAAGGAAAGGAAAGGAGAGGGAACAGAGGAGGAAGGGAGGCAAAGAGGAAGGGAGAAAGGCAGGAAGGCTGGCAAGAAGGCAGGCAGGCAGGCAACAGTCACTTTGTCTTAAGAATTTCAAGTTAAGGGCCTGGCTCAGTAGCTCACGCCTGCAATCCTAGCACTTTGGGAGGCAGAGGCAGGTAGATCACTTGAAGTCAGGAGTTCCAAAAATAAAATACCATTCTGTTATAAATACATCTAACACCACTAGGGCTAGTCACTAAACTCTCAACGTACCGTCAAGCCAGGAACAAATATGTCAACCCAATACCACTTAATAATACAATCCAGGTCTATCTAAATTCAAGTAGAGAAAGTAGTATGGGGACAGTACAGGGTCTTGAACAGCACACAGCAGCATGAGAAATCAGAACTCAATGCAGCAGGCCAGGGAAGTACTTACAAGTTTTAAAGTTACAATTACATGTCTGGAAGTATGCTTTCAGAAAATAAATCTGATAGCAATGTGTATAATGAAGGGGATTATCAGCTTTAAATTCTTATCTCATTCAGTTCACTGAATAATATTTGACACCTATGGCCACTTTTCTTTCCAGTGCTAACCCAATGCACCACATTACTGGTTCCCCCCATATCCCTATGGCTACTCCTCCTCAGTTTCATCAGGCTCTGCCCAACCCTAATATTCATATATCCCAATGTCTAGCCCTAGTTCTAATACTAGTAATATAAAACTATAAATAAAACTATTAAAAAAAGTCAGAAACCAAATAAATACTATGACACAGCTGAGTTTTGTTGTATTTACAACACAGGAAGGAGTATGGTTACATACAAGTATTCTATATGTTAAAAGAACATAAATACTGTGGAATTGATATAGGATTCTGAAAGAACACAGAAAAGAATTGTACTGAATGTACCCTGCCATTGTAAATGTACTCTTTCATTCTGTTTGAGAAATGTTTGTTGGAGTCCAAATCATGATCAACTCATATCAAATCCCACTTTATCATCATGAGATAAAGTAAGATTTTTCCTGTTTAACGGATGCCTATTACCTAAGGAAACAAACACTTTAAGCATAAGATTGTCGCAACTGCAAAGCCAAACAATATATTGATGACTGGATAAAAACCAAAATGTGAAGCAACTGACATTTGGAGTACCAAAAAGAGGTATATAATTACTAATATTCATTTATGTACTTTGAGATGGAGTCTCACCGCACCCAGGATGAAGTGCAATGCCACAACCTCAGCTCACTGCAACTTCTGCCTCCCAAGTTCAAGCAATTCTCCTGCCTCAGCATCCCTAGTAGCTGCGATTACAGGCACGTGCTACCACACCCGGCTAATTTATGTATTTTCAGTAGAGATGAGATTTCACCATGTTGGCCAGGCTGGTCTCGAACTCCTGACCTCCAGCAATCTGCCTCATCGGCCTTCCAAAGTGTTGGGATTACAGGTGTGAGCCACCTCACCTGGCCTAATAAATATTTGTAAAGAACTACAGAAAACTAAGCAAACTATGATGATTACTAACACAATGGAAATTTTAAAATACTCGATTTACACAAGATATTATACTTGCTTATTCTGTTCATTAGTATTCACTACAAATATAACAGGATTTCAAGTTCATGATGGCATCCTGACTTGAAAGATCCTATTAAAAAGGCAAAAAAGTATTAATTAATGTTAATTTTTAAAAAGTCAAGAAGAACAATGGAGTTAAAGGATAATAAAGAAATAAAACTGTGATAATGAAAAGGCCATGAGACACTTCATGAAATTTTTGGAATGAGGTAAATGGAAGCATAACTGATAAAACAAAACAATGAAAGCCAAGGCCTAGAATACATGTGGGAGGTAGAATACAGTGGGAAACTGATTGGCTCCCTAGAATGCTGAAATTATCTAGGACTGTAAAACTGCGGATACAAAAAACGGCAGAGTGGGAACTGGGATTGAAAAGAAGTAACTGAAAAATCTGAACGCACAATAGTCTACATGAGTAAGAACTAACACATAAACATAACACCACCAAAACAAAAAGGAAAGGTAGATTCTCTCAAAAACATAAATAAGGAGCAAATATGGGTTCTGGCACCAAAAGATATTTGGTTTTTCAAGGTCCTACTACATTAACAGCCATTCAATAAGCACTGTTCACATACACGTAACTCTCAAACAACTTTTTACTGCATCATTCTTAAATATTAATAATCATCAAACATTTTAAGAAAAGTAGCGAATGAAAGATCATTTTTAAAAACTATGAACAAAAAGGAAACAAAGAATTTAAGAAATAGCAAGATAAATGTGTTCTTCAGAAGCAAGGACAAAGAACAACTTCTAGAAAGAAAACAATACCTGCCTACAAATAAAGAAAAAAATGAGACATTAAGCAAAAAAAAAAAAAAAAAAATTTAAAGCAAAAAAACTGAAGCAGGCCAGGCATGGTGGCTCCCACTTGTAATCCCAGCACTTTGGGAGGCTGATACAGGCAGATTACCTGAGGTCAGGAGTTCTAGACCACCCTGGCCAACATGGCAAAACCCCATCTCTACCAAAAATACAAAAAACTAGCCAGCCATGGTGGTGGGCACCTATAATCCCAGCTGCTTGGGAAGCAGGGGCAGAAAAACTGCTTGAACCCAGGAAGCAGAGGTTGCAGTGAGCTGGGATAGTGCCACTGCACGCCAGCATGGGTGACAGAGCAAGACTCTGTATTTAAAAAAAAAAAAAAATTGAAGCAAAAGACGTGTTTTTTGGTTTGTTTTACCATTTTATGAAGCCTCATCACCCACCCTCAAAAAGCCCACTAGCCTGCTTCCTAAGAGTTCCTGCTCTGAGCACGGAAACAAAGATTCTAAAATGATTCCTTCTCCTCAAATGAAGGAGGATAATGTATAGGGAAGCCCTGTGAACTGTAAGGCTACTAAATAAATTACTTTAAAAAAAAAAAAATGAACTGGGGGTGATGGCCAGGCTCACTTGAGGTCAGGAATTCAAGATCAGCCTGGGCAACATAGTGAAACTTGTCTCTACTAAAATTCAAAACAGGCAGGGTGTGGTGAGTCACACCTATGTATCAGCTCTGTGAAGAGTCTGAGGCCAAAGTGAATCACTTGAGGCCAGGAGTTCAAGACCAGCCTGGCCAACACAGTGAAACCCCATCTTTACTAAAACTACAAAAATTAGCTGGGTGTGGTGGTGCATGCCTGTAATCCCAGCTACTCAAGAAGGTGAGGCAGGAGAATCGCATGAACCCAGGAGGCAGAGGTTGCAGTGAGCCAAGATCAAGCCACTGCACTCTAGCCTGGGCAACAGAGAGAGACTCCGTCTCAAAAATATATATAAAATAATAAAATTCAAAACAATTAGCCAGGCATGGTGGCACACGCCTGTGGTCCCAGCTACTTGGGGGGGCTGAGGCAGGAGAATGGCTTGAGCCTGGCAAATCAAGGTTGCAGTGATCTCTGATTGTTCCACTGTACCACTGCAGCCTAGGCGACAGAGTGTAACCCTATTGCCAAAAATTAAAAAAATGATTATGACAATTTTGTTAAAATCCTAGTCCTTTTAGCACCATGAAGGCAAATTTGTTCAGTGGTTGTCATTTATAGCATCTGATGCTATACAACACAAAATAGGTAGAAAAGCAAAGGTGCAGTAAGGTAATGCTTACCCTGAAATTATCAAAATGTGAAATCCACAAGATTAAGTTTGCTCTAATATGAATTTGATAACAAATTAATTTCATAACTGGTTACTTTCTGTTGAAACTCCACATCAGTAAAGAAATCTTGACTCTGAAGCCAGGCATGGTGGCTTACACCTGTAATCCCCCCACTTTAGGGAAGGTCAGGACAGGAGGATCACTTGATGCCAGGAGTTTGAGACCAGCCTGGGCAAACAGAGAACCCATGGATCTACTTTTTTTTTTTTTTTTTTTTTTGAGACGGAGTTTCGCTCCTGATACCCAGGCTGGAGTGCAATGGCGCAATCTCGGCTCACCGCAACCTCTGCCTCCTGGGTTCAGGCAATTCTCCTGCCTCAGCCTCCTGAGTAGCTGGGATTACAGGCACGCGCCACCATGCCCAGCTAATTTTTTGTATTTTTATCAGAGACGGGGTTTCACCATGTTGACCAGGATGGTCTCGATCTCTTGACCTCGTGATCCACCCGCCTCGGCCTCCCAAAGTGCTGGGATTACAGGCTTGAGCCACCGCGCCCGGCCGAACCCATAGATCTAAAAAAAAAAATTATGTAAATAAAAAAATAAATCTTGACTTTGAAAACCAAAGTGGGTAGTCAGAGATAGAAAATGCTGACAAAAAGTAACCACCATACAGAAGGAAAAGGAAATACTGAGAGCCTATGTGCAGATGTCATATTGACTTTTACGTCTCAACCCTTGCCTTTTTTTGGGCGGGGGGTGGGGGAGATAGTTTTTGCTCTGTCACCCAGGCTGAAGTGCAATGGTACAATCTCAGCTCACTGCAACCTCTGCCTCCCTGGTTCAAGAGATTCTTCTGCCTCAGCCTCCCAAGTAGCTGGGACTAAAGGCGCGTACCACCACACCCAGCTAATTTTTGTATTTTTAGTAGAGATGGGGTTTACACCACATTGGCCAGGAGGGTCTCAAACTCCTGACCTCAGGTGATCTGCCAACCTCGGCCTCCCAAAGTGCTGGGATTACAGGGGTGAGCCACCATGCACAGCTGAAAAACTTATTTTAATATTAATTTCACAAATAAAAAACCTTTGGGCTTAAATTGGTTGTGGCTAAGACATCACAGCTAGCTCCTAATGAGCTTCAATTCAAATATAAGCAAATACATCTTACTCCAGTCTTTTTTCAGCTACATTATGGTACAAAATTCAGTTTTAAAACTGTAACTTCAGTATCAACAACAAAATAGGCTTTATAATTTGCATGTCCAAGGCTAATCAACTTCCTAGAATTAAAAAATCATACTTAAACAAAATGTTAATTATAAAATTTCTGCTGGGCATGGTGGCTCATGCCTTTAATTCCAGCACTTTTGGGAGGCCAAGGCAGGTGAATCACCTGAGGTCAGGAGTTTGTGACCAGCCTGCTCAGCATGATGAAACCCCGTCTCTACTACAAAAAATTTGCCAGGTGTGTGGTGGTGTGTGCCTGTAATCCCAGCTACTTGGGAGGATGAGGCAGGAGAATTGCTTGAACTCAGGAGGCAAAGGTTGTAGTGAGCCAAAATCGCGCCACCGCACTCTAGCCTAGGAAACAAAGAGCGAAACTCTGTCAATAAATAAATATAAATTAATTAATTAATTTTCTAGGCCAGATGTGGTATACCTTGGGAAGCCAAAGCAAAAGATCATTCATGCCCAAAAGTTGGAGACCAGCCTGGGCAACATAAAAAGACCCCATCTCCATAAAATATACAAGAAATTAGCCAGGCATGGTGGCATGTGCATATAGTCCCAGCTGCTCAAGAGGCTGAGGTGGGAGGATCGCTTGCACCCGAAAGGTCAGTAAGCTGTGACTGTGTCACTGCACTCTAGCCTGGGCAACAGACCCTATCTCAAAAAGAAAAAAAAAAACTCACTAGAAAAATAGGTAAAGGATACAAATAAAGTTCAAAGAAACAGATCTTTAAATTTCATTCTCATCCCCCACCCCCCGCACCGGCCAAAAAAAAAATCATCTTCAAAATCCTAAAAACAGAACTACTATATAATCCAGCAAGCCCACTGCTGGGTATATATCCAAAAGAAAAGACATCAGTATATGGAAAAGACATCTGTATTCCCATGTTTACTGCAGTAATATTTCCAACAGCCAAGATATAGAATCAACCTTACTGTCAATCAACGAATGAATGGACACTGAAAACATGGTATGTATATGGCAATGGAATATTATTCAGCCATAAAAAAGAATGAAATCCTGTCACTTCCAACAAGGATGGAACCAGAGGACATTATGTTAAATGAAATAAGCCAGACACAGAAAAACAAATACTGCCATATTCTCATATGTAGGAGGTTAAAAAAAAACAACACTGAACTCAGAGATGGAGTAGAATGATGGTTACCAGAGGCTGGGGAGTGGGAAGGTTGGAGACAAAGTGGGTACAAAAATACAGTTAGATAGAAGGAATATGACCTAGTATTTAGTAGCACAACAGGGCAACTACAATTAACAATAATTATATATTCCAGAATAATTAAAAGAATGGAGTTGGAATGTTCCTAATATAAAAAATTATGAATGCTTGAGGTGATATTCCAATTACCCTGATTTGATCATTACACACTGTATGTCTGTATCAAAATCAGATGTCCTCCTTAAATATGTGTAAGTATTATGCATCCATAGGGAAAAATATTTTTTTTTTACAAAAGGCAAAATGCCAAAGAAAGAAGTCTGATACCTCATTAGTACTAGAAATTTACATTGGTATACCTCCCCCAAATTACACTCAGGAATTCACTTACAAGAATTTGCCTTTTATTTACAAGTATACACTAGTGCTACTCATAATAGCAAAAAAGAAACAAAAACAAGAAACAGCCAAATGTACATCAATAGAGGTCTAGTCAGACTACCATGCAGCCACTAAAAAGAATGAGGTAACTTTACACATATTAATATGGAATAACTTTCTAAGTTCCTTAAGTAAAAAAAGACTGTAGAGCAAAGTAGTCATGATGCTATAACTTGTATTAGAAAGCAAAAGAATGTGTTTTTACATTTATCTCTAAAATACATAAGTAACTAAAAACAGTCTTCTCAGAGGGGAACAACTGCTGAGCAATAGGATTAAAGGGATGACTTTTACCTAAACCTCTTGCAGTACACTTTTTCTAATTTGTACTGTGTGCATAAATTCAAAACAACTTTAAATCTTTTTTAGTCTGACTCCATTTTATCGTTTCCTGAATACTTAAACTGTTTTGGGCAGGTTTTTTTGAGAGGAAGTTTCACTCTTCTTGCCCAGGCTGGAGTGCAATGACACAATCTCAGCTCACCACAACCTCACCTCCCAGGTTCAAGCAATTCTCCTGCCTCAGCCTCCTGAGTTGCTGGGATTACAGGCATACACCACCTCGGCAGGATAATTTTTTATTTTTAGTAGAGAAGGGGTTTCTCCATGTTGGTCAGGCTGGTCTCGAACTCCTGACCTCAGGTGATCCGCCTGCCTTGGCCTCCCAAAGTGCTGGGATTACAGATGTGAGCCACTATGCCCAGCTTCCCCCGACCTAATCCACAACCGAAACTGAGTTAGGCTGAAGAACAATCATCCCAAGAGCAGGAAACAAGTTTCAACCAGTTAATTTTTTAAATGAGCCTAATCCTACGAACCACACAGACAGAACACTTTTTTTTTTTTAAGCTGTTGCCTCTATTGCCCAGGCTTGAGTGCAGTGGCATGATCTTGGCTCACTGCAACCTCCACCTACTGGGCTCAAGCAATCTTCCCGTCTCAGCCCAAGCAGGTGGGACTACAGGCACATACCACCACACCCAGGTAGTTTTTCTATTTTTTTGGAGAGATGGGGTTTCACCATGTTGCCTAGGCTGGTCTCAAATTCCTGAACTCAAGTGATCTACCTTGACCTCCCAAAGTGCTGGGATTACAGGAGTGAGCCACGGCACTCAGCTTAGGCAGTTTTTTTTTGTTTTTTTTTTTCCCCCTGAGACAGTGTTTCACTCTTGTCACCCAGGCTGGAGTGCAATGGCATCATCTTGACTCACCGTAACCTTCACCTCACAGTTCAAGAGATTCTCCTGCCTCAGCCTCCCAAGTAGCTGAGATTGCAGGCGCCCGCCACCGCGCCCACCTAAATTTTTGTATTTTTAGTAGAGACAGGGTTTCACCAAGTTGGCCAGGCTGGTCTCAAACTCCTGACTTTAGGTGATCCACCCACCTGTGCCTCCCAAAGGGCTGGGATTACAGACCAGCAGTTTCTTTAGAATTCATCTCATTTAGTCCTTTCATCCCATCCCCAGAAAGTTAGTATTACCTTCTTTTTAAAACAAGAAGTGTCTATATAAAGTCCATTTTAAAGTTCCCAAGGTCACAATACTAGTCAGTAGTAGCTGACGCTCTTAACCACTATGCATATATATGCATACTATAAATAACATAGGATACATTAGGCAGAGATCTTACCTAATACAAAACATGAGCCTTCATAATAGACATGTAAGTAACTCCTAAATTTTAAGTTTTACTCAGGCAGTGGCTTGTGCTACTGTTATGCCAAACAGTACAAAATACAGGTCTCAATCACCTAGACAGGTAAAGATGAGCAGTGTGACCTACCATGGCAATCCTCAAACAGATTACTGTCCTCTTGGCAAATTAAGTACTCAGCCGTACTTAATAGGACTAAAGTGAAAACGTTTGCATTCACTTTTCACCATTTCCATTTGTTCCTAGAAAAGGAACTCATTTCAACCAGAGATAGACACAAGAATAATTCATGTGAAAAATGTGAAACTACCAGTCAAGTTAAAAGGAAAAAAATTAAGGCAGCTCAGGTGAGTGCATTTTTCAAGTAGTTTTCAATCTACCCAGTGTTCCAGAAACAATTTCATCACTCTCTTGAGAATACTCACCTGTAATAGCCTCAAATTTAGCATCCTTCTAAGAGCTTTAGTAAATAAGGTCCATGGTAAAGGATCTGTGGCATGCTTTTCTTATACAGTACCAAAACAAGATCACACAGGTAAACTTTGTAATACCAAAAATAATTAAAGCTCTGTCGACATTTATCTGACTTAGTTCCCTCCTCAAATAAAGACATAACTACAAATGAACTACCATGGCCTTTCTGATAATTAGAAGTCTTAAATTCTGTTCACTCATGTATTTCAAAACCGCTCCTTAAAACTTAAAGATAAATGTATTTTGTTTGTTTCTTCAAAACTGAGAGGAAAAATTACCTAAGTTACAAGCGTTTTGACTCCACACTTCAAAATTAAGGAGAATTTTTAAAAGGCAAGGGTCACAGCAAACAAGTCATTATCAGGCAGTCCCTTCAAAAAGCTAAGAGAGAGGCCAGGCAAGGAGGTTCACACCTGTAATTCAACCACGTTGGACAGGTGGTGCAGGCAAATCACTTGAGGTCAGGAAGTTCAAGACCAGCCTAGCCAATATGGCAAAACCCCACCTCTACTAAAAATAGAAAACTTAGCTAGGCATGGTAGCAAGCACCTGTAATTCCAGCTACTTGGGAAGCTGAGCCACAACAATCACTTGAACTGAGGATTCAGAGGTTGTAGTAAGCCAAGGTCACACCACGGCACTCCAGCCTGAGTAACAAAGTGAGACTCTGTCTCCAAAAAAAAAGAGCAGCCTGGCACAGTGGCTCACACCTGTAACCCGAGCACTTGGAGGCCAAGGGAGGCAGATCACTTGAACCTAAGAGTTCAAGACCAGTCTAGGCAACATGGCAAAACCCCATCTCTACCAAAAAATACAAAAATTAGCCAAGCATGGTGGTATGCACCTGTACTCCCAGCTACCCAGGAGGCTAAGGTAGGAAGATTGCTTGAGTCCAGGAGGTCAAGACTGCAGTCAGCCATGATCACAGACCGCACTCTAGCCTGGGTGACAGAGCAAGACCTTGTCTCAGAAAAAAAAAAAAAAAATGCTAATAGCAAATCCAAAGCCAGTCTTGAATCCAGCAGACAAAAAGCTCATATAACAAATAATTTAAGTCTAGGTACATAAAATAGTTTTTTGTTTTCTTAATTGAGATGGAGTCTTGCTCTGTCACCTAGGCTGAAGAACAGTGGCAGGATCTCAGCTCACTGCAACCTCCATCTCCTGAGTTCAAGTGGTTCTCCCACCTCGGCCTCCCAGTAGTTGGGATTACAGTCACTTGCCACCACACTCAGCTAACTTTTGTATTTTTAGTAGAGACAGGGTTTCCCCATGTTGGCCAGGTAGGCTCGAACTCCTCACCTCAGGTGATCCACCTGCCTCAGCCTCCCACTAGGCCTCCCAAAGTGCTGGGATTACAAGTATGAGCCACCACGCCCAGCCGATAAAAGAGCTTCTAAATGACAACAAATCAACTCCCCTATAATTCAATAGCAAATTCCACCTAGTCCCCAAGCAGTTAAAAATAGCTCTATAATAGAAACAACCACATATACCCAATACCCCCCTTAAAAAAATGCAAGGCTAAATTATTTAAAGATGTTAATAGTTCTCTTTTACTATGCAAATAAGTGCACTGAGACCACAACAATAAACAAATAAGACAAGGTCCCTGTTCTCAATGAGCTTATGCGACAAGACAGGCGCAGAGTAAACAAGATAATTATAGACTGTGCTTTAAATGAAATAAGATGATATAGAATAGTAAGAGAAATCAAAGAGTATTGAATAGAGCTGCCCACTTTACACAGAACGATAAGAGAAATCTCAGAGAAGCTAAGGTTTGAGCTAAAATTGAGCTAACAAGGGATGAACAGAGGAAGAAGGAACAAATATAAAGAAAAATGCTTTGTGTGTTCAACAGAAAGAAAGCCAAACACCAATGGGCCAGTAAGACAGTAAGTAATGTGCCAGAGAAAGAGAAGGAACAAATAAACAATGCAGATCCTGGCGGGCTATAGAGTATGCATGTTATTTTTAGAACCAATAGAAAGACATTAAAACATTTTAATCACAAAAATCAAACAATCTTGAATATTTTTTTTTGAGACCGGAGTTTCTTGTTGCCCAGGCTGGAGGGCAATAGTGCAATCTTAGTGATTCTCCCGCCTCAGCCTCCTGAGTAGCTGGAATTACAGGCATGCACCACCACGCCCAGCTAATTTTGTATTTTTAGTAGAGACAGGGTTTCTCCATGTTGGTCAGGCTGGGCTCGAACCCCTGAATATCATTTTTAAAGGATCACTCTGCTCCGTGGATAATAAACTAGAGTACACGATGGTACAGGAATAAAGTTAAAGGCTACCACAGTTGTTCTAGTGAAAAAAGAAAGTTGGGCCAGGCATGGTGGCTTATGCCTCTAATCCCAGCACTTTGGAAGGCCAAGGTGGCTGGATCACCTGAGGCCAGGAGTTCGAGACCTCCCTGACCAACACAGTGAATCCCTGCCTCTACTAAAAATCCAAAATTAGCTGGTCTGGGCATGATGGCTCACACCTATAATCCCAGCACTTTCGGAGGCCAAGGTGGGCAGATCACCTGAGGTCAGGAGGTCGAGACCAAACTGGGCAAGATGACAAAACCCCATCTCTACCAAAAATACAAAAATTAGCTGGGTGCAGTGGCAGGCACCTGTTACTCAGGAGGCTGAGGCATGAAAATCACTTGAACTGGGAGGCAGAGGTTGCAGTGAACCGAGATAGCATCACTACACTCCAGCCTGGGGAACATACAGCCCAGCAAGACTGTCTTCAAAAAATTAGCCACGTGTGGTGGTGCATGCCTGTAATCCCAACTACTTGGAAGGCTGAAGCAGGAGAATCGCTTGAACCAGGAGGTAGAGGCTGCAGTAAGCCAAGATCACACCATTGCACTCCAGCCTGGGCAACAAGAGCAAAACTTCGTCCAAAAAAAAAACAGAAAACAAAAGGATTGGACAGTCTAGTAGCAGTGAGATAGAAATAAATATTTGGGATATTTTGAAGGTAGAACAAATAATTTGGATTTTTTTTTTTTTTTTTTTGATTTTTTGGTAGAGATGGGGTTTCATTATATTGGCCAGGCTAGTCTCAAACTCCTGACCTCAAGTGATCCACCCACCTACTGAGATTACAGGCATGAGCCACTGAGCCCAGCCTCAATAATTTTAAATCATATATACATATATACATATACATTATATCTATACATATGTTACATATATATAATGTATATGTTTCTGCTTATTCTGTCCCTTCAATTTATATATACCTATCCTCCAATTCATAATCTCTCCCTCCTGGTTGATCATATAGTTAGTCTTCAAACACTATCACCTGTGACCAGCCACAACGCCACTATCTGTATTATTTTACAATTTCAAAACATTTAGCATCCATTATTTCACTTTAATAACAACTCTCTGAAGCACTGTTTTAAAGAGTAAGAATTAAGTCAAAAGACTATGTTAATCAATATCACATTGCTATTATATTATGTAACAGATGGCATGAAATCATTAATTCAAATTCAAGGACTCTCTTTATTCTCTATTCACAGAACTTCACAGCAAACTACATAGACAGAGGAATCTTACATTTTTGCCTTCTTCACTAGAAAATGCCCAGCACCAATGATACCACAGACACTCAAAACATTTGCTGAGGCAAAGGAAATCTCTAGCACATAATTAGCACTCAAGAGAGAAGAGTCCCAAATCCCGCTGTTGAGATAATATATTACAGTAAATAAGTTGATACTTTTACATCCTTTCTCATTTCCAATATAGAAATGTTGTCATTTTCTAAGTACCTGCAAGTATGAATTAGATATCTAACATTTCAAGCCACTCAAAAGATTGATATATGAATTCAAGATGACATTATTTTGCAACAGTCTTACTTCACACACCCACAAAAACAATTTCCCTATTACTACAAATTTCCTATATAAGATTTTAGAAAACGTAAGACATTCTATGTTAAAGCAAAAAGAAAATGTCAAATACTATTTTATTTACGGACTAGTATTCCATGGAGTTAGCATAAAACACACACACACACACACACACACACACTTGTCTCTCAATGAGTACAGAAATAGACATAATTCATTTCAAAATAGGAATTTCAAGTTGATTCAGTGAGAAACGAAATCTTTTCAACAAATGAAACTTGCACAACTGGACATTTATATGAAAAAAAATTGGGGCTGGGCACAGTAGCACCTTAAATTCCTGAACTCAAGTGACCATCCCACCTCAGTCTCCCAGGTAGCTGGGAATGCAACAAAGAACTGGGCTAATTTTTAAGTTTTTTGTGCTGGATTACAGGTATGAGCCACAAGCCAAGCCCAGGTTCTCACTTTCAAAAAAAATATGAGTCTTAAAAACTTATTTTTGCACCAAAAGCGTAGAAAAAAATTTAAATATGTCTTTAAAATATAATTTGAAAATTGAATTAAGAATTATAGGGGTCTGGGCACAATAGCTCATGCCTGTAATCCCAACAGTTTGGGAGGCCAAGACAGGAGGAACACAGGAACCTAGGAGTTCAAGACTAGCCTGGTAAACACAGCAAAGCTCTGTCTCTATAAAACATTAAAAAAAAAAATTAGCTGGGCATGGTGACATGTACCTGTAGTGAGGACTGCTAGGGCCTAGGAGGTTGAGGTTGCAGTGGGACGATTGCACCACTGCACTCCAGCCTGGGTGCCAGAGTGACATCCTGGCTCAAAAATAAACAAACAAATAAGAATTAAAGAGAACAAGCCGGCACAGAGGCTCATGCCTGTAATCCCAGTACTCTGGGAGGCCGAGGCAGGCAGATCACTTCATATCAGGAGATCGAGACCAGCCTGGCCAACACAGTGAAACCCCATCTCTACTAAAAACATGAAACTTAGCCGGGGGCATGATGACAGGCGCTGGTAATCTCAGCTACTCAGGAGGCTGAGGCAGGAGAATCGCTTGAACACAGGAAGCAGAGGTTGCAGTGAGCTGACATCATGAGGGAAACTCCGTCTCAAAAAACTAATAAAATAATTAAAGGGAAGAAAATGAAAAGATCAAAAGCACTGCACCCACCAGGCTGTGAAAAAAAAAAAGTGAAGAACAAGAAACTGAATGACATATCCTGTATATAGAAAGATGCAGAAAGGGCTGGGCGCAGTGGCTCATGCCTGTAATCCCAGCACTTTGGAAGGTGGAGGTGGGCGGATCACCAGGTCAGGAGTTTGAGACCAGCCTGGCCAATATGGTGAAACCCAGTCTCTAATAAAAATAGAAAATTAGCCAGGCGTGGAGGCACATGCCTGTAAGCCCACCGAAGCTGAGGCAGTTGAATCGCCTGAACCCAAGAGGCAGAGGCTGCAGTGAGCTGAGATCGTGCCACTGCACTCCAGCATGGGCAACAAGACTGTGTCTCAAAAAAAGAAAGATGCAAAAACTAGCAATTATTTGCAGAGTTATACAGCAAGAAGTCTGTTAACTATTCTGATTGGTGGGGAGCTGATAAAATGGGAAAAGCAAAGCAAGCAGCAGGTAAAACTGAAAAACATTCATAACCATAAAACAGTTTATCAGTAACTATTAACATTTTGTTTTTCAACATTTCTGTTGAAGATAATGGACCTACTTTCCAGAAAAATGCATTGAAATGCCCACAAAATTACCAATTTCAAAGAACTCTCAGAAACCACTGTCTCGGTCGGGCGTGATGACTCACACCTGTAATTCCAGCACTTTGGGAGGCTGAGGCGGGTGTATCACCTGAGGTCAGGAGTTCAAGACCAGCCTGGCCAACATAGTAAAATCCCGTCTCTACTAAAAACACAAAATTGGCCAGGCATGGTGGTGCACACCTGCAATCCCAGCTACTTGGGAGGCTGAGGCACAAGAATCGCTTACGCCTGGGAGGTAGAGATTGCAGTGAGCCAAGATCATGCCACTGAACTCCAGACTGGGCAACAGAGTAAGACTCCATCTCAAAAAATAATAATAATAATAATTAAATAAATAAAATGAATGAATGAATGAATGAATGGAAACCACTGTCTCCCATTCCATAAAACGAAATAGAATTTCTGTTAAGAACCTGTGACAAGCCGGGAACATGGCTCATTCCTGTAATCCCAGAACTTTGGGAGGCCGAGGCAGGTGAATCACCTGAGCTCAGGAGTTCAATGCCAGCCTAGCCAACATGGGGAAAACCCCATCTCTACTAAAAATACAAAAATTAGCCCGGCGTGGTGGCGCACACCTATAGTTCCAGCTACTTAAGAGGGTGAGGAGTGGCCGGGCGCGGTGGCTCAAGCCTGTAATCCCAGCACTTTGGGAGGCCGAGGCGGGTGGATCATGAGGTCAAGAGATCGAGACCATACTGATCAACATGGTGAAACCCCGTCTCTACTAAAAATACAAAAAATTAGCTGGGCATGGTGGCGTGTGCCTGTAGTCCCAGCTACTCAGGAGGCTGAGGCAGGAGAATTGCCTGAACCCAGGAGGCAGAGGTTGCAGTGAGCCAAGATGGAACCATTGCACTCCAGCCTGGGTAACAAGAGCGAAACTTCGTCTCAAAAAAAAAAAAAAAAAAAGAGGCTGAGGAGAAAGAAAAAAGAACCAGCTGGGCGAGGTGGGTCACGCACATGATGTCAACACATTGGGAGGCCAAAGTAAGTAAATCACCTGAGGTCAGGAGTTCAAGACCAGACTGGCCAATGTGGTGAAACCCTGCCTCTACTAAAAATACAAAAATTAGCCAGGCATGGTGGAAGGCACCTGTAGTCTCAGCTACTCAGGAGACTGAAACAGGAGAATTGCTTGAACCCGGGAGGCAGAGGTTGAAGTGAGCTGAGATCATGCCACTGCACTCCAGCCGGGGCGACAGAGCAAGACTCTGTCTCAGAAATAAAAAATTAAAAAAAACCTCTAACATACAAAACATTAATTTTAAAAAGGAGGGCGACAGGTCATAGAGGCTCATGCCTATTATCCCAACACTTTGGGAGCCTGAGGCACAAGACTCACCTAAGGCAGGGGTTTAAAACATCCTAGAGAACATTTTAAAAAGAGGGTGAGGGGCAGGGAATACACCTCTTTTCAACCTGCTCTAAATACCCCAAATATGTGAGCCTATGGGCTGTTAAGTAACACAACCAAGATCTACATTGTAGGCAGGTTTCTCTGGCCATGGAAGAGACTTTGGAAAGGGGAGAATGGGACTGAGGGCAAACACAGGTGAGTTAATAGCTTGCTTCCTGAGTCAAGGGCCAAGCTAGTATAATAAATTAAACTAGAAATGGCAAGGCATAGATGTATTCATAAACATAAAAGAGAAGAAGTCAACAATGCAATCTTCAGGTTAGCATAAATGGGATGCCGGTAATACCAACAGCAGAAATGATACAGAAGGAAGAAATCAAGCCTGACACAGTGGTTCACACCTGTAATTCAAGCACCTTAGTAGGCTGAGGCAGACAGATTGCTTGACCTCAGGAGTTCAAGACCAGCCTGGGCAATATGATGAAACCCTCTCTCTACCAAAAACACAAAAAAATAGCTGGGCATGATGGTGTATGCCTACAGTCCCAACTACTAGGAAGGCTGAGGTAGGAGGATCGCTTGAACCCTGGAGGCAGGCAGCAGTGAGTCAAGACTGGCCACTGTACTCCAGCCTGGGCAACAGTTAGCAAGACTCCATCTCAAAAGGGAAGAACTCATTTGAGAGAGTATGCTAAGTATTGGTCTGACATGTAAAATGTACTAAACAGAATCTTAATACACGATTAAAACTTTACATCTGGCCGGGCATGGTGGCTCACACCTGTAATTCCAGCACTTTGGGAGGCCAAGGTGGGTGGATCACCTGAGGTCAGGAGTTCAAGACCAGCCTGACCAACATGGAGAAACTCTGTCTATACTAAAAAATACAAAAATTAGTTGGGTGTGGTGGTGGGCACCTGTAATCCCAGCTACTCGGGAGGCTGAGGCAGGATGATCACTTGAACCCAGGAGGCGAAGGTTGCAGTGAGCCACTGCACTCCAGCCAGAGCGACAGTGAGACATTGTCTCAGAACAAAAAACAAAACAAAAAAAATCTTTACCTCTGTATTACACTTCACAATTTTCAAAAATCCTCCATATACATTTCCATCAGTTTAATGAAGAAATCAAGGCCAAAAGAGGTTAAGTGAATATACAGTCACACAGGCCTTTTTCTAGATATTCCATATCCTAAACCAAGTCCCCTTTCAAACTCTAAGCCGTTACCCTTTTTCTACATCACTGCCTTACCTGGTTCTAAACCATTACCTCAACACTCAACACTGATAGATCTAAAATGCCTAAGCATTTGATTAACATTTTTATCAAAAAAGAAACAGAAAAGATGGTTTGGTTAAACGAAGTTAAATAATCTGACCAGGCACAATGGCTCACACCTATAATTCCAGCACTTTGTGAGGCTGAGGCAGGTGATCACCTTAGGTCAGGAGTTCAAGATCAGCCTGGTCAAAATGGCGAAACTCCGTCTCTACAAAAAATTAGCTGGGTGTGGTGGTGAGTACCTATAATCCCAGTTGCTTGGGAGGCTAAGGCACAAGAATGGCTTGAACCTGGGACACAGAGGTTGTAGTGAGCCGAGACAATGCCACCACACTCCAGCCTGGATGACAGCGAGACTCTGTCTTAAAAAAAAAAAAAAAGTTAAATAATCTGGCCTGGTTTTAGAATCTTTCCTCACTTGCTTATTTTACTTTCAGATTAGAAGTCCTCCTCAATTATCCCTTTCTTGCAGCTCGCCTGAATTTTTTCTTTCTGCTCAGTCTTCCTGTTCTTTCTCTATTAATCCTCTCCATCAATTTTAACATATCAGCAGCTCCAAGCAAAAAAATTCATGTTAACTATTTCAATTCAAAAACAGACGTAAGGGGCCAGGTGCAGTGGCTCACACCCGTAATCTCAGCACTTTGGGAGGCCGAGGTAGGCAGATACCTAAGGTCAGAAGTTCGAGACCAGCCTGACCAACATGGTGAAACCCCATCTCTACTAAAAATACAATTATTAGCTGGGGCTGGTGGCACATGCCAGTCATCCCAGCTACTTAGGAGGCTGAGGCAGGAGAATCACTTGAACTGGTGAAGCAGAGGTTGCAGTGAGCCATGATCAAGACATTACACTCCAGCCTGGGCAACAAGTGTAAAACTGTCTCAAAAAAAAAAAAAGACAAAAAACAGAGACACAGTAAAACAAAGCTATACATATACTCCATGCCTGTGGAAAGAGGCTATGGGTGAAAGAAAAATACAGCAAGGCCAGGCACTGTGGCTCACACCTGTAATCCCAGCACTCTCGGAGGTCAAGGCAGGAGGAATCCTTGATCCCAGGAGTTCAAGACTACCTGAGCTACAATCACGCCATTACACTCCAATCTGGGTAAGAGAGCCAGACCCTGTCTCAAACATAAACACACACACACACATCCACATTTAATTTTAGCTAACCAAAGATATCACCCAAAGTTACTAGCAAATAGCAAAACAGCAGTATCTCTTAAACTATTTCCAAACTCCATTAGTAGTCTGTAATCAACATCAACTAGAGAAAAGCAGTACATAAAAAAAAAAAACAAAAATATCAAACATGTTCAAATCAAAGAATTAATAAAGTAAAATCCTAAAGAAAGCAGTGTAAGTATAGCACAGTGCTGGGTAATGTGCTCTGGAGTCAGACTGCTTGAACATTTATTTGGTCAAGATGACAATTCTTTTTTTTTTTTTTTCTGAGACGGAGTTTCGCTCGTTACCCAGGCTGGAGTGCAATGGCTCGATCTCGGCTCACCGCAACCTCCGCCTCCTGGGTTCAGGCAATTCTCCTGCCTCAGCCTCCTGAGTAGCTGGGATTACAGGCATGCACCACCATGCCCAGCTAATTTTTTGTATTTTTAGTAGAGATGCGGTTTCACCATGTTGACCAAGATGGTCGATCTCTTGACTTCATGATCCACCCGCCTCGGCCTCCCAAAGAGCTGGGATTAAAGGCTTGAGCCACCACGCCCGGTCCAAGATGACCATTCTAACAAAGTTAACTTTCTTTCAGTCTCCACCTCCCTAAATGCTCATTTTCTCATCTATACCACAGTGACTATAATAGTACTTTCCTCATGGGATTAAGAATTAAGTAAAATATGCCACATAAATTACACAGCAAAACGTATGAGACCATCATCATCTAATAAATGTTGGCCACTATTATTTTTAGATCTACCATTTAGAAAAGGAGAAAAAAGGAAAATATAAAGAGTAGGGAAGATAAAAGAAAATGTGATGTGACTTTTGGGGAAAAGCAGCAGTCCAGCAATAGCTCCAGTTACTAACAGGTGGAACTATTTATTTCAATCTCCAGCAAATAAAATACTGAAAATAATCTGTCAAAATGTTCAAATAAATCTGTCCTTGAAGAACTGTTCACAAATGTTATGGACTATTTATGGATTAAATTTAATTGTTAAAAACTCTGATCTCAGCTGGGCATGGCAGTTCACGCCTGTAATCGCAGCACTTTAAGAGGCAAAGGTGGGCAGATCACTGGAGTCAGGAGTTTGAGACCAGACTGACCAACATGGAGAAACCCTGTCTCTACTAAAAAAAAAAAACTGAAAAATTAGCCAGGCATGGCAGCACATGCCTGTAATCCCAGCTAATCGGGAGGATGAAGCAGGAAAATTGCTTGAACCTGGGAGACAGAGGTTGCAGTGATCTGAGATCCCACCATTGTACTCTAGCCTGGGCAACAAGAGGGAAACTCCATCTCAAAAAACAACTATGTCTGGAGTAATCTTTATCCTGACACTACTGTTTAAGGTAACTATTTCAGTAATGGCAATTTAGAAGAAAAGAAGGCCGGACGTAGTGGTTCATGCCTGTAATCCCAGCACTTTGGGAGGCCGAGGCAGGCAAATCACCTGAGGTCAGGAGTTCGAGACCAGCCTGATCAACATGGTGAAATGCTGGCTGTACTAAAAACACAAAAAAGTAGCCGGGTGTGGTGACAGGCACCTGTAATCCCAGCTACTTGGGAGGCTGAGGCAGGAGAATCACTTGAACACAGGCGGAGGCTGCAGTGAGCAGAGATTGCGTCACTGCGCAGTAGCCTGGGTGCAACAGAGTCAAGACTCTATCTCCAAAAAAAAAAAAAAAGAGAACAATCACAAATAATAAATGCTATATGGTTTTCTAGGAATAATGATCATTGGACTCCAGTTCAACTTCTTAATCATATTTAAGATGCAGTCTTAGACAAGTAACTTGAAAGGTCATTGAATTGAGGAATGCACAACATACAGGCTCTCCCAAATGAAGGGGAGTAGAATCTTCTCACAAATTTTATAAATCAAGGTAGACATTTAGAATTACTACACACAGGTCTGACAGAGAAAACACATCATACCTAGTCTATTATGACCAAGGGAATTACTGAACTCTCTAATATCAATTTCAGAGAAGAAAAATGCTCTATTTTACACTAACACCTCTTTGGCTCTATTGCTAGCAGAATTTCAACAGTTAAAGCAAAAAAAAAAAATTCAAAATAAGCAACTGACAAGTTACTATGTTAGGCCACCTTGGCAAAGGTTCAAAAATTATAATCTTGGCCAGACCCAGTGGCTCACACCTGTAATCCCATAATTTTAGGAGGCCAAAGCATGGGGATCACCTGAGGTCAGGAGTTTGAGACCAATCTGACTAACACGAAGAAACCCTGCCAAAAACACAGAATTAGCCGGATGTGGTGGCGCAATGCCTGTAATCCCAGCTACTGGTGAGGCTGATGCAGGAAAATCCCTTGAACCCAGGAGGCAGAGGTTGCAATGAGTAGAGATCGTGCCATTGTACTCCAGCCTGGGCAACAAGAATAAAACTCCATCGCCCCCCCCAAAATAATTACAATCTTTCATCTCAGAAAAATAACTAATTGAAATACACTCTAATTTTAGTTATACCGATGTGTTCACTAGTATTAACTGCCTAAAAATTAAATTTTGTCATTAGAGAAAAAAAATTAAATTTTAGTGTATCTCTTCAAAAATACTCCTGAATGCCTGTGATTCACTGAAAAATTAAATGTCGTAATTAATGGTAACTGAAAACACCATTTAATCCTGAAAAATACAAACACTAAAGATTAACTCTCCCACCTGTCAAAACAATTTCTATTATAGCAATTAATATTCACAACTTTTTTTTAAAAAAGCTTTGTTTATAAACTTAGGCCACCATTACCACTTGAGTGAAAAAAAAATAATGTATACTCATATTTTTTTAAGTTATTTTAAAGGTTCTTAATTTAGTTGCTCAGTTCCTCTCAGCTTCTGGTCCTGGTAATACCCGCTTTTTTTGAAAGTAATGTCTTAAGGAATAATTTGAAATACAAAACCAACTGTTTCAAAAGCTTAATTTCTGTAATGGATTAGTATGTTAGGAACAGTTATGCCTGAAAACAAGCTGGTTCATGAAATACATTAAAAGCCACTACCTGTAATATAACCAACTATGTGACTCCAAATGCAACACTACACTGCATTTGGAATGCAGGCTAAACTCACATTTGAAAAGTAAACTGGCTATCAAGACACATATATTTAGAATGCAAATTAGCTAGAAAGACACGTGGTGAATTATTTGTTGGATTTTTTCTACCTTTCTACCACTATGAATGAATCTATCAAAGTCTAAGGCGAATACTGGCCATATGAATTTAGCTTTTTACTCAAAAAGCACAAAAACTTGTAGCTTAGGACTGTTTCAATCTGAAATATTCCTAAGCCTTAAAAGTTTTTTCTGAATTTCAGTTTACTCAGACAATGGTTAATAGCTGTTTTCAGACTCTCCAGGAAACTGAAACCAAGCAATACTCCTTGCAAGAAACTGAAAGGCTTCCAAGAAAAACATAGGATATACTCGACTCTCATTACAGTTTACAAATGAACATTTGATTTGCCATAATAGTACTTACAAATTCCAACAGGACTGCACAGGAAGGTGTTGGTTTTTTCTCTGTAATCTTTGTTTTCCAGTTTGTATTTTTATTTTGTATCCTCTGAAATAATATCGAAGTTCTTTGAAGATATTTAACCTACGACTATTTGACATAGAGTTACTTCAAGTCAGCTACCCATACTTCTGTTTTAAAGTTTTCATATGGCTATTTCCCGAATTAGCCAAGTTCTTTAGATTTAAGAACAGTCTTTGTATTATTCCATGTACTTGCCACTGTTGTACTTGTCCACTCTAGATGAAATATCCAATTTATGAGCCAAAAAGCAGAAACAAAAAGAAAATTTCACATCTGAAGAGCATTCCTAAACATCAGCATTTACAGAGACACACATAGCTATCTCAATACTACCATGCTGTTGGGAAACTGCAGCATCTTAAATTTCCACGTAAGTAAAAGATAAAAGGAAAAAAACTGTGGATTCTTTCAATGTCTTCATTTAGAAAAAGTGTCCCATTGTGACATGACAGAGCTGAAGTCAAAAAATCCTAAAATTTTCAATAAAGGTAAAAATAAACTGCCATGAAACTTCAGTAACACTCAGGCATTTGAAACTGCTGCAACTACTCAGTACACAAATCAACGTCTCTCACAGTTTCGGCTGAAGAACCCCAACAACGGAGTGGGGGAGGGGGAGGCAAAAAATTACCACCAGCTGAAATACTGTAACCAGTTATATAATCCGTTTGAACCAAAATACTGAAGAAATGCTGCCCGGGTCTCTAAGTGGCTTGCTGAATTGTTCACTACTATCAATTCACTTCATAGACGATTCTTGCCAATTTTAATAAACTTCTGGGGCAAAATTATCCAAAAACATTGTAAATCCAAAATGGCCACTTAAAATATCCGGGGCCTTTTACACAAAACCTAGAAGATGATCTTCATATCTGAGTAATTCAATCACCTGTAAAAGTCATAAAAAAAATTATATATTGAGTTTTGATTTTGAGCTACAAAAAAATCAATACCCACCTTAAAAAGTCAACCTCTGGAAAGAAAATCACTTCTGTACAACCCTGCAGGAGAGAAAAGCGCTTTGCCCAAGCAAGCACCCGATAAAAGTCTACTGAATGAACAAGACATCGGAGTAGAGGGAGGGAAAAACGGTAGGTGACGGTATTCCGGAGGGCAAAGGCTGATTTCACCTGGGAAGGGGTGTAGACCCAATATTGTGGGATTACATAAGCAAACCTTCTTACACTTCTCGAATAAATATTAAAACTATGAAACTGGCACACAATCTTCCAAAAGACCTTCTCCAACCCTATTCGATGTACCAAGGGAAAACGAATAGACAGGTGTGCTGCCACGGAGCATTAGTAAACGTAACTCAGAGAATGAGAAGTATAGAGACGCTCCCTCCAAATCAGAACGTCTCTAAGAGGAGGCATATTTCCCCCAGTAAGGCCAGTAAGGTGAACGAGAAGTAGGGCAAACCCGCTTCTTAAATGCTCCTGAGGAGACTTCCCCACCTCTGAGGGAGCAGGGGGCTAAAAGGTGTAGGTTCCCACTTCCTCGAATAGAGAAAACAGATTTCTCTCCCCGAACTGTGGGGGTGGAAGGTACCGGGCCCTTTTCATAAACCACAGAAAGAATGGTTCTTTCCCAAAAAAGCCCAGGTCCCCCTCAGACCCCACAGGACTTGGAGAAACAAAGTAGCCTTCTCCCCAGTCCAAGGCAAGTGCCACGGACCTGGGAGAGGCGGGGAAAGCTGAGGCGCCGCTGAAGAAACCGCGGAAGGCCACAACTCGGCCTCGACTCCCTCAGCCCTGAGAGGGGTAGTGGTGCAAACGCAGGCGAGCGTGTGCGAGAGGCTGGGGGAAAGAAGGCCGAACACCGAGGGCGTCGGACCCGCTCCCAGCCTCCGCCAAACGCCAAACACCCCCCCCAGCCAGCCGCCGGAGCTAAGCCACCCACCCCCTCCTCACAACCGCCACCTCCCCACTCCACCCGGGCCGAGTCAATAGCTACAGGGGCCTATCTGCGCCTCCCTCTCCTCTCACTCCCTGCTCCCCGCCGCCCCTCCGTCCGTGGGCAGCCTCATACCTCGCGCCGCCAACGCCGCTCCCGACCCCTCAAACCCCAACACGGACACAGGCACCCCCCTCCTACCCCGGACTCGGGCGTGGAGCCTAGAGGACGCTGTTACCTTCTGCCGCACCAGAGGTGCCCCTGGCCTGGGGGTGCCGCCGCGCTCGATCCCGGGAGAAGGTTTTCGGTACTTTGAATAATCCCCTTTTGCCGCTTTTCCCTCCCCCACAACCAGTCTCAGTCCCAAAATGGCGCCGACCCGATCCGCAATGTTCTGCGCCAAGTCTCGCGAGATTGTGGAAGGTGGCGAGGCGGGGAAGGAACTAGAGGGGTTGAGGGGACCGGGGGAAGGCGGGGCGAGGAGAAGGAGGGAGAAAGGGTGTGGAAGAAGCGCTGCGAACGAACCTACTGGGCGGGACAGCAGGAAGAGCGCCTCCACCACAGAACCTTCTGGCCCAAGTAACCGCTCACGCCGCGATCAAAGAAGCTCCGCCCTCTACGTCGGGCGCCTGGGGGGGGGGGGGGAGAAGGCGTGGCTATGCCTGGAGGCGGGGCTTCGAGGAGGCCCCGGAGCAGCTGCGCGCGGGGGGTGGTGGCTCCGCGCGGTGACGTCAGGAGCAGCTGGAGTCGGGGATTACCCCCTGCTGCTGACGTGAGGACTGTGAACAATCGGGAACGTTCGGTGGAAGGGGGAATTCCCCGCCGCTCCCTGAGGAGCCCCCTCCTCCCGCACTTCCCCCCGCCCGGACTGCCTCAGAGCCGGGGCTGGTGGGGCCGCGGGAAGGGCGAGAGGGGGGCGCTGCGCCGGGAGGCCGCCGCGCGGGCTCGGGTGGCGCGCGCCGCAGTATCTTCCCCCGGGTCTAAGCTCCCGAAGCCGCGCTGCAGCTCCTCCGAGCTTTGAGCTGCGGAAGACGCTGCGGCGAGCGCCTCTCGCCGGGTACCGCGCTCGGGCCTGGGTGAATCTGCGCTCACACCGCGCCTATGCCCAGCCGTGTGCCGGCGGAACGTCGGCCAGGTCGGCGCCGGAGCGATCGGGCGAGCTGAGGGGAAGCTCCACCGCGGCAGGCGAACGCGGACTGTGTCTGGCCTGAGAGGTGCACACGAGAGGCCTGCAGCGGAGGAAAGCCGACCTGCTGGGAACCAAACCCAGACTCTCTTGAGGATAGAAATGGCTGCTAAATATAATTGTGCTATTTTTCTTTCTACTGCATCTCCGCGTAGGCGAATTATTTCGACGGCCAGAGTCTCAGACCACCACATAGCCCATTCGAGTCTCTAAAATAATCAATGATGTTCACAGTTGTTTCTCTAATTGTGACACCTTTTCGCCTTATAACCAACCGTAGCCTCCCTTTTAAACCTGGGAAGTTGGCATTTCAGGAGAAAGGAAAGTCACATTTGTTTAGAGGGAAGGTGTGGGGAGGTCATCTCAAAGAGAGAAAGTCTGAAAAATAAAAAATATTTGGATTTTGACTCTCCCCTAAGCCACAAGGACTTCGTAACGTAGAAACTTCATGGTATTTGTACATGCATTATGGGGTTTGTAGTTTAATGGAATGTTTCTAAGAGATACCTGAAAAACTGGTGGAATGTAAACTCACTAAAATTTACTGTCCCCAACCTTTTGTTTAAATCTTTATTGGGAGTTGACCACTTTGAGCAATTAATAATGCTCCTCTGGGGAGCAAAGGAAAGGGGATTAACACTTGCTAGATGCCTTCCCCAAGCCAGGCATTTTAATCCTTATAGCACCCTCTGAGGTGGGTACTATTTTGCTCAGTTTGCAGGTAAGGAAACTGGTTGGGATTGACGTATTTAACTTACAGAATGTGGAAGGTGGGCGTCACAACTTGGCTGCACCATTTAAACTCAAGTCTGTTAGGGGCTTGATCCACTTTTTTTTCTCTACACCACATTGTTTTCATAGAAGCAACTTATGTATTAGGAGAGGAACTGCTCGTGCATTTATTTGTAAGCGTGATGTCAAACCTAGAAAAAATAAAGGAAACAAAACAAGGAAAAAACTGCTAACTTGGACCCACAATTTGTGCCTTTCGTGTGACAGAAGACACTATAAAGTTGAACAGCTAACAGTGAAACAGAGGAACAATTGTAATATATCACAAGCAAGTTTATATATATATATATATATATATATATATTCGGTTATTTTTAGTATATATTTTATTTGCATAATAAAATAAAAAGAGCTCTTACAAATTATTAAGGAAAAGATAACCAACACCCATTCTTAAAAAGTTAACGGCAGGCCAGGCACGTTGGCTCACGCTCATAATCCCAACACTTCAGGAGGCTGAGGCAGGAGGATCACTTGAGGTCAGGTGACCAACACTGCAAAACCCCCTCTCTACTAAAAATACAAAAATTAGCTGGGCGTAGTGGCAGACCCCTGTAGTCCCAGCTACTCCATAGGTGCGATCTTGGTTCACTGCAAATTTTGCCTCCTGGGTTCAGGTAATTCTCATACCTCAGTCTCCACTGCACTCCAACCCGGGTGACAGAGGAGACCTTGTCTTGATACAAAGTCAGCCAGGCGCAGTGGCTCACACCTGTAATCCCAGCATTGGGGAGGCCAAAGCCGGCAGATCACCTGAGGTTGGGAGTTTCAGACCAGTCTGACCAACATGGAGAAATAAAATTACTAAAAATACAAAATTAGACTAGATGTGGTGGCTCACAGCTCTAATCTCAGCACTTGGGAGACCAAGGCAGATGGATCACCTGAGGTCAGGATTTCAAGGCCAGCTTTACCAACATAGTGAAACCTCATCTCTACTAAAAATACAAAAATTAGCTGGGCATGGTGGTGCCCAGTTGTAATCCCAGCTACTCAGGGGGCTGAGGCATGAGTATCGCTTGAAACTGGGAGGCAGAGGTTGCAGTGAGCTGAGATTGTGCCAGTGCATTCCAGCCTGGGAGACAGAGTGAGACTCAATCTCAAAGAAAAAAAAACAAACAAAAAAATGCCAAATTAGCTGGACATTGTGGCCCATGCCTATAATCCCTCAGGAAGCTGAGGCAGAAAAATCTCTTGAACCTAAGAGGCGGAGGTTGCAGTGTGCCAAGATGATTGCAGTGTGCTGAGATGGTGCCATTGCACTTCAGCCTGGGCAACAAGAGTGAAATTCCGTGTTGGATATGGGTTCTCGGTATTATAAAGGATCAACACTGAGACAAAGGGACCAGTTTTACTTTATGCAGAAAGAGTGGGCCCTGATAGCAGTCTTGCCACAAGAGCATGACAGCACACTTGGACAAAGGAGTCAGGATTATTTATAATCTGACACGTCCACCCTGCTGCTGTGTCTGGTTTCCATTGGCTGGAATGGGACCTCACATTCTATTCTTGACCCCATTGATTAACAGCTTGAGACTTTCCTAAATAGGCTAGGGAAACAGAGAACAAAGAAAAAGGAAGTTGCTCACTAGATGATCAGGGAAGTGCTTCCAAACAAGGAATGGCATGAACTATGGGCTGGAACTCGCCCGGGCCTGTCGAGGCTTGCCTGAGTAGGCTAAAGCAGCTAACTGGAAAAGTATAGGGGCTTTTAGGGGCTAATAGTGGATAGAGAGTTTTGGAGTGAGAAATTATTATCCTTTCAGACCTTAAGATGGAAACTTTGAAGAAAAATTTCTCCACTTCTCACACTCCATCTCAAAAAAAGAAGGGTATGGTGGTTGGTGCATCTAATTTCAGCTACTAGGGAGGCTGAAACAGGAAAATCACTTGAACCTGGGAGGTGGAGGTTGCAGTGAGGCAAGATCACACCATTGCACTCCAGCCCGGGTGACAGTGTGAGACTCTGTCTCAAAAAAAAAAAAAAAAAAAAATGGTTATAAGGACTAGGCACTTATTTGCATTAACCATATCAAGAATGAAATTCTTAATATGAGCATGCCTTTCTGGAAGATAATTTGGCTTTCATAAAAATGTTAAAGTCTTTAAGATACCCTTTAAGCAGTTATTTTACATCTTGGAATTTATTTTAATAAAAGAATAGGAAAGGTGTCCAAGAATTTATGAAGCTGTTCATTGATAACTTGTTTAAAATCTGACACAAAAAATAGGCTGGTCCAAGTGCAGTGGTGTTTTCAACTAATTAATCACAACTGGTTACAGATTTTTTTGTTCCTTCTCCACTCCGACTGTTTCACTTGACTAGCCTTACCAAAAAAAGAAAATGAGAGAAGAAAACCACACACAAAAAAAGAAACAACCTAAATGTCTATAAATAAAGAAATTGACAAAGTAAATTATATCCATAAAGTGGAATATGAAGCCATTAACAATGATATTTATAAACAGATAGTCACATGTAAAGATGCTTACAACACGCTATTAAGAAAAATGGGCCAGGCTCAGAGGCTCACGCCTGTAATCCCAACCCTTTGGGAGGTCAAGGCAGGTGGATCACGAGGTCAGGAGTTCAAGACCAGCCTGACCAACATGCTGAAACCCTGTTTCTACTAAAAATACAATAATTAGCCAGGCATGGTGGTGCGCGCCTGTAATCCCAGCTACTCAGGAGGCTGAGGCAAGAGAATCGCTTGAACCCAGGAGGCAGAGGTTGCAGTGAACCAAGATCAAGCAACTGCACTCCAGCCTGGGTGACAAAGCAAGACTCCATCTCAAAAAAAAAGAAAAAAGAGATAGATTACAAAACTGTGTATGTAATATCCCATTATTGTCAAATAAAAAAGTATTATCAAAGGAAAAGTTTTGACAGACTAGACACAAAACGTTAACAATGCTTATTTCTAGGTGGCGGACTAATAGAAGTTCTTTATTCTTCATACTCGCTAAGAGCATGTATTACTTTTTTTCAAAATGGAGTCTTGCTGTCACCCAGGCTGGAGTGCAGTGGCGTGATCTTGTCTCACTGCAATCTCTGCTTCCTGGACTCAATCCAGGATCAGGTGATCCATCCACCATGGCCTCTCAAAGTGCTAGGATTACAGGCGGGAGCCACTGTGCCTGGCTTACTTTTCTAATTATAGGGAAAAAAAAAGCTATATCCATGTCCACTCTGAGGAGACTAAAAAAAAATTTTAAGAAACAAAGCACACCTGTAATCCCAGGACTTTAGGAAGCCAAGGAGGGTGGATCAGGAGGGCGGGAGTTTGAGATCAGCCTGACTAGCATGATAAAACATCATCTCTACTAAAAATACACAAATTAGCTGGGCATGGTGGCGTGTGCCTGTAATCCCAGCTACACAGGAGACTAAGGCAGGAGAATCGCTTGAACCCAGGAGGCGGAGATTGCAGCGAGCCAAGATCATGCCACTTAACTCCAGCCTGGGTGACAGAGCTAGACTCCATTTAAAAAAAAAGAAAAGAAAAAAAAAAGCTACTTAATAAATACAAGGACCTGTCTCCAACCAGTAACATGTTTTCCATTACTTTATTTTATTCATTTAGTGAAATCTAAACAAGGGACTTATCACATAATAGATTATTTTAATCTGTTAATGCACATAGCGTTATAGTAGTTTAAGGGAAGAGAACTAAAATTGCTTTAGCCAATGAATTTTTGTTCATTTGTTTTTTATTTATGCAGGGTCTCATTCTGTAAACCAGGCTGGAGTGTAATGGCATGATCGCAACTCACAACTCATGGCAGCCTTGACTTCCCAGGCTCAAGCTATCCTTTTTTATTTATTTTTTTTTTTTTTGGTAGGGACAGGGTCTTGTTGCCCAGCTCAAACTCCTGAGCTCAAGTAATCCTCCTGCCTCAGCCTCCCAAAGCGCTAGGACTAAAGGTGTCACCCACCACACCCAGATTTACTACATGCTTCTTAATCCAAAGAGATGCATGGGTTGACAAATATTCCTCCCTGCTCCAGTTATGGGTGGCCCAATTTCCCTAACTGGCACTTCCACCTCTGTGCCACTCCCTCTGTACTAGGAGGTATGCAAGAACACCAACATGTTCACAATTACCAGCAAAATTTTTAAATTTTCTTTCTAATATGTTACTTTCAAAACACTGCCTCTGTAAGTGGGTTTATTATTTTGAACCTACAGCAAGAATATAAACATGTAAATTCTTGTAGGCAAGGTGAAGAATACATTTTATAGTGTTTAAAAGAGTTGTGGTCTATTTCAATAGGTTATATCTTGCATCTCTGGAAATGGAACAGAATACAGGGAACTCTGGAGATGTAGCTGACTCCCTGAACCTTGCTAAAGACTGGGTGACACAAGGAGAAACCCAGTCCAGCACTGGGCTACTTTACTCCTTCCTGACTCTGTGTACAATAAACATGTGGAGCAGATATTAGGGGTGTTCTGTTTGTTATGTCCTCTAGATACGGCAACATACACTGCAACCCCAACTTCCTGTTTCTGTCTAATATACTCTGGAGTGAAAGGAATGAAGTATGGCCAATGAACGATTGAAGAGAAGGGCAAACACAGGTGGTAGAATTTCCCTATTATTTATTCTCTTAGGTTTCCAAGTTCAGTTTTGCATAGCATCCTCCACTTTTAACTTTGGTTACCCATTTTAGGAAAGGAAATCCATCATATCTTTCAGAAATTTGATTGAATTCGTAGCTTCCCAGTGCAACTAAGTGGCAACCCTCCCAACGACTCTACTTAAATGGATTAATATTTCTTAAAATATTGAGTCTAATTGCCTAATGAGCATATAGGGATACAGACAGGAGAATCCCTTGAGTCCAGGAGTTTGACATCAGCCTGGGCAACATAAGACCCCGTCTCTATTCTAAGAAACATTTTTTTTTTTTTTTGAGATGGAGTCTCACTCTATCGCCAGGCTGGAGTGCAGTGGCAGGATCCCAGCTTACTGCAACTTCCATTTTCTATTTAAAGCAATCCCTAGTAGCTAGGACTACAGGCAAGCACCACCACACATGGCTAATTTTTTGTGTTTCTAGTAGAGATGGGGTTTCACCATGTTGGCCAGGATGGTCTGGATCTCTTGACCTCGTGATCCGCCTGCCTCAGCCTTCCAAAGTGCTGGGATTACAGGCATGAGCCACCACACCTGGCCTCTAAGAAATATTATTTTTAAAAAGATTTCTCATTTTGGTATCTAGTATTGAGGTTTAAGTTTCACAACTAGTGTTGTCATAGATCACTTCAACTTTAGTGAGACTAGGACTTGTTTTCACACTAACCAGCTTTTTAAAAACTTCAGTCCAGGTGTAGTGGCTCATGCTTGTAATCCCAGCACTTTGGGAGGCCGAGACTGGTGGATGACAAGCTCGGGAGTTTGAGACTACCCTGGACAACATGGCAAAACCCTGTCTTTACACAAAATACAAAAATTAACAGGGTGTGGTGGCCTGTGCCTGGAGTCCCAGCTGCTTGGTGGACAGAAACAGAAGGATTGCTTGAAATTCAGAGGTCAAGGAAGCTGCAGTGAGTGGATATCACGCCTCTGCACTGCAGCCTAAGTGACAAAGACCCTGTCTCAAAAAAAAAAAAAAATCAAGAAAAAGCATATGTTAGAAATAAGATCCTACTCTACTTCAAAATTAAACTTTTAAAATTATTATTATTTTGAGACAGAGTCTCACTCTGTGGCCCAGGCTAGAATACAGTGGTTTTTGTATTTTTATAAAGTCTGGGTTTCACCATGTTGCCCAGGCTGATCTCAAACTTCTGGGCTCAAGTGACCCACTGCTCAAGCTACCCTACGGTTTGTCTTAAGAATGCTACTATTTTCACTTCAACAGACTTAGATTAATATGGTTTCCACATAGTAGTGGAAAGAGCATGGGCTTGGAGTTAAACAGACCTAGGCTTGAATCCTATCTCACTTCAGTTCAGATTTATTTCATGTTTGGTGCTGCTGCTGTGCTCTCTGTTGTGGATACAGAAGTGATTAGGATATAGTTCCTGCCTCCAAATTCCTACCACCTGAGGGATAAAACTGACATAATATCTATGTTCACTGCTGTACCCTACAGTACATAGCAATAGTAGCCACTCAATAAATATTTGTCAAGTGAATACATTTCAAGATGTTTTGCTAGGTGATATTATAGAGGCGTGTACAGGTACTGTGGGATGTCTTTTAAGAAAAGGTTTTCAAAGCTAAGTCTGGCAAATTGAACAGAATTCTAGGAGGCAGGGGCCTTCAGGGCAGAAACTGTTGCATAACTAGAAGCACAAGGATGAAAGTATGCCACAAAGGGGCTGGGCAAGGTGGCTCACACCTGTAATTCCAGCACTTTGGGAGGCCGAGGCAGGCGAATCACCTGAGATCGGGAGTTGGAGACTGGCCTAACATGGAGAAATCCCATCTCCGCTAAAAATACAAAAAGTATTAGCTGGGTGTAGTGGTGTGCTCCTGTAATTCCAGAAGAATCGCTTGAACCTGGGAGGCGGAGATTACAGTGAGCCAAAATCGTGCCATTGCACTTCAGCCTGGGTGACAGAGTGAGACGCTCTCATAAAACAAAAACAAAACAAAAAAAAAACCCAGAAACCCACAGCAAAGCATTTTCAAAGATGAGAAGTAACTGTTACTACCCAGGCTGCTGGTAGCCCAGAGAGGGTTGAGATAGCATCACAAGGGCCTCAACACTGGGCTACGAAGACCAAATGTTTATCCTAAAGGCTTTGGAAAGTCTTTTAAGCAGGAGAAACTCATGACTGGATTCATGCTTTCAAAAGAGTCTTCTTGTGATCCCCTGGAAAAATGAGTCTACAGGAAGAGAAAGAAGCTAAGAACCTATTGCAGTAATACAGGTGAAAGATGATGGTGGCTGGGACTGCTCTGGCCTCCTTTCCGTTTTCCCCACACACCATGATTATCCCTGATGAAAAAGATCATGCACACTGTTGCTTCTGCCTGAAACACATGTGCTCTTCCACTTTGTGTCACCAACTCTTACAAGCTTTTAGGTCTCAACCTAAATGTCACTTTTATAGACAGCTATACTGACTATCTAGTTCCCCTGCTCTCCCTTATTGCACTGATCATAATTATAAGTTAAAGTTATTAATAATTTGTAAGTTTACTTAGCCAGGCATGGTTGTTCACACCTGTAACCCAGAACTTTGGGAGGCCAAGGCAGACAGATTACCAGAGGTCAGGAGTTCAAGCCCAGCCTGGTCAACATGATGAAATCCTGTCTCTACTAAAAATACAACAATTAGCTGGGTGTGGTTGTGGGTGCCTGTAATCCCAGCCACTCAGGAGGCTGAGGCAGGAGAACCACTTGAACCTGGGAGGCAGATCGAGCCATTGCACTCCCGCTTAGGGAAGAAGAGGAAGCTCCTTCTCAAAAAAAAAAAAGAAAGAAACATTTTAAAATAAGATTATTGACTGGGCGAGGTGGCTCACGCCTGTAATAATCCTACCACTTTGGGAGGCCGAGGCAGGCGGATCACCTGAGGTCAGGAGTTCAAGACCAGCCTGGCCAAAATGGTGAAACCCCGTCTCAAAATAAAGTAAAATAAAATAAAATAAGATTATTTATTTAATAGTTGCCTCACCCACTGCACTCTAGGTTTCATGGGAGTTGAATGAGCAAATAAATGAATGAGCAGAGAGTGGTGGAGCAACATGAATCTATTCAAGAATAGGATATAGAACTCAGAAAATGTGATGTTTCAAACGTTTGTGAAGACAAGGCAGAAAAAAAAATGTCAGTGATGATACTCAGTTCCTAATTTAGGCACTTGGGTGGCTGTTAATGGTGAGTTAACTGAGGCCCAAAAACAAGTTAGATGGAAGACAGAAATCCTGAGTTCAGTTTGGGACATTGTGATATTATGAAATACATATATGGTCTTGTCCCAGCTTCCTGGCATGCAACTCTAAAAATCCGTGAAATCTCTAAACTGGTACATGACTTTTTGTATGCTAGTAAATTGACTGATGGCTGGGTATTCCTGGGTAGCCTTAGTATAGGATTGGTTGCAGAGAGAACCCACCTTGTAATTAGAGGGTTGAGATTTTCCAGTCTCACCCTTCAACCTCTGGGAAGGCTAGAGGTTAAGCTGATCACCAAAGCACCAAAAGCCAATGATTTAATCATGCCCATGTAATGAGGTCTCCACAGAAACCCAAAGTCTCACTCTGTTGCCCAGGCTGGAGTGCAGTGGCACCTCGGTTTCGGCTCACTGCAACCTCCACCTCCTGGGTTCAAGTGAGTTTCTTGCCTCAGCTTCCCAAGTAGCTGGGATTACAGGCGCTTGCCACCATGCCCAGCTAATTATTGTATTTTTAGTAGAGATGGGGTTTCATCATATTGGCCAACCTGGTCTCAAACTCCTGACCTCAGATGATCCACCTGCCTCAGCCGCCCAAAGTGCTGGGATTACAGGCATGAGCCACCATGCCTAGCTGACAAGTTTTTCGTTTGCTCTTTTTATTTGTTTTATCCAAAAGGACAAGTTTTTAAAAGCTTATGAATAGCTTAACATGTGGAGGCTCCTGGAGAGTGGTGTGTTCAAAGAGGTCTCAGAAGCTCCTTCCCCCTTACTGATTTCCATGTAATAGCCTTTATAATAAACCGGTAAACATAAGTAAGTGTTTCTCTGAGTTCCGTGAACCACTCTGGCAAATTAATCAAACTCAAGGAGAGGGCCATGGGAACTCAGATTTATAGCCAGGAGGTCAGAAGCACAGATAAAACAACCAGGTAGGGTGAGAATTGAATGGAAGGGCACTGGTGTCCTCTGAAAATTCCACAGCGGAATTGATTGGTTGTTGGTAGGGGGAAATCTCCACACACTTTTTCATGACCAGAGGTCACAGAAGTCTTTAGTCATGTTGAGTGAAACAGTAGAAAAAACACCTTGGTTTTGTTTAGTTTTGTTTTCCTATATCGATGGAGACACATAGTGTGAATCTCAGATCACAAACTGAAGTCAGCAAGAAATGAAACTCGGCAAAATTTTCACAGTAAGCTGTATACTCCAGTGTTAACCTCAGTCAATTTTAGGAGGTTTCCCTTTTGCCTCCAGTTGTCTTATTTGGAAATAGGTAGCTTATGTAGTGCTAATAATTCAGGAAAGGATAAGGTTTCACATCATCTTGGAGTCAAAGTTCGGATCTGCTGAGAGATCTTTCTGCTGAATTAATGCTGATCATTGACTCAAAAAAGTTCTACCCTTGGCTGGTCGAGGTGGTTTACACCTGTAATTCCAGCATGCCTGTAAGGCCAGGCCAAGGCGGGTGGATCACAAGGTCAGGAGTTCGAGACCAGCCTGGCCAATATGGTGAAGAAACCCCATCTCTACTAAAAATACAAAAATTAGCCAGGTGTGGTGGCAGGCACCTGTCATCTCAGCTACTCAGGAGGCTGAGGTAGGACAACCGCTTGAACCCGGGAGGCGGAGGTTGCAGTGAGCCGAGATTGTGACACTCTACTCCAGCCTGGGTGACAGAGCGAGAATCCATCTAAAAAAAAAAAAAAAGTTCCACTCTTGAGTCATCCCTTCATAGTGGCCCCGGAAATTAAGATTCCAATAACATACAGTGGGAAAATTTGGAAGAGAGAACAGCAGTAAGAGGTTGAGTCTAGAGACAGAACAAAGAACAGAGGAGAGACACAGTCAGTAATAGCTTACAACGTGGATGGTGGTAAAGGTAAAACAGTGTGGGTGAGGTCCTGGTCTTAAGGCGTATTTATGCTATTAGAAGTTATGTTGACTTTTTTTCTGTACAAGAGAAGAAACCTTTGATTAATTAATTAATTTATTTATTTTTGAGGTGAAGTCTTATTCTGTTTACCCAGGCTGGAGTGCAGTGGCATGATCTCCGCTTACTGCAACCCCCCACCTGGCTCAAGCAATTCTCCTGCCTCAGCCTCCTAAGTAGCTGGGATTACAGATGTGTGACACCATGCCCAGCTAATTTTTGTATTTTTAATAGAGACAGGGTTTCACCATGTTGCCTAGTGGTCTTGAACTCCTGACTTCTGGTGATCTGCCCACCTCGGCCTTCCAAAGTGCTGGGATTACAGGCAGAAGCCACTATGCCCGGCTTGCCTTTGGCTAATTTAAATGGAAAAGTGATACAATCAGATTTACATTTAATAAAAGTACTATGGAAATAAATTGGAGGATGAATTGAAGAAATGGAGACTGGAATCTAGGAGATTGCTTATGAGGTTATCAAAAGAGTTCAATTACCTGGGTGCGTTGGCTCATGCCTATAATCCCAGCACTTTGCGAGGCTGAGGCAGGCAGATCCCTTGAGGCCAGGAGTTCGAGACCAGCCAGGTCAACGTGGTGAAACCCCATCTCTACTAAAAATACAAAAATTAATTGGGCGTGGTGGCAAGTGCCTGTAATCCCAGCTACTCAGGAGGCTGAAGTAGGAGAATCGCTTGAACCTGGGAGACAAGGTTGTAGTGGGCGGAGACAGCACCACTGCATTCCAGCCTGGATGACAGAGCAAGACTCTGTCTCAAAAAAAAAAAAAGTCCAGTCAGAATTCCTTTCATAACAAGTATATCCATCTAGATGAGTGGTGTCAACCTGGGCAATTTTGCTCCCCAGAGGATATTTGGTGATGTCTAGAGGCATTTTCAGTTGTTCAACTGGGTGGATGCTGGTGAATAGAGACCAGTGATACTGCTAAACATCCTGCAATTTTCAGCACAACAAAGATTGGTTAATCCCAAACATTCTGTAGATCATGAAACTCTCATCTACATGGGTAATATAAAATTGAGATTATGGTCAAATAACTCTTAATTTTTTTTTTTTTTTTTTTTTTTTTTTTTTTTTTTACTTAGCAATATGCTGTTACCATCTTTGCAGGTTAATGATTATAAATCTGGCCAGGCATAGTGGCTCACACCTGTAATCTCAACCCTTTGGGAGGCCAAGGTGGGAGGATCACTTGGGACCAGAAATTCGAGACCAGCCTGGCCAACATGACGAAAACCTGTCTCTACTAAACATTCAAAATTTTGCTGGGCATGGTGGCATGCTCCTGTAATCCCAGCTACTCAGCAGGCTGAGGCAGGAGAATCACTTGAACCTGGGTTGCAGTGAGCCAAGATTGCACCACTACACTCCAGCCTGAGCAACAGAGCTAGACTATCTTTAAAAAAAAAAAAAAAAAAGGTAGGGTAGGGTGGCTCACATCTGTAATCCCAGCAGTTTGAGAGGCTGAGCTGGGCAGATCACTTGAGGACAGGAATTCAAGACCAGCTTGGCCAAAATGGTGAAACACCATATCGACTAAAAATATAAAAATTAGCCAGGCATGGTAGCATGCACCTCTAGCACTGGCTATTCAGAAGGCTGAGGCAGGAGAATTCACTGAAACCAGAAGGCAGAGGTTGCAGTGAGCCCAGATCGTGCCAACATACTCCACCCTGAGTGTTAAAGTGAGACTCTGTCTCAAAAAAAAAAAAAAAAAGCCAAAATATGATTGTAAATCTGCATTATTACTTGTAATGGATACCTAGTATTCCGTAGTACAATTGCATCAATATTGATTTAAATAATTGATTTCATGTCAATGGACATTTAGGCTGTTTTAAATTTTTTGCAATTAAAGCTAATATCATGATGAATATCCTTATACATAAATCTTGTACAAAAAAGAAAAATAATAATAAATTTTGTGTGTAACACTACCTAATTATATATAAAATAACCTATAGATCACTAAATCTCTACTTTATTCCAAGTATTTTATAGTCATCTTACCCTCCCCCATCTACCTCCCTATTCTTTTTTCAGCAGTGATCCATTTCGTGAACAGTAAAGGTTCTTAGCTTTTCTTTTTTATTAGCACTTTTGTCGCAAAACTGGCAGGGAAAAAACAGGAACTGAAACTCAAATAGAATATTTTTTGTGCTTATCAAAATGTTGTTTAAAGACTTGGGAAAGAAGCTGGAAGCATTATTAAAATGAAATGTTTGGATTATCTGTGGATTTCCTATTCCTATTTTGGGGTTCTAGTGGATAATAAAGGATTGCTTCCTTTGTTCATCAGTATTATTCAGTATTACTATGGAAGTCTTTGTCCTACATTGCCGGCATTTACCCCAATAATAACTAAGACTACTGATTGTCACTTCTTTATTTTTACAGCTACTTGGCCTCTATTTGTGTCTCTTCCTTCCTTCTTTTTCCTTTCTAGTTTTTTGTCTTTCCAAGCCATAAAGTTACTAAAGTTTGTCCCAACTGTTTGATAGCTCCATCAAGATTCCAGGCTGGGCATGGTGACTCATGCCTGTAATCCCAACACTTTGAGAGACCAAAGTAGGAAGATCACTTGAGCTAAAAAATAAAAAAGATTCCAAAAAAAAGGGAAATGTTTAAAAGTGCTTATAGGCTGGGCGCAGTGGTTCACACCTACAATTCCAGCACTTTGGGAAGCTGAGGCAGGTGGATTACTTGAGGTCAAGATTCGAGACCAGCATGGCTAGCATGCTGAAAGCCTGTTTCTACTAAAGATACAAACAAACAAAATTAGCTAGGCATAGTGGTGCTTACTCCGGAGGCTGCTCAAGAGACTGAGACAGGAGAATTGCTTGAACCCGGGAGGTGGAGGTTGTAGTGAGCCAAGATCCTGCCACTGTACTCCAGCCCAAGCAACAGAGACAGACTTGTTTCAAAAAAATGAAAAAATAAAAAATAAAATAAGGCCTGGCTTGGTAGCTGACACCTGTAATCCCAGCACTTTGGGAGGCCAAGGTGGGCAGATCACTTGAGGTCAGAAGTTCAAGACCAGCCTGGGCAACATGGAGAAACTCTGTCTCTACTAAAACTACAAAAATTAGCTGGGCATGGTGGCAGGTACATGTAATCTGTGCTATTTGGGAGGCTGAGACAGGAGAATAACTTGAAATCAGAAGGTGGAAGCTTCAGTGAGCTGAGATCTCACCACTGCACTCCAGCCTGGGCAACAGAGCAAGATCCTGTCTCAAAGAATAAAATATAAATAAAATAAAATAAAAATAAAAAGTGCTTGTAAATCAGAGTATTAGTGATTTTTATTAGAAATAGATTATTTCTTTCTTTCCCTTCTTTTCTTTCCTTCTCTCTCTCTCTCTTTCTTTTTTTGATTCAGGGTCTCAAGAATGCAGTATTTCAATCACAGCTCACTGCAGCCTGGAACTCCTAGGTTCAAGCAATCCTTCTGCCTCAGCCCCTTGAGCATCTGGGACTACAGGTGAACACCATCCCACCCAGCTTATTCTTTTAAAACAATTTTTAGTAGAGGTGAGGTCTTCCTAAGTTGCCCAGGCTGATCTCAAACACCAGGCTCAAGTGATTTTCCACCTTAAAAATTGAAGAATTAGGCTGGGCACAGTGGCTCACGCCTGTAATCCCAGCACTTTGGAAGGTGAGACAGGAAGATCACTTGAGCTCAGGAGTTGAAGACCATGGTGAAACCCTTTCTCTACCCCCACAAAATATACACATTAGCCGGGCATGGTGGTGCTTGCCTGTGGCCCTAGCTACTCAGGAGGCTGAGGTGGGAAGATTGCTTGAGGCTGGGAGGTGGAGGTTGCAGTGAGCCAGTACTCTAGTCTATATGACAGAGTCAGACTCCATCTCAAAACAAAAAGTGCTGGGACTACAGATGTGAGCTATCGTGCCTGGCCCAGAGGTGATTTCTGATAGAAAAGAATTTATTAAATCTTTTTTCCTTTTTTTTTTGAGCCTTCTCAAAGGTCTAGACCTCCAAAGAGAGGAGAATATATTAAATATTAAAATAAGGCTGGGCATGGTGGCTCATCCCTGTAATCCCGGCACTTTGGGAGGCCGAGGCAAGTGAATCACTTGAGGTCAGGAGTTTGAGACTAGCCTGACCAACATGGTGAAAACCAGTCTCTACTAAAAAATATGTATGTATAATTAGCTGGGTGTGGTGGCATACACCTATAATCTCAGCTACTTGGGAGCTGAGGCAGGAGAATCACTTGAATCCAGGAGGTGGAGGTTGCAGTGACCCGAAATCGTACCATTGCACTCCAGCCTGGCAATAAGAGCAAAACTCCATCTAAAAATAAATAAATAAATAAAAATTTATAAATGGATAACAGAGCAGTCTGAGGAATTGCCGTCTTTTAAATCCTCAAACTTGGAAGAAGTTTAAAGTGTAGACTTTACAAAAAAAAAAAAAAGAACTGGGGGTGCTGACCAGTATGTCTTTGCTTCTTCTGAAAACAGAATGCTGATTTCTTGAGAAAATCCATTTTGTGTATTAGTGGGACTGACTCCACCTGACTACTAATTTCTCCCCCACCACTCCAATTCAAGGTGTTGACATATGTACTAGACCTGCCTAATGAAAATCCACCATCTTCATGGCCACGGTGTCAATTTGAGGATGTGACTCAAGCTTGACCAATTATAATTTTGTCTGGGACTTTGCCACAGATGCTATCAGGAAGACACTCTCTTTCTACTGGTGTTACTAAAACTGAGAGGATGTAAATTGGGGATCGCCAGCGGACAAAATCTGGGGTTTCTATTCTGTCTGCCATGTAGCTCTCAGAAACAAAAATAACCAGAGCCCTGACATCCTTTTAGTCCTTGAATCTAGTCCTTCCTTCTTGAAGCAGTCATCGTCTCTGGACTTCACAGTAATGGAAGCAAATAAATTTTCTTTACTTCTTCACTAGTTTGTATTGGGTTTCTGTTATTTTCATTCTAAGGAGTACCTATAAATTCCGGGCCTTTGTCCTATAAAGTGACTGATACAATGCAGTGTTTTCTTTCATCCATGATCTCCAAAGTCTATTGAGGAAGACCTTCAGCTTTTGGTCAAGAAACTGGCCATTGCAAACAACCCATAAGGTTAGTATAACAATTCTGGTTTTTTTCTTTCTTTTTGTGTCAACAGCATGGCCAGGACAAAGAAGATTCAGATTCACTTACTCTATTTATAAATAAGTTTCCCTTAAAAGCAGGATCCCTTTTGTGGAATATAATTGAAAAGGAAGCAATTTATTTTATCCAGTTTTCCTCTACTGCCCAGAGCAGAAGCTCTTTTCACTTCAGCATAATGAAAGGGAATCTGAGAAAGACTCTGGGACGTCTCCTTGCAGTTAGCATTCTTTTCTACTGTAAAAGATAAATCCAGCCAGACTTCTAGAAGTGTAAAATGAATGGGTGAAAAAAGACTATCACTTTGAGGAAACAAAGTTGAGAGAATCAAAGGTTGAGAGAAAAGTAGAATTGGAATGAAAAGTAAAATTGGAGGATGAGAGAAAGAAAACGAAAACAGAAAAATTACCTAAGATTTTTCTGTGTTGTTTTTTGCTATAGTTTACATGCAGAAAACTTAGTTACTAATAGCATAGTAATTTGTCCATTAAACAATTACTCATATACAACCTACTCTGACTTAGGAACTGGGCTAAATGCTGAGGATGCAATAAGGAATAAGACACCCACGGCCTCATCTCTGTTTATAAAAGTCAAAATTGGGTTCTAAGAAGGAACGATATGAATCTCAAACACACACTGTTAGTGTGGTGATATTCTCCCCACTAGCCAAATGCCCTGGGCAATGGGGAAGGGGAGGCTAGAGCTTAGTCCTTCTCTAGCCAAGCCTCCTGTTTAAAGGGCTTTAGAAGAACAAGTGAGCTAGGTTCACATTTGCCTCTGAAGCTTGGAAGCCAAACAGCACCTGACTCAGCAAGGCTGTGTTGACCTGCTTTTCTGACAAAAGAGCTAAGGGTGAGGACTGTGTTGGGAACAGTCTGCACCCAGTGGTTAGTGGGGTAGAGGATGCATGAGTTACCTGTAAGCCAAAGCCAAATATGGACTTGGGTAAGGGAGCTGGATTTGCACCAAGAAGACCGCTTGTAAGGATGTGGTGACTCCAGCAGAGAGATAGGTACAAAGAGGAAGGTTTTTAACATTAGAAATTCTCAAAGTGGCTGGGTGTGGTGTCCTACCACTGAAAAACCACGGCTACGTGGGAGGTTGAGTCAGGAGCATCCCTTGAGCCCAGGAGTTCGAGGCTGTAGAGCACCAGGATCCCATCTACGAATAGCCACTACAGTCCAGCCTGGGTAACATAGAGAGACTTCAACTCTACAAAGGAATTTTCAAAGTGGGAGAGTATCCAGAAGAGCTCTTTATGGGAAAGAATCAGCATTTAAAACCTGTTCAATCTAGAGGACACCAATACTAGACTATAACTGTGTAAGACCTTTCTGTTCCTTATCTCTGCTTCCTCCCTTACAACCAATAAAACATGAAATATATTTGAGCTTGAGGCAAGAACTTGAATTGGTGAGAGATTGGAATATGGATTAGTTGACTAGACTGGCTTTTTTCTTGTCTGAAACTGACAGTAAAAGAAACTACAGAAAATGCCTAAGATTTTGTCCTGGGACAGACAAGAACCATTTTAGAGAAAAGATTTAAGTGTACAAACTGAGAAAGAATGAAATAATTGGCGGGGCTTGGTGGCTCATGCCTGTAATCTCAGCATTTTAGGAGACAGAGGCGGGTGGATCACTTGATGTCAGGAGTTTGAGACAAGCCTGGCCAACATGGTGAAAACCCATCTCTACTAAAAATACAAAAATTAGCCAGGTGTGGTGGCATGCGCCTGTAATCTCAGCTACTCCAGAGGCTGAGGTAGGAGAATTGCTTGAACCAGGAGTGAGACTCCCATCTCAAAAAAAAAACGTTTTCTGTTATTAAACTATTTATATGCCTTCCTTCATTAGCCCATCTTCCAAATATCCCCACTAAGAGTGGGCTCACTTGCACATAATAAAGCACAGTTTATGCAAAGGTTTGTGCTTATGTGTAGATGGGATTGCTACCAATTTTCATTCTGTCCTGAAAGAAGTCTATTGGTCCCAAAGTGAAAAGCTGTTACTCTAGGCCAGTGGGTCTCAACTCAACAGATCTTTTTTTTTTTTTTTTTTTTTTTTCCTGAGACGGTGTCTTGCTCTGTCACTTAGGCTGGAGTGCAGGGGCTCGATCTCAGCTCACTGCAACCTCTGCTTCCCGGGTTCAAGTGATTCTCTTGCCTCAGCCACCTGAGTAGCTGGGATTACAAGCATGTGCCACCATGCCTGGCTAATTTTTGTATTTTTAGTAGAGACAAGGTTTCACCATGTTGGCCAGGCTGGTTTTGAACTCTTGGCCTCAAGTGATCTGCCTGCTTCAGCCTCCTAAAGTGCTAGGATTTCAGGTGTGAACCACCGGGCCCGGCCAACTCTACAGATCTAACACCTCCCTTTTCTTTAAATAATAAACATTTGTGTTGTTCCCTTTACTATAGTAAATAAACTGGAAGTGATTGATAAAACACACAGTTCAATGTGTAAAGGCTGAGTCATAGTTTCACTAAATGTATCATGGGGGCTGGGCACAGTGGCTCACGCCTCTAATCCCAGCACTTTGGGAGGCCGGGTGGGTGGACTGTCTGAGGTCAGGAGTTCGAGAGCAGCCTTGCCAGCATGGTGAAATCCCATCTCTACTAAAAATACAAAAATTAGCCAGGCATGGTGGCAGGCACCTGTAATCCCAGCTACATCGGAAGCTAGGGCAGGAGAATCACTTGAACCCAGGAGGCAGGGGTTGTAGTGAGCTGAGATCATGCCTTTGCACTCCAGCCTGGGCAGCAGAGCGAGACTCCATCTCAAAAAAACAAAACACGCACAAAAAAAGAATGCATAATGGGATAGTCATACATCTGTACACATATGTGGATCATTGAAAAGCTATGAGTGCACAAAAGCAGGTATACTGGACTGTGAAAAGTAAAAAAAAGTTCCTCTTCAAAGTTTCCCTTTTTGTTAAAGAATAAATAATACGTGTTAGAAATAATAGTTTATTTTAAAAACTAGTTACCTTCAAGCTTCCTTGCTTTTTGCTAACAACTCTTTGTTAAGCTCTATGTAGCTGTTAAATACAGTAATGGAATAAGTACATTCTATGTCCTTGTACTTTAACCAAGTTATTTGTTCTGGCCTATAGCCTGCTCAGACATGTCTGAACATGGTCAGGCATTTCCCGGCTTACAGCCTACACCTCTTCCTTATTTGGAAATGTTATTATTCTCCTAGTTTCCCAGAAACAACCCCCTTCCTTTCTTTGTTCTCCATTGAGTTTACCTATTTAGGAAAATTTTAAGTTTTTAGCCAATCGTAATCAGTCTAGATTGTGCAGTCCAGCTCCTGCCAATGGAGATAGGACACAGCAGTAAGAACTCAATGTGTCAGGAATAAAACACCTCTGCTTTGTGTTAGTGGTGTTCTTGTGACAATCAGCCTTCTGAGAAGCACCCTTCTTGCAGAAAGTAAAATTGCCTTGCTGAGAAAATTCTTTGTTTGAGTGTTAGGTTTTTTTGGCACCAAGGAACAAGCATTTGCTTCTAACAGTATGGACTTAAATAAAATTAGGTGACGTTATTACTGGTATTCGTTCCTTTTTTTTTTTCTTTTTTTTGAGATGGAGTTTTGCTCTTGTTGCCCAGGCTGGAGTACAGTGGCATGATCTCGGGTCACTGCAACACCCACCTCCTGGGTTCAAGTGATTCTCCTGCTTCAGCCTCCTGAGTAGCTGAGATTAAGGCACACACCACCACATCCAGCTAATTTCTGTATTTTTAGTAGAGAAAGGGTTTTACCATGTTGGCCAGGCTGGTCTCAAAATCCTGACCTCAGGCAATCTACCTGCCTCAGCCTACTGATATTATTTTCTGAAGTTCTGAATGTTTCTTGGTAAAGTTTCCCATAAAAGGAAGTACAGTTCTTCAGTTTTATTCAGTAGTCACATTCTTAGAAATTTCAATGTACATTTAGGGCATGCAAGATATACTTACTGTTTATATATTAAACAAAATTAAGTTGACTAAATTTAGATTCCCTGTCCTTGTAACAATCAAAAACACCCTCACAGAGTCTCAGATTACCCTCAGGGGAAGTTTCTACCACTCAGCACTGGGTAGGTCTATCAGATCATCCGTTCCCACTTCTCTCAGGCTATCTCAGTTCCTGCTTATCCCTTCTCTTACCTTTCCTCATTGCAGGGAATTCCTGGGCTGATAAGAACTCTCTTTACAGGATTTTTCTTTTAGAAATGCTAATGAATTGAGAAGATAACTAAATCTGATTATCTCATAATAACCAAATCTTGATTGAATTTGGATATTCTAACACTCCCTGATCTATCACATACTTATTATTATAAATGACTGTTCTCAGCCATTCCTTAATAATGGTTTTGTTTTCAGAGATTTTTTTCTGCAGAAAATCCCAGAATCATGCTGATTGGCCTTATTCCACATTTACAATCTCCAATTTCAGCTTTCATGGATCTGTGTACTTTCTCTATTTTTTTTTTTTTGTTGTTGTTGTTGTTGTTGTTTGAGACAGGGTCTCCTTCTGTCACCCAAGCTGGAGTGCAGTGGCATGAACACAGCTCACTGTAGCCTTGATGTCTGAGGCTTAAAAGATGCTCCTGAGTAGCAGGGACCACAGGTGTGAGCCACTACATCCAGCTCATTTACAAATTTATTTGTAGAGATGGGGAACTTGCTCTGTTGCCTAGGCTGGTCTCAAACTCCTGGGCTCAAGGGATACAACTGCTTCAGCCTCCCAAAGTGCTGGGAGTACAGGCATAAGCCACTGTGCCTGGCCTCTCTTCAGGTATTTGAAGGGACTTGGGTGTTGCTATTACGTTTTTGGTTATTGCAGCTATATCTGTATTAGGGGGCACACCAAGCCCAGTAATGCTGTCATCCTTGCAGACTTGGAGAGGTACCCCCTGGGTGGTCTTGAATAAGATCTAAAAAAAATTCTCTTGATTACCAGACAGAGACTCTTGTTCACTCCCCTTACTTTCCCCTAAACAAAAAGAATTTCTCTCTCTTTGCTGAGCTGCCAGGAGCTGGGGTTGGGGTAACACAAGCAGCCATATGGCCAGCACCACTGGGACTGTACTGTGTCAGACCTAAAGTCGGCATAGTACTGGATCTTGCCCAAGGCATGCTGTAACCGCTAACTGACTACTGGCTATGTTGGCTCAAGACCCTAGGGCTCTACAATCAGCATATTTGTGTCCTTCTCTTCAGGGCAACGAGTAGTCCCAGGCCATGGGTGGGTTCGGTGATGCCATTTGGGAGTATGAAGTTTGAAACTTCAGGAAGGAAATTTAGGAATCTACCTGATGCTTTGCTCTACTATGGCTAAGCTGGCATCCAAGGCCCGAGACAAGGTCCTTCTCACTCATCCCTCCTTTTTCCCTAGGCATGGGGGTTTCTTGCATTGTCCACAACTACCACAGGCACAGGGTGAGTACTGTTAGGCTACTGCTGATGTAGAAGTTGGTATTCCTTTTTTATTTTTTGACAGAGTCTCGCTTTGTCGCCCAGGCTGGAGTGCAATGTTGTGATCTTGGCTCACTGCAACCTCTGCCTCCTGGGTTCAAGCAATTCTCCTGCCCAGCCTCCCAAGTAACTGTGATTACAGGTGCCTGCCAACATGCCCAGCTAATTTAAAAAAATTTTTTTAGTGGAGACGGGGTTTTACCATGTTGGTCAGGCTGTTGTCGAACCCCTGACCTCACGTGATCTACCTGCCTCAACCTTCCAAATTGCTGGGATTACATGCGTGAGCCACTGTGCCTGGTCAGAAGCTGGTATTCCTATGAAGACAATCAATGGAGGCTTCTGTTCAGCTATCTTGCTCTGCCTCCCAAGAGATAATTTTATTACTAATAAAGAAGGTGAAGCCATAAGTTTACAAAAAGTGTTCTGCCATCTATACACCTGAAGGAAAACTTTATTTGTTTATGCAAGTGGATATTTCTTTTCCTTTTTTTTTTTGAAAGAAAGAAAGAAAAAGAGAAAGGGGGAGAGAGAACAGGAGTCTTGCTCTATTGCCCAGGCTGGAATGCAATCTAGAAATAGGTATTAAAAACCCCTTTTATGCTGATAATTGTACTTAACAGCAGAGACAGGGAGGAATAAAGGAAGAAAATAACAAACAAACAGTCAACCAATATTTCATTTAAGTCTGTGAAATGCTATGCAAATGTTGAAGGGTGATTTACTTCCAATTATGTGGTCACTTTCAAAATAGGTGAATGTGATACTGAGAAAAATGTATGTTCAGTGGACCTGTGTTGAAGAATTCTATAAATATTCACTGAGTTTACTTGTTCCAGGTCTGAGTTCAAATCATAGATGTCCCTGTTAATTTTCTATCTCGTTGATCTGTCAAATATTAATAGTGTGGTGTCAAAGTCTCCCGCTACTATTGTGCGGGAGCACAAGTCTCTTTATAAGTCATTAAGAACTTGTCTTATGTATCTGGGTGTTCCTATATTGGGTGCATATATATTTATGACCATTGACTCCTGTTGTTGCATTGATCCTTTACCATTATGTAATGTCCTTCTTTGTTTCTTTTAGTCCTTGTTACTATTAAAGTCTATTTTGTCAGAGACAAAAGTTACAACTTCTGGGTTTTTTTTTTTTCTCTCTTTTGATTGGTAAGTTTCCACCAACCCTTTGTTTTGAGTCTTTGTGTGTCCTTGCTTATGAGATGGATCTGGATACAGCATACCGATGGGTTTTGACTTTTTATTTATTTTGCCTGTCTGTGTCTTTAATTGGGGCATTTAATCCATTTAAATTTAGGATTAATATTGATATTTGCGAGTTTAATATTGTCGTTTAATGCTAGCTGGCTATTTTGCCCATTAGTTGATATAGATTCTTCATTATGGAGATACTCTTTACCTTTTGGTAAATTTTTGTGATGACTGATACTGGTTATTCTTTTCTGTGTATAGTGCTTCTTTCAGAAGCTCTTGTAAAGCAGGCCTGGTGGTGATGAAATCTCTGAGTGCTTGCTTGTTCATGAAAAATTTTATTTTTCCTTCATTTATGAAGCTTAGTTTGGCTGGATATGAGACTCTGGGTTGAAAATTCTTTTCTTAGAGGATATTGAATATTGACCCCCACTCTCTTCTAGTTTGTAGGGTTTCTGCTGAGAGATCTGCTGTAAGTCTGATAGGCTTCCCTTTATGGGTGACCTGATGTTTCTCTCTAGCTGCCCTTAGAGTTTTCTCCTTTATTTCAACCCTGGTCTAACAATTATGTGTCTTAGGGTTGGTCTACTTGAGGAATAGCTTTGTGGTGTTCTCTGTATTACCTGGAGTTGAGTATTGTCCTGCCTTACTAGGTTAGAAAAATTTTTCTGAATAATATCCCAAAGAATATTTTCCAATTTGGATTCATTCTCTTCATGGCATTCAGGTACACCTATCAAACATAAATTAGGTCTTTTCACATAGTCCCACATTTCTTGGAGACTTTGCTCATTCCTTTTTACTCTTTCTTCTCTAATCTTGTCTTCTCGTTTCATTTCATTAAGTTGGTCTTTGACCTCTGATATCCTTTCTTCTGCTTGATCAATTCGAGTGTTAAAACCTGTGCATATTTTGCAGAGTTCTCGTATTGTATTCTTCAGTTCCATTAATTCACTTATATTCCTCTCTAAGTTGTCTATTCTCGTTAGGATTTCTTCAAATCTTTTTTCAAAGTTCTTAGTTTCTTTACATTGGGCTACAACATGTCCTTTTAACTCACAGAAGTTTCTTATTATCCACCTTCTGAAGCGTAAATGTGTTAATGGAATGCACTTGTTCTCCATCAGGCCTTGTTCCCTTGTTGATGAGGAACTGTGATCCCCTGTAGAGGGAGAGGCATTCTGATTTTGGGTGTTCTCAGCATTTTTACGCTGGTTTCTTCCCATCATTGTAAATTTATCCATCTGTTGTCTTTATAATTACCGGGTTTCAAATTAGGTCTCTGAGTGGACGTCCAACTTGCTGATTCCCAGCACCGGAATCTGAGCAACCCACTGCACCGGCTAAAACAGCGGTGTTAAGATTGATGGTGCTTTTCTGCCTTGGAATCTCCAGTCTGGCTTCCTTCTTGAGTCGCTTTTTCAATCGGCTGAATAGGCGACTCTGCCTTCCTGGAGCTCCAAATGTCGACCAAAAGAGGACCCAGTCCGGTTTACTCTCTGCACCAAGAACCACCGCGCCGAGGCACCAGCAAAACTGCCGCGCCGGCCACGAGAGTTGCACTGGTGACCCGCGGAGCTCCTCTGCTGGGAATTTCCTGGTCCATGAGCAACAAAAATTCATCTGAAAGTGTGGCGTCCTCTTGTTCTCTGCGCTACAATCCCGAGCTGCTAGTTATCAGCCATCTTGGATCTCTCTCCAGATATTTCATAAAATGAATGGTTCTGCTAATTCAAAAGGCAAAGTTCTGAAGCATTTATATGAAATTAAAAGTGTGCTGTATATTATTACTTTTGTGTTGTAATGTTGTGATTTGTTCAGAATTTTGCTCTTCTGCCTCTGTGCTAATTATCCCATTGTGTCACCTGACTTAATTTGAAGGATCTGATATCTTTTTTTCACATGCCCTGTATTAAATAAAACTTAAAGGAGGTCATTGGATTGGACGGAGCTTCCATACTAGGCCCATCAGACCAAATCAAAATGGAGTTACTCGTGCTCAAGTTCCATGGCACTAACCTGAAACTAAGTTGTTTATCTGGTCTTCTGAGAAATCAGGAAAGAGAGAAATGCTGAATCCCCAAGCAAACCACTTTTAGCAAGATAAAGTTATCTCTGATTTAACCTTTACAAGAAAAGCAACTTTGAAATGGCCTATCTCCTTTTTATCCTATGTTTCTCTTTTCTTCTGCCCTTTTCTGCTTTTAAGAACAATCTCAGCCACATGCAGTGGCTCACGCTTGTAATCCCAGCACATTGGGAGGCAGAGGCAGGCAGATCACCTAAAATCAGTAGTTCAAGACCAGCCTGGAAAATATGGTGAAACCCTGTCTCTACTAAAAATACAAAAATTAGCCAGGCATGGTGGTGGGCTCCTGTAATCCATGCTACTTGAGAGACAGGCAGGAGAACCACTTGAGCCCGGGAGGCAGAGGTTGCAGTGAGCCCAGATTGTGCCATTGCACTCCAGCCTGGGCAACAAGAGTGAAACTCTGTCTCAAAAAAAAAAAAAAAAAAAAAAAACAATCTCCTCTGCTCAGCTCCTCAGAGTACTCATTCTGTTTTCTAGAATTACAAGTAAAAGCCAATGACATCTTTAAACTAAATTCGTTGTAATTTTGTCTTTGGACAAATATTTTCCCGTGCTTTCAGATGCCACTGTTTCAATCTTCATAAAATCTCTGGAAGATCAGTACATTTTCCCCTTAATATGAAGCTGATACTGACATTTTACTATTAATTATCTCCAGGCTGTGAAATTATAGGTAACTGTTTCACTGTTTTATATTTCCCAGATTTTGAATAATAAATACATATTACATTTTTTACTTTTTTAACTTTGAGAGATATTAAAATACAGAAATGTGCAGAAAAAAGCATAAACTACCTGTGTCATGTGTTCCCACAATGCAGAGTTCATCTGTAATGTTCACAATTAACAAAATAATACAAATTCTTTTTTTTTTTTGAGATGGAGTTTCACTCTCGTCATCCAGGTTGGAGTGCAATGGCAAGATCTTGGCTCATTGCAGTCTCCACCTCTCGGGTTCAAGCTATTCTCCTGCCTCAGTCTCCCAAGTAGCTGGGATTACAGATGCCCACCATCATGCCCAGCTAATTTTTGTATTTTTAGTAAAGACAGAGTTTCACCACATTGGCCAGGCTGGTCTTAAACTCCTGACCTTGTGATCCCAAAGTACTGGGATTACAGGCATGAGCCACCATGCCCAGCCGTTATCTTCTTCAACTTTGGCAAAATATTATTGTCATTATATCCCTATTTTACAAATAAAGAAACTGAAGTATAGAGAGTATAAGTGGTTTGCATACAGTCATACAACTGGAAGGTAGTGGAACTGGGGGTCTTAATCATGATAGTATAACTCCAGCATCTATGTGCCTAACCACTATACTCTACTGACCTCTAATAGGTAGAAATGGTAGAACCCCAGCCCCACATCAAATCTGTCTTTCCCTCAGTAGAAGTCAGGGAAGTGTATTATCTGCTTCCTCATAACAAAATGTGAAATTCAGTGACCTTAAGCAACGATCAGTTACTTGATGCTTAAACTTGCGATTTGAGTAAGGTTCAGCAGGGAGGTTCATGTCTGTTCCATGCAGTGTCAGCTGGGGCAGCTCAGCCAGAAGCTGAAAGATCCACTCCATGATGGCTCATTCACATGGCTGTTAATATGGTACAAACCATTGCTGAGAACTCAGCCAGAGATGAACTGGGGGACATAATTCCTTTATGTCCTTCCCTCCCTCCCTCCCTCCCTTCCTTCCTTTCTTTTTTTGATGGAGTCTGACTCTGGCACACAGGCTGGAGTGAGGTGGTGCAATCTTGGCTCACTGCAACCTCCGCCTCCTAGGTTCAAGTGATTCTCCTGCCTCAGCCTCCTGAATAGCTAGGACTACAGGCATGCACCACCATGCCAGGCTAATTTTTGTATTTTTAGTAGAGATGGGGTTTCACTATGCTGGCCAGGCTCGCCTTGAACTCCTAACCTTGTGATCTGCCAGCCTCCCTCTCTCAGAGTGATGGGATTACAGGCGTGAACCACCATACCAGGCCATAATTCCTTTCTATGTAGCCCTTTTTCCAATTGCTTCAATTTCTTCATGGCATAATAGATAGATTCCAAGGACCACCATCTCAGAGGGACAGAAAGTAGATCCTGCTAGTGTCTTAATGTGTGGGGGTAGAAATTGTTGTAGCGTCACTTCTGCTATATTCTTTTTTTTTGTTTTTGAGATGGAGTCTTGCTCTGTTGCCCAGGCTGGAGTGCAGTGGTGCAATCTCAGCTTACTGCAACCTCTGCCTCCTGGGTTCAAGCAATTCTCCTGCACTGGTTTCCTGAGTAGCTGGGACTACATGTGCATGCCACCATGCCCGGCTAATTTTTTGTATATTTAGTAGAAATGGGATTTCACCATGTTAGCCAGGATGGTCTCAATCTCCTGATCTCATGATCTGCCCGCCTTGGCCTCCCAAAGTGTTGGGATTACAGGCATGAGCCACCGCACCCAGCCCACTTCTGTTATATTCCATTGGTCAAGCAAACCCAGAATCCAAATTCAGAGGAGCCCCCTCATGCTCCTCCAGTGTCAGTAGTGGTATTGGGCCCTAAACCTTAGATCATGAGCTTCCCGCCATTTATAAGAGTCCTTGTGTTGTATGACTTTTCTGAACCACTCTTTTAGTTTCTCATGAAGGCTCACTTGGAGCCATCATCTTGTTGGCCTGGTCAGAAGGCACTAGATTGGACACAATACAACTTTCAATATCAAACTGCCCTGCTGACTATCTCCTGTCATTACTTGCCTCTGTGCTCTCTAACTCTCCTACCTCAGGATGTGTCCCTTTGGCAGTCAGGACATTATGAAGTCTATAAGGTTAAGAGGAGCCCCTAGGTCCCTGCTCTACCCATCTTCCTTTTTTCCTCACTGCTCCCCTCTTTCCTAAAAATGCAATTTGTTTGAAAGCTTCCATTCGAGGCAACACAGCCTACATCATCTAGGAGGCTAAATGGTACAAAACGAAAGTTGGGATTCCTTTTTCAAAAAGTAAGAAAAACATACCCTTAATGACACAAAAATATGGTTTTTTTTCTTTTCTTTTACAGTTTTTTTCTTTTTATTCTATTTTATTTATTTTTGAGATGAGGTCTTGCTCTGTTGCCCAGGTGGGAGTGTAGTGGTATGATCTCAGCTCACACCTTTGCCTCATGAGTTCAAGCAATTCTGCTTCAGCCTCCCAAGTAGCTGAGCCTATAGGCGCCCACCACCATGCCCAGCTAATTTTTGTATTTTTAGCACAGATGGGGTTTCACCATGTTGGCTAGACTGGTCTGGAACTCCTGATCTCAAGTGATTTGCCAGCCTTGGCTTCTCAAACTGTTGGAATTACAGGCATGAGTCACCATACTCGGTCTTACAGTCTCTTTCTTACTTCTCTTGGTATTTTGTTGCTTTAAGTAAAGAACAATAGACCAGGCATGTCACAGTGGAAAGCAGACTGGGCTGAATTCAGCTGCTACCTGAGAGGGAGCATTTAGATAAGCCCTAGCCAGAGGGGAAATCACCCACCCCAGCAGTTGGAACCCGAGTTTTAGCAAGTGTCACCGACATGGGATGAAGTGCTCTGAAACCCTAAATGAGCTTGAGGCAGTCTAGGCCATGAGGACTGCCACTGCTAGGCAAGTCCTAGTGTTGAGCTGGGCCCAGAGCCAGTGAACGTGGGGGGAATGCAATCTATTGAGACACCAGCAGGCGTGGCTAAGGGGTTATGCAACTCCTCCCCCAACCCCAGGCAGCACAGCTCACGTGTCTCTGAAAGACATCCCTTCCTTTCACATGAAGAGAGGAAAGAAAGAGGAAAGAGGACTTTGTTTTTCAACTTGGATACCAGCTAAGCCACAGTAGGATAGGGCACCAGGCAGTCTTGAGGCCCCCTCTCCAGGCCCTGGCTTCCAGACAAGATTTCTAGACACACTCTGGGCCAGAAGGGAAACCACTGCCCTGAAGGGATGAATCAAGCAGGAGCCATCACCTCCTAACTAAAGAGTCCCTGGGCCCTTGATAACCAGCAGTGATACCGTCATGTGCCATGGGTCTTAGGAGACACTCTGAGATGTGTTGGCTGCAGGTGTGACCCAGCACATTTCCAGCTGTGGGGGCTATGGTGAGAGACTACTTCTCCCTGAGAAAAGCAGAAGGAAGAGTAAAAGGAACTTTCTCAGCTGGGCATGGCTGCTCACGCCTATAATGCCAATACTCTGGGAGGCTGAAGTGGGCGAATCACTTGAGCCCAGGAATTTAAGAGCAGCCTAGATGACGTGGTGAAACCTCATTTCTAGAAGAAAAAAAAAAAAAAAAAGACAGACATGGTGGTGTACGCCTGTGGTCCCAGCTACTTAGGAGGCTGAGGCAGGGGATCACTTGAGCCCAGGAGGTCAAGGCTGCAGAGGGCCATGACTGCACCACCACACGCCAATCTGGGTGTTGGAGGAGACCCTATCTCAAAACAAGGAAACAAACAAAAGGTTGCAGGGAAGAACTTCATCTTGCAGCTTAGGTACCAGCTCTGCCACAGTGGGGTAGAGTGCCAAGTGGGCTCTTGAAGTCCCCAATTCCAGGTTTTGGCTCTTGGATGGTATTTCTGGATCTGCCTTGGGCCAGAGGGGAGCCCACTGAATGGTGAATACCAGGCCTGGCAGCATTCACCACAAGCTGACTAAAGAGCCCCTGGGCCTTAAGTAAGCATCGGCAGTAATCTGGCAATACTCCCCATAGGCCTGTGGTGGTGGCAGCCATGGGGTGAAGCTCCCCCACCTATGGTAAAAGAGGGGACAAGTGGGAAGTACTGTGTCTCACTGTTTGTGTGCCAGCTCAGTCACAGTAGAAGACCAGGTAGATCACTAAGGTTTTTGACTCCGGTCCCTGGTTCCTGCACAGCATCTCTGGATGCCCCCCCACAGGGTCTGGGGCAATTCACGGCCCTGAAGGGAACAACACAAGCCTGGCTGGCTTTGCCATCTGCTGACTGTAGAGCCCTAGGGTCTTGAGCAAACATAGCCAGTAATCAGGTAGTGGTTGCAGCATGCCTTAGGCAAGATCCAGTTCTGTGCTAGCTTTAGGTCTGACCCAGTGCAGTGCCATTGGTGGCGGCTGCGGGGCTTCTTGTGTCAACTTACCCCCAGCTCCAGCCAGCTCAGCACAGAGAAACTTTTTTTTTTTTTTTAATTTTGTTTTGTGACAGAGTCTCTCTCTGTCACCCAGGCTGGGGTGCAATAGTGCTATCTCGGCTCACTGCAGCCCGCACCTCCCAGGTTTAAGTGATTAGTGAGTGATTCTTCTGCCTCAGCCTCCTGAGTAGCTGGGATTATAGGTGCCCACCACCATGGCTAGCTAATTGTTATATTTTTAGTCGAGATGGGGGTTTTATCACATTGGTCAGAATGGTCTGGAACTCTTGTCCTCAAGTGATCCACCTGCCTCAGCCTCCCAAAGTGCAGGAATTATAGGATTTCACTGCACCCAGCTGAAACTTTTTTGTGTGTGGGAGAACATAAGGGAAGAGAGCAAGAATCTCTGCCTGGTAATCTGAAAAATTCTTCTGGATCTTATTCAAAACCACTGTATTAGTCAGTTCTTCCATTGCTATGAAGAAATACCTTAGAGTCGGTAATTTATAAAGAAAAGATATTTAATTGGCTTATGGTTACACAGGCCGTACAGGAAGCATAGCAATTTCTGGGGAGGCCTTAGGAAACATACAGTCATAGTGGACGGCAAGGGGAGAACCAGCACTTCACATGGCCAGAGGAGGAAGAGAGAGAGAGAAGTGGTTGGTGCCACAGACATTTAAACATTCAGATCTTGTGAGAACTTACTATCATGAGAATAGCACCAACTGGGAAATCTGCCACCATGATCCAATCACCTCCCACTGGGCCCCACCACCAACACTGGGGATTACAATTCAACAGCAGATTTGAGTGGGGACACAAATCCAAACCATATAAACTATCAAGGCAGTACTTCTACGAGTCTGCAAGAAATTTAATGTCACTGGGCTTGGGGTGCCCCCTTATGTAGATAATGCTAAGATCACAACACCAAAGTCTTTTCAAATACCTGGAAAGTCTTCTCAAGAAGAATGAGTACAAACAGGCTCACTCTGTGAGGACTAAAATGTATACCTAATTTTCAATCCCCAGACACTGACAAACATCCATAAACATTTATATCATCCAGGAAAACATGAACTCACCAAATAAACTAAATAAGGACTCAGGGACCAATCCTGGAGAAACTGAAATATGTGACCTTTCAGACACAGAATTCAAAATAGTTGTTTTGAGGAAACAAATTCAAGGTAAAAGAGATAAGGAATTCAGAATTCAATCAGATAAATTTAATGAAGAGATCAAAGTAATTATTTAAAATAATCAAGTAGAATCAAAGTAGAATCAAAGCAATCAAAGTAATTTAAAAGAATCAAGCAGAATTCTGGAGCTGAAAAATGCAATTAACATACTAAAGAATGCATCAGAGTCTTTTTTTTGTTTTTGTTTTTTCTTTGGGATGGAGTCCCACTCTGTTGCCCAGGCTGGTGTGCAGTGGTACCATCTTGGCTCACTGCAACCTCTGCCTCCTAGCCTCAAGTGATTCTCCTATCTCAGCCTCCCAAAGTAGCTGGGATCACAGGTGCCCGCCACCATGGCTGGCTAATTTTTATGTTTTTAGTAGAGACGGGGTTTCACCATATTGACCAGGCTGGTCTCGAACCCTTAACCTCAAGTGATCCACCCGCCTTGGCCTCCCAAAGTGCTAGGATTACAGACCTGAGCCACCGGCCCGGCCTAGTTTTCTTTCGCTTGTTTGATTGTGTATGCAGGAAGAGTTAAGTTGTTATCAGCTGAAAATAATGGGTGATAAGATAATATTTGCAAGTCCATTGGTAATTTCTAATTAAAAAAATACAATGGAAACACAAAAAATGAAAAGCAAATAGTTAAATTATACCACCAGAGAAAATCTTTTACTAAGAGGAAGGAGGAAAAGAAGAGAAGACTACAAAACAACCAGAAAACAAATAAAATGAATGATAGGAGTAAGTCTTTACTTATTAATAAGGACATTGAATGTAAATTGAGTAAACCCTCCAATCAAAAGACACAGAGTGGCTGAATTGATTTAAAACAAAAAAGACCCAGTGATCTCTTGCCTATGAAAAACACACTGCACCTATAAAGACACACATAGAATAAAAATAAAGAGATATAAAAAGATATTCCATGCCAATGAAAACCAAAAAAGAGCAAGAGTAGCTATACTTATATCAGACAAAATAAATTTCAAGACAAAGGCTTTAAGTAGGAACAAAGAAGGTCATTATATAATGATAAAGGGATCAATTAAGCAAAAGGATATAAATAACCATTGTAAATATATATGTACCCGGTACTGGAGCACCAAGATACATAAAGCAAATATTATTAAACCTAAAGAGAGTGATAGACACAATATAATAAAAGCTGGAGACTTCAACACCCCATTTTCAGCATTGGACCGATCTTCCAGGCAGAAAGCCAACCAAGAAACATTGGGCTGAATCTGTACTATAGACCCAATGGATCTAATAGTTATTTATAGAGTATTTCATCCAGCGACTGCAGAATACACTTTCTTTCTTTTCCTAAGCACATAGATCATTCTCAAAGATAGGCCATATATGGGGTGACAAAATAAGTCTCTTTTTTTTTTTGATTCGGAGTCTCACTCTGTTGCCCAGGCTGGAGTGCAGTGGCACCATCTTGGCTCACTGCAACCTCTGCCTCCTGGGTTCAAGCTATTCTCCTGCCTCAGCTTCTCGAGTAGCTGGGATTACAGGGGCCTGCCATCATGCCCAACTAGTTTTTGTATTTTTAGTAGAGACAGGTTTCACCATGGTGGCCACGCTGGTTTTGAACTCCCAACCTCAGGCTATCTGCCCTCCTCAGCCTCCCAAAGTGCTGGAATTACAGGTGTGAGCCACCGCGCTTGGCCTGACAAAACAAGTCTTAAAACATCCAAGAAAATCAAAATAATATGAAGAATTTTCTCTGGCCACAATGGAACAAAACTAGAAATCAATAACGAGGAATTTTGGAAACTACACAAATACATGGAAATTAAACAATATACTCCTAATGACCAGTGGGTCAATGAAGAAATTAAAAAGGAAATCCTAAAATTTCTTGAAACAAATGGTAATGGAACCACAACATACCAAAACCTGTGAGATACAGTGAAAGCAGTACTAAGAGGGTAGTTCAAAGCTTTAAGTGCCTACATCAAAAAAGTAGAAAAATTTCAAGGCTGAGTGCAGTGGCTCAGGCCTGTAATCCTAGCACTTTAGAAGGCTGAGGTGGGCAGATCACCTGAGGTCAAGAGTTTGGTCAGCCTGGCCAAAATGGCAAAATCCCATCTCTATTAAAAATACGAAAATTATCTAGGCATGGTGGTGCCTGCCTGTAATCCCAGCTACTACTCGAGAGGCTGAGACAGGAGAATCACTTGAACCTGGGAGGCAGAGGTTGCAGTGAGCCACAATTGTGCCATTGCACTCCAGCCTGGACGACAGAGCAAGTGCAGTGACATGAGACAGATCGTCTCAAAAGAAAAAAAAAGAAAAGAAAAAGTAGAAAAACTTCAAATAAACAATCTAATGATGCATCTTAAAGAACTAGAAAAGAGCAAACCAAACCCAAAATTAGTATAAAATAAGTAATAATAAAGATCAAAGCATAAACAAATAAAATCAAAATGCAGAAAAAAATATAAAAGATTAACAAAACAAAAAGTTAGGTTTTTTTGTTTTTTGTTTTTTTGGGTGGGGGGATGGAGTTTTGCTCTTACCCAGGCTGGAGAGCAATGGCACAACTTCGGCTCACTGCAACCTCTGCCTCCCAGGTTCAAGCGATTCTCTTGCCTCAGCCTCCCAAGTAGTAAGGTTAACAGGTGCATGCCACCATGCTTGGCTAATTTTTTGTATTTCTAGTAAAGACAGGGTTTCACCATGCTGGCCAGGCTGGTCTTGAACTCGGGCCTCAGGTGATCTGCCAGCCTCAGCCTCCCAAAGTGTTGGGATTACAGGTGTGAGCCACTGTGCATGGCCAAAAAGTTAATTTTTTAACAGGTGAACAAAATTGCCAAATCTTTAGCCAGACTAAGAAAAAAGAGAGAAAATTCAAATAAAATTAGTGAGGAAAAAGGAGCCATTACAACCAATACTGCAGAAATTCAAAGGATCTTTAGAGGCTACTTAGAGCAACTATATGCCCATGAACTGGAAAACTTAGAAGAAATGGATAAATTCCTAGACACATGCAACCTGCTAAGGTTAAATGATAAAGAAATCCAAAACTGAAACAGACTAATAATAATTAATGGGATCAAAGCTGTAATAAAAATTCTCCCACCAAAAAAAAAAAAAAAAAGCCTGGGACCCAATGGCTTCACTGCCAACTTTGACTTTTACCAAACATTTAAAGTAGAATTAATATCGCTCCTACTCAAACTATTCCAAAAAATAGAGGTGGGAGCACTTTCAAACATATTCTATAAGGCCAGTGATACCTAAAGCAGACAAAGACACATTAAAAAAAAAAAAACTACAGGCCATATTACTGATTAATACTGATGCAGAAATCCTCTACAAAATACTAGCAAATCAATTTTTTTTTTTGTTTGAGACAGAGAGTCTCACACTGTCGGCTGGGCTGGAGTGCAGTGGCATGCTCTCAGCTCACGGCAACCTCCAACTCCCTGGTTCAAGTGATTCTCCTGCCTCAGCCTCCCAAGTAGTTGGGATTACAGGTGCCTGCCACCATGTTTGGCTAATTTTTTGTATTTTTAGTAGACACAGGGTTTCACTATGTTAGCCAGGCTGGTCTCGAACTCCTGACCTCATGATCCACCCGCCTCATCCTCCCAAAGTGCTGGGATTATTGGCGTGAACCACCGTGCCTCACTAGCAAACCAATTTCAACAACACATTAGAAAGATCATTCTTCATGACCAAGTGGGATTTATCTTGGGAATGCAAGGGTGGTTCAACATACTCGGATCAATGTGATATAGCCTATCAACAGAATAAAGGACAAAAACCATATGATCATTTCAATTGGTGCCGAATAAGCATTTGATACATTTCAATATACCTTAATGACAAAAACCCTCAAAAAAACTTGGCTCATAAGGAATGTACTTCAACATAGTAAAAGCCATATGCAACAGATCCATAGCTAGTATCATACCTGAACGGTGAGACACTGAAAACCTTTCCTCTAACATCTGGAACATGACAAGAATTCCCACTTCCACTACTTTATTTCACATAGTACTGGAAGTGTCAGCTGGAGCAATGAGACAAGAGACAAGAGGAAGAAATAAAGGGCATCCAAATGGGAAAGTGCTGGTGCAGTGGCTCACAGCTGAAATCTCAGCACTTTGGGAGGCCAAGGAGGGCACATCACTTGAGCCCAGGAGTTCAAGACCAGCCTAAGCCACATGGTGAAAGTCCATCTCTATTAAAAATACACACACACACACACACACACACACACACACACACACACACAATTAGCTGGGTATGCCGGTGCACCCCTGCAGGTTCAGCTACTCAGGAGGCTGAGGTGGGAGGTGGAGGCTGCAGTGAGCCAACATTATGCCACTGCACCATAGCCTGGGAGACAGACTGAGACACGGTCTCAAAACAAACAAAATAAAAAAAAAATTGGAAAGCAAGGAACCAAATTATCCCTATTTGCAGAGATCTTGTATTTGGAAAAACCTCAAGACTCCACAAAAAAACAATTAGAACTGATAAACAAATTCAGTAAAGTGTAGGATACAAAATCTACATACAAAAATCAGTAGGATTTCTACATGCCAATAGCAAACAATACGAAAAATAAATCAAGAAAGGAATCCCATTTACAATAGCTACAAATAAAATTGATTGCATAGTAATTAACTTAATCAGCCAGGCCCAGTGGCTCACACCTCTAATCCCAGCACTTTGGGAGGCTTAGGCAGGCAGATCACCCGAGGTCAGGAGTTGGGACCAGCCTGGCCAACATGGTGAAACCCCGTCTTTGCTAAAAGTACAAAAAAATTAGCCAAGCAAGATGGTGTGTGCTTGTGGTCCCAGCTACTCGGGAGGGTGAGGCAGGAGAATTGCTTGAACCCAGGAGGTGGAGGTTGCAGTGAGCCAAGATCACATCACTGCATTCCAACCTGGATGACAGAGCAAGACTGTCTCAAAAAAAAGAAGAAGAACAAGAAAAGAAGAAGAATAATTAACCAAAACCAAATAAGTGAAAAATCTCTACAATGAAAACTACAAGATACTGATGTAAGAAATTGAAGAGGACGCACAAAAAAGGCAAAACATTCCAGGTTCATGGACTGAAAGTATCAGTATTGCTATTCCAATATTCTATGTTCATGAATTGGAAGAATCAATATTGCTGCGATTTACAGATTAAATGCAATTCCTATCTAAATACCAGTGACATTTTTCACAGATATAGAAAAAAGAAAGACCTAAAATTTGTGTGGAACCACATAAGACCCAGAACAGTCAAAGCTATCTTGAGCAAAAAGAACAAAACTGGAAAATCACATTACTAGATGTCAAATCATACTACAGAGCTATACTAACTGAAAGAGCATGGTACTGGCAGAAAAACAAACACATAAATCAGTGGAACAGAACAGAGAATACAGAAACAAATCCATACATCTATAATGAACTTACTGTTGAAAAATGTGCCAAGAACATACATTGGGAAAAAAATCTCTTCAATAAATGGTGCTGGGAAAATGGGATATAATATGCAGAAGAATGAAATTTGATCTGTATCTCTCACCTTATACAAAAAGGAAATGAGGCCAGGTGAGGTGGCTCACTCCTGTAATCCCAGCAATTTGGGAGGCTGAGGCAGGTGGGTCACCTGAGGTCAGGAATTAAAGACCAGCCTGGACAACATGGTGAAACCTCGTCTCTATTAAAAATACAAAAAATTAGCCAGGTGTGGTGGAGGGTGCCTGTAATCCCAGGTACTTGGGAGGCTGAAGCAGGAGAATCACTTGAACCTGGGAGGAAGAGGTTGCAGTGAGCCAAGATTGCGCCATTGCACTCCAGCCTCGGCAACAAGAGCAAAACTCCATCTCAAAAAAAATAAACAAATAAAGTCCAGGTGAGGTGGCTCATGCTTGTAATCCCAACACTTTGGGGGGCTGAGGCGGGCGGATGATGAGGTCAGGAGTTTGAGACCAGCCTGACCAACATGGTGAAACTCCGTCTCTACTAAAACACAAAAATTAGCCTGGCATGGTGGTGTGTGCCTGTAATCCCAGCTATTCGGGAAGCTGAGGCAGGAGAATTGCTTGAACCCGGTAGGCGGAGGTTGCAGTGAGCCAAGATCAAGCCACTGCACTCCAGCCTGGGTGAGAGTGAGACTCTGTCTCAAAAATAAATATACAAAAATTAGCCAGGCATGGTGGCACAGGCCTGTAATCCCAGCTAGTGGGAGGCCAAGGCATGAGAATTGCTTGAACCCAGGAGGCAGAGGTTGCAGTGAACCGAGATTGTGCCAATGCACTCCAGCCTGAGCAACAGACCAAGACTCTGTCTCAAAAGCAAAAAAAAAAAAAAAAAAAGTAGTAATAATATATATAGATATACAGATTTTTTTTTTTTTTTTTTTTTTTGAAAGAGAGTCTCCCTCTGTCACCCAGGGTGAATGAGTGGAGTAGCAAGATCAGGGCTTCCTGCAGTCTTGACCTCCCAGACTCAAGTGATCCTTTCACCTCGGCTTCCCAAGTAGCTGGGATTACAGGCATGTGTCACCACACCTGGCTATTTCTTAAAATTATTTTTTAATGTTTTGTAGAGACAGGGTCTTGCTATGTTGCTCAGGCTGGTCTCAAACTCCTGGACTCAAGCAGTCCTCCTGCCTCAGCCTCCTCAAGTGCTGGGATTACAGGTGTGAACCACTGCACCTCACCAGAAAAAAATATAGATATTTTAAAAAATTATAAAAGATAAAAATTGGACATGTCAGAATGATGTGAGAAATTATATTTTTAAAAAACTCTGAGGTATTTATTAGTGGTTATGGCACACAATCTACATGTGAAATTTTTAGATAAGATAATTGAATAGATAGTGCCAGATAATGTTATCTGTTTTTATTGAGTTTGCTTAAGGTTTTATTATCCGAGAGGCCTCAGGATTTCTTTTTTTTCTCCCAGAAAATCTTCTTTGTTGGTAAAATAGCTAAAACATTTAAAAGACAAAAATATATATGCTGGCTGGGAAGGGTGGCTCACGCTTGTAATGCCAGCACTTTGGGAAGCTGAGGTGGGATAATCACTTGATTCCAGGAGTTCAAGACCAGCCGGTTTAACATAGTGGGACTCATCTCTGCAAAAAATGAAAAAATAAAAAATTAACTGGGTGCATTGGCACATGCCTGTAGTCCAAGCTACTTGGGGGGCTGAGGCAGGAAGACAGCTTGAGCCCAGGAGGTTGTATTTATAGGTAAAATAGCACTGCTCAGATCCTATGGTAGCAGTAGAAGAAAATCAAGCTGTACAGCTGTGATGGTCCCACCAGTCCTACCTAGCTCACAGGCAGGGTGGGACCTAAAAGGGTTGCTGGTCAACAGGAATGGGTGGCTTGGAGACCTGATCCCAGAAGAGGGCAGCCAAGAGCTGCCTTAACGACTGAGGAAAGACTCAGAGGAGTGCTTCAAGAGTGACTTTAAAAGGGGTTCTAGGTCGGGCGCGGTGGCTCACACCTGTAATCCCAGCACTTTGGGAGGCAAGGCGGGCAGATCACGAGGTCAAGAGATTGAGACCATCCTGGCCAATATGGTGAAACCTTGTTTCTAATAAAAATACAAAAATTATTTGGGCCTGGCTGAGCACACCTGTAGTCCCAGCTACTCAGGAGGCTGAGGCAGGAGAATCACTTGAACCCGGAAGGTGGAGACTGTGGTGAGCCTAGATCATGCCACTGCACTACAGCCTGGGGAACAGAGTGAGACTCCGCCTCAAAAAAAAGTGGAGGGGTTGGAAGCTCTGGTTCATTGTGGAAAGTCAAACTTGTGCTCAAACTTGTGCCCCCCTTGGGAGGCTAAGGCAAGAGGATCCCTTGAGCCCAGGAGTTTGAGGCTGCAGTGAGCAATGGTAGTGCCACTGCACTCCAGCCTGAGCGACAGAGTGAGACCCTGTTTCTTAAAAAAAGAAAAAATGTGTGTATGTATATATAATCAAGGTCCACAAAAGGAACTTTTGCCTATTTAAATTTACACAATAGTTATGATACACTTGAAAATACAAGAAAGGTATGTTCCAATGATGAGTTTTAGGACACTTTCAGAGCTAGAAGCTAGAAGGAAGCTGTGATATATCATTGTACCACAGCTTAAGCCTCCCTTGGAGCATTCTCAGAAGTAAGGGCTAAAGTTTAAATGTTACCCAGGTGTTATCGGAAGTCTCCTACAAATGACATCTAGACAGGATTGGCTTGAATGCTAATTACTTACTATGGGAAGTTCAAAGCCCTCCCTAAGGTTTGTGACTCTCTGGGAGGGCGGAGGTAGGCGCTGGGGAAGGGTGACATTCTCGTAGTCACCCTTACATGTATAAACAAAGCATTTAGGACAAATCCTCGCACGCCTTGTAAATATTAGCTATTTCTGTCTCTTCATTCTTCTTCTTCCTTCTCCTTGTCCTCCTCTGCCTCTGACTTCCACTGAGCATGGATTGTCACCTTATTTCTTACACAAGTATTCCATTCTGCACCATGTAAATCCATTGGTTAATTTCATTACCTGTTTCAATTTATACATGCTTATAACACCACTACTCACCCACCCCACTGCTCACCTCCCACCCCATGCCCACTTCCACAGATGTTAGTATCTGTTAAAATGAAGCATTTTTTTGTTTGTTTGTTTTTGAAATGAAGTATCACTCTGTCACCCAGGCTAGAGTACAGTGGTGCAATTTCGGCTCACTGCAACCTCTGCCTCCCAGGTTCAAGCAATTTTCCTGTCTCAGCCTTCTGAGTAGCTGGGACTACAGGTGCACACCACCACACCCAGCAAATTTTTGTATTTTTAGTAGAGATGGGGTTTCACCATATTGGTCAGGCTGGTCTTGAACTCCTGACCCCGGGTGTTCCACCTGCCTCGGCCTCCCAAAGTGCTGGGATTACAGGCATGAGCCACGTCACCCAGCCAATATGAGGCATTTTTGTTTTTGTTTTTTTTTTTGAGATAGGCTCTTGCTCTGTTGCCCAGGCTGGAGTGCAGTGGCAAGATCATGGGTCACTGCAGCCTTGACTTCCTAGGCTCAAGTGATCCTCTCACCTTAGCCTCCCAAGTAGCTAGTACCATAGACACATGGCATCATGCTCAGCTAATTTTTTTAACATTTTTTTTTTCTACAGACAAGGTCTTATCATGTTGCCCAAGCTGGTCTTGAATTCCCAGCCTCAAGTGATCCTTCCACCTTGGCCTCCCAAAGTTTTGGGATTTAACAGGAGTGAGCCACTGTACCCAGTACATTTTTGTTTTTTATCAGACTTTGGTGAAAATTTGGGGAGTGAAAATGAATGAGATATGGATATTCACAGCTCAACAATGTGAACCCTTCCGCTTGAAGACTAGATACTTCTTTTTGTTTTCGTTTTTTTTTCAGAGTCTGGTCCTGTCACCCAGGCTGGAGTGCAGTGGTGCGAACTCAGCTCACTGCAACCTCTGCCTCCTGAGTTCAAGTGATTCTCCTGCCTCACCTTCCCAAGTATCTGGGACTACAGGCTCATGCCATCACGTCCAGCTAATTTTTGTATTTTTAGTATACAGGGTTTCACCATGTTGGCGAGGCTGGTCTTGAACTCCTGATCTCAGGTGATCTCCCTGCCTCAGCCTCCCAAAGTGCTGAAATTACAGGCATGAGCCACCGCTCCCAGCCAGATACTTCATATTTATTTTTATTTTTATTTTTCGAGACAGAGTTTTGCTCTTGTTACCCAGGCTGGAGTGCAATGGCGCGATTTCGGCTCACGGCAACCTCCGCCTCCTGGGTTCAAGCGATTCTCCTGCCTCAGCCTCCCGAGCAGCTGAGACTTCAGGCGTGCTCCACCATGTCCAGCTAATTTTTGTATTTTTAGTAGAGACGGGGTTTCACCATGTTGACCAGAATGGTCTTGATCTCTTAACCTCATGATCCACCCGCCTCGGCCTCCCAATGTACTGGGATTATAGGCATGAGCCACTGTGCCCGGCCTACATATTTCTTAAAATCTCTTTTCCAAGGAATTTTTCTATTGGCTTCCAGCTCATATAAGTACTCAGCAACACACTGGCTAGCTTGTTTCTCTTCTCTGCTGGGTCTTGTATTATTCCAGCACTTTCTCCTTCCTAAACTACAGCCCCCAAATGCAAATTCTTGTTCTTTATACAGAACACGGCAGTTCACACACTGCTGTCTACTTCCCAGCTAAGATCTGGAGCCAGTTTTGCATATCCAAACACATCCAAATGTTCAGTAGACAAAAAGGCTTTTATTTACCAGCCTCTACCCTCCTTTGATAGACATTATGGCTGAAAATTTGATTTTTATCTCATCTTTGCACAGGCAGGTAGAGTGAGAGAGATTTAACAGGGACCTCTCAGAAAGAAGACAAACTGGGAGGGATGTGGAGCTTCCTAGTGAGGGGATTAACATTTGGAGAGCAAGTATCAGCAGTAACATAGCAGTTTTAGGCTAGGGATCAAAAACCTGGAATAATCCAGTTTATGGAAAATGAGGCACACTAAGAATTTAAATAAGAGGAATGGAAGAGTAGACATGAGTTCCTGCAAAATGAGATGGTCAACCAACTCCATACAATAACTAGGTACCCCATATTCTCGGCACCTGTGTTGTGGAGTCCGAAGAAAGGGCAAGGAAGAAACCCCCAAGCCTGAAAAATCCACTTGAAAAGGGCCAGGCACAGTGGCTCATGCCTGTAATCCCAGCACTTTGGGAGGCTGTGACAGGCAGATCACCTGAGGTCAGGAGTTTGAGACCAGTCTGGCCAACATGGCAAAACCCCGCGTTTACTAAAAATACTAAAATTAGCTGGGTGTGGTGGTGGGCACCTGTAATCCCAGCTACTAGGGAGGCTGAGGCAGGAGAATTGCTAGAACCTGGGAGGCAGAGGTTGCAGTGAGCTGAAATTGTGCCACTGTATTCCAGCTTGGGCAACAAGAGGGAAACTCCATCTCAAAAAAAAAAAAAAAAAAAATCCATGTGAAAGGACTTACGTAGACAAGCATTCTAGGGGCTTGATACATATCTGAAGACATTCTGACACTCATGATATGATTAATAACTGTTTAATTCCTGGGAGAAACAAGTGTGATTAAATAAAAACAATTTGTTTTTGTTGTTTGTTTGTAAAGATGGGGGTCTTGCTATTTTGAACTCCTGGCCTCAATTGACCCTCCTGCCTCAGCTTCCCAAAGTGTTGGGATTACAGGAGTGAGTCTTGAAATTTGATAAGGTAGCACCATAAAACAATATGGAAAACATGGGTTGTTTCTTAGGTGGCATGATACATCTGGCTTACAGTTTTATAGAGAAAAATCAAGCTTGAATTCTTTGTTTTTGCCCTGTGTGAAGGGGACTCAGAATGGATTCTACTATCTACTAAAATAATTTTATTTTTTAATCTTTTGAGATGGAGTCTTGGTCTGTCTCCCAGGCTGAAGTGCAGTGGCACAATCTTGGCTCACTGCAACCTCTACCTCCCAGGTTCAAGTGACTCTGCTGCCTCAGCCTCCTGAGTAGCTGGGACTACAGGCACCCACTACCACGTCCAGCTATTTTTTTTTTTTTTTTGTATTTTTTGTAGAGACAGGGTTTCACCATGTTAGCCAGGATAATCTTCATCTCCTGACCTCATGATCCACATGCCTCAGCCTCCCAAAGTGTTGGGATTACCGGTATGAGCTACTGCTCCCGGCCTTGCTAAAATAATATTAATAGAAGATGCAGGGGACTATGTTTGTGAATTAGGAAGAAAACTTGAGCAAGATCTAAAAATACCAATATGAGATGAAAAAAAAAAAAAAGAGGAGCCAGGCGAGGTGGCTCACACCTGTAATCCCAGCACTTTGGGAGGTCAAGGAGGGTGGATCACCTGAGGTCAGGAGTTAGAGACCAGCATGACCAACATAGTGAAACCTTGTCTCTATTAAAAATACGAAATTTGCCAGGTGTGGTCTGGAGCAGTGTTATTTTGAATAAATTTACAGCACTAGATCTTAATTATTGCACAAACACCTCCTTTATTTTCTGGTAATATCATGTCTAAGACTATTCAGTTCTCCCAAGCCATTTGGCTTATGGCTCTTAATTGTTCAGCTATTGTTCTGATAGCATCCCTAGAGTAATTCACAAAGCATTGTTGATTATAATAAATATAATTTATCCAGTCTAAAGTTTTATTAATGGTTACCTACCAGAACAATGTAGATTCAAACTCTGCAGTTATTTGATTTCATGCTTTAAATTTATCTGGCACTCCTCACAGGACTCCAATGGCATCTATATAAACTTGAGGATCAAAGGATTCATAAGGAATGTCTCTTGGTTTGCCATGCTTGGTTTCTATCTTCTCAAACTGATGAAATGCCAGGGTGAAAGCAATAGCCAATTGGATTAGAGCACAAGTGCCGCTCCAATTATCTGGCAGAGTGTCCAGTAAAGGTCCTCCACAGTACCACCATACATCTGCTCAGGGATAGTTGAGGGCGGACTGATGGGTAAGCTCTTGGAAAGGCTTGAGCTCTTTGCATCATTTCTTGCTTCCAAGGAACACCAAACACTCCCCTTGCCTTGAGAGGCACTAAGTAAACTTAGCATTTAGAGGTGGAAGCTGGATTGCACTCCAGGACTGACCCACAGGGTGTCGAATTTCAGGAAACAGCAGAGAGAGAGCTCAGCACAATGGACTATTCTAGGCTGTGGGATTCTGAAAAAGAGCCATCATACAGTCCATACCTGTTGATGAAGGGACCATCTGAGTGGAAAGGGGACAGTTTGGGCCCCTGGCATGCTGTGTACACAAGAGTAACAGTTGCTCTTATTCAAGGTGCAGACGGAATATTTAATCCATTCCAGCCAGGCGTTTGCATCTTGGTATCCTGTTTCAATGGCTAAGGTCTGCTCTTATTCAAGGTGCAGACGGAATATTTAATCCATTCCAGCCAGGCGTTTGCATCTTGGTGTCCTGTTTCAATGGCTAAGGTCTGCTCTTATTCAAGGTACAGACGGAATATTTAATCCATTCCAGCCAGGCATTTGCATCTTGGTACCCTGTTTCAATGGCTAAGGTCTGCCTTAGATCTACTTTTACAATGGACATCTTAGTTTTAGCATTAGGTGCAGGAACAACCGGTGTTGGGCCTAAGGCTGAGACTATGGCCAGAGAAGAAGAGGGAACAATGTGTATCTTAAAAATGCCTAGAGGATCCTTTTCATTTACATCAATTCCTGTAGACTGAGGGCAGGCTTAGAGTCAGTCAAGGTGGAAGTGTTGATAGAGAGAAGGACAGGGTTGCATTAATAAGACTGACAGCTGGAAGGGGCAGTTCCTTTAGTGAAACAGAGGAGGGGCTTTAAATCAGCACAGACCTTTCCAGTGGAGTCTAACCTTGGTCCTGCATGTTCTAAAGAACATAGTCTTAACTGCTACAGGGTTGCCAGGTTGTAGGAACAGAAAATCGGTGTCTCGGCTATAGGTGATCACAATGACTGGAACTAGGAGTAGCTGTATCGATTAGAGGGCCAGGCATAAATACTTACTTGAAAAGTTTAGCTGTTGTTGCTCTTTTACACCTCCACAAGGTATAACAGAGCAAGCATCAAAGGCAATGGTCTGAGGTGAGTCAGACTTAGTTACATTAATAACAAAGGCGCTAGTAACAAAAAGGAAAGGAAAAGAAGCGATATAAAAGGTATGTGAAAATTAAACTTTCTTTAACTTCAACTTGGTAGGGCTCGACCCTGGAACGATAGCCTATGATTCTGGCAATGATGATGCTTTCTTGACTTGAGTATGATGGGTCCACCCCTTCTCCGCTCTACGAATAGCAGTCTCGGTGGTTAGTAATACAAGGTAGGGTCCTTCCTAGGCTGGCACGAGCTTCTTTCCTTTCTATCCCTTGATGAAAACGTGATCCCCGGGCTGATGCCGGTGCACTGGAAACTCTAAGGGTGGCACCTGTGCTAAAATACCTTTAGTTTTAAGAGAAGAGAAGGTGGAAGAGAGACCAAATATATAATTTCTAAGAAATTCATCTTTGGTTTCAAAAGTGGGAACATCAGCTGAGGAATGCAGGTAAGGTAGTCTGTATAATATTTCATATGGGGATAGACCAATATCCTTCCGGGGAGCAGTCCTCATGGTCAGTAACACAATAGGAAGACATTTGGTCCATGGTAACTGTGTTTCTAAAATTAATTTAGTTAAATGTTTTTTTTCCTCAGAGATTGGTTCATTCTTTCTACTCTTCTAGAGGGGGAGGGGCGCCGGGGAATATGAAAGTCCTATTTTATGTCTAACACTTGGGCCAGCGTCTTAATAATATGTGCAGTGAAATGAGTCCTGTTATCTGAATCAATATTTTCTGTTAGTCTAAATCTAGACATAATAGGTTCAACTAATGCCTTTACTACATTACTGGCAGTTGCCTTTGAGAAAGGAATTGCTTCTACACAGTGTGTGAAGTGATCTATTATTACTAATAAATATTTTAGACAGCCAACTGAGGGCGTTTCAGTGTAATCTACTTGAACAATTCAACCTCTGACCTAGGACCACTTTGTCCCTGTCTTTCTTCCTACTTTTAGCACCCACAACCTTTGCAACCTTTACTCTGACCTCCCTTGAAATATTGGCCTTGCCTACTTTCCTTTTGCATCCTTGAATTCTAGGGCCTTCCTTTCACCTCATTTGGCAAATCTTGCAGGCATGGGTCTAAATTTAACCTTTGGCAAATTTGCCCTGGGCAACTTTGCCAAAAGAATTTTGCTTTCTGTCTTTGCTTTTCTCTCTCTCTACATATTCTTTCTGGACTTTGCCTAAAAGCTCTTCTATTGAACATTTTTTCCAACTGTCAAGATTTTGTAACTTCTTTGCAATATCTGGTCAGCTGTTTGTAACAAAATACAGCTTTAACGTTCCTTGTCCTAGAGGGCTTTGTATATCAAAAGCTTTAGAGAGATTTTTTTACCTTAAGGGGCTGACTCTCTAATTCTTTTAACAATCATTTCTTTTAAATCTCTCATGTTATTTTGATGGGCTGCAAGATTATCGTCCCACTGTGGGCCTCTAGCTGGAAACTTTGTATCTGCTGCTGGGACATCTTGGCCTGGAGGATGATCATGTTCCGTTTCTCCCCTGAAAAAAGAATACTTAAAATAGACATTAATTCTGTCCAAGCATATAATTGAGGCCCTAAGAACTGATCAATTTGTTTTGCTACTCTATCCGGGTCATTTAATAACGGCTTAAGTTCTCTTTTCAGACTTCAGACCTCAGAAGCAGTCAAAGGTGTGTTCACGAAGCCAATCAGTCGGACCCCCTCCTTGAGGCACTTCCTTTAGAGGAAAAATCTTTGAAGCTAAAGCGAATTCTTTAGAGGAAGGAAAAGGAAAATTTTGGATATCTCTTTTACATTGTGGTATCTCCTGCAGAGGCAGTTTTGCAGTGGGCTCAGGAAAGGCAGAAACAGGAGGCGTGGGAGGAGAAAAGGCAGATGAGGATGCAAGAGGTGGGGGAGCTGGGAGTGGAGGATCTGCGGGCGGCAGTGGGAATGAGAGAGGATGATCCAGGGAGTCCCACTTATATGAGGGTTGCTCACAGATAAAATACTTTACCCTTGTCAGGCGAGGCCCCTCCTAACTTTGTTCTGCTCTCTGGTTGTTTCCCTCCCTCCTTTAATGGGTAAAGGAATGTAAGCAGGAAAGGGAGCAGCCGAAGACGCTCCCAGTTCCCCGACTGGGAGCGGGGCATACTCGGCTCCCTCCTGGCTCTGATTCCAGGTCCTTGGCCTCTCTTATCCCAAGAATGGGGAAAGGGGCCCCAGAGGTGGTGAGCTTACCATTCAAATAAGTATCATGGACCCAAAGAGTTTAGCAGAGATTGATTTATTAGGCAGAGAGACAGTTCTCACACTGCCTGAGGGGATTCAAAGAAGGAATCTATATAGGAAAGGAGCAGCAGGATTTTAACCCTGGAGCTATTCCCGTCCCATTCATGTTCTCATCCAATGAATAGAGTTCTTTCAAACTTCCGCTGGAGTGACTGATCTTTGACTTTGATACTGGATTGGCTACTTGGTACCCAACAGAGCCCCCTTTGAACAAAGAAACCCACCTGGATTTCTCTGCCTAGCCTGCTGGGGGCCGGGGGAAGTCAAAGAACTTTACATTTGAAACCCCTCTGGTTCCCAGATGGAGGTGAAACCATGCCCCTCACTGACCAGATAGAGGTTTTTTTCATTAACACAGTCCCTCAGGAGGACCGCCCCTCCAGCCAACAGAGAGCATAGTCTATCTCCTCTTGTAAGAGTGGACTCTTATTATTGACATACATTATCAGAAATGGACAGACCCAATCCTCATTTGGCCAGACAACTGCAGGCTTGAGGATGGTTCTTTGGTCCAAATAAAACAGCAATGTTTTATCATTTGTTGCTTTTTCTTATGCTTGGTCCTTTCATTATCCTTCTAATATGTTAGCATATGCCCTAAAGGGCTGTCAGGAGGAATCTGATCACCAGAGTCAGCTTTACTTCCTGTCTTTGTTTTACTAGAAGCATTACCCATATTAGGTACTAGTCAGGTTTCATCTCCTGAAACCAGCAGAATGCCCAACCCTTCAAGCTAGGAATGTCTCACCTTTCTGCCCCTATAAGGCCCAACCCCTCAAGCTAGGAATGTCTCATCTTTCCAGTCCTAGAAGGCCCAACCCCTCAAGCTAGGGATGTCTTGCTTTTCCAGCCCTGGGAGGTTGACCTGTTCCCTCCCTTTTCCCTTCTGAAGGTCCTTTGCACACTCATGCATACACACATTGAATCCTCCAGATGTTGACCACGAAAGAAGTACTTTGTTGCCCTCTTGTGACGTTTCCTACTTGGCTCTTGCACAGGGTTGCCTGGCCACCAGCGCTGCAAGTCTCTTTCCCCCATGTTGCTGAGAATCCGGATTTATTTCTCAGACTGAGTGTGGGTCTTGGCTCCCTACTGCTACAGCTGCCAAAAAGAGGTTGTGGGGGTGCACCTCCCCACAAGAGGGCTGGAGACCACCCCAGAGGGGGAATGCCTCCCTATACGGGCCACCAAATTGTTGAGAATAAGTGCTTATATTTTGATATCACAGGGAAGAATCAGTATTCAGACAAAAGTTTTCTCAGCAAGGCTTTCTTTTACTTTCTGCAGAAAGGGCACTGCTCGTCAGCAGTCTTGGCGCGAGAGTGCACCAAACAAAGGAGATGGGATTATATATAACTTGACTTGTCCACCTTACTGCTGTGTCCGGCCTCCATTGGCTGGAGCAGGACCTCGCATTCTATACTTTACCCAAGTGACTAACAACTTAAAAGTTTTCTAAATAGGCAAAGGGAGAGAGAACAAAGAAAAGAGAAAGCTGCTCATGAGGTGGTCAAGGAAGTGGCTCCAAATAAGGAATGGCATGAACTATGGGCTGGGACTTGCTTAGGCCAGTCTGGGCATGCCTAAATAAGTCAAAGCAGCTAGCTGGGCTAGAATATAGGGGCTAATAACGGATAGGGACTCTAGAGTAAGAATTTGTTATTCTTTAAGGCCTAAGGTGAAAACTTTGAAGAAGAACTTCTCTATTCCTTACAGTTTCCATGGACATTTGTTCCTATAAGCTCCAGTGTTTGTTCTAAAGTCATTGGCACTACACTAATTTCTGAAAGTCCAGGTTCAGGCAATTTCAGATTCATAATGAACTACAAATGAATGCCAGCAGTACTGTGTTTTTTTACTAGTACCCAACTAAGAATGTGTCCATTTTCATTGGGTAGAAAAAGTTTTTCTGAGTTCTGTGAGACATTCCAGCAAATTATTAATATCAAACCTAAGGAGGGGGTCATGGGAACCCCTGAGTTATATCAGCCAGAAAAATGGATGGCATCAGACTTTTGAGTGCAGTCCGAAGTGGGGGAAGTCTTGTGAGACTGAACCCTTAAGCCTGCATCCTCACATTAGCAGTGATGGATTAGATGCTATTATCCTCTAAGCCCCACTTTACAGGGGAGTGGGCAGACAGGAGTTAAGACGGGTGGGCAGTGTTAGGATCACAAGGAACCTCATATTACAGGTCATGTGAAAACTGTGAAGGCTGTGCTAGACAGCTTGTGTTTGTCCCTCCCAGTCCACTCTCCACCCTGCTCAAGGCCCCAGGAGGCAAGCCTGTAAGGACTGTATCAAAGGCCGCTGCAGCCTGCCTTCCACTGGGGTTCACCCACTGATTATCTCTGCAGAGGTCAGAGGGAGGGACGTGACGTCAGGGTACTGATTCCCTGGCTCCCTCCCTGTCAGGTTGTGTGAAGCTGGTTGTGTCACAGCTGAAAGGCACTTCCCTTCTACAGAAGGCCAAGTCCACATGACTCCTCTCTCCGGGATTTAGTTACTTTCCCCTCCCTTCAAATCTTTACACTTGCGGGAGCTAAAATCCAGGCTGCTACCAGCAGTGGATCACTACAGCATCCCTGTGGGATTCCTACAGCTACAGCATTCAGTAGTACCTTTGTGAAAAAACCCGCACGCTTTTTTCTTTGTATTTATTTGTTTTTTTTTTTAATTATTTTAAAGATGGGGGTTTGCCTGTGTTGCCCAGACTGATCTCAAACTTCAGGACTCAAGTAATCAACCTGCCTCAGCCCCCCAAAGTGCTAGGATTACAGGCATGAGCCACTGTGCCTGGTTCCGCTGCCATTTCCCCCGCCCAAGCTGTCCTTGGACTAGATGACTGGATAACATTCCAATTTGTTTTTCAGCTTCCACTCTTTTTTGCGGGGGAGAGGGTGGAGGGAAGGATATAAAATTAAAATGGCTTTGTTCTTTTCTAATTATTGCTTTGTTGTTGTCGGTTGTGGGTGATGGCAGGGGTGGTGAAACCTGCATTTTTGTCCATCAGTATCTTGGGTAGATTTCACAGCTTTACCGTCAGTTACTAAAATTTACTTCGCATTAATCCTAGATTTTATTTATCTGTTTTGTTTTAAGAATTTATTTAAAATTCCTTTTTTTTTTTAAAGATAGGGTTTCACCATGATGACCGGGTTGGTCTTGAACTCCTGACCTCAGGTGATCCACCCACCTCGGCCTCCCAAAGTATTAGGATTACAGGCGTGAGCCACCATGCTTGTCTTTTTTTTTTTTTGGAGATGGAGTCTCGCTCTGTCACCCAGGCTGGAGTACAGTGATGTGATCCCAACTCATTGCAACCTCTGCCTCCCAGGTTCAAGCAACTCTCCTGTCTCAGCTTCCCCAGTAGCTGGGACTACAGATGGACGCCACCATGCCAGGCAAAATTTTGTATTTTTAGTAGAGATGAGGTTTTACCATATTGGTCAGGCTTCTCTTGAACTCCTGACCTTAGGTGATCCACCCACCTTGGCCTCCCAAAGTGCTGGGGTTATAGGCATGAGCCACCACAGCCGGCCAATTGCTAACTTTTTTTTCTTTCTTTTTTTTTTTCCAGAGAGGATCTTGCTCTGTTGCCAAGGCTGGAATGCAGTGTCATGATCACAGCTCACTGCAGCCTTGAGCTGTTGGGCTCAAGTGATCCTCCCACCTTGGCCTCCTAAAGTACTAGGATTACAGGCATGAACCACTGCACCCAACCAATTGCTAATATTTTGCCAGCTATTCTACCTTTCTTTTTCCTTTTCTCTGGATTATTTTAAACCAAATCTCAAATGTCATGTCATCTTAACTGTAAATTCTTCAGTGTGTGTATATAACCAACATATAAAGTCAGTGATTAAAAAAAAAACAAATTCCAATGCCATTACCACACCTAAGAGAACAGTTATTATTATTATTAGTTTTGAGATGGAGTCTTGCTCTATCACCTAGGCTGGAGTGCAGTGGTGTGATCTCAGCTCATTGCAATCTCCGCCTCCCTGGTCCAAGTGATTCTCTTGCTTCAGCCTCCTGAGTAGCTGGGATTACAGGTACCCACCTCTGTGCCCAACTAATTTTTGTATTTTTAGTAGAGACAGGGTTTCACCATGTTGGCCAGGCTGGTCTCGAACTCCTGACCTCAGGTGATATGCGTGCCTCGGGCTCCCAAACGGCTGGGATTACAGGCGTGAGCCACTGAACCTGGCCAAATTATTTCTTAATATCACCTTATACCCAACAGATATTCAAATTTTCCTGATTGTGTCAAAATGTCTTTTGCAGTTTGTTTACATCAGGATCCAAAGAGTATCCAGTTCCTTCCTTTTTAAACTTTCTTTTTCTGGCTGGGTGCAGTAGCTCATTCCTGTAATCCTAGCACTTTGGGAAGCCAAAGCTAGAGGATCACACGAAGCTAAATCCAAAGATCAAAATCTTCTTCCTCTCTTTGCCAAATTAACTGCTATTTATCTTTCAGAACTCAGATCACCTTAGTTCTTCAGGGAAGGCTTCCCTGACTGTACAGATAAATCTTTCAGTCAGGCCAGGCACAGTGGCTCATACCTGTAATCCCATCACTTTGGGAGGCCAAGGCGGGTGGGTCACCTGAGGTCAGGAGTTTGAGACCAGCCTGGCCAACAAGGTGAAATCCTGTCTATACTAAAAAATACAAAATTAGCCAGGTGTGGTGGTGCACGCCTGTAGTCCCGGCTAATTGGGAGGCTGAGTCATGAGATTTGCTTGAACCTGGGAGGGAGAGGTTGCAGTGAGCCAAGATTGCACCAGTGCACTCCAGCCAGGGAGAGAAGAGCAAAACTCCATCTCAAAAAATATTAATAATAAAAGATAAATAAAAAATAAATCTCTCAGTCAGGATGCTTTTCTCTTTCAATTGCAAGTGACAAAAAAAAGAAATTAATCAACCAAACCAATCAATCAGTCAAAATGGCTTAAGCAGAAATAGGGGAATTAACTTTCTCATATAACCAAAATGTTTATCAGATGCTGATATGAACCTGGGTACGTGTATTTAACTAATATCTGGAATATTAGTTAAATACAGGGATCTGTATTTCTTGCCTTTCTTCTTCTCTGTTGGCTTTATCCTCAGGTGTATTCTACTTGTGTCATGGCCACGAGCAGCTCCAAGTGCATTCTATTAGCTTAGCTGTTCAACTGAAGAAGAACATCTCATTCTTAATCGTTCCAGGAAAATCTCTGCATCTCTCTCATTGGCCTGGCTTGAGTCACATGAAACATTCTTGAACCAATCACTGTGGTCATAGAAGTAGTGCTTTCATTAGTCAAGACTAAGTCATGTGACCTTCAGTGAAGTCAGTGGGGAGAGGCTGTGATTAATGTGTGGAGCAATGTTAGCTCTACCTGAACTGCATTGTCAGAGAATGGGGAAGGGGTGGTTCCCAAAGGAAAACTGAAGTTTTTTTTTGAAACAGAGTCTTGCTTTGTTGCCTAGGCTGGAGTGCAGTGGTGCAAACTTGGCTCCCTGCAGCCTTGAACTCCTGGGCTCAAGCAGCGCTCCCACCTCAGCCTCCCCAGTAGCTAGGACCACAGGTGCATGCTACCACACCTGGATAATTTTTAATTTTTTTTTTTAGAGGTGGGGACTCACTATGTTATTCAGGCTGGTGTTGAACTCCTGGGCTCAAGCAATCCTCCCATCCATCTTGGCCTCCCAAAGTGTTGGAATTACAGGTGTGAGCCACTATAGGCCTGGCCGGAAGTAAAGTTTTTAGAAGAGGAAATGTTGGATAGATGGAAACAAACGTCCACTCTTTTAGGTATATACTTTTTCTCCTCCTCCTTTACCTCCTCCTCCTTCTCTTTCTCCTTCTTTCTTCTTCTTTTTCTCCTTCCCCATCTCCTTTTTCTTCTCCTTCTTCTTGTTAAGAGACAGGTCCTTATTTTTTTCCCCCAGGCTGGAGTGCAGTGTTGCAATCATATCTCACTGTGCCTTGAACTCCTGGGCTCAAGTGATTCTCCCATCTGGCCTCCCAAGTAACCAGAACCACTGAAGGCAGGGTCTCACTGTATTGCCCAGGCTGTTTTCAAACACCTGACCTCAAGGGATCCTCTGACTTTGGCCTCCTAAAGTGCTGGGATTATAGGTGTGAGCCACTGTACCTGGCCCCATACTAACACACTTTTGTAACACTATGTACTTTCCTTCGTGGTACAAGTCACAGCTGCAATATTACACTTATTTGTTTGATGGTTTGATTGATGCTTATCTCTTCCATTAGGCTGTAAGCTCCACGAGGAGAGGCACATTTTTGTTTTACCTTATTGTTATATTCTCAGTGGGTGCTTGCCTCCAGTGGGTGCACTATAAACATCTGTTAGCTAAATGAATTAACTGTGTTTTGTATATCTTGTAGGTGTTATGTCATGATGATTTTGGAATTAGACAAATTTGAATTTCAATATTGATTCAGTGTTGGCTTTGTCACTAATTTGCTGTTAGACCAGTTAATAATTTGGCCTAAGAGTTACAAGTCACAGCTTTTCCACATTTGTAAAGTTGAAATAATAAGTGGTTCATTGGACTGTTGTGAGGATTTGAATAGATAATGAATGCAAGAGGTTTAACATACTATAAGAATTCAATAACCAACTGAGATTACTATTTTACTCTACCTATTACCAGGAAAACTGGTTATCCATCTTCCCATGACAGAATTGCTTTATAATTTACTCCTCCACCCAGGCACTCCTTCAACTGTAACTAGGGCATATATCCATATTTTCTACTCTATAGGGCTCGACCTTCTTACCTATTACTGGGGAAAACTCAGGCAGAACAATATGTCTCAGGGACCACCTTGCAGGTGATTCTGTGTGTGTGTGTGTGTGTGTGTGAGAGAGAGAGAGAGAGAGAGAGAAAGAGAGAGAAACAAGACTAAACCAATAAATAACATGCAACAGGTGAGGCTCTTGCCTCTTCCCAGTCACTTATTGTTTTGTACATTCTCAGCAATCAAAAGAATCAATACAATGGTCTTCTACTCCAGTCTCCACTTCTATTTGCATCTCTGCCTTTATTTCTTCATGGCCTCATCCAACTGAGGGGCTTCCTTCCATACCCAAACTATCCATTCTGCCATCATAAGTAGGGAAATGGATGTGTATTCCAGACCAACCTGGGCTGTAAGCACCACAGATACATCATACAATAGCCAGTGAATGGAAAGAAAGATCAGGCTGAGTGATCCAGAAAGGAAGTGCACCTCCACTGATGCCCTGGCTACCAGTCAGCATTCTACTGCAAGGTTATGGAGTTACTCCTCTTCTCACTCCAAGTGTTTGGGGAACAGTAATTACAAGAGCACACACCTGAATAGGAAGGGAACAAATTCCATGAAAAGGTGGGTGTGGGTGTTGGAATTGAATAGAAGACACTTTGCCGAGCTGGTGTTGTATAAGGACAAACCTGTGCTGACAGGAGAGGAATTGCAATAGTGGACCTCAGGAAAGAGAAACAATTGCTATGACTTAGTTTTGGTTTTGAAGGAGTTTACATCTAATCAAAAGGACAGATATGAAAACTAACCAATAATAAAAAGCAAAATAATACAAATTATAATAAAAGTCTGTATAAGGTCTTAATGTGGGAGAGCAACCTCTGCCTGGAGGAGTTAGAAAAAAAGAGTTTATTAAATGTTTCAAAGATAAAAAGACATTTGGGATAAATTTGAAGCAAGATGATATTTCTTGCATGCCTTGGGGGGTAAGGGTGAGCTGAGTAGAAGCAAACATAAGCAAATATATGGAAGCGTAAAGAAGCATTGTGGGCTAAGTGAGGGGCAGGTAATTTAGATATAGCTAAAAATTAAACCACATTTGAAGGAATGCATGTAGGTTGGATAAAGAACAAAAGTACAGGGCCAGGTTGAACGGTGCATTGACGTTGCAGCAGGACATTTAGGCTAGGAACTTGGACTTTGGAGAAATACCACCCTAGCTTTGAAACTCAGATGCAGTGTCAGTACAACACATTGTCATTTCTGTCCCACATCTCAGGAGGTGACTCTTTGTGGAGGAAACTGTTTGAGACCAGAAATTCACAAAACAGGTGTTTTTTTTCCCCTAGACCAACCTCATATACCTGCCTGTTACTTGATCTCCAATCACCGGTTCAAAGACTCAGACCCAGCGAGGGGTCAGCTCTGATTTGGTGTTTTTAAGATGTATAGTCAATAGCCTGGCGTGGTGGGTGGCTCATACCTGTAACGCCAGCACTTTGGCAGGCTGAGTTGGGCGGATTGCTTGAGTCTAGGAGTCTGAGACCAGCCTGGGCAAAATAGTGAAACTCTGTTTCTACAAAAAATACAAAACTTAGCCGAGAGTGGTGGCATGTATCTGTAGTCTCAGCTTCTCTGGTGGCTGAGGTGGAAGGATTGCTTGGGCCCAGAAGGTCAAGGTTGCAGTGAGCTGTGATCGTGCCCCTGTACACCAGCCTAGGTGACCGAGCCAGACTGTATCTCAAAAAAAAAAAAGAAAAAAAAAAAAGCAAAACCCATAAAGCCAGGTGACCCTGTATTATAGATTTCCTTTTCAAGATTTTATTTCTTAATGTCAGAGGTACAAAAATTTAGAAACTAGAGGGCTGGGTTGCAATAAAAAGTGGAAAGCAGGGCTGGGACAGACCATCCAGTGCTTCTGTCTTTATTAGAATCCCTCTAATCTTTACTTTGATAAGCACTTACTTTGCAAATCCTTTTGTTCTTCCACAAAACTTTGGCTCATAGAACCCCTTAAACTCTGCGTTTAGTGGAGAAAGAGCCTTCTGGAATGCTTTTTATTTTACAACTCATGTTGACCTGACACTGGACCTTAGATCTTCATTGCATTTGCCTTGAATGGGACCTTTGAACACACTGCCTGAAACAGACATTTGGGCACAGAGTAGTCAGTGATTAGTTAATGTTTCACCAACATTGCCAAATACTTATGCATACCTAAGATACCTGTTTCATTTTTTATTTTACTTCTTTCTTATTCTTATTTTTAAAATAATTTTTTCTTCCTGAAAACATGAAAATAAGTTGCTGAGATTATGGTCCATCATCTCTATAACATATAAATCTTAAGAACAAGGACATTAGGATAATAACTACAGAGTGATAACCTAACAATAAATTTCATGCTGATAAAATACTGTTGCTTGGGCCAGGTATGGTGGCTCATGCCTATAATTCCAACACTTTGAGAGGCCAAGGTGGGAGGATTGCTTGAGCCCAAGAGTTTGAGACCGCCTGGGTAACATAGCAAAACGGTCTCATTTTATTTTATTTAATTTTTTATTTTTTAATTTCCATAGCTTATTGGGGAACAGGTGGTGTTTGGTTACATGAGTAAGATCTTTAGTGGAGATTTGTGAGATTTTGGTGCAACAATTACCCAAGCAGTATACACTGCACCCTATTTGTAGTCTTTTATGCCTTGCCCCTTCCCACCCTTTCCCTCTGGGTCCCCAGAGTCCATTGTGTTATTCTTATGTCTTTGCATTCTCATAGCTTAACTCCTACTTATAAGAACATATGTTTTGTTTTCAGTTCCTGAGTTACTTCACTTAGAATAATAGTCTACAATCTCATCCAGGTCACTGCTAATGCCATTAATTCATTCCTTTTGGTTGCTGAGTAGTATGCCATCATATATATTATATAGATGAATATATATATTATATATGAATATATATAATATATTTACATATATATCCATCATATATATATGTATTTTATATGTATATATATAAAACCAGTTTCTTTCATTCTTGGTTTTTTTTTTTTTTTTTTGAGATGAAGTCTAACTCTGTTGCCCAGGCTGGAGTGCATTGGTGCAATCTTGGCTCTCTGCAACCACTGCCTTCCAGGTTCAAGTGATTCTCCTGCCTCAGCCTTCTGAGTAGTTGGGATTGTGATTCTCCTGCCTCAGCCTCCTGAGTAGCTGGGATTGTGATTCTCCTGCCTCAGCCTCCTGAGTAACTGGGATTACAGGCGCCCACCACCATACCCAGCTAATTTTTGTATTTTTGGTAGAGACGGGTTTTCTCTATGTTGGCCAGGCTGGTCCTGACCTCAGGTGATCCACCTGCCTTGGCCTCACAATGTGCTGGGATTACAGGTGTAAGCCACTGCACTCAGCCTATAGCATAGTTTCTTTATCCACTCTTCAATCAATGGCATTTGGATTGGTTCAATGTTTTTGCAGCTATGAATTGTGCTGCCATAAATATACATGTACAAGTATCTTTTTTTGTATAATGACTCCTTTTTCTCTGGGTAGATACCCAATAGTGGGATTGCTGGATCCAATGGTAGTTCTACTTTTAGTTCTTTAAAGAATCTCCTTACTGTTTTCCATAGTGGCTGTACTAGTTTACATTCCCACCAGCAGAGTAGAAGTGTTCCCTTTTCACTGCATCCATGCAGTGAAATTTTAATTTTTTGATTATGGTCATTCTTGCAGGAGTAAGGTAGCATCCTTATTGTGGTTTTGATTTGCAGCTCCCTGATCATTAGTGATGTTGAGCATTTTTTCACATGTTTGTTGGCCAGTTGCATATCTTTTGAGAATTGTCTATTCATGTCCTTTGACCACTTTTTGATGGGATTGTTTGTTTTTTTCTTGTTGATTTGTTTGAGTTCACTAATATCCATTCTGGATATTAGTCCTTTGTCAGATGTACAGATTGCAAAGATTTTTTCCTATACTGTAGGTTGTTTACTCTGCTGACTGTTCATTTTGCTGTGCAAAAGCTCTTTAGTTTAATTAAGTCCCAGCAATTTATCTTTGTTTTCATTGCATTTGCTTTTGGGTTCTTGGTCATGAAATCCTTGCCAAAGCCAACGTCTAGAAGGGTTTTTCCAATGTTATGTTCGAGAATTTTTACAGTTTTAGATTTTAGATTTAAGTCCTTAATCTATCTTGAGTTGCTTTTTGTATAAGGTGAGAGATGAGTATCCAGTTTCATTATCCTACATGTGGCTAGCCAGTTATTCCAGCACCGTTTGTTGAAAAGGGTGTCCCTTCCCCACTTTATGTTTTTGTTTGCTTTGTCAAAAATCAGTTGGTTGTAAGTATTTAGGCTTATTTCTGGGTTCTCTATTCTGCTCTGTTGGTCTATGTGCCTATTTTTATACCAATATCATGCTGTTTTGGTGACTATGGCCTTATACTATAGTTTGAAATCAGGTAATTTTGTGATGCCTCCCAATTTGTTCTTTTTGCTTAGTCTTGCTTTGGCTATGCAGGCTCTTTTTCGGTTCCATATGAATTTGAGAATTGTTTTTTCTAATTCTGTGATGGATGATGGTGGTATTTTGATGGAAAGTGTGTTGAATTTGTAGATTGCTTTTGGCAGTATGGTCATTTTCACAATATTGATTCTAGTCACCTATGAGTATGGGATGTGTTTCCATTTGCTTGTGTCATCTATGAATTCTTTCAGCAGTGTTTGCAGCTTTTCTCGTAGAGGTTTTTCCCCTTCTTGGTTAGGTGTATTCCTAAGTATTATTTTATTTTTTGCAGCTATTGTCAAGGGGGTTGAGTTCTTGATTTGATTCTCTGATTACTCAGTGTTGGTGTATAGAAGAGCTACTGATTTATGCACATTAATTTTGTATCTGGAAACTTTGCTGAATTCCTTTATCAATTCTAGGAGCTTTCTAGAGCTCCTTCTTAGGAGGAGTCTTTAGGGTTTTCTAGGTAAACAATTGTATCATCAGCAAACAGCAACAGTTTGAATTCCTCTTTACAATTTGGATGCCCTTTATTTCTTTCTCTTGTCTGCTGTGGTTAGGACTCCCAGTACTATGTTGAAGAGGAGTAATGAGAATGGGCATCCTTGTCTTGTTACAGTTCTCAAAGGGATTGCTTTCAACTTTTCCCCATTCAGTATTATGTTGGCTTTGGGTTTGTCATAGATGGCTTTTATTACATTAAGGTATGTCCCTTGTATGCCGATTTTGCTGACAGTTTTAATCATAAAGGGATGCTGGATTTTGTCAAATGCTTTTTCTGCATCCATTGAGATGATCATGTGATTTTTGTTTTTAATTCTGTTTATGTGGTGTATCACATTTATTGACTTGCATATGTTAAATTATCCCTGCATCCCTGGTATAAAACCCATTTGATCATGGTGAATTATCTTTTTGATATGCTATTAGATTTGGTTAGCTAGTATTTTGTTAAGGATTTTACCATCTTTGTTCATCAGGGATATCAGTCTGTAGTTTTCTTTTTTGGTTTTGTCCTTTCCTGGTTTTGGTATTAGGGTGATATTGGCTTCACAGAATGATTTAGGGAAGGTTCTCTCTTTCTCTATCTTGTAGAATACTGCCAATAGGATTTTTACCAATTCTTCTCTGCTGTAAATCTGTCTGATCCCAGACTTTTTTTTTTTTTTTTTTGAGAGGGAGTCTCTGTCATCCAGGCTGGAGTGCCGTGGCACTATCTCAGCTCACTGCAACCTCCGCCTCCCAGGTTTAAGCAATTTTCCTCCCTCAGCCTCCTGAGTAGCTGGGATTACAGGCACACGCTTCCATGCCCAGCTAACTTTTGTATTTTTAATAGATACAGGGTGTCACCATGTTGGCCAGGCTAGTCTTGAAATTCTGACTTTGGGTGATCCACCTGCCTCGGCTTCCCAAAATGCTGGGATTACAGGCATCAGCTACCATGGCCTGTTGGTAATTTTTAAACCACTGTTTCAATCTTGATGCTTGTTATTGGTCTCTTCCGGGTACCTAATTCTTCCTGACTTAAGCTAGGAGAGTTGTCTCTTTCCAAGAATCCATTCATCTCTTCCAGATTTTCTGGTTTATGCACATAAAGGTGTTCATGATAGCCTTGAATGATCTTTTGTGTTTCTGTGGGGTTGGTTGTAATATCTCTTGTTTCATTTCTCCGTGAGGTTATTTGGATAGTCTCTCTTCTTTTCTTGGTTAATCTTGCTAGTGGTCTATCAATTTTATTTATCTTTTCAAAGAACCAGCTTGTTGTTTCATTTATCTTTTGTATATATTTTTTGTTGTTGTTTCAATTTCATTTAGTTTTGCTCTGATCTTGGTTATTTCCTTTCTTCTGCTGGGTTTGGGTTTGGTTTGTTCTTGTTTCTCTAGTCTTTGAGGTATAACCTTAGATTGTCTGTTTGTGCTCTTTCAGACTTTTTGGTGTAGACATTTAAGGCTATGAACTTTCCTCTTAACACTGCCTTTGCTGTATCCCAGAGGTTTTGGTAGGTTGTGTCACTATTGCCATTCAGTTCAAAGAACTTTTAAATTTTCATCTTGATTTCATTTTTGACCCAATCATCATTCAGGAACAGGTTATTTAATTTCCATGTATTTACTTGGTTTTGAAGGTTTCTTTTGAGGTTGATTTCCAGTTTTTTTCCACTGTAATCTGAGAGAGTGTTTGATGTAATTTCAGTTTTCTTAAATTTATTGAGGCTCGTTTTGTGGCCTACCATATGTTCTATCTTGGAGAAGGTTTTGTGCACTGTTGAACAGTTTAGAATGTATATTCTATGGTTGTTGGATTGAATGTTTTGTATATATCTGTTAAGTCCATTTGTTCCAGGGTATAGTTTAAATCCATTGTTTCTTTGTTGACTTTCTGTCTTAATGACCTACTCTAGTGCTGTCAGTGGAGTATTGAAGTCCCCCACCATTATTATGTTGCTGTTAATCTCATTTTTTAGATCTATTAGTAATTGTGTTGTAAATTTGGGAGCTTCAGTGTTAGGTGCATATATATTTAGGATTGTGATATTTTCCTGTCAGACAAGGCCTTTTATCATTATATAATGTCCCTCTTTGTCTTAACTGCTGTTGCTTTAATGTTTGTTTTGGCTGATATAAGAATAGCTATTCCTGCTTACTTTTGGTGTCCACTTGCATGAAATGTCTTTTTCCACCCCTTTACCTTAAGGTTGTGTGAGTCCTTATGTGCCTGTAAGACAGCAGATATTTAGTTGGTGAATTCTCATTCATTATGCAATTCTGTATCTTTTAAGTGGCGCATTTAGGCCATTTACATTCAATGTTAGTATTGAGATATGAGATGCCATTCAATTCATTGTGCTATTTGTTGCCTGTATACCTTGGTTTTCTGTTTGTTTGTTTGTTTTTTAATTGTATTTTTGTTTTTTAAGTCTTGTGTGATTTATGCTCTAAAGAGGTTCTGTTTTGATGCATTTCCAGGATTTGTTTCAAGATTTAGAGCTCCTTTTAACAGTTCTTATAGTAGTGGTTTGATAGTGGTGAATTCTCTCAGCATTTGTTTGTCTGAAAAAGACTATCTTTCATTCACATATGAAGCTTAATTTTGTTGGATATAAAATTCTTGGCTGAAAATGTTTTGGAGGAGGCTGAAGATAAGGCCCCAATTCCTGCTAGTTTGTAGGTTTTCTGCTGAGAAATCTGCTGTTAATCAGATAGATTTTCCTTTTTAGGTACCTGGTGCTTTTGTCTCACAGCTCTTAAGATTCTTTCCTTTATCTGAACTTTAGATAACCTGATGACAATGTGTCTAGCCAATAATCTTTTTGTGATGAATTTTCCAGGTGTTCTTTGTGCTTCTTGTATTTGGATGTCTAGGTCTCCAGCAAGGTTGGGTAAGTTTTCCTAAATTATTTCCCCAAATATGCTTTCCAAACTTTTAGATTTATCTTCCTCCTCAAGAACACTTATTATTATTATTTGAGGTGGAGTTTTGCTCTTGTTGCCCAGGCTGGAGTGCAATGGCACAATCTTGGCTCACCGCAACCTCCACCTCCCAGGTTCAAGTGATTCTCCTGCCTCAGCCTCCTAAGTAGCAGGGATTATAGGCATGAGCCACCACGCCAGGATAATTTTTGTATTTTTACTAGAGATGGGGTTTCTCCATGTTGGTCAGGCTGATCTTGAATGCCTGACCTCAAGTGATCTGCCCATCTCGGCCTTCCAAAGTGCTGGGATTATAGGTGTAAGCCACCACACTTGGCCCCAATTATTATTATATTTGGTCATTTAACACAATCCCAGACTTCCTGGAGGCTTCATTTATATTTTCTTATTTTTTTCTTTGTCTTTGTTGGATTGGGTTAATTCAAAGACCTTGTCTTCAACTCTGAATTTCTTTCTTCTACTTGTTCAATTCTATTGCTGAGACACATCATAAAGGAGAGCTCAGGCTGACATCTGGTGGGTATCCTTCTGGGACAAAGATAATAGAAGAAGAAACTGGCAGCAACCCTTACTGTTCTGCAGCCACTGCAGGTGATCCCCAGGCAAGCAGGGTCTGGAGTGGACCTCCAGCAGTCCTACAGCAGAGGGGCCTGACTGTTAGAAGGAAAACCAAAAAACAGAAAGAAATAACTTCATCATCAACAAAAAGGACGTCCACTCAGAGGCCCCATCCGAAAGTCACCAATTACAAAGTCCACAAGTAGATAAATCCACAAAGATGGGAAGAAACCAGCGAAAAAAGGATGAAAACACCCAAAACCAGAAAATCTCTCCTCCTCCAAGGGATCACAACTCACCAGCAAGGGAACAAGGCTGGATGGAGAATGAGTCTCATGAATTGACAGAAACAGGCTTCAGAAGGTGGATAATAACAAACTTCTCTGAGCTAAAAGAACATGTTCTAACCCAATGCAAACAAACTAAGAATCTTGAAAAAAAGGTTTGATGAAATGCCAATGAGAATAAACAGAGAAGAACAAAAATGAACTGATGGAGCTGAAAAATACAACATGAGAACTTTGTGAAGCCTATTCAAGTTTCAATAGCTGAATTGACCAAGCAGAAAAAGGGATATCACAGATTGAAGATCAGTTCAAGGAAATAAAATGAGAAGGCAAGGTTAGAGAAAAAAGAGTAAAAAGAAATGAACAAAGACTCCAAGAAATATGGGATAATGTGAAAAGACCTAATCTACGTTTGATATGTGTACCTGAATGTGATGGAGAGAATGAATCCAAGCTGGAAAACACTCTTCAGAATACTATCCAGGAGAACTTCCCCAACCTAGAAAGGCAGGCCAATACTCAAGTTCAGGAAATACAGAGAACACCACAAAGATATTCCTCAAGAAGAGCAACCCCAAGGCACATAATCGTCAGATTCACTAGGGTTGAAATAAAGGAAAAAATGCTAAGGGCAGCCAGAGAGAAAGGTTGGGTTACCCACAAAGGGAAGCCCATCAGACTCACAGCAGATCTCTTGGCAGAAACCCTACAAGCCAGAAGAGGGGGCCAATATTCAACATCCTTAAAGAAAAGAACTTTCAACCCAGAATTTAATATCCAGCCAAACTATGCTTCATAAGAGAAGGAGAAATAAAATCCTTTATGAACAAGCAACTGCTGAGAGATTTCATCACTACCAGGCCTGCCTTACAAGAGCTCCTGAAAGAAGCATTAACATAGAAAGGAACAACCAGTACCAGCCACTCCAAAAACACACCAAATGGTAAAGAGCTTTGACACAATTGAGAAACGGTGTCAACTAATGGGCAAAACAACCAGCTAGCATCAAATGACAGGGTCAAATTCACACATAACAATATTAACTGTTAAGTGTAAATGGGTTAAATGCCTCAATCAAAAGAAACAGACTGGCAAATTGGACAAAAAGTCAAAATCCATCAGTGTGCTGTATCCAGGAAACCCATCTCACATGCAAGGATACATAAAGGCTCAAAATAAAGGGATGGAGGAAGATCTACCAAGCAAATGGAGAGCAAAAAAAAAGCAGGAGTTGCAATCAATCTTAGTCTCTGGTAAAATAGACTTTAAACCAAAAAAGATTAAAAGAGACAAAGAAGGCCATTACATAATGGTAAAAGGATCAATGCAACAAGAAGAGCTAATGATTCTAAATATATATGCACCCAATACAGGAGCACCCAGATACATAAATCAAATTCTTAACAACCTACAAAGAGACTTAGACTCCCATACAGTAATTGTGGGAGACTTTAACACTCCACTGTCAATATTAGACAGATCAATGAGACAGAAAATTAACAAAGATATTCAGGAGTTGAACTCAGAGCTGGACCAAGCAAACCTAATAGACATTTACAGAACTCTCCACCCCAAATCCACAGAATATACATTCTTCTCAGCAACCTACTCTAAAACTGACCACATAATTGGAAGTAAATCACTCCTCAGCAAATGCAAAAGAACAGAAATCATAACAAACAGTCTTTCAGACCACAGTGCAATCAAATTAGAACTCAGGATTAAGAAACTAACTCAGAACCGCACAGCTTCATGGAAACTGAACAACTAGCTTATGAATGTTGTCTGGATAAACAATGAAATGAAGGCAGAAATAAAGATGTTCTTCGAAACCAACAAGAATGAAGACAAAACATACCAGAATTTCTGGGGCACATTTAAAGCAGTGTCTAGAGGAAAATTTATAGCAATAAACGCCCACATGAGAAGCAAGGAAAGATCTAAAATCGACACCCTATCATCAAAATTGAAAGAGCTATAGGAGCAAGATCAAAAAAACTCAAAAGCTATCAGAAAACAAGAAATAACTAAGAAAAGAGGAGAACTGAAGGAGATAGAGTCACAAAAAAAAAGCTTCAAAAAATTAATAAATCCAGGAGCTGGTTTTTTGAAAAGATCAACAAAATAGACAGACCACTAGCCAGGTTAATAAAAAAGAAAAGAGAGAAGAATCAAATAGATGCAATAAAAAAGCTAAAGGGGATATCACCACCAATTCCACAGAAAAACAAACTACAATCAGAGATTACTACAAACAACTCTATGCACATAAACCAGTAAACCTGGCAGAAATGGATAAATTCCTGGACACTTGCACCCTCCCAAGCCTAAACTAGGAAGAAGTTGAAACCCTGAATAGACCAATAACAAGGTCTGAAGTTGAGGCAGCAATTAATAGCCTACCAACCAAAAAAAGTCCAGGTCCAGATGGGTTCACAGCCAAATTCTACCAGACATACAAAGAGGAGCTGGTACCACTCCTTCTGAAACTATTCCAAACAATCCTAAAAGAGGGAGTTTTTCTCAAATCATTTTATGAGACCAACATCATCCTGATACCAAAACCCAGCAGAGACTCAACAAGAAAAGAAAACTTCAGGCCAATATCCATGATGAACATATACGCAAAAATCTTCAATAAAATACTGGCAAGCTGATTGCAACAGCACATCAAAAAGCTTATCCACAATGATCAAGTAGGATTCATCCCAGGGATGCAAGGCTGGTTCAACATACATAAGTCTATAAATGTAATTCACCACATAAACAGAACCAAAGACAAAACCACATGATTATCTCAATAGATGCAGAGAAGTCCTTTGACAAAATTCTACAGCCCTTTATGCTGAAAACTCTCAATAAACTAGGTATTGATGGAATGTATCTCAAAATAATAAAAGCTATTTGCCACAGACCCACAGCCAATATCACACTGAATGGGCAAAAACTGGAAGCCTTCTCTTTGAAATCTGGCACTAGACAAGGATGCCCTCTCTCACCACTCCTATTCAATATAGTATTGGAAGTTCTAGCCAGAGCAATCAGGCAAGAAAAAGAAATAAAGCATATTCGGGAAAGGAGGAAATCAAATTGTCTCTATTTGCAGATGACATGATTGTATATTTAGAAGACCCCATCATCTCAGCCCAAAATCTGAAATTGATAAGCAACTTCAGCAAAGTCTCAGGATACAAAATCAATGTGCAGAAATCACAAACATTTCTATACACCAATAACAGACTTAAAGAGAGCCAAATCAAGAATGAACTGCCATTCACAATTGCTACAAAGAGAATAAAATACCTAGGAATACAACTAACAAAGGATGTAAAGGACCTCTTCAAGGAGAACTACACACCACTGCTCAAGGAAATAAGAGAGGACACAAACAGATGGAAAAGCATTCCATGCTCATGGATAGGAAGAATCAGTATTGTGAAAATGGCCATACTGCCCAAAGTAATGTATAGATTCAGTACTATCCCCATCAAGCTATCTATGACCCTTTTTACAGAACTGGAAAAAAACCACCTTAAACTTCATATGGAACCAAAAGAGAGCCCGCATAGCCAAGTCAATTCTAAGCAAAAAGAACAAAGCTGGAGGCCTCACACTACCTGACTTCAAACTATACTATAGTAATCAAAATTACTACAGTAATCAAAATAGTATGGTACTGGTGTCAAACCAGAGATACAGACCAATGGAACAGAACAGAGGCCTCAGAGGCAATGCTGCACATCTACAACCATCTGATCTTTGACAAACCTGACAAAAACAAGCAATGAGGAAAGGATTCCCTGTTTAATAAATGGTGTTGGGAAAACTGGCTAGTCATGTGCAGAAAGCAGAAACTGGACGCCTTCCTGACACCTTACACTAAAATTAACTCCAGATGGATTAAAGACTTAAACATAAGACCTAGCACTATAAAAACCCTAGAAGAAAACCTAGGGAAAACCATTCAGGACATAGGCACAGGCAAGGACTTCATGACTAAAACACTGAAAGCATTGGCAACAAAAACCAAAATAGACAAATGGGATCTAATTAAACTCCAGAGCTTCTGCACAGCAAAATAAACAATCATTAGAGTGAACTGGCAACCAACAGAATGGGAAAAAATTTTTGCAATCTACCCATCTGACAAAGGGCTAATATCCAGAATCTACAAAGAACTAAAACAGATTTACAAGAAACAAACAAACCCATTCAAAAGTGGGCGAAGGATATGAACAGACACTTTACAAAAGAAGACATACATGAGGCCAACAAACATATGAAAAAATACCATCATCACTGGTCACTAGAGAAATGCAAATCAAAACTACATTGAGATGCCATCTCACGCCAGTTAGAATGGCAATCATCAAAAAATCTGGAGACAACAGATGCTGGAGAGGATGTGGAGAAATAGGAACACTTTTACACTGCTGGTGGGAGTGTAAATTAGTTCAACCATTGTGGAAGACAGTGTGGTGATTCCTCAAGGACCTAGAAATAGAAATTCCACTTGACCCAGCAATCCCATTACTGGGTATATATCCAAAGGATTATAAATCGTTCTACTATAAGGTCAAATGCACACTAATGTTCATTGCAGCACAGTTTACAATAGCAAAGACCTGGAACTAACCCAAATGCCCATCGATGGTAGACTGGACAGGGAAAATGTGGCACATATACACCATGGAATTTTATGCAGCCATTGAAAACAATGAGTTCGTGTCCTTTGTAGGGACATGGATGAACCTGGAAACCATCATTCTCAGCAAACTTACACAAGAACAGAAAATCATAATCAACACATTGCAAGAAAAAAAGAGCAAAAAAATAGATAATAAAAAAAAAGAAAAAAGACAAGAACAGAAAATCAAACACCACATGTTCTCACTCATAGGCAGGTGTTGAACAATGAGAACACATGGACACAGGGAGGGTAGCATCACACACTGGGGTCTGTCTGGGGGAAATAGGGGAGGGGAGGGATGGCAGGGGGTGGGGAGCTGGGGAGAGATAGCATGGGGAGAAATGCCAGATATAGGTGATGGGAAAGGAGGCAGCAAATCACACTGCCATGTGTGAGCCTATGCAACAATCTTGCATGTTCTTCACATGTACCCCAAAGCCTAAAATGCAATAAAAATAAATGCTCACCATCACTGGTCATTAGAGAAACGCAAATCAAAACCACATTGAGATATCATCTCACACCAGTTAGAATGGTGATCATTAAAAAATCTGGAGACAACAGATGCTGGAGAGGATGTGGAGAAATAGGAACACTTTTACACTGTTGGTGGGAGTATAAATTAGTTCAACTATTGTGGAAGATATTGTGGTGATTCCTCAAGGACCTAGAAACAGAAATTCCCTTTGACCCAGCAATCCCATTACTGGGTATATATCCAAAGGATCATAAATCATTCTACTATAAGGACACATGCACATGTATGTTCATTGCAGCACTGTTTACAATAGCAAAGACCTGGAACCAACCCAAATGCTCATCGATGATAGACTGGACAGGGAAAATGTGGCACATATACACTATAGATTACTATGCAGCCATAAAAAAAACGATGAGTTTGTGTCCTTTGTAGGGACATGGATGAACCTGGAAATCATCATTCTCAGCAAACTGACACAAGAACAGAAAATAAAACACTCCATGTTCTCACTGATAGGTGGGTGTTGAACAGTGAGAACACATGGACACAGGGAGGGAAGCATCACACACTGGGATCTATTGTGGGGGACTAGGGGAGAGACAGTGGCAGGTAGGGAGTTGGGGAGGGATAACATGATGAGAAATGCCAGATATAGGTGATGGGGCTGAAAGTGGCAAACCACATTGCCATGTATGTACCTATGCAACAATCCTGCATGTTCTTCACATGTACCCCAGAACCTAAAGTGCAATTATATGTATGTATATAAAATAATAAAATAACATTTTACTTGTTTCTTATTTATGCTATTTCCTTGAATATATCTCCCTTCACTTCTTTATCATATTTTGGATTTGCTTACCTTTTGTTTTACCTTTCTCTGCTGCCTCCCTGATTAGCTTAATAACTAACCTCCTGAATTATTTTTCAGGTAAATCTGGGATTTCTTCTTGTTTCAGGTCCATTGCTGGTGAGTGAGTATGATTTTTTTGGGGGGGAGGGGGTGTTAAACAGCCTTGTTTTGTCATATTACCAGAATTGGTTTTCTGGTTCCTTCTGATTTGGGTAGGCTCTGTCAGAGGGAAGGTCTAAGGCTGAAGGCTGTTATTCGGATCTTTTGTCCCATGGGTTGTTCCCTTGATGTAGTGCTCTCCTCCTTTTCCTGTGGATGAGGCTTCCTGAGAGCTGAGCTGTAGTGATTATTATCTCTCCTCTGGATCTAGCCCCCAGAAGGTCTACCAGGCTCTAGGCAGGTACTGGGGGTTGTCTGCACAGAGTCTTGTGATGTGAACCATCTGTGGGTCTTTCAGCTATAGATACCAGCAACTGTTCTAGTGGAGGTGGCAGGGGGGTGAAATTGACTCTGTGAGGGTTCTTAGCTTTGGTGATTTAATGCACTATTTTTGTGTTGGTGGGCCTTATACCAGGAGGTGGTGCTTTCCAGAGAGCATGAGCTGCGGTAGTATGGGGAGTAACAGGAGGTGGGTGGGGCCCTGAACTCCCAAGACTATATCTGAAGCCCTTTGTCATCAGTTACCAGGGTGAGTAGAAAAGGACCATCAGGTGGGGCAGTCCTAGGCATGTCTGCGCTCAGACTCTTTTTGTGGGGTTCTTGCTGGGGCTGCTGTAGGGGATGGGCCTGAGGTTCCCAGGTCAATGGAGTTGTGTACCTAGGAGGACTATGGCTGCCTCTTTTGTGTCATGCAAATTGTTAGGGAAGTTGGGGAAAGCTGGCAGTCACAGGCCTCACCCAGCTCCCATACAGTTTGAAGGGCCGGTCTCACTCCCTCTGTGCATGCCCCAACAGCATCTAGTCTGTTTCTAGGTAGTGGGAGAGCACAGCTGATAACTTGCCCCAGACTACATGCCTCCCAGCTGTGAAAACAAATAAGGCTTTCCTTCTACCCTAGCCTGTGGAGTCTGCACACTGGATTCATGCCCTCCCCTGAGTCCTGGCCTGGAGGCTTCTATATCAGTTCAGATTGTTACAAAGTTCAGCTGGAGATTTCCTTCTCCCTGTGGCCTTTGCCTAGTACCTCTGGCCACTCTCCTGGAGGACCTCTGTGAGGCCAGGAAGAAACAGGTTGCTAGGGGACCCAGTGAGCTTCCAGAAGTTTTGCTGCTGCTTCCTCTACCCCTGTATTTTGCTCAGCTCTCTAAATTGACTCAGTTTCAGGTAGGGTCAAAATCTTCTCACATAATCTAGGCCTTCAGTTTCCCCAGTGGGTTGTGTGTGTTCAGGGGTGGATCATCTCCCTTTCCCACTTCCACAGTTTTGGCACTCACAGTATTTGGGGTGTCTCCTGGGCACTGCAGGAGCCATCTGCTTCCTTCAGGAGGTCTGTGGGTCCTCTTGGCCTTCCTAATTTGTTTCCTGCAGTTGTTCTGGGCAAACATTCACAATGTGAGCTTCCACACACCACCTCTACTTAAAAAAAAAAAAAAGAAAGAAAAAAATACTATTATTTGATACACAGTTTACATTCAGTTTTCACTGATTATCTCAATATCATCCTTTGTAGCAGTGTATTCACCCTGGAACCAAGATTTTATTTTGTCCCTTTAGTCTCCTTTACTCTAGAACACTTCCTCAGCCTTTCATTGAAACTTTTATTAGTCACAAAACACAGGGCCAGATGCTGTGGCTCATGCCTAATCCCAGCACTTTAGGAGGTCAAAGTGGGTGGATCACTGAAGTCAGGAGTTTGAGACCAGCCTGGCCAACATGGCAAAATGCTGACTCTACTAAAAAATACAAAAAATTAGCTGGACATGGTTGCACATGCCTGTAGTCCCAGCTACTTCGGAGGTTGAGGAGGGAGAATTGCTTGAGCCTAGTAGGCAGAGTTTACAGTTAGCTTAGATGGCGCCATTGCGCTCCAGCCTAGGCAATAGAGTGAGACTCTGTTTTAATCTAAAACACACACACACACACACACACACAGAGCTCAAATACAAGTAATGAGACATATGCTAGGGGGTAAATATGTTATATGTAATTTTCAGTGCCACAAAAGAAGTAGTACTCAAATATAAATTTCCTTAGCAAGGCAATTTACTTCTATAGACATGTGTGTCTCACAGATGGAGCAATGGCAAGTACACACCTGGACAAGGGAGGGGAAGGGGTTCTTATTCCTGACACAGGTAGCCCCTACTGCTGTGTCGTTCCCCTATTGGCTAGGGTTAGACCGCACAGTCTAAGCTAATTCTGATTGGCTATTTTAAAGAGAGCAGGGGTATGAGCCAGAGTGGCAGAGTAGGTAGTTTGGCAGGAAGGGTGGTTATGGGACAGGTCAGAGCAGGTGACCAGGGGTGACTCAGGTCAAAGCAGAGCAGGTGATTGGAGCAGGTGACTGGAGCAGGTGACTGGGATGAGTCAGGACAGAGCAGGGGACTGTGGGAACAGATGTGAACTACTGATTAGAACTGGTGGAAAAGGTTATTACTGAAACTACAAGAAAGTTAAACTTTGCAATGGAGAATTAAAGAATGAGAGACCTGAACATACTGACATACTGATTCTTTGAAAAGAAGCTTGGAGTTCAAACAAATATTTTAAATGTCATCTTGTTTCACAACAGGAGACCTTGCAATAGTCTATGTGTAAAAAATGAGAATTATTCTTTCGTCTTTTCTTTTTTTTTTTTGAGATGGAGTCTTGCTTTTGTTAACCATGCTGAAGTGCAGTGGCGCAATCTTGGCCCACTGCAACATTTACCTCCCCAGTTCAAGCAATTCTCCTGCCCTAGCCTGTCGAGCAAGTGGGATTACAGGCATGTGTTATGATGCCTAGCTAATTTTTGTGTTTTTAGTAAGGATTTCGTTTGACTATATTGGCCAGGCTGGTCTCGAACTTAGGTGATCAACCTGTCTCGGATTTCCAAAGTGCTGGAATTACAGTCATGAACCACTGTGCTCAGCTGAGAACCATTCTTAAACTAACTAAAAACCAATTAAAGAAACAGTTTTCAAAAGAGGTATACAGAGGACATACCTAATTTGATGTGGAGTTACATAAGAAGGAAGGATCAGTGCTAACTCCACAGTGTCTAACACAGGGATGGGTGTGGGCGGGAATGTCCACTGCTCAGGAGACTGCAGGGAGGAATCATGCTATCCCACAATCATGCTTCCCACAATCACGGTGATGGTGGGAAGATGGTGAACTAGTTTTGGACATTTTGGGTACAAGGTGACTCAGTAGTGGTCCAGCTAGAATTATTTAGTAGTAAGGTGAGCAACTTGTCCCAGTTTACATGGCCCTTTCCTAGTTTTAGCACTGAAAGTCCACCCAGAAACCACTTATTTCTGGGCAAAATGGGGCAATTAGTTACTCTATGATCAGTAGACCATTAGTGACATGAATGTGAGGCCCCTAGAGTGGTGAAGTTGGGGACAGAGAGACAAAGACACCTGTGTAAAGGTGATCATCAAAATTTTGGTGGGCATCATCACAACTCAGGGACAAAAAGTCAGGTGAGCCTCAAAGGATTAACTAGAAGCTGAGACCCAAAGCATCTCTTTTTGAGCAAGCAATTTTCCTAGACTAACAATCATAAGGCAAGAATTAACTTAGTTACCATGCCTTTTAAGTTATTCTTTATACTGCTGTGAGCTGTTCATAAACTTAGTGTCTTAGAAATATAAATGAAATCAAATTCCTTATCTATCTAGGTGGCTGTTATCATTCCTTCAATCTGTGATTTCTTTACTAGACTCATTATTAATTTGGGAGATTTAATTTCTTTTTTTAATGTTACTCATGTTTTGTTTTTTTTCTTTTTTCTGAGATAGAGTCCTGCTCTGTCACCCAGGCTGGAGTGCAATGGCATGATCTTGGCTCACTGAAAACTTTGCCTTCCACATTCAAGTGATTCTCCTGCCTCGGCCTCCCAAGTAGCTGGGATTACAGATGCTCACCACCATGCCCGGCTAATTTTTGTATTTTTAATAGAGAGTGGGTTTTTCCATGTTGGCCAGGCTGGTCTTAAATTCCTGACCTCAGGTGATCCACCCGCCTTGGCCTCCCAAAGTGCTGGAATTACAGGTGTGAGCCACTGTTCCTGGTCTTATTTTTTTTCATTCAATTCTTTACAACCACTTTCCATAGCTGCTTGTGATTATTACTTTTCTTTTCTTCTTTTTTTTTTTTGCATTTTACTAAATTTAATTGGACCTTATTTTTATAATAAAAATGAAAGCAGCTGAATGATAGAATGGCTTAAAGGAGAAAAAGAGGGAAAGAAAAACATGCATAACAGATAACCTTTTGACATTGACTGTGAGGATAGCACAGTCTATATATTCTGTCTGATGCTCAAGGGAAAAAAAAATGCCACTTCTAACTTTGTGACCTTTCCAAAGTCTTGATTGGTATACGGAAAGTGTATTTTTCTTTTCTTTCTTTTTTTTTTTTCCCAGAGAACTGTTCTCAAAGCATAGATCTACCAGATCTGCTCCTCCCAGCCTTCCCAATGATTCTTTTTTTTTTTATTTTAAGGAAAGAAAAAAAAGGAGTGAAGGAGAGGAAGAAAGAGGAAGAAAAAGAGGGAGAGAGAATGGAAATGTTGCTTTATTCTAAAAAATGGGCATTAATAATGGCCAATCAACATTTCATTTAAACCTATGAGTAGGTGTGATGTGGTATTGACAAGAATGTATATTTTGTGTATTTAAAGTGGAGAGCTCTATAAATATTTATTAAGTTTACTTGTTTCGGATGTGAGTTCGAGTCCTGGATATCCTTATTAATTTTCTGACTCATTGAGTCTAAGTATCTATGTATCTTGGTGTTAGGATCGTTAGCTCTTGTTGTTGCATTGATCCTTTTACCACTGTATCTTTGTTGCTTTAAAATCTATTTTATCAGAGGTGAGAATTGCAACTCCTGCTTTTTATTTATTTATTTATTTTTGCTCTCCATTTGGTTGGTAAATCTTTCTCCATCCCTTTGTTTTGAGTCTTTGTGTATCCTTGCATGTGAAATGGGTCTGGATGTAGCATACCGTTGGGTTTTGGCTGTATCTTTTGATTGGGGGATTTAGTCGATTTAAATTTAGGATTACTGCTATTTGATGTTAACTGACTGTTTTATCCATTCGTTGATGTAAATTCTTCTTTATGTTGATGCTCTTTACCTTTTGTTATATTTTTAGAGAGGCTAATACTGGTTGTTTCTTTCTATGTGTAATGCTTCTTTCAGAAGCTCTTGTAAAGCAGGCCTGGTGGTAATAAAATCTCTGAGTACTTGCTTGTTCATAAAAGATTTTATTTTTCCTTCAGTTGTGAAGCTTAGTTTGGCTGGATATGAAATTCTGGGCTGAAAGTTCTGTTCTTTAAGGATGTTGAATATTGGCTTCCACTCTCTTCTGGCTTGTAGAGTTTCTTCTGAGAGACCTGCTGTAAGTCTGATAGGCTTCCCTTTATGGGTAACCTGACCTTTCTCTCTGGCTGCCCTTAGTATTTTCTCCTTTGCTTCAACCCTGGTGAATCTAACGATTATGTGCCTTGGGGTTGCTCTTCTTGAGGAATATCTTTGTGGTGTTCTCTGTATTACCTGGGGTTGAATATTGACCTGCTTTGCTAGGTTAGGAAAATTTTCCTGAATAATATCCTGAAGAATATTTTCCAGCTTGGATTCATTCTCTCCATCGCATTCAGATACACCTATCATACGTAAATTAGGTCTTTTCACATAGTCCCACATTTCTTGGAGACTTTGCTCATTCCTTTTTATCCTTTTTTCTCTAATCTTGTCTTCACGTTTTATTTCATTAAGTTGGTCTTCGACCTCTGATATCCTTTCTTCTGCTTGATCAATTCGAGTGTTTAAACCTGTGCATACTTCTAGGAGTTCCCATATTGTATTCTTAAGTTCCATTAATTCACTTATATTCCTCTCTAAATTGTCTATTCTCATTAGGATTTCGTCAAACCTTTTTTCAAAGTTCCTAGTTTCTTTACATTGGGCTATAGCATGTTCTTTTAACTCACAGAAGTTTCTTATTATCCATCTTCTGAAGCCTGATTCTGTTAATGGGATGTACTCGTTCTCCATCAAGCCTTGTTCCCTTGTTGATGAGGAACTGTGATCCTCTTTAGAGGTAGAAGCATTCTGATTTTGAGGATTCTCAGCATTTTTACGCTGGTTTTTTCCCATCATTGTAAATTTATCCACCTGTTGTCTTTGTAATTACCAACTTTCAAATTAGGTCTCTGAGTGGACGTCCAAGTTGTTAATTCCCAGGACCGAAATATGAGCAACCCACTGTTCTGGCCAAAACAGTGGCATTAAGACTGATGGTGCTTTTCTGCCTGGGAATCTCCAGTCTGGCTTCCTTCTTGAGTCCGTAATAGGTGACTCTGCCTTCCCGGAGCTCCAAACGTCGGTCAGAAGGGGAACCAGTCTCGTTTACTCTGCACCAAGAGCTGCCGCGCCGAGGTGCTGGCACAACTGCTGCACCGGCCACAAGAGTTGCACTGGCAACCCATGGGGCTCCTCCACTGGGACTCTTCTGCTCCATGAGTGATAAAAATTTGTCTGAAAGTGTGACGTCCTCTCATTCTCTGCACTTTCACTGGCAGCTGCAATCCCGAGATGTTAGCGATCAACCATCTTGGATCGTTCTCGATTATTACTTTTCAATTCTGAATTATTTCCCAGTATAGCATTTTCTGCAATATGCTCCATTTTCTGCATCATGAGTTTCAGCAGAATGGATCTTTGAGTAAATAAAATAGGAATAAATTTAAAAGTTTGTTCAGCTATGGACCTTGTAAAAATCATAGGAACTGTGCTTTTTTGATATTAATTTCCCAAAATAAGAAATAGACTTCAGTTGATGTGTAGCTTCATTGTATTAACATGTTACACTCATTTTTTTTTTCATCTTATTGTTGGTCCTTGTTTTGTTGAAATGTTTTAACTTAGTAAGTCAAGCATAAGTAATTAGTTTGGCTCAAGGTCTTAATTACAGGTCTTACAGGGACCAAAGGCCATTTATTCTGCATTCCCATCCAGGGCTTTTCCTGAATTTGCTTCTATCCTTAGCTTTCCTGAAGACAGCAGAGGCTAAACCTGACATATCCATATACAGGCATACCTCAGAGATATTGTGAGTTTGATTCTAGACCACCGTAATAAAGCCAATATTGCAATAAAGTGAGTCACACACATTTTCTGGTTTTTCAGTGCATCTAAAAGTTATGTTTGCACTATACTGTAGTCTATTAAGTGGGCAAATTATTACATGTAAAAACAAGTATACACTTTAATTTTAAAATAATTTATTGCTAAAAAAGATAATGATCATGTGTGCCTCCAGCAAGTCATAATCTTTTTGCTCATGGAGGGTCTTGCCTCAATGTTGATGGTTGTTGACTGATCAGGTTGGTGGTTGCCAAACATTGGAATGACTGTGGTAATTTTTTTTTTTTAAATAGGGTCTCACTCTGTTGCTCTAGCTGGAATACAGTGGTACAGCCATAGTTTACTACAATCTCAAACTCCTGGCCTCAAGTGATCCTCCTGTCTTGGCCTTCCAAAGTGCTGGGATTACAAACCTGAGCCACTGCACCCAGCTGAAATTTCTTAAAATAAGACAACAATGAAGTTTGCCACATCGATTGACTCTTTTGTAAAAGATTTCTCTGTAGCATACAATGCTGCCTTATAGCATTTCACCCACAGTAAATCTTTCAAAGCTGGAGTTTGTCCTTTTAAACTCTGCTTCTGTAATATTCTAAATATTTTGTTGTTGTTTCAACAATGTTTGTGGCATCATCACCAGGAGTGGATTTCATCTCAAGAAATCACTTTTTTTTTTTTTTGCTTATACATAAGCAATTCCTCATCTGTTCAAGTTCTATCATGAGATTGCAGCAATTCAGTCACATCTTCAGGCTCCACTTCTAATTCTCTTGCTATCTCCAGCACATCTGCAGGTACTTTCTCTGCTGCAATTTTGAACCTTTCAAAATCATCCATGTAGATTAGAAAAACTCCTTCCAAATGCCTGTTAATGTTGATATTTTGACCTCCTCCCATGAATAATGAATGCTCTTTTTAAATTTTTACTTTAAAAAAATTTTAACCTTATTTACATTGAAAGACTAAAATGTTTCTAATGGCATCTAAAGTGGTGAATCCTTTCCAGAAGATTTTCAATTTACTTTGCCCAGATTCACCAGAAGAATCACTATGTGGCAACTATAGTGTATGAAATGTACTTTTTTTTTTGAGACATGGTCTCACTGTGTTACCCAGGTTGGAGTATAGTGGTGCAATCTTGGCTTAAGGAAGTCTCCACCTCCCATGCTCAAGCGGTCCTCCAACCTCAGTCTCCTGAGTATCTGGAACCACAGGGACATTGCCATCACACTCAGCTAATTTTTTTGTGTATTTTTGGTAGAGACGGGTTTTTACCATGTTGCTCAGGCTGGGAAATGTACTTCTTAAGTAATAAGACTTGAAAGTCAAAATTACTCCTTGATTCAGAGGTTACAGAATGAATGCTGTGTTGGCAGGCATTAAAACATTAATCTCCTGTACATCTTGAAGGAAATAATGTATATGATGGTCCATTTCCAAGACAAAGTGCCTTGAATAGGCTTGGTCCACAAACTACGGAAGGTCAGAGTATACTAGGCCCCTGCTCTGATAGCCTGTACCTACTTATCGGGGCCCCCCTTAGTTGCCCTCACCAGAACCAAAGAAGTTTAGCCTAGAATAAAAGTTTACTAGCCTGCAAAATAGCTCACTTGATCTATTCCTATTGGCTTGCCTGACTACCTAGGTCATAATCATAAGTCAAATACTTGAAATACTCCTGAGCTGACTATGATTGCAATGCATTGTAGACTGCAACAAAATGCAGCGAGACAAACCTAAAGAAGACACCTAAAAATCCCTACCTCACAACCAATAGGCGACATCTGGGAAGACTGTGACCCCATAGTAGTCAGCCTCTAAGGAACCAGGTGGGGGATCTGCACGCTAAGGGATAAATTGCTTGTTGTAACCTGCTGGGTCTGTCTGCCCATCAGACACCTGATCTCGCAAGACTGTCATTAAAAGTCTTGCTTTCACTATTCCCTGTGTCTCTGAATCCACTCTTTGGGTTTGGACAGGTAAGTTTATTTCTCACAATCTCCACCAGGGCTCTTGTGTGACCAGGTACATTGTCAATGAGCAGTAATATTTTGAAATGAATCATTTTTCTAGGCAATAGATCTCGACAGTGAGCTTAAAATATTGAACCATGCTGTAAACAGGTGTGCTATCACCCAGGCTCTTTTGTTCCATTTATAGAGCACAGGCAGAGTAGATTTATCATAATACTTAAGGGCCTCAGGATTTTTGGAATGGTGAATGCACACTGCCTTCAACTTGACGTCATCAACGACATAAGCCCCTAACAAGGGAGTCAGCCTGTCCTTTGAAACTTTGAAGCCAGGCATTGACTTCTCCTCTCTAGCTATGAAAGTCCTAGATGGCATCTTCTTCCAATAGAAGGCTGTTTCATCTACACTGAAAATCTGCTGTTTATTATAGCCAGCTTCATCAATGGTCTTAGCTAGATCTTCAGGATAACTTGCAGCTTCTACAGCAGCACCTGTGGCTTCACTTTGCCTTTTATGTTATAAAGATGGCTTCTTTCCTTAAACTTTTGCTAGTGTCAAACTTTTCTTCTGCAGCTTCCTTACCTCTCTCAGCCTTCATAGAATTGAGGAGTTAGGGCCTTGCTCTGGAGTAGGCTTTGGTTTACAGGAATGTTGTGGCTGGTTTGATCTTTAATTTGCTAAAACTTTCTCCAAATCAGTAAATATCTGTTTTGTTTTCTATCACTCATGTGTTCACTGGAGTAGCACTTTTAATTTTTTTCAAGTTTTTTTTTTTTTAAGGGCTTCTTCTTTGCATTCACAACTTGGCTGCTTGGCACAAGAGGCCTAACTATTGGCCTGCCTTGGGTTTTTTGTTTTTTCTTTTCTTTTTTGAGACACAGTTTCACTCTGTTACCCAGGCTACAGTGCAGTGGTGTGATCTTGGCTCACTGCAACCTCCACCTCCTAGGTTCAAGTGATTCTTGTGCCTCTGCCTCCTGAGTTGCTGGGATTACAGGTGTTAGCCACCACACCTGACTAATTTTTGTACTATTAGTAGAGACGGGGTTTCACCATGTTAGCCAGGCTGGTCTTGAACTCCTGACCTCAAGTGATCCACCTGCCTCAGCCTCCCAAAGTGCTGGGATTACAGGTGTGAGCCACCACACCCAGCCCTGCCTTGGGTTTTGATGTGCCTTCTTCATAAAGCTTAAACATTTCTAGTTTTTGATTAAATGTGAGAGATGTGTTATTCCTCCTTTCACTTGAACACATAGAGGCCATGGTGGGGTTACTTATTGGCCTAATTTTAATATTGTTGTGTCTGAGAGAATAGGGAGGCTGAGGAGAGGGAAAGAGATAAGGGGAACAGCCGGGTCAGTGGAGCAGTCAGAGGATACACATTATTTATCAAATTCACTGTCTTATATGAGCATGGTTCATAGCAACCCAAAACAATTACAATGGTAACATCAAAGATCACTGATTATAGATCACCATAACAGGTACAATAATAATAAAAAAAGTCTGAAATCTGGTGAGAATTACCAAAATGTGCTGCAGTGACACCAAGTGAGCTGCATAAGAATGGTGCTGTTTAGAATGGTGCCAATGGACTTGCTCAAAGGGTTGCCACAAACCTTCAATTTGTAAAAAATACAATATCTATATTTAAAACAAAGCATTGAAAAAAGTAATCCACAAAGTGCAATAAAACAAGGTATGCCTCAATATCCCCACCCCCCGCCATCCCTCCCCTAGCCCTCCAACCCCCAACAGACCGCAGTGTGTGATGTTCTTCTCCTTGTGCAACTTGTGTTCTCATTGTTCAGCACCCACCTATGAGTGAGAACATTCAGTGTTTGGTTTTCTGTTCTTGTGTCAGTTTCCTGAGAATGATGGTTTCCTGATTCATCCATATCCCTACAAAGAATATCAACCCATCTTTTTTATGGCTGCATAATATTCCATGGTGTATATGTGCCACATTTTCTTTGGGGAGGGATAACATTTAAAGAAACACCTGATGTAGGTGATGGGGGCTGGGGGGGGAGGAGAGAGCAAACCACCATGGCATGTGTGTACCTATGCAACAATCCTGCAAGATCTGCACACGTACCCCAGAACTTAAAGTACAATTTAAAAAATAAAATAAAACAAGGTAAGCCTGTAATACTGCAACGCCTTATGTTTCCACAGCAATTTTTCATACTTATTTGATTCCTATGGCTATGAAGTGGACAGTTCAAGTTCTGCTGTCATTCTCATCTGTAGGAGATTGGTCAGGGTGGTGGGAAAAATTATAGGAAAGATATAAACCTTCTTGGAAGGCCAGGAGGCTTTGCAAAAGCTTCAGGAAAGGGTTATGACTGAAAGCAGGCTAATCCTCTTACCTTGAGCTAATGGCAGAGGGCAGATAACAAGGGAGTGTAAAGGAATTTATCCAGGTAAGTTGGTTTACCTATTTCTCTGGGAACCAACCTTTGATCATCCATGCACAGGACTGCCTCCTACTTGGGAGGTCAACAATGTTAGTTACCCACAAATGGTGTTTGCTCCAGGCCTTTGTCATTAAATCTGTACTAAATAAATTCAAGCATCTCCGGCTTATCACGGCTGTACCTTCTCATTGGCTGTGTTAAGCCATGCGGTCCCCTAGCCACGGTCACAGGCAGAATACCTGTGTCTGTATACTCTGTTCATCCATTGCTCAGCCAAAGTCTGTGGGACAGAGTCAGCACTCATTTCGAAAAGTGAGGCACCTGAGATAGAAAGTGACTTGACCAGTGTCACAAGATGAATCAATGGAGGTGCCAGCAGAGGAGACAGAGACAGAATCTCTGACTCCTTAGCTGATAGTCTTAGGACATCAGATGCCAGTTGATGCTCATATAATGTCACCCAAAGGTATAAAGCACACCTGAGATTTGAATATGTGACCTTGCCAGCCACATTGCTTCCACTTTTTGCCATCATTTTGTTGAATTCTAGCCCATAGTTTAAAATTTAAACCCACAGGGCTGGTCTTGATGGCTCACATCTGTAATCCCAGCACTTTGGGAGGCCAAGGCAGGTGGATCACTTGAGGTCAGGAGTTCGACACCAGCCTGGTCAAAATGGTGAAACCCTGTCTCTACTAAAAATACAAAAAAAGTATCTTGGTGTGGTGGCAGATGTCTATAATTCCAGCTACTCAGGAGGCTGAGGCAAGAGAGTCACTTGAACCCAGGAGGCAGAGGCTGCAGTGAGCCAAGATTGTGTCACTGCACTCCAGCCTGGGTGACAGGGCAAGACTCTATCTCAAAAAAAAAAAGAAAAATTAAACCCACAGGATAAAGCCTGACTTATTAGATGTGGAATATAGTGAGAAGAATTTGAGAGAATGAATTTCTTTTTTTCCCTCTCCACCACGTCCACCACCTGGGTACGCTCAAGTCCCTGGAGTGTCTCAGTGGACTGTGTATACAACTGTGGCAAATTGTATTTTCAAAAGATGGCCATAACAATATCTCCCAACTCACATGCTCTTCTTACAACATGCTGTGCCTTTGACCCTTCTCTAATAGAGAGGTTGAATCTATGATCCCTGCCCTTGAATATGACTGGGTGACACTATGTGACTTCTGAGACTAGACCATAGAAGGTGACAGAACACTACCTGGTTCCACTGGGACACTTACTTTTGGAACCTGGCCAACATGCTATGAGGATGCCTAAGCAGCCACATGGAGAGTCAACGTAAAGGTATTCCTGTCAATAATTCCAACTAAGTGCTCAGCCAACAGTCAGCATTAATCACCAGACACCTAATAAGTGAGTCTTCAGATGATTGCAGTCCCCAGGCTAGAGGAACTATCCTGACTCCCTCCTGTCTTGGGCAAACCAAGAGAGTCATTTATCCTACCCTGGGTGTTGAGTCATATTCTCCCCTCTGCCCCTGCCACATTAGCTGTTGAGTCTTCCTAGCTGCAGCCCCAGACTCATGGAGCAGAGACAATTCAAGCTGTGCCCTTTCTTTTTTATTTTTTTTTTTAAAGACAGGGTTTCACCATGTTGGTCAGACTGGTCTTGAACTCCTGACTTCAGGTGATCTGCCACCCTTGGCCTTCCAAAGTGCTGGGATTACAGGCATGAGCCACTATACCCAGCCTAAGCTGTGCCCTTTCAAGATTGCTGACCAACAGGATCTGTGAGCATAACATCTTGGTTGTTGTTTTATGCTACTGAAGTTTGTACTATTGGACACAATAAGTTGTAAATTTCTCTTCAAAGAATCAGTATGTCATTGTGTTGAGTTATTTGTCCTTCATTTTAAAATTTTATTTCCTTGTAGTTCCAGTAAACAACCTTCTCCACTGGTTCTAATCAGTAGTTCATATCTGTTCCCCCCGGCCCCTCGCTCCATCCTAACTCAATCTAGTCACCTGCTTCAGTTACCTGCTCCGGTCACCTTCTTTGACCTAGGTCACCCCTGGCTACCTGTTCTGATCCTCCCATAACCATCCTTCCAGCCAAACCACCCTGCCACTCCAGCTCGGACCCCTGCTCTCTTTAAAATACCCAGTTGGGATTAGTCTAGCTTGTGCGGTCTAACCCTAGCCAAATAGGGGAATGACACAGTGGTAGGGGTAACCCCCATCAGGCGTAAGTATCCCTTTTCCCCCTTGTCTAAATGTGCTGTCACCATTGCTTCATCCATGAGCCACACCCTTCTATAGAAGTAAACTGCCTTGCTGAGAGGATTTATCTTTGAGTGCTATTTCTTTTGCAGAATCAAAGTTTTACTTATAACAGGATGGTTCAGCAAAAGATAATTGGAACAACTTCTGAGGATTTAGGATCCTCCACCTTTAGATGGTCCAAAGCTCCAAGCAAAATATCTCCTTCAAAGGGAAACAATTCAGGCACAGCCCAAACTTAGATGCAGGATTTCAGCAGGCTGAAATTTCCTCCCCAGTCTTAGCAATCTGACACCTCACTTCCATAGTAGAAGATTTAGTCTGTAGTCCAATCGAAGGGCCTGAGGATGTTACCAGTGAAGCTGTTGTCTTTTTATAGACCCGAATGAGTAATTGAAATATATGATCTCTAATAGCAGATTCAACCCTAGAATTATAGGATTTAAATGTTGTATTAGTTTGTTCTCACACTACTGTAAAGAACTACCTGAGACTGGGTAATTGATGAAAAAAAGAGGTTTAATTGACTCACAGTTCCACTTAACAGTAAGCATGCCTGGGAGGCCTCAAACTTACAATCATGGAGGAAGGTGAAGGGGAAGCAAGAACCTTCTTCACATGGTGACAGAAGAGAGACAGAGAGAGAGCAAGGGGAAGTGCCACACTTCTAAACCATCAGATCTCAACAGAACTTACTATCCCACTCCCATGATCCAGTCACCTCCCACCTCCCACCTCCCTTGACATGTGAGAATTACAATTCAAGATGAGATTTGAGTGGGAACACAGAGCTGAACCATATCACATGTTGATGTAAATGAGCTGATCATTTCATTTACTGGAGACAGTTTTTTATATAGGACCTGGGAGGGAGAATATCAGAACAATGTGTTCCTGAAAATAAGTGATGAACTTAGTCTGCCCATTGTTCTTTCTCTCCTGTATCTTCAGCATGAGACTGAGGTGCTTTTCACTGCTCAAGGCAGGTGTCTCTGGCCACATTTAAACATATTAAGTCTGTCCAGCACCCCAGCTCTCTACTGCTTTTCACAACCAAGCCGTTTCATTTTTTATTTTGAACTTTAAAAGTTAAAATATAAACAAAGAACAGAAAAATGTACAAACCAAAGAAGTAAAATTTACTGGATTATCACAAAATACATTCCTTGATCACCTTTCAAGGCAACAATGTAAATATTGCTAACACCCCAGAAATCTCTCTCATGCCCCCTCCCAATCACTATTTCCTCCCCCAAAGGCAACCTCTTGACTTTAGCATTAGAGTTTAGCTATGCCTGCTCCAACTTTATCTAAGTGGAATCATGAAGTATGTATTTAGCATTTAGCTTCTCTTGTTCATTGTTGTGCTTCTCATATTCATACATATTGCTCCATGTAGCTATTTCTTTCTGCATAATATTCCACTATATGTATATACTACAATTTACTTATGTATTCCATTGTTGATGGCATTTTTGTTATTCTTCATTTTGGGATATTACGAATATACTGCTATAAACATTCTATTACATGCCTGCTGGTCTGCTAGATATATATCTAGGAGTGGAATTACTGTAGCATAGGATATGTGCATATTCATAGTCACATATTCAGCTTTAGTAGGGAATAGCCAAATAGTTTCCTTTTTTTTGTTTTGTTTTGTTTTTTAGAGACAGGATCTCACTCTGTCTGTCAGGCAGTAGTAGGGAATAGCCAAACAGTTTTAGTAGGGAATAGCCAAATAGTTTCCTTTTTTTTTTTTTTTTTTTTTTTTTAAGAGACAGGATCTCACTCTGTCTCTCAGGTGGTAGTGCAGTGGCTCAGTAATGGCTCACTGCAGCCTCGAACTCCTGGGCTCAAGCAATCCTTCCATGCCAACCTCCTGAGTAGCTGGGACTACAGGCACCCACCACTGTGCCTGGTTAATTAAATTTTTTTTGTAGAGGCAGGGTCTCACTATGTTGCTCAGGCTTCTCGGGAACACCTGAGCTCAAGCAATCCTCCTGCCTCAGCCTCCCAAAGTGCCAAAAAATACTGATGTGAGCCACCATGCCCAGCCAGTTTCCCAACTTACACAAATTTACACTCCCTGGAGTAGTGGATGTAAGCTTTCCTTGCTTCACATCCTCATCAACACTTGGTATTGTTAATTATTTCAATTTAAGCTATATTGAAATGTGTAGTACTGTCTCAGTAAGGCTTTAATTTGGATTTCTCTGGTTATTAATGAGTGTGAGCATATTTTTGTGTCATTGGCCATTTGAATGTTCTTTTTTGTGAAGTAAAGAGACCCTTTAAGCCTCCTGCCCATTTTTTCTTTGTTTTTAAAGATATGTCTACTGAATAAAGGAAGAAATAATCCATTTTTTATTCAAATATGTAGAGATTATTTTTAAATGAGGACTTCCAGGTTTCAGTTCCATATGTAATGAGCCTAGAAGCTGCCACCCCGTCCTAACAAGTAAGCTGAATAGTCTGAAAAATCAGCAACACTTCTTGGATCTACAAGAGAGTTGGGGACACAGGAAAAACTGTTGCTCCAAGATTGTAGAGACAGACAGGGTATCCCAGGGAATCATGATTTACCAGAGCAGAGACTTCATGAATGGAAATTACTGCCAGGAACCAGTAGGAGTCATGATTTACCACAGCAGAGACTTGTGAATGGGAATCACCGCCAGCCAGGGTAGGAAAACCTAAACTGAAATTGATGGATTGCTAATGGCTCAGTGCAGACAAGTCTGAGAGTTTAAAAAACCCAGGCGGACCTAGTCATCACGCCTTCCCCCAACTTTTGCGAGTTCTACCTTCAGGAGCTTGACCAGCTTCTCATAGTAAGTATCAGAGAAAAATCTTCTCATGCTTCTGGCAGGAGGAGGGGAAAAGGAAGCATTTTGAAATATTCCAGAGGATCCAATTCTTCTTAATAAGGTCTGCTGCCCTCAGTAGAAACTAGTTAACCAGATTGTAACCTGCTGGGGGATTATCAGAGCCTAACTTGCTGAGGAAAAGGGAAATACCTAATTCCAGCCCACTGTAGCCATTCTCTTCTGCCCAGGGGAGGAGAGAAAAACAACTTAGAAACACTTGTGAAGTTTGCAGTCCAGAGGCACAGGATCATAAAAAGACTGAGACCTGATCATAAGACTATAGAATGCTTCCCTCCCCTCTGCACCTTCCTACCACATTACCAAAGACCTATTTACAGGAGTTACTTTTACACAGTAGATCATTTCTAGCTATCAATGCAAAATTACAAGGCATACTAAAAGGCAAAAGCACAAATTGAAGAGACAAAGTAAGGATCAGAGCCAGACATGACAGGAATATTGGAATTATCAGACTAGGAATTTAAAAACAACTATGGGCCATCCATTTCTCCATCAGCCAGGAAGGACATTGGTGTTGAGATTGCCATACCTATTAGGGACAGTAACTACCAGTGCTTTGACAAAACCTCAGTTGCTTGGCCTTCAACCAAGTGTCTGTGATTTCATATTGTTGGAACATTTGTTGTATCTCTGGGGGTTGCAGTTCTTCATAAGTTTGCCGTGGCTGAACCAAGAAAGCAATGATAGATTTCTACAGAAATTGTAATTCCATGAAAGATTTTGTGGAGATGAGGAAAGTGCAAAGTGATTACAGAATATAAAGAATTTCTTTTGGTTGAATTACTTAGAAGTTTGTCATTGACCTGTGTTTCTGAACTATGAAACATGAATTTGTGGACTAACAAATAGGTTTTTTGGTTTTTTTCTTTTGCTGGGTGCAGTGGCTTATGCCTGTAATCCCAGCACTTTGGGAGGCTGAGACAGGTGGATCACTTGAGGTCAGGAGTTTGAGACCCTAGCCTGCCCAACATGGTGAAATGCTGTCTCTAGTAAAAATACAAAAAATTAGCTGGGCATGATGGTCCACGCCTGTAATCTCAATTACTTGGGAAGCTGAGGCAGGAGAATCGCTGGAACCTGGGAGGCAGAGGTTGCAGTGAGCCAAGATCATGCCATTGCACTCCAGCCTGGGCAACAGAGAGAGACTTTGTCTCAAAAAAAAAAAAAGAGAGAAAGAAAGAAAGAAAGAAAGAGAGAGAGAGAGAGAGAGAGAGAGAGAGAGAGAGAGAGAGAGGGAAAGAAAGAGAGAGAAAGAAAGAGAGAGAGAGAAAGAAAATAGTTTCCTTTGATAAATAAACAATTAACAAATACTGTGGACAGAAAAACAACTATGAGCAACATGCTAAGGACTCTAATGGATAAAGTAGATAACATGCAAAATCTTTTGGTTGGCTGGGCATGGTGGCTCACGCCTGTAATCTCAGCGCTTTGGGAAGCTGAGGCGGGTGGATCACCTGAGGTAAGGTGTTCAAGACAACCTTAGCCAACATGGTAAAACCCTTTCTCTATTAAAAACACAAAATATTAGCTGGGTGTGATGGAATGCACCTATTATCCCAGCTATGCAGAGCCTGAGGCAGGAGAATCACTTGTATCCAGGAGGCAGAGGTTGCAGGGAGCCAAGATTGCACCACTGCACTCCAGCCTGGGCAACAGAATGAGACTCCATTCAAAACAAACAAACAATAAGAACAACAACAAAACCCAGAAAACCATGTGGGCAATGCAAGGAGAGATGGAAATCCTAAGAAAGAGTAGAGAATCTTTGAGCTTGGGGATATTCCAATAGAAACCTCCAAAACTGAAAAGCAAACAGCATATAGACTGAAGACAAAAAATAAAAGAACAGAATATCCAAGAACTTGGCAACAACTACAAAAAATGTAAATGTAAATATGCATAATGGGAATACCAAAAGAAGAAGAAAAAGAGAAACGAAAAGAAGACATGTTTAGGCAGGGCATGGTAGCTCACACCTGTAATCCCAGCACTTTAGGCGGCTAAGGCAGGTGGATCATGAGATCAAGAGATTGAGACCATCCTGGCCAACAAAAATTAGCTGGGCATGGTGGCGCATGCCTGTAGTCCCAGCTACTTGGGAGACTGAGGCAGGAGAATCCTTGAACCAGGGAGGCGAGGTTGCAGTGAGCCAAGATCACGCCACTGCACTCTAGCCTGCAGAGCAAGACTCCGTCTCAAAAAAAGAAAAGACATATTCAAAACAATAATGACTGAGCATTTCCCCAAAGTGATATCAGACACCAAACTAGATCTGGGAAGTTCTGAGAACATGCAGAAGAATAAATGCCAAAACAAAAACAGATCCCACAGAACTACACCTATGCATATAATTTTTAAATTATAGAAAATCAAGCATGGTGGCACACGCCTGTAATCCTAAAACTTTGGCAAGCCAAGGCAGGAGGATCATCTGAGCCAGGAAGTTCAAGACCAGCCAGGGCAACATAGTGAGACCTCATCCCCCCCCCAAAAAAAAGAAAGAAAATCAAAGATAAAGATAAGGTCCTGGAAGAAGCCACAGGAAAAAGCAACTTAGCTACAGAAGAGCAAAGATAAGAATTACATCCCATTTTTCTTCAGAAACCATGCAAGCAAGAAGAGAATGGAGTGAAATATGTCATGCGTTGAATGAAAAAAAAAGCTACCATCTTAGAATTATATACCCTGCAAAATTATTTTTCCAAAGTGAAGGATAAATACTTTCTCAGACAAACAGAAATTGAGGGACTTTGTTATCTTTAAACTTGTCTTGCAAAAAATATTAAAGTAAGCTTTTTTAGAGAGAAGGAAAATAATGTAGCTCAGATACCTGGATCTGTATAAAGAAAGGAAGAACATTTAAGGAATAAGTGAAGATAAAAATTTTTTCTTACTTGACCTAACAGATACCAGTTTGTTAAAAACAGTAACAATATGTATTCAGTTATGTATGCATTTATAATACTGTATGCTTATATGTAAATGAAATGAATGACAGCAATTGTACAAGGAAAAGGAGGGAGAAATTAGTATTATTTTGTTATGAAGTATTTATATTATCAGTTAAGTGGTTTAGTGTTATTTGAAAGTCAACTGGATTCATTGTAAATGTATTTTGCAAAGTCTAGGGCAATCACTAAAAAATGTAGGAAAAAAAGAATTATAATTGATATTCTAAGAGAGAACATGGAATCACATGAAATGCTCAATTAAAACCACAAAATACAGAAAAAGATGTAAGACAAAAATAGTAACAAAGAACAAGGGCTACAGATAAAAAAATGGTAATATATATGCTCGATATTAATCCAACTATATTAGCAATCACTTTGAATATCAATGGTCAAAATGCACTAACTAAAAGATAGAGATTTTCAGAGTGGATCAAAAAACAAGACACAACTATGTATAGTCTATAAGAAACTCACTTTAATTCCAATTAGATAAGTCAGAACAACAAAAGAAATCCACTTTAAATATAAAGATGCATATAGATTACAAATAAACTGATGAGCTAGGCTTGGTGGCTCATGCTTATAATCCCAGCTACTTGGAGGCTGAAGCAGGAGGATCACTTTGAGCCCAGGAGTTTGAGTCCAGCCTGGGAAACATAGCAAGACCTTGTCTCTTAAAAACAAAAAGTAGGCCAGGCACAGTGGCTTACACTTTGGGAGGCCAAGGCATGTGGATCACCTGAGGCCAGGAGTTCGAGACCAGCCTGGCCAACATGGTGAAGCCCATCTCTACTAAAAATACCAAAATTAGTTGAATATGGTAGCAGGTGCTTGTAACCCAGCTACTTGGGAGGCTGAGGCAGGAGAATCGCGTGGACCTGGGAGGCGGAGATTGCAGTGAGCCGAGATCACGCCACTGCACTCCGGCCTGGCGCCTGGTGACAGAGCAAGACTATGTCTCAAAAAAAAAAATAGATATATATATACTATGCTAACAGTAATCAAAAGAAAGCAGGAATATCTACAGCTGGACCTCGAACAATATGGACTTGAATGGTGGGGTCCACTTAGACACAAATTTTCTTCTGCCTTCACCACCCACAAGACAGCAAGATCAAGCCCTCCTCTTTCTCCTTCTCAGCCTACTTATGATGATGATCCAATCCACTTAATGAATAGTAAATATATTTTCTCTTATGATTCTCTTTTTTTCCCTTTTATTTATTTATTTATTATATCAATAGGTTTTTGGGGAACAGCTGTTGTTTAGTTACATGAATAATTTCTTTGGTGGTGAGTTATAATTTTCTTAATAACATTTTTTCCTCTAGCTTACTTTATTATAATAAAACAATATGTAATACATATAACACCAATGATATGTTAATCAACTATGTTATCGTTAAGGCTTCAGGTCAACAGCAGGCTATTATTAAAGTTTTTGTGGAGTCAAAAGTTACACACAGTTTTCCAGGCACAGTGGAGTATACCTGTAATCCCAGCAACTCAGGGGGCTGAGGTGGGAGTAGCACTTGAGGCCAGGAGACCAGCCTTGGTAATGTAAGGAGACTCTGTCTCTAAAAAATGAAATAAAATCAAAACAAAAAGTAAAATAAATAAAATATAAGTTTTACATGGATTTTCAACTATGCAGAGGGTCAGAGTTCTTAACCCCTATTTATTCAACCCCTATGTTGTTCACTGTATATTAATTTCAGGCAGAACAGACTTCAAACAAGGAGAGTTATTAAGAATAAATAACTTTGAGAAGATATATTTATCACATAATGATAAAGCAGTCAATTCTCAAAGAAGACAACAATTCTTAACATGTAGCATTTAACAACAGAGCGTCAATATATGTGAGATAAAACAGAATTGCAAGGAGAAATCAATGAATCCCACCATTGATGGAGATTTCAACACCTCTCTATCAGAAATGGACAGATCCAGTAGGCAGAAAATCATTAAGGATGTAGTTAAACTAAAAAATACCAGAAAGTTTGGGCGCCGTGGCTCAAGACTGTAATCCCAGCACTTGGGGAGGCTGAGGTGGGTGGATCACTTGAGGTCAGGATTTCATGACCAGCCTGGCCAACCGTAGTGAAACCCTGTCTCTCCTGAAAATACAAAAATTAGCCGGGCGTGATGGTGCATGCCTGTAATCCCAGCTACTTGGGAGGCTGAGATGGGAGAATCTCCTGAACCCAGGAGGCAGAGATTGCAGTCAGCCGAGATTGCACAACTGAACTCCAGCCTGGTAGACAGAATGAGACTCTATCTCAAAAACAAATAAACAAACAAAGAAAACCCCCTCAAAAAACCACTACCAAGCAACTGGATAAAATTAACATCTATAGACAACTTCATCCAGTAACAGCAGAATATACATTCTTTTCAAGCTTTCATAGAACATTCACTAAGACCACATTCCGGGCCATAAAATACACCTTAACAAATTTAAAAGAATACAAATCATACAATTTCTGGTTTCAGATCACAGTAGAATTAAATGAGAAATCAATAACAGAAAGATAACTGGAGAATTCCCAAAATCTGTGGAGATTAAACAACAGATTTCTAAATAATAAATGGGTCAAAGACTAAATGAAAAAATATTTTGAACTGAATGAAAATGAAAATACCACTTATCAAAACTGATAAAATGTAGCAAAAGCAGTGCTTAGAGGGAAATGTATAGCATTGAATGTCTATATTAGACAAGAAGAAAGATCTAAAATCAATAGCTTAAGTTTTCACCTAGCAAAATAAGAGTAAATTCAATCCAAAAGTAAGCAACAGAAAAGAAATAATAAGAATAAAGCAGAGCCAGGCACCATGGCTCACGCCAGTAATCCCATAACTTTGGGAGGCCAAGGTGGGTAGATTACCTGAGGTCAGGAGTTCAAGAATTAAAGCTGAAATCAATACAATTGAAAAGCTGTACAGCTTTTTTTTTTCTTTTGGAGACGGAGTCCACACTGGATTGCAGTGGCACGATCTCAGCTCACTGCAACTTCCATCTCCCAGCTCAAGTGATTCTTGTGCCTCAGCGCCTCTGAGTAGCTGGGATTATGAGTGTGGGTCACCACGCCTGGCTAATTTTTTGTATTTTTAGTAGAGGCAGGTTTTGCCATGTTGGCCAGGCTGTTCTTGAACTCTTGGCCTCAAGTGATCCACCCTTCTTGGGCTCTCAAAGTGCCAGATTACAGGCATGAGCCACCACGCCCAGACAACAATTGACATCCTTTTAAAATTGAGTCTTCCAAACAAAGAACACGTTATATTCCTCTATTTATTTAGGTTGTCTTTATTTCAATAATATTTTATTTGTTGGATTTATTACCATGTATTTGATGTTTTTGAAATAATAAAAAATGATGTTTTTAAATGCTTATTTTCTATTTGTTGCTGGTATAAAGAACTAAAGTTGACTTTCCATCAAGTTTAAAGAACTCATTAAATCTAATGATTTATCCGTAGCTTATTTTGCATTTTTAGATTTAAAATCATATTACCTGAAGTTAATGACACTTCCATTGTTTTGTTTCCAATATTTAATCAATTTTTGATTTTTTGCTTTATTGCACTGGCTAGTTCAATATTGAATGAAAAGCAGGTATCCTTTTATTATTCAAGGGAAATCTCAACATTTCACTAAGTATATGGTTACTGTAGATCTTTTGTAGGTGCTATTTATCATATTATGTAAGTTTTCTATTATCCCTAGTTTTTAAAGAGTTGTATCATATAGTGTATAGATTTGTAATCAGACACTCTGCTTACTGCCAATTATTTTAATTTATTTAAAAATAGTAACAATTTTTGTTTGTTTTTAGGCAGGGTCTCACCCTGTCACCCAGATTGGTGTGCAGTAGCACAATCTTGGTTGTCTGCTGCCTTGACCTCCTGGGCTTGAGTGAGCCTCCTGCCTTGGTCTCCTCAGTAGCTGAGACTGCAGATATGTTACCATACCTGGCTATTTATTTATTTATTTATTTATTGAGACAAAATCTTGCTCTGTCACCCAGGCTGGAGTGCAGTGGCACCATCTCGGCTCACTACAACCTCTGCCTCCCAGGTTCAAGTAATTCTTGTGTCTCAGCCTCCCAAGTAGCTGGGAATACAGGTGTGTACCACCATGCCAGGCTAATTTTTGTATTTTTTTGTCGAGATGGGTTTCACTATGTTTGCCAGTCTGGTCTTGAACTCCTGGACTCAAGTGATCTGCCCACCTCAGCCTCCCAAAATGCTAGGATTACAGGTGTGAACCACCATGCCTAGCCTTAATTTTTTAATTTATTTTATTTTATTTTATTTTTTTGAGATGAAGTTTCGCTCTTTTTGCCCAGGCTAGAGTGCAATGGTGTGATCTTGGCTCACTGCAACCTCTACTTCCTGGGTTCAAGTGATTCTCCTGCCTTAGCTTCCAAAGTAGCTGGGATTACAGGTGCACACCACCATGCCCTGCTAATTTTGTATTTTTAGTAGAGGCAGGGTTTCATCATGTTGGCCAGGCTGGTCCTGAACTCCTGACCTCCATTAATACACTCACCTCAGTCTCCCGAAGTTCTGGGATTATAGGTATGAGCCACTGCATCCCGCCCACGATCTGTTTTTATTTTATTTATTTATTTATTTATTTTGAGATGGAGTCTTGTTCCCTTGCCCAGGCTGGAGTGCAATGGCACTGCACTCTGCAACCTCCGCCTCTCTGGTTCAAGCAATTCTCCTGCCTCAGCCTCCTGAGTAGCTGGGACTACAGGCACACACCACCACACCTAAATAATTTTTGTACCTTTTGTAGAGACGGGATTTCACCATTTTGGCCAGGCTGGTCTTGAACTCCTGACCTCGTGATTTGCCCACCTCAGCCTCCCAAAGTGCTGGGATTATAGGTGTGAGCCACCGACCCCAGCCAATCTGTTATTCTTAATAGGTAAATTAATCTGCTTTCCAGTTGACATTTTTCATCCCTAATTAATGTAGCAAGCCATGTTTGAAAATATCTCCAACTTTAAGTTCAGGGAACATCTGTTACGTGTTTGATTTTGCCTACATAGCAGCACAGCTGGCTAAATAGGTGATGAAAGGCACACAATGGGAGGTGGCAACAAGAAGTGCTGATTGCAATTTGAAAGTGTGTATCCAGAGTAACACATTACTTTTGAAAATATATCATCCGGGCTAAGCATATTAATTATTCAGATGTCATCTCAGATGTAGTACTTGTCAAAAACAAAGAGTGCTGTGTTCCCAAAACACGTCACACTCAGTGCACCTAGTATCAGCAGCTGTTTATGTTCATTCTAAATTACTTCAGTGCTTCAACTTATGCCTTTTCTATTTAATATGCATAGCCTTAGGTGAGTTATTCATTGCATAAACATATCTAGGGACTGATAATAATTTATTTTATGCTCCAATATGTTGTAGTATAGATAATGCTGAATCTGGTCTTTCATTTCATTAGCATTTTTTTTCTGGTGGAGTTTCTAAAGGATTCCTCCTCCTCCTCCTCCTCCTCTTTCTTCTTCTTTTCTCTCTCTCTCTCTCTCTCTCTCTCTCTCTCTCTCTCCACTGCTTCCTCTTTTCCCCATGTCTCTCACACACTATTGATTGATTAAGATGGAGTTTTGCTCTGTCACCCAGGTTGCAGTACAGTGGCACAGTCTCTGCTCACTGCAACCTCTGTCTCTCAGGTTCAAGCAATTCTCTTGCCTCAGCCTCCTGAGTAACTGGGATTATAGGCATACGCCACCATGCCTGGACAATTTTTTTTTTTTTTGAGACGAAGTCTTGCTCTGTTGCCCAGGCTGGAGTGCAATGGCGCAATCTCGGCTCACTGCAACCTCCGCGTCTCGGATTCAAGCAATTCTCCTGCCTCAGCCTCCCGAGTAGCTGAGATTACAGGCACGTGACACCACACCCAGCTAATTTTTTATTTTTAGTAGAGATGGGGTTTCACCATGTTGGCCAGGCTGGTCTCGAACTCCTGACCTCAGGTGATCCTCCCACCTCAGCCTCCCAAAGTGCTGGGAATATAGGTGTGAGCCACTGTGCCCGGCTGCCTGGCCAATTTTTTATACTTTTAGTAGAGGCAGGGTTTTGCCATGTTGGCCAGGCTGGTCTCGAACTCCTGACCTCAAGAGATCTTCCTGCCTCGGACTCCCAAAGTGCTGGGATGATAGGCGTAAGCCACCATGCCTGGCCTACACCAATTATTATATTTCCTTCTCAGAGATTTAATCATTATTTTAACATAACATAACTTGGAAGTATATTTTCTAGTTACTTACATTCATGACCGAAGTTTTTCGTAAGATAACACAGGCGCTTTTCTTTCTGAGATACAAATGTGCTGATGGAAGCCTCTCAAGGAAAATTCTACGTAATCCCACCCAGTGAGCACCTCCCTCAACCTGTGCGTCCTTCTGGCTCCACTTCCTCTGATATTGAGGAAGACCTAGGTACTCCTAGCCTCAGCAACCCCTGCCTCTCCCTCTTCAGTGTACTCTGACAAAGATTCCCTAAATTCCTCCCACTCTTTCCATCCCAATCCAGGTCAAGGCCAAGAGAAATAAAGTCCAGAGAAAATATTCCCCGATTCCCTAGTTGAAAAAGCAGGTGAGGAATGCATACAGAAACATTACATTGGATGCAGATATTTCTCATCCAGACTGATATCAGTCTTTAAAGTTAGACTGGATGTGGTGGTGCATGACTGTAGTCCCAGCTACTTGGGAGGCTGAGGTGAAAGAACTGCTTGAGCCCAGGAGTTTGAGCCAGCCTGAACGACATAGTGGCTGTCTCAAAAGCAAACAAACAAATGCATCGAGCTACATCAATGTTACACTTCAACAAAAGTTAAAAAATACGTTAGATTCATCAAAGACCATTGGCCATTTAGACCTTCCTCCTAGCTTTAGAACTAAGTGTGTGTTTACTATTTAGATTCCTAAATAGTTGTAAATATAATTTTTCTTTAAATATTTTCTAGGAAAGAAAGTTTATTGCTTTCATCAGCAACCAATATCAGAGCTTAATGGTTCTTAATGATTCTACTGTTTTCATCAGAGATAATTATTTTCATGAAACACTTGAATCTGCATTCCAATGTAAGCATGTGTAAGAGTCAGTTTCTTTCACAGGTTGTCAACCCTGGCTGCACTTGAGGAGCCTTTAGAAAATACTATTATAATGCCTAGGATTGTGCCAAAAAGACATTAGAAAAAACAAGACAGATAACAAATATAAAGACTGGTGAAAGTATAATTATAAGTACCAAAGCAAATAAACATAAAGATAAATGTCTGGGGATGGGAGGTGGGTTATCTATGAAGATAACGAACTACTCAACAAGAGGAAAACTTTGGAAAAGAACACAGCTAGAGAGAAGGAGGAGACAAAATGAAATTGGATTTGACTGACCAAAGACTGAGACCTTGATCCACTGGTCAGCGCTACCCAAGGCTGGGGGTTAAGAGCAACCTCTGATAATGTGCAAGAGGCTGCAGATATTTCATTATCACAAAGTAAACCTCTGGGGAGAGTTTAGGACAACAGTTAAGAATAACCAAACAATTAGTGACAATATTTGAGAAGAAATAATAATAGCTAACACTTAGTAGGCAGTATTCCAAGTATTTTACATACATGAAATCATTTAACCCTGAAAAATAACCCTACAATGTAGTCTAGGATAACATTGATTTTGCAGATGAAGGGCTCCACAATATACCACCCCCAAATATACTACTTTGGCATAGGTATTACTTTGGGCTGAAAGCAATTGAAAAATGACAGATGCAGGAAGAGACTCTGCCCTTCCTCCCTCTGCCTAAAAGCAGGGCATACGTTTTCTTTTGTGAAGGTGGCATAAATCTTCCCCAGAACTCCTGTACCAAGATGAAGAGAAAAACCTTTATAATCAAACAGAGAATTAGCACTGAGATAAGTTTGCAGAAACAAACCTTGCTCAAATAACTCTTATCTTTCATTTGTTTCCTCCATATATTTCCTAGTCATTTTCCCACAATTTTCTGCCCCTAGAAGTCAAAACTTCCTTTCCTTTATCTAGTCACTTCTCCACAATTTATCATTTGTTAAAATGATATAAAAACTCCTTAGTGTAGCACACACCTGTAAAACTCCCAGTGGCACACACCTGTAATCTCAGCACCTTGGGAGGCTGAGGTTGTAAGGTTTATTGCCAAGTTTAAAATGAGGAAACTGAGACCAGTGTAAGAAAATGAAAATCCAATTTATTCGGCTCCCAGGCAAGGTTCCAAGGTCCAGGGGAAAGGGGCCAGGGAAGTCACGCACCAACTTCCTGGGGGTGGGGTTTTTATGGCTAGAAGGAACGAGCAACAGCTGTGTGCTCTGATTAACTCCAGGGGAGGGGGATTGAGACGGGGCAGGCCGCTATTGGTTGGCAGGTTGTTGGGTGGGTTTTCCGGTGGGAGAGCCGGCCAGGAGCCTTGCATCTGCTGGAGCCTTTTCCAGGGGAGCCATGCGGCAGAGCTAGGTGCGAGTGCAGAGCCTGGTGCCGGGTGCAGAGGTGGGTGTGTGCAGAGGTGGGTGTGTCCAACCTCCCGGCGAGGCAACCGGCCTTACAGAGATGGGACAATCACTTGAGGCCAGGAGTTTGATACCAGCCTGGGCAACATAGTGAGATCTTGTCTCTAGAAAAAATAAAACACAATAAGTGAAAAAAAAATAATTTGCCATTTGATTGAGACTTCAACTCTCATTCTCTCAATACCACCATTTGCTTTCTTTTATTGTGGATGGGCTGATTTTGTCTTCACTAACCAGTCAGAGCTTACATTGGAGAATTATCCCTTCACTCCTTACTCTGAAAGTCTTACTCCTAAGACTTTCTGATTGAGTGGCTTCATACTCACATTTGTTCTTCTCACTCTGTAGGAAAACCAGGACACCTTATAACGGAAAAGGACTGCATTGTCTAGGATGCAATAAGGAAGCTTTTTAGTCATCTTAATCACCTTGGTTTCTTTGGCTTGACCCATACTCACACTCCCCAAATTTCTGATCCTTCCTCCTCCTTGTCTACAGAGCTATCTGATTAAAGGAGATAATGATCCTCCAGTCCCCCTCCAGGAACCCAGTTTCTAGAAATAAGTGACTGACATTCAAGTACCCGAGACATTAGGAAGATGAGCTCTGGCATTAGATTGCCTGGGTTCAAATCCTAGTGTCTTCTATAATGTTAAACAAGTGTTATTTATATTCAATAATTGAAGAGAAGATACAAGGAAACATTATGAGAACATGCTACAACTTAGAACATACATATTGTTTCTAGATTTTACATGAGATATAGTCACTTATTCATTTTAGTTTGCATTTGATATATTTTATTTTATACCTTTTGCATATAGGTGATTGCATATAGAACAATTCACACACTGGGATAAAAGAGAATGCATAGATACTATCTTTAGAGATTGATCCAAGATGGCCGACCACTAACAGCTCAGGATTGTAGCTCCCAGTGAAAGCCCAGAGAACGAGACGACGCCACACTTTTAGACAAAATTTCGTCACTCACCGATCAGCCGATTCCCAGTGGAGGAGCCCCACGGGTCGCCAGCGCGACTCTTGTGGCCGCCGCAGCGCTTTTGCCGGCGTCTCGGCACAGCAGCTCTTCATGCAGAGCCAACGGGACTGCTTCCCCTACTGACCGGAGTTTGGAACTCCGGGAAGTCAGCCGATTGTTGCGGACTCAAGAGGGAAGCCGGACCAGAGATTCCCGGGCAGAAGAGCACCATCAGTCTTACCGCTGCTATTTAGGCTGCCACAGTGGGTTGCTCGGATCCCAACACTGGGAATCAATAAGTCGGACGTCGACTCAGAAAACTAATTAGAAAGGCGGTTCATCTACAATGAAGGGAAAAAAACAGCCTAAGAAGGCCGAGTATACTCAAAATCAGAACCCATCAGCAACGGAACAAGCCCTGATGGAAAAGGACTCATCAGCAACCGAACAAGCCCTGATGGAAAAGGACTCATCAGTAATGGAACAAGCCCTGATGGAAAAGGACTGTGTTCCATTACCTGAAGTAGGCTTTAAAAGGTGGATGATAAGAAACTTCTGGGAGTTAAAGGAACTTGTTCTAACCCAATGTAAAGAAACTAAGAACTTGGAAAAAAGGTTAGATGAAATGTTGAAAAGAATAGACAATATAGAGAGGAATACAAATGAACTTATGGAGTTGAAAAATACAACACGAGAACTTAGTGAAATATGTACAAGCTTAAACAGCCGAATGGATCAAGCAGAAGAAAGGGTATCAGAGGTCGAAGATCAACTTAATGAAACAAAACAACAAGACAAGAATAGAGAAAAAAGGATAAAAAGGAATGAGCAAAGTCTCCAAGCAATATGGGACTATGTGAAAAGACCTAATATACGCTTGATTGGTGTACCTGAATGTGACGGAGAGAATGAATTCAAGCTGGAAAATACTCTCCAGGACATTATCCAGGAAAATTTTCCTAATTTAGCAAAGCAGGACACTATTCAACCCCAGGCAATACAGAGAACACCACAAAGATATTCCTCAAGAAGACCAACCCCAAGGCACATAATCGTTAGATTCACCAAGATCGAAACAAAGGAGAAAATATTAAGGGCAGCCAGAGAGAAAGATCAAGTTACCCATAAAGGTAAGCCTATTAGGCTTACAGCAGATCTCTCAATGGAAACCCTACAAGCTAGAAGAGAGTGGGGGCCAATATTCAATATACTTAATCAACAGAACTTTCAGCCCAGAATTTCATATCCTGCCAATTTAAGCTTTACATTTGAAGGAAAAATAAAATTTTTTAGGAACAAGCAAGTACTCAGAGATTTTATTACCACCAGGCCTGCTTTACAAGAACTTCTAAAAGAAGCACTATACACAGAAAGGAACAACCAGTATGACCCTTTCTAAAAATACACCAAAAAGTAAAGAGCATTAACATAAAGAAGAATTTTTATCAACAAAAGGACAAAATAGCCAGTTAATATCAAACGGCAGCAACCCTAAATTTAAATCGACCAAATCTCCCAGTCAAAAGATACAGACAAAATCTAACGGTATATCCAAAGATATACATAGACTCAAAGTAAAGGGTTGGAAAAAAAAAACGTACCAACCAAATGGAGAGCAAAAATAAATAAATAAAAAGCAGGAGTTGCAATTTTCACATTTGACAAAATAGATTTCAAAGCTACAAGGATAAAAGGATTAATGTAATAATAAGAGATCTTAACGCCCAGATACATAAGACCCATAATGAGATATAGATTCAACGAGACAGAAAATTGATAACGATATCCGGGACTGGAACTAAGATCCAGAACAAATAAACTCAATAGAGCTCTCCATTTTAAACACACAAAATATACATTATCCACAAAATCTAACGATATATCTAAAGATATACAAAGACTCAAAACAAGGGGATGGAAAAAAACTCACCAACCAAATGGAGAGCAAAAATAAATAAATAAAAAGCAGGAGTTGCAATTCTCACACTTAATAAAATAGATTTCAAAGCTACAAGGATGCAAGGGTAAAAGGATTAATGCAACAATAAGAGATCTTAACACCCAGATACATAAGACACATAATGAGATTTAGATTCAACGAGACAACAAATTGATAACGATATCCAGGACTTGAACTCAGAGTCAGAACAAATAAACACAATAGAGGTCTCCATTTTAAACACATAAAATATGCATTAACCACTTTAAACACTCAAAATATTGATCGGCCATTATTGAAACCCATTTTAGGAATGAAGTAATATTCCTTTTTCCCTCTTTTTCTTTTTTTCCCCTTCTTCTTCTCTTTTTCCCTCAAAAAAAAAAAAAAAAAAAAAAAGAGAATGCATAGAGTTTTTAGCTTTTGTTGTGAATCCTTTAGGTAATTTGAACTAAGTAGGAAAATGAAAAACATGAAATTTTTTTTCTAGTTTATAAAAGAGCACAGGCTAAAATAACATTAATTTTGAAAGTAGAAAATTTAATTTTGCCTACAGTATAATTAAAACTGAGAACAGTTTGATTTATGATGACATTGAAATTATGAGTGAAATTTTCTTTTATTTCAATTTATGTTCAGGCTGTTATGGCTATTATGTACAATAAATGAATAAAATCGACCTATTGTAAAAAAAACTATATTATAATGTATATGTAAATTAAAAGATTCTTTTCAATTAGCTCCATGTTTAAAAGCATTAAAAGCTAATATAATGTCTCAACATTTTTGTAATTGCATCTGAGGTTATAATTATCAGAGAATTGGTTATTAACATAGATAAAATTAGTGCAGTAAAAGTCTTATTGGTTGTCAACCATGAGAAAGATACTTTATTATCTAAAGTGAATAATAAAAAATTTTAATATAGTTGCATTACATAGAATACATTAGTAGTAAATTCTCAATTAGTAGAAAATAAATCTACAATAGAGTTTCCTTTGGTTGATCTCTTTCAGGAGAAACAGGAAAAATCAATTACATACATATACTTTGTGTCTATACTCCCAAACTTTCAGTGTTTGGCTTTGCTAGAGATTTGGGTCCATTATTCTATCTCAATCTGTAAAATTTTCTATGAGGATTGAAATTAAAGGTCAATACTGAAACTGTAAAACTCCTAGAAGAAAACATAGAGGAAAATCTCCTTGACATTGTCACGGGCAATGATTGTTTGGATATAAAGTAGTCCCCACTCATCTGTGGAAGATGTTCAAAGACTCCCAGTGATGTAGGATTTTTCTGCTCCTTAGCTCAGCTAGACCCAGGTTCTTGTCTCACGACCAGGAAAAATTAAGCATGCAGACCTTGAAGAGCAAAAGGAGTAGAATTTATTAACCAAAAGGAAAGTTCTCAGCAAAGAATGGGATCCTGGAAGCAGGTTCTCAGTTGCCCACCTTCACAGTTGAATACAATGGCTTTTTTAATCCAAACTCATGGGGCTGGGTTCCCTATTTGTATAAGGCGTGAATTCCTGGTGGCTCCACCCTGTCCTTCCAGTGTGCATGGGCGGCCTTAGTCTGAGCCACTCTATTGGCTTATTGATTTATTTCCCCTTACTGCATGTGTATCAAGGAATGGAATTTTCCACTGCAGGCATGTTTAGACAAGCCCCCTGTGCAGGTTCCCTTATCTGCATAAAATGTCTGGTATAAATACTTGTGGGGCAGGTTAGAGATTCTGTGGGGGCCCTTCCCTTCCTGTCTTCCTAAAGTAAGCTAGCTAACTCCTTTTACCCGTGGATGCCTGAAACCATGGATAGTACGAAACCCAATTGTCATAAACAGGAACACATTTCTGTTATGTATTTCACAGATAAATTTAATGACTTTTCTATCTTAGTTAAGCACTTATCACATGTTGGCTGTAACTTTTGCAGTTTGAGATGTGATTTGTTCTTACCATAGATCTTAGCAACCTCAGCATGCAATTTTTTTTTTTTTCTTCTCTTATTAGGTTGAGAACTTCCATCTTTTCAGTTAAGGAAATACTTTATTGTCGCTCTTTGGCATATCTGAATTGTCAGCATCACTCCTCTTGTACTTTGGTCCTTCTTTTTTTTTGAGATGGAATCTTGCTCTGTTGCCCAGGTTGAAGTGCAGTGACGCAATGCCAGCTCACTGCAACCTCCAGTCCCGGGTTCAAGCAATTCTCATGCCTCAGTCTCCCAAGTAGGTGGGATTGCAGGCATGCACCACCATGTCAGCATAATTTTTTTTTGTATTTTTTTATTAGAGATGGGGTTTCACCATATTCAGGAGTCTGACTTGAACTCCTGACTTCAGGTGATCTGCCCGCCTCAGCCTCCCAAAGCTTTGGTCCATTTTTAAGTAAAATAAGGGTGACTTGAGCAAAGCACTGTGATATAACAATAGTACATCTGATAACTGAGAAGGCTACTAAGTGACATTGGGATGGGTCACATAGCATGAATCGGTTGTACAAAGGGACGATTTATGACCTGGGTGGGACAGCACAAGATTTCATTATGCTACTCAGAACAGTATACAATTTAAAACTTATGAATTGTGCAACTCTGGAATTTTCCATTTAGTATGTTTGGACCCCAGTTGACCATGGGTAACCGAACGAAAAAAGAAACAACAGATAAAGAGGGACTACGTTAACACCAAAAGCCCTGGTAAACAAAAGCGAAAATAAACAAGTGGGATGACATCAAACGAAAAAGTCGCTGCACAGCAAAGAAAACAATCAGCAAAATGAAAAGACAACCTATGGATTGGGAAAAAAAATATTTGCAAACTAAAATATTTTGGATAAGGTATTAATTGCCAAAACACATATAGAACTCCTACAACTCAACCACAAAACAAATAACCCGATTGAAACATGGGCAAAAGAAATGAATAGACATTTTCCCAAAGACCTACAAATGGCCAACAAGTGTATGAAGAGGTGCTCAATGCCAACAATCATCAGAGAGATGCAATTCAGAACCACGATAAGGTATCACCTCATACCTGTTAGAATAGCTATCATCAAAGAGACAAAAAAAAGTTTTGGTGAGGGTGTGAAGAACAGGAAACCCTTGACTGGGCATGGTGGCTCACCTTGTAATCTTAGCACTTCTGGAGGCTGAGGCAGGAGGATCAGTTGAGCTTGAGACTAGTCTAGGCAAGATAGTGAGATCTTGTCTCCACCAAAAAAAAAAAAAAAAAAAAAAGCTGGGTGTGGTGGTGTGTGCTTGTGGTTCCAGCTCTGCAGGAGTCTGGGGTGGGAGGATTGTTGAGGCCGGAAGATTCAGGCTGCAGCAAGCTGTAATTATGCCATTGCACTCTAACCTGGATGAGAGAGCCAGACTTTGTCAAGAAAGGAAGCAAGGAAGGAAGGAAGGAAGGAAGGGAGGGAGGGAGGGAGGGAGGGAGGGAGGGAGGGAGGAAGGAAGGAAGGAAGGAAGGAAGGAAGGAAGGAAGGAAGGAAGGAAGGAAGGAAGGAAGGAAGGAAGGAAGGGAAAGAAGGAGGGAGGGACGGAGGGAGGGAAAAGAAAATAAAGAAAGACCTGTAATCCCAGCACTTTGGGAGGCTGAGGCGGGGGGATCACGAGGTTAAGAGATGGAGACCATGGTGAAACCCCATCTCTACTAAAAAATACAAAAACAAGCTGGGTGTGGTGGCATGTGCCTGTGGTCCCAGCTACTCCGGAGGCTGAGGCAGGAGAATTGCTTGAACTCAGGAGACGAGTTTGCACTGAACTGAGATTACACCACTGCACTCCAGCCTGGCGCCTGGCAACAGAGCAAGACTCTGTCTCAAAAAAAAAAAAAAAAAAAAAAAAAAAGGAAAAGAACATAAAGAAAGAAAGAAAAAGAGAGAAAAGGAAATCCTTGTATGCTGTTGGTGGATATGTAAATTGGTATGGCCATTATGGAAAACAGTGCAGAAGTTCCTCCAAAAAATTAAAAATAGAACTACTGTGTGATCCAGCAATTCTTCTTCTGAATCTGTGCCCAAAGGAGACAAAATTAGTACTTCAAGGAGGTATCTGCGCTCTCATGTTCATTCAACATTGATCACGATAGCCAAGATGTGGAATCAACCTAAGTGTCCATTGACAGATGAATGGAAAAAGGAATTGTGGTATATAGACACAGTAGGATATTATTCAGCCTTAAAAAAGAAGTAGATCCTGCCTTTTGTTTGTTTGTTTTTTGAGGTGGAGTCTTGCTCTGTTGCCCAGGATGGAGTGCAGTGGCACAATCTCAGCTCACGGCAGCCTCCGCCTCCTGGGTTCAAGCAATTCTCCTGTCTCACCCTCCCAAGTAGCTAAGATTACAGGAGTGCGCCACTACCCCTGGCTAAATTTTGCATTTTTAGTGAAGATGGAGTTTCACCATGCTGGCCAGGCTGGTCTCAAACTCCACCCTCCTAGGCCTCCCGAAGTGCTGGGATTACAGGTGTGAGCCGCTGTGCCCAGCCAGATCCTGCCATTTTTAATAACATGGATGAACCTAGAGGACACTATGCTAAGTGAAATAAGCCAGACACAGAAAGAAAAATACTGTATGATCTCACTTATATGTGAACTCTAAAGAAGTTGAATATATAGAAACAAAGTAGAATGGAATGGGTGGATGTTGTTCGAAGGGTACAAGGTTGCAGTTAGGATGAATCAGTCTAGAGCTCTAACAAACAGCATGATGAGTTCAGTTAATAATGTGGTATAACTGATCACTCTGTTGTATTAATGTAATCACTCTGTATAGTCAGTAACACTCTATTGGGAATTTACTAAGGGTAGGTTTCGGGTGCTCTTACTGCACACACACAGAAGGTAACTATGTGAAGAGATGGATTCTGTATTAGTCCGTTCTTGCTCTGCTATAAAGAAATACCTGAGACTGGGTAATTTATAAAGAAAAGAAGTTTAATTGGCTCACAGCTCTGCAGGCTGTACAGGAAGCATAGTGGTTTCTGTTTCTGGAGAGGCCTCAGGAAGCTTCCTATCATGTCAGAAGGCAAATGGGGAGCAAGATGTCTCACATGGTGGGAGCAGGAGCAAGAGAGAGAGTGAGGGCTGCACACTTTTAAACAACCGGATCTCTCGAGAACTCACTCACTACCATGAGAATGGCACCGAGGGGATGGTGCTAATCCACTCATGAGAATCTACCCTCATGATCCAACCACCTCCCACCAGGCCCCATCTCCAACATTGAGGATTATAATACAATATAAGATTTGGTGGGGACACAGATCCAAACCATATCAGATATGTAATTTGCTTGACTGTAGCAACCACTCACTGTATGTATGTATGTATATCAAAACCTCATGTTGTGTACCTTAAATATATACAATTTTTATGAAGAAAAATAAAAAAGAAATTAAAGGTCAATACTAAGTTAAATAAACAAACAAACCAGTTAAAAACACTTCATGTCCCCAAGGGGAATAGTAATTATTTGTTCTCAGTAGAAATTAATGATGCATAGTAAGATAATCAGAACCACAGAACCCCAACAGCATCTTGTCTGACATGGAGTGAGTGAAGATGAGAATTTTAGATGCAGCCTGTGGGCTCTGCATGATGTTTCTTCCTTTGAATCATGTCACATTGCTTGGGCCAATTTAGTTCAGACAACATTTACAGATCCCCTGCCTGAGACTAGGTACTGTGCCAGGAGCTAGAGACTCCAAGATTGTCAAAATTGATCCCTTCCCCTCTCCCTCCCCCCACCGCCCTGCATACAGCAATGATATTTAGTTTGCGTAGCTATTTATACTGTGAGGTATCACAAAAGCACATTGTGTGATGTGAAATACAAATGTATACACTTAATAACTACAAAGCAAATACAAGTATAACCATTCAACTAGGAAAAGAAAAAACACAAACAGTAGTGTAATCATCCTCCAAAGTCAGAAATAAGACAATGGTAACACCCCTAAGTATCCAACACCTTTGTTAACTTTTCCCCATGACATCCCCTTTCATCACCCCCAGAGCTAACTTCTCTCCTGATTTTAAAGTAATTGCTTCTTTTTCTCTCTAGCTATCTAAAAAAGTATGGATACATACTTTTCTTTTTTTTGAGAGAGTCTCACTGTCACCCAGGCTGGAGCACAGTGGTGCAATCACTATTCACTGCAACCTCACTTCCCTGGTTCAAGGGATTCTCATGCTTCAGCCTCCCAGGTAGTGAGGATTACAGGCGTGCACGACCATACCTGGCTAATTTTTGTATTTTTCGTAGAGACAGGGTTTCACCATGTTGACCAGGCTAGTCTCGAACTCCTGACCTCAGGTGATCCTCCTGCTTTGGCCTCCCAAGGTGCTGGAATTATTGGCGTGAGCCACCACACCCAGCCTATGGATACATACTTTCTATGTATGCATCCCTTAAATAATACAGCTTAGTTTTGCTTGCTTTTGAATTTTATGTAGATGCAATCATACCGTCCATGTTCTTTTGTATCCTGTTTCTGTTGTGCAACATTCTAAGAGCCTGTTGCTCCATGTAGCTGAGAGCTTATCCATCTTGATTGCTGCGTATCACCATTTATTTATCCATTCTACTTACTGAGCCACAGAGTTTCTCCAGAGGCCAAGAACCTCCAGGACTGTCCTCACAGTTGATGTCCTGCTTGCTGATGTGCTTCAACCCACTAGCTTGCAGGTCCTTTTCTTCCAGTCAACCCAGTCAGCCTGCTACATACCTCTATAGTCCTTGATGTTGTCTCAACCAAAAAGGAAAACATTCAGGAATCCTGAAAGCCTTTTATTCCAAAAATGATTCAGTAAAAATATGTGATCTTTCTAACAACAGTTTTCTGTCCTCATTTTATTCAAGGTGCCTGCATAATTTAAATTCTGTTGGTAATGAGAATGGCAAGTTATCTAAAGATAGTCAACACTATCTACCTTAACGTTTTTCTTATTTCTAGTTCTTTCACTTGGAGCTATATACATTTTCTGATTTCAATAGAGGCTTTTCTCTCTTCAGAACAAAGCCCACATCATTTTCTTTAAAGTTAATATTAATATGAAATTCAAATCCATTCATATGGTAATTCCATCATTCAAATTTATGGCTGTAATTGAGAATCTTACATTGTTTGATCTAAGGATAATAAAAATGAATAGAGCTATGGTCAGATCAAAGTGAGTTTTCAACACATGCAACACCAAAAGTAAATGAGGTAATTTGATACTGTCTAACATAATATTCAATATTCATGGAATATTTCCCTCAATTTCTTCAGACACAGTTATTCTTCCCTATGAAGGACAAATATGAATAAAGAAACCACCATAGATGCTACTGCCTATCAATGTTTACACCTGGAGATTCTTAACCACCTGTGAACTACATTTAAAAGACATTCATTGATTCGCTTATTCTATAATCATTTATAGACTGACTGTTAGGAGCCATGTTAAGCACTAAAAATACAAAAGTAAATCAAAACAAGACAAAAAATGATTTGTCCCCTATTGATTATTTGGATGGCAAAGAGTTGGAAAGAGACTTCGGAAAGAAGCAGGACATCAACTAAAATTACTAAGTAGTGAAGTACATGCTATGACAGAGCTAAACCCAGCATGCAAGAGAGAGAGGGGAGGATAAGAATATGGCAATGATAGGGGGAATTTGGGATCATTTCCTAGAGCAGCTGAATCTGAAGAACAGTAAGAACCAGGCAAAAGGAGATGGCAAAGACATTTCAAACAGAAGAGGGCAGAAAATGCAAAGATCTAGAAATGAGAAAGAGCATGGTATGGTCCCGGAATTGCAAGTGGCTTGATGAAACTAGCTTGGAATGAGAGGTGGAGAGTGGTAAGAGATAAAGGTCGAGAAGTGAATTGGTACCACATCATAGGAGACCTGTAGGCAATTGCAGTGGGTTGAATATTCTCCCTCCAAAATTCATGTCCCCTTGAAATCTCAGAATGTGACCTTATTTGGAAATAGAGTCTTTGCAGATGTAATTAGTTGAGAATCTCAAAATAGAATTATCCTAAGGTGGGTCCTAAATTTGTTTTTATAAGAAGAAAAGACTCAGGCAGGATGTGATGGTTCATGCCTGTAATCCCAGCACTCTTTTAGGAGACCGAGGTGGGAGAATCACTTGAGGTCAGGCATTTGAGATCAGCCTGGCCAACGTGGTGAAGTTCCATCTCTACTAAAAATACAAAAAGTAGCTAGGCATGATGGCGAGCACCTATAATTCCAGCTACTCTGGAGGCTGAGGCAGAAGAATCGATTGAACCTGGGAGTCGCACGTTGCAGTGAGCCAAGATCATGCCACTGCAGTCCAGCCTGGGAGACAGAGTGAGACTCCATCTCAAAAAAAAAAAAAAACTCAAAGAGACACAGAGAAGGCTATGTTAAGACTGCATCAGAGATTAGAGCAATGCAGCTACAAGACAAAGAACACCAAGGATTTCAGGAAGCCACCAGAAACTAGGAAGAGCAAGGAAGGAGTCTTCCCCAGAGTCTTCAGAGAGAGGATGGCTCTGACAACTGCCTTGATTTCAGACTTCTAGCCTCCAGAACGGTGAAGGAATAAATATCTCTTATGTTGTCCCTGTTCATGGTAGTTTGTTATGTTAGCCCTCAGAAACCAATACAATCACATTAAGGGGGTTGAACAGATTTGCAGATACCTGCATATCCTATGACATGTCCTAGTCTTTTAAGCAAAAAAGTGACATTGAATAGGTACTTTCTTTTTTCTTTCTTCTTTCTTTCCTTCCTTCCTTTCTTTCTTTCTCTCTCTCTTTCTTTCTTTCTTCTTTCTTTTCTTTCTCTCTTTCTTTCTTCTTTCTTTTCTTTTCTTTTTCTCTTTCTTCTTTTTTTTTTGAGACAGCCTTGCTCTATTTCCCAGGCTGGAGTACAGTGGGATGATCTCGGCTCACTGCAACATCTGCCTCCCAGGTTCAAGTCATGCTCGTGCCTCAACCTCCCAAGTAGCTGGGATTACAGGGGTGTGCCACTTTGCGCAGCTACTTTTTGTATTTTTAAGAGAGATGGGGTTTCTCCATGTTAGCCAGACTGGTCTGGAACTCCTGACCTCAGGTGATTCACATGCTTTGGCCTCCCAAAATGCTGGGATTATGGTGTGAGCCACCATGCTTGGCCGAAATGGGTAGTTTAGAGAGGTAATTTTGAGGCAGGGCATGCTAGTTCACACCTGTAACCTCAGCACTTTGGGAGGTGGAAGCAGGAGGACTGCTTGAGTCCAGGAGTTTGAGACCCAACTGGGCAACATAGTGAGACTCCATCTTTACAGGGAGCTTTAAAAAAATTATCCAGGTGTGGTAGCAGCACCTATAGTCCTAGCTACTTGTGAGGCTGAGGCAGCAGGATTGCTTGAGCCCAGGTGCTTGTGGTGGCAGTGGACTATAACGGCACCACTGCACTCCAGCCTGGGTGACAGAGCAAGAACCCGTTTCTAAAAGTAAAAAATAAAACACAAAGTCACCATTTTGCAAACTCTGATGAAACATGGGCTATAAAAAATGCTCACTAATGGCTGCTAAAGCCATTAGCTGACAGACTGGAGGGGAAATTTATGTATATATGTATTTATTTATTTAGAGACGCAGTCTCGCTCTGTTGCCCAGGCTGGAGTGCAGCGGCACAATCTCAGCTCACGGCAATCTCTGCCTCCCAGGTTCAAGTGATTCTCCTGCCTCAGCCTCCCTAGTAGCTGGGACTACAGGTGTGTGTCACCGTACCTGGTTAAATTTTTTGTATTTTTAATAGAGACAGAGTTTCACTATGTTGGCCAGGCTGGTCTCAAATTCCTGACCTCTGATTATCCACCTGCCTAGTCCTCCTGAAGTGCGGGGATTACATATGTGAGCTACCGTGTCCGGCTGGGAGGAGAACTTCATAATGAAGTGATCAGGGGGAATATGTGAATTCATCCATCAATCTCAATATCATTATAAGTGGAACAACCAGATATTAAGAACACCATCATGTGATACAATATAAAATATATTACAACACCTATGAAAAATACTCGACAAAAGAATAATTAAATAATATTAGGCCTCTATCTTTCAGTCTACAAGAAATGAGAAGAAAAGAAGAATAAACAACTCTACAAGGAAATGATCAACCAAATTCAGAATCTGGAATGTTCTGTAGGACAAGCAAGATGATTTTCAACAAATAAATGGCATGGGAAAAAATTTTTGTACTTAAGAGGGAACTATACTGGGCAAAGTGGTGTGTGCCCTTAGTCCCAGCTACTTGTGAGACTGAGGCAGAAGGATTGCTTTAGCCTGGGAGTTCCAGGCTGCAGTGCACAATTATCTGTGAATAGCTGCTGCACTCCAGCCTGGGCAGCAGAGAGTGACCCTGTCTCTAAAAATATAAAAAACAGAGAGACAGCAACATTGTGGAAGAACTTGCCTACCCAGGTATTGGGAATATACTATAAAGCTAATATAAAATGCAATCCATATGGCACTGGTGAAGGAAGACAGTAGAAAAGTTTAGAAATAGATACAGCATAAAATGAAAATGTAATATATGGCAAAGGAGATAGTTTACATAATAAATAGTGTTGGTACAATTGGGGGAAAATAAAATTAATCTTGTATTTTATAATACTAAAAAATAAACTCTGGTTGAATCAAAGGCATAATCATAAACAATAAAATCAGAAGTGTCTGCAAGAAGACATAGGAGTCTACATGAGCCATCTAAGGGTGTGAGGGATCTTGACCCAGACTGGAAACCCAGAAGCAACAACAGAAAAGGTAAACATATTAGACTACATAAAAAACTTTTCAGACCATGTATACTGGGTCACTCCTATAATCCCAGCACTCTGGGAAGCTGAGGCAGGAGGACTGCTTGAGCCTAGGAGTTTGAGACCAGCCTGAACAATATAGGGAGACCTCATTTCTACAAAATATTTAAACATTAGCTGGGTGTTTTGGTGCATGCCTGTGATCCTAGCTACTCAGGAGGCTGAGATGGAAGCATCACTTGAGCCCAGGAGAGGAGGTTACAGTGAACCAAGATTGCTCCACTGTATTGCAGCCTGGGTGATGGAAGGGAGACCCTGTCTCAAAAAAAAAAAAAAAAAAGAGTAAAAAAGAAAAGAAAAATGAAAGCAATTGCCGGAAATATCAGAAACAGGCCAGCACAATTATTATTCAGCATTGTTTTGGAGGTTTTAGCTGAGGGAGTAAGGCAATAAAATAAAATTTAAATGTTCAAAAAGAAGACACAGAATTTGAAGATAATGTGATTACGTATCCAGAAAACATAACTCAATTTAAAAACTATTAAAACTAACAAGAGGCTGCTGAGTAATGTAGTTAAATACAAATGAGGTGAATAAAATCTATTATCTTTACACTAGGAATAACCATTTGAAAATTAAAAATGAAGAAAAACATTCGCAATAGAGACAAAAATTATAAAATGCAAGGGAAAAAATTAAATAGGGGTAGTTTTAGAAGACTAAAATTTTATTTAAAGGCATAAAAATGGAGTTTCAGATACAGCTTAATAATCGCTGGGAGGGTCAATATTATAAAAATGCCAATCCTTTAATTAACATATAAACTTAATGGACTTCCAACTGGAATCTTATCTTTTAATGAAGCTAAGCAAAATCATATTAATTAAAAATATTTGGTCAGATATAGTGGCTCATGTAACCTCAGCACTTTAGGAGGCCAAGGTGGAAGAATTGCTTCAGCCCAGCAGTTCAAGATCAGCCTGAGCAATGTGGTGAAACATTCAATATGGTGAAACACGCAATATGGTGAAACATTCCATGTGGTGAAACACTGTCTCTATTAAAAAAAAAAAATTAGCTGGGATTAGATGGTGGCATACCCTTGTAGTCCCAGCTATTCAAAGACACTGAAGCAGGAGGATTGTTTCAGCCCAGGAAGTCAAGGCTGCAGTGACTCGTGTTTACGCCATTGCACTCCAGCCTGAGTGACAGAGAGAGACCCTTTCTCAAAAAAGGTATTTAAAATTTCGTACAGAGTAATGTATGCCAGAATAATTACAAAACATTTGAATAAAGACTACGCGGGAGAATTTGTCCTATTAGAGAGTAAAACTTACGGTAAAGTATCTGTAATCAAGAGAGTAAAGGAAGAGATGAATATGTATACAGAGTCCAGAAATCATCTAAGTGTACATAGGGTACTAGTAAATTGGTGCAAAAAGAATTGTGGTAGTTGCCAATTACTGCTGTACCAATCTAATGTTAGATTTCTTTTCAGTTAAGTGGGAAAAAGACCTTTTATATAAGAAATAGTATTGGCATAATCTGCTAACAATTTAGAAGAAAGTTAAACCACTTGGAAAGAAACACAAACTTTAATATACAAATAACTAACAGTAAAATTGAAATATACTCAAAAATATCTTTCATTCCACCACTTTCCATAAAAGCACTAGGCCCAGACAATTCTTGTGATTTCTATAATACTGTCAACTTTATTAAGAAATAAATTATTGTCTTATCAAGCTGGCTCAGAAAAGTAATTTTTTAAAGTATGATATTAAGTGGATGGAAAGCTATTTGACTTATTTTGTGAGATAAATATAACATTAATGCCTAAACTGGGTATACCAGTGTATTAGTTGTCTTTTGTTGCTGGAGCAGATTACCACATACTTAGTGGCATAAAAATACACAAATCTGGGCCTTCTGCACCACCATTACCATTGACCACAGTACCTTACAAACAATGTAGGAGTTAAACAATGAAATAATATGTGTATAAAAATTAAGAGTGATGAAATTTTTATTTTGTGAATGATATTATCATTTACAGAGAAAAATGAAGATAATCAACAGGACCACCAGATACAAGATCAACAGAAAATGTAGAAGAAAATAAGATACTATTAATAATGGCAATATCCATATAGAGTAGGAGTTAAACTATAGAAACGCAGAAAAAAGTTATGGGGAAAGTACTATTTAGAATATATAGGAAACTTTGCAACAGTTGAGGAAAAACAAATCAACAATCAGAAAATCCAGTGGGCAAAACCTTAATTGTTAACAAGAAAATGAAAAGATGCTTAATTTCACTAGGAATCTTACCACATTGGCAAATGAGAATGCTACACAATAGCAAGAGCAGGAGAGGATTTGAATGAATGGGAATGCTCAAGTATTGCTGTGTAAACTGGCACAGCCCTTCCTAGTTAATTAAATATGTGTTGACAATGTACAGATAGCAATTTCACTTCTGAGAACGTAACTGCAAATTTTTCACGTGGATCTTTAAGAAAACAGGTAAAAAATGTTAATATGGAAAAAGGATTGACAGGCCATATATATACTATGATAGGTGCTTACAAAAAGGGAAAGGGGACTGGGAATGGCAATAAAGTGGGAAAATATGAAGCAAAAGAGGGGACCTGCATAAACTAGTAATGATAGTGTGTCATAAACTGGAGTATAACCGGTTCGATTCAGAACATGTGATATATAAAAATGCACATATCTCATTCTTTGACACACAATCTCACTTTAAGTAATTAAAAAAAAATTATTTTGTAGAAACAAGGTCTTGCTATGTTGCCCAGGCTGGTTTTGAACTCCTGGGCTAAAGGAATCCTCTTACCTTGGCCCCCCAAAGTACTGGGATTACAGGTGTGAGCCATCATGCCACACCTCAGTAATATTTTAATAGATACAAATGTCTTTGTATAGAAGGATATATATACAAAAATGTTTATGTACATTTTTTGTAATAGCAAAAACTAAGACTTGCCTTATCTATTCATCAACAGAAGAATGGTTGAATTACAGTATGTACATATGGAATATTATATAGCTATTGAGAAGACTTAGAAGTATTTATATTGATCTTGAAAGATATCCGTGAAACATTAAGTGAACAAAGCAATTTGCAGAGTAACGGGTATAGCATTATCCTATTTATGTAAATAAATAAATACATAAGAAAGGGAAGAAAATTCCAATATGTGTGTATTTTTGTATTGGTCAATGTCTAGTCACAAGAGAGAAATCATATCAATTATTTGAATGGAGAAAATATAGAGACTTCTAAGATGAGGGTTCCACTCAGCAGGTGTTGGGGACTCAGCTTAGAGGAGGGAGCCCAAGGGCCTGGGACCAAGACAGTTGAGGAGCAGCACAGGCAGCTGGTGCTGATGTCTTTGAGTGGGGAGATAAACCTGGTTCCGCAATCCTTGGAAAAACTGCAAGCCAGATTCAGCTACTGCTAGGGGTAGTAGCTGAGGCAGCAGGAGTGAGGAAGCATTGCTCAGGTGGTACTCCTGTGATCTTTAGCAAGCCGGAAGCCAGCAAGGATCCTAGTAGGATGCCAGAGAGCAAAGGGGAAACGTGGTTTGCAGAGTCCCGATCCCAGCATCATGAAACAGGGCTGAGGGTAGAGTGGAGAGGCAAGAGCTAATAACTGACACAGAGTTTTCACAACTGTGTGAATATAAAAAAAATCCTTGAATATATAATTCTGTTTCTGTTAACACTCATTACCTCAGAAGTAAGAAGAGACTGGGAACTTAACTAAGCAATAACTCTCCCATAGTAGTTGATGGATTACCATAAGTACGTAGTATTTTTATAGTAACAATTAATAACATAACCAATGAAGCAGAAAAATAAAGAAAAATAAAAATGAATAATATACTTCCCTGTGGTGTGTATTCTGGGGAAAGAATGGCTCTAGCTCTGTACAGTGGTAGATGCCTGAGCTATCAATGCCTTGGGCGCCTCAAAAGTATCTGCTTGGGGACCAGTTTTGCACTGCAAAACACACAGCTACATTTATACATTGTCTTTTATAAATATTTCTGCAACAAATATGGGAACTCCTTGGTAATTGTTGAATCTAGATAATGAGTACATGGGGGTTCATTTTACTGTTTGTCTATTTTTGTGTAGGTTGATGTTTTTTCACAATAAATACCGAAAAAGGAATCGGATATAATCACCACATACTTTACAACCACAGCCCATGAAAGGAAGAAAACAGATGTATTTTTCCTAATTCCAAGAGAATTTGGCAATTGCTTTGTACTTTTTGAGTTTAGATTATAATAAAGATGGTTACAATGTTGATGAGGTAGTTCAGATTGAACTTTCTGTAACAATGGAGAAATACAATTTCTCAAAACAAACAAGTAAAAGAGGCACCATTGTCTCAAAATTAAGGGTTGTATAACAATAAACCACTGTAGTTAAAATTCAAGATGTAGCTGGGAAACTTCTTAAATGCACACTAGTCAGAATCAATTTCATGATGACAAGAAACATAAATCTGTAGAGAAAGGACCTTCACCCCAACCTAGCTAACGTTTACATTTTTAGTGTGCTCAAGATATCTGATTGGTTAATATGTCCATTTTTTCATCTTTATCTCTATAAGGAGCTACAATGGCCAGTTTAGTATTTTGCAACCTTAAAATGCCTGTGTCAATATCTCATCTGCCCAAGGTTCTTGTTATTGAAACATATGGCACCTCTGGTGCAACTACAATTTTAATCAAGGCTGACTTAAAGATATTTGGGGCTTACATTTTTAAAAATTTCCACTGCTCTAGGTCTGTAATTTTGAGAGTCTGTGAGCGTGGTAGGCTTGGGAAAGGCTAATGCTGTGTAAGGGGGTTGTTCACTCCTGAAGACTTGAGACATCCCTGCAAGATCATCAAAGGAGCTGGCCACAGTTGATGACGTTCCAACATGTTGTTGGGTGATGTAAATGTCAACAATATGTGTGCCAGCCAGAAGTCATGGCAGCAGGTCCCAGGCAGACTCCAGAGCCATCTCTACCTGGGGATGGAAGGCAGATTGACACCCTTCTGGCTGTGAAAACCTCTAACGCTTTTGGACAATTCAGATGAAATGTGGAGACTTCAAGAAGGAGATACTGGGGCCGGGCGTGGTGGCTCACACCTGTAATCCCAGCACTTTGGGAGGCTGAGGCAGGAGGATCATGAGGTCAGGAGATCGAGACCATCCTGGCTAACATGGTGAAACCCCGTCTCTACTAAAAATACAAAAATTAACTGCATGTGGTGGCACATGCCTGTAGTTCCAGATACTTGGGAGGCTGAGGCAAAAGAATCACTTGAACCCAGGAGGTGAAGCTTGCAGTGAGCCAAGATCGTGCCACTGCACTCCAGCCTGGGTGACAGAGTGAGACTCCATCTCAAAAAAAAAAAAAAAAAAAAAAAGTTAAAAAAAGGAGGTACTGAAATTCCAGCTAAAAAGACCTGTAGACTGAGGGCTTTGTGGTTCCAGACACCCTAGGTGTCAGAACTTCCTTCTGAATACACCTGCAAAGTAGGGTCAGTATCCTCCTCTGAGCCTAAGGAGGGGTCTATAGAGTAGGGGAGTTGAGGGTAGAAGTTTGGAACAACTGCCATGAGGAACTGGAGAAAAATCCAACAAAGCATTCACTGAAGGACTTTGGGCTTTGAGGAAGAAGTTGAGGCTGGAGAAACTTATCACCCTAAAGCAGGCTGAGATCAAGGCCTGAGGATGGATGGGTAAAGGCTGGGGTATGATGGGAGGCAAAAAGGCAAAGACGGGAGGTCCCTGATGAGACTGTGATTGAATGGATGCATCCAGGGGTCTAGGATGAGTGAAGAAAGTAGAGAAGACAGAAAGACTATGAAAGTTAGAGGGAAACACAGGGCAGTTCCTAGGAGACAGGTGGAGGGTGGGGCCTTAGAGAAATCAAAGGCCATGTTGAGGAGTGAGATGTAGGAGAGCTAGAAGCTTGTGGTCAGAGAGCAATTTACTGGAATTCAATGTATCAGAGGTGGAGCACATAGCTGTGCAAAGGTCTCCAGGTGTGCCCATGGGAGGAGGTATTGATATGGAATAAAGGTCATTGTATATCAAGCCACCATGAAGTTAGGGTGTTGATGACTTGCCCATGTGGGTGTTTAAACACTCAGACTCATGACAAATACCAAAGAGACTCTCTGGCACAAATTTAGAATACCAGAAGATAAATAGATGACAGGCTGCTTTTATTTGGGAGTATCAGTCCCAGCCTCCAGTCTCTAGCCATCGTATCCTGGAATCCTGGAGAAGAATTCAAGGACCCTGATCTCCCATTTTCTGGATATTCTCCAACACACACACACACACACACACACACACACACACACACACACCCTCTGAGGCCTCTCTTGTAATTTAGGAAAGAGTAACTGAAAGGTCCTAAATGTAAATCTTTCATTAATTCAAAGGAAAAAAATCTGACAATGACAACAGTTTATAAAACAATTGGTTTATTGCAGTATTATGAGTCAAGAAGTCAGTACATTTATTGCAGGTTTAGTTTATGCTTAGCATAGTGTTTAAAGGTATGGGTTTTGGAGTTTAGCTGTCCAAAGACCAGATCTGACATTTCATAGCTGCATGGAGAGGGCAAGTTACTTTATCTTCCTAAACTTCAGATTGCTGTCTTAAGGTTATTATAATATGACCTATCTCATTGAGTTGCCATGAGGATTAAATGAGATGGTGCGTGTAAAGTATAAAGGGCATAGAAAAGTAAGTGCTCAGTCCTACTAAGTATTGCTATCACTTTCATTCCTTGTTCTTGAGGCACATTTCTCACAGGCCTCTGTACTCACTCTGGAATGAAGGTAAATTCATTAGAATTACTGGAATGTGGTGGATCCTGCTTATGCCAATTCAGGGTTGTGTGCTTCTTTTCCCACCCTGTGGTTCAGTGATGTTGATAGCTGAGGTCCACCATGGTGGTAGTATTTACACATGGAAATTGGCAAATACTACAAACAAAATAGCCCTCTTTCCCTGTGTTTTGTCGAAGTCAGTTTACCAGCACAGCGCGGCACCTGGGGTTTCTGTTTGAGTGTTTCCTTCTCAGATCTGTAGCTAGGCAGCAGGCTAATGTGCAGATCCTAGCCAGATTCCCAGCCTCTGGTAGCTTTTAACTGGGTGAGACTTTCTAGGCCTGAAATGATAGCCTCTCCTGCTCCCACTGCCTCTGTCACCTTCTGAATCCTGGGATCTGTGAAACATACAATTAATTGCCAGATTCCACGACTTTCACAGCTCGTCGTGTCTTGTGGTCTCTGTAGTGTTAACTTAGGGATCTGTAACACCTCCAATATTAGCCCAGCTCCTGCCTTGTCTTTATCATAGGATTTAAACGTTTTTAGAAAGAGAATGGAAAATTAGGAGAGAACACTAAAGCTCCCTCAAATCACACCTCCCACATGGGGGAAGTTTGGCTGTGCAAGGTCTTCATTACTGAAGTCTTTTTTTTTTTTTTGAAATAGAGTCTAGCTCTGTTGCCCAGGCAGAAATGCAGTGGTGTGATCTCGGCTCGCTGCAAGCTCCACCTCCAGGGTTCAAGCAATTCTCTTTCCTCAGCCTCCCAAGTAGCTGGGGCTACAGGAGTGCACCACCATGCCAGGCTAATTCTTGTATTTTTAGTAGAGTCAGGGTTTCACCATGTTAGCCATGCTGGTCTTAAACTCCCGACCTCAAGTGATCTGCCTGCCTTGGCCTCCCAAAGTGCTGGGGTTACAGGTGTGAGCCATGACAACCAGCCTACAATCTTATATTTAAATCAGGGCAAGGTGAAGATCTTTCCAACTGCTTTCTTGCCTAAAGTTCGTCCTTTTTCTCCAGTGGCGTGGGAAGATAGAGCAATGGATTAAACTTTTCTAAATGAATTCATCTGTCTCATTCTTAGTGGAGTATGCTCCTTGCTTTTGCCCAGGGGTTATCAGTTTTTACTTTAATTTTGATTTCGATCTTTTTTCTTCTTAAGTATTTCAGTTGTAAGTTTAAAAAGAATATGCCAGAATTAGTTAGCTGAATGCCATTTTATATTGGAAATCTTCCTATGTTAAACATAGCTTTACTTACAAACTTTATTTTTGTTTAGCACTTTTCATGCAAAAAAGGTTATTATTAAATAGAACTTTCCACGTTATATTTCCTTAAAGAAAGCACAGATAACAAGGATAGGACCCCATTCAATCTAGAGGTTCTTTTTTCTTTTTTTTTCCCTTGTCGGCAGGAAGTCAGTCATCTAGAGTTTGTAAGAATCTGTTGGAATTTACAGTGGTGCCCTGAATAAAAAGATTCCTCTAATGTGCACAAATGAGTTAGCAGAATTATAAACTCTTCTTTGAAGGAGAGCTGGTGGTGCCGTAAGGATAAAAAGCATTTTCTGAAGCCCGTTTTTTTTTTAACTGCGCGGCACCTGGAAACACCGGAATTTCCAGACAATCATGGTACAGTTGTGTAGTCCACACATGCAAGCAACTGTGTGCATGCTTAGCCTGTGGAGCTGGTCCCCCACTGTGGGGAGGAGCTCAGGGACACTGAGCGTGACCTCAAGATAAAGGAGGGGATGGCGTTCTATGGACAGCCACATTGAGGGAGGTCACATCCTCCTACTCATCCACCAAAATGTCCTTCTAGCAAGTCCAGGAAAAGTCAAGAAGGAGACCCTGAAAAAACGTCTCAAACAATGTCAGTGAGACAGGACCACTGTGACATTTTCAAAAAAGACTTGAGATCCCAACTCGTGACTTAAGCCTCAGCCCTGGCCGCTGCTCTGTGCTCATCCTCCATGAATCAGTGGCTCTCATCTGTAAAGTGGACACAGCAGTGAATTCGCCAACCTGTAACAATACCTGAGGTTATGTATGCTGAGATGTTTGTAAAGCATCTCCAGTAGTCATATTCAAGTTATTATAACTATTAATAATAATTATTACTTTTGTTTTAAAAAAAGGAGAGCTGAGAGCCAAAAAGTAAAGACTCAAATCTGTTTACAAAAACTATCTTTTAACTTGAAGAGATAATGCCTATATTCAAATTGAAAATTGAAAATTCTCTTTTGATTATTATCATTTTTAGAGGCAGAGCCTCGTTTTGTTGCCTGGGCTGCAGTACAGTGGCATGAATATAGCTCACTACAGACTCAAACTCCGGGGCTCAAGTGGATCCCCTCATTCAGCCTCCTGAGTAACTGGGACTACAGGCATGCACTCCTATGAATGGGTATTTTTAAAAAATTTTTTGTAGAGCTAGAGTGTTGCTGTGTTGCCCAAGCTGGCCTTAAACTCCTAGCCTCAAATGATGCTCCCTGGCCGCCTGACCACCAATACCCGATAAGGTCTACCTCCCATCCCCTGGGCCTCTTAAAGTGCTGGGATTATAAATGTGAGTCATCCTGCTCTGATGAAAATTACCTTTTTAAAAACTAACGGATTTAGGTCGAGCAGGAAATAAAGCCTCAAATATACATATTTATTAGATACTATCCACCAAAATAATTTCTGGAAGAGGAAAAAATAGCATGCCTAATAGCAGCATGCCTAAAGCCATGCCAGAAAAACCTAGATATTTGGGAACATCTTTCGGAATGCAGGTTGTCTAACTAATAGTGGGAACTTTCTGAGTAAGATCCAGTGATTCGAAAGGGAAAGAAACAGCTAACTGGGAGGACATCTGCGGGTTTCTAAAAGGCTGGCCTCATGCTCCAGAACTCTGTGGACTGCCTGTGTCCCGGGAGACAATACGGGCGAGGCTCTCTTCCTGTGTTTCTCATCTATGGGCAGGCTAAGGGGCTGAGTAATGTCAGTTTGATTTACTTTACGTGCATGCTGAGAGTCTGTGAGTAGCAGTAAAGATGAGTAGCCTCTCTCCTGTGAGTGAGTCACCACGTTGTTTAATTTCTATATAACACCCCAGGCCAGGTGCGGTGGCTCACACCTCTAATCTCAGCACTGTGGGAGGCTGAGGCGGGTGGATCACAAGGTCAGGAATTTGAGACCAGGCTGACCAATATAGTGAAACTCTGTCTTTACTAAAAATACAAAATTAGCTGGCTGTAGTGGCACACACCTGTAGTCCCAGCTACTTGGAAGGCTGAGGCAGGAGAATTGCTTGAACCTGGTAGGTAGAGGTTGCAGTGAGCTGAGATCGAGCCACTGCACTCCAGCCTGAGCAACGGAGAGAGACTCTGTCTCAAAATAATAATAATAACAACAACAATACTAAATAAAGAATAACACCCTCCCTTCAAAGTGGGGGAGCCAGGCAAGTATGGCAAGTCCTATGAGAGTTAGACCTTGGTAAACAAATTAGAATCCTTTTATTTGGCAGTAGGCAGCAGCTTACTTATGTCAAAGCATGTCAACCTAACCTCGTTTCAAAATGTATGAAAGATTGGTGGAAGAGAGGAATGTTATAGTTATTTCTTGGTTTAATGAGACCCCTGACAAAGACAATTATGATATCCTTGTGGATGAGTCCAGGAAATGTCATATGGAAAATAAAACAATTATCTGGACTTGATTTCTAGCTAATTTAACAACAATGGCCAAACATCTCTGTTTACACAACCCATATTTGCTTAGAGGATTTTTAAAAATAGCTTTGTGCAAGATTCATGAATTGTTCATGTTTTTATTCGTTACCTTGATGAAGATCTAAAAGATAGTTAGCAAATAGGAAGATGACTCAAAGCTGAAAGGACAGATTGCAGGTTGGGTGATGGAATCAAGATCTCCACAGACTACATGGTAGACTCTCAAAAGATAAAACGTGGCATGGGTTTATGGGTCTACACTTAAATTGTAAAGATTAGCCTTATAAATACAGGTTAAGGGAGACCTAGGAAAGAAAAAAATAGGTCTTTAAAAAATAGTAAAGGGTTTTGTTGATTTTAAACTTATGCTATCTAATAGTTTGTCACTAAAGAAAAAGTCAAATGGTTGGTTTTCTTTTTTGTTTATTTGAGAGAGTCTCACTCTGTCACCCAGGCTGGAGTGCAGTGGTGTGATCTCAGCTCACTGCAACCTCTGCTTCCTGGCTTCAAGTGATTCTTGTGTGTCAGGCTCCAGAATAGCTGGGACTACATACAGGTGCTTGCCACCACAGCCTGGCTAATTTTTGTATTTTTTGTAGAGACAGGGTTTTGCTATGTTGCCCAGGCTTATCTAGATCTCCTGGCCTCAAGTGATCCGCCTGCCTCAGCCTCCTGAAGTGTTGGGATTGCAGGCGTAAGCCACCGCACCCAGCAAATGCTTGTATTAATAAAAGCACAGCAAAAGAGTATTGGAGCCCATTGTTTTCTGTAATGATTAGACCACAGTCATTCATGATTATTTATTATCATGGCTCAAGTCATTATTCTAAAAGTTATTGGAATCTGAAGATGGATCAGCCTGAGTTACTTAAGGAAGCTTCCAGTTTATTTAGAGGATAAGTAAGACTTTTAATAACCACAGCAGAAGTTAGGAATCAATATTGGAAAGAGGAATAGGTAAAGCCATATGTAAATTCGGAGAAGCCAGAGATCATGTCTGGGAGTAGTGATCAGGAAATGCACATTGAGCAGAAGGAATAACTGGAGTCTAGAACACAGTCAAATCTCTTGCGCTGTGCAGGAGCCGTTAGGGGGCTTGGTGTTCGTGGCCAGCAGATACCTGGTGCACAGCTGCAGAGGACCAATTTAAAGTGCCATAGGTGAAATGGGTATAACTGGAAATCCTGAATGCAGAAATGGCACAGAAAGTAATTAAGTCTAAGAGAGTTTGTCAAGGGCAATAGCGTGAAATAAGTTTGGAAAGGTAGGTTGGAGCCAGAAAAATTTGCTTCATTAATATAAGTAAGAAGGGACCTCAGGTCTTCAAAGAGGTCCTTTGCCCTGAGACAAAGGTGAAAATTCCCAGTGTTTCCTTTGTTCTCTGGCTACAGTTTTACCACTGGGTTATTATTCTGCATCTCAAGCCACTGGAGATTTGCTGTCTCTTGCTCTATAGACATATACATGACTCTGATTTCCCTCATATCTGTTTTTGCATCCTGCCTGTGCCCCCTCGAAAACCCAGTCTCAGCCAGGCACAGTGGCTCATGCCTGTAATCCCAGCACTTTGGGAGGCCGAGGTGGGTGGATCACGAGGTCAAGGTGGCTCATGCCTGTAATCCCAGCACTTTGGGAGGCCGAGGTGGGTGGATCATGAGGTCAAGAGATCGAGACCATCCTGATCAACATGGTGAAACCCCGTCTCTACTAAAAATACAAAAAATTAGCTGGGCATGGTGGTGCGTGCCTGTAATCCCAGCTACTCAGGAGGCGGAGGCAGGAGAAGTGTCTGAACCCAGGAGGTAGAGGTTGCAGTAAGCAGAGATCGCGCCATTGCACTCCAGCCTAGGTAACAAGAGCGAAACTGTCTCAAAAAAAAAAAAAAAAAAAAACCCCAGTCTCAGGCCATTCATGTCTCATACTGTACTTGTAACACTTATTTCTCATGCAGAAGGTCTTGCATGCCCAGTGAATGTGCTTGCATTTTACAGAATATACATAGATGTGGAGTCATCACAGAAATGATTTCAACAACGAATCAGCCCTAAAGGGTAGATAGAGTGGAAAGAAGGCTGGGGCAGAGAAAACCGTAAGGAAGTTCAGGGGCCAGGCACCATGGCTCACGCCTGTAATTCTAGCATTTTGGGAGGCTGAGGCGGGTAGATCACCTGAGGTCAGGAGTTTGAGACCAGCCTGGCCAAGGTGATGAAACCCTGTCTCTACTAAAAATACAAAAAACTATCCGGGTATGGTAGCAGGTGCCTGTAATCCCAGCTACTTGGAAGGCTGAGAAAGGAGAATCGATTGAATCCAGGAGGCAGAGGTTGCCATGAGCTGGTATCATGCCACTGCACTCCAGCCTGGGCAACATGAGTGAAACTCCATCTAAAAAAATAAATAAATAAATAAGAAGGTCAGATTTAGGGTTGTGCCTATAGAAGTCTAAAGGAGGGAGCAGGTTTTAAAAATTTGTTTGTTTGTTGTTGTTTTTGAGATGAAGTCTCGCTCTGCTGCCCAGACTGCAGTGCAGTGGCACAATCTCAGCTCACTGCAACCTCACCCTCCCAGGTTCAAGTGATTCTCCCACCTCAGCCTCCTGCTAGCTGGGATTACAGGTGTACACCACCATGTCCAGCTAATTTTTGTATTTTTAAATAGAGACAGAGTTTCATCATGTTGGCCAGGCTGGTCTTGAACTCCTAGCCCCAAGTGATTCTCCTGCCTCAGCCTTCCAAAGTGCTGGGATTACAGGTGTGAACCACCACGCCAGGCCAAGGGAGCAGTTTTTAAAAATATACATTGTCATTTCCAACGCAGGACCTTACTTACTGGGGAATTCTGTACACATTATTGCCCACAACAAATTAATTGCCTAGGAGACTGTAGCCTATAAAATCACACAGTGGAAGACAATTAGAATGTTAAAAGTTGGAAAAGAAGAGGAAAAAAGGTCTTGATTTCTAAGTGATATGATAGTTTACCTGAGAAAATAAATAAAACTGTAAAATTGAAAAAAGATAAAACAGCTCAGTTTAGCTGTGTATCAAATTGGTAATTCAACTATAAGAAGAAAAGAATTATTTCAGCTATCTTCATTCAGAACCTCGAACTCTGACTACATATCCTCAGTGAGATATCAGGGTAAAAAAGGACAAAGAAATCTTCCACTTTATTTAGTAGTAACTTCAATATTGATGTTGATATTATATTTTTGAAACTTTTTCTTTTTTATTCTATTATTGTTACATTATATTTCTGAAACTGTTTAATGCATATCACAGCATAAAACAAAAATTATGCTAACATTATCAGGAATCGGTATTTTCAGCATGAGTGAAGACATAGAAAGTCAAAAAGAAGTTAAGAAAAGCTTGTGTCATTCTTAACAAGCTGGGAAGAGAATTTAGCTGATTTTCATAAGGCACTGCAGGGGAGGAAGAGTGAAATCCTCTCTTCTCCGTCACTAGTTTCATGGATGAGGCATCTGTAACAGAAGACAGACCAACAAGAGGAAGGCATGGGAGCCTTCAGAAGTGAAATGGGGAAACCTGTGAATTTTTATGCTTTCGTTTGATGAAGAGTGGACAGACAAGCAAAAGTACAATTGGACAAAGGGGGTTTATTACCATCCAGTGGTAATAAGCTAGGGAGAGCTCTGCAAGGTCTGTTTGTTCAGATTAATCTCTGCGTCCCTGTGTCTTCAGAAAGAAGGGCATTCCTTTACTCCAGGTACAGAGCAGACCCCTCTGGAACAAGAGTCATATGTCCTACTTTGGAGAACCCAGGCCTGCTGAGGTTTACAACTTACTTCAGGGGAGAAGAGGTGAGGGGAAGGTAAGAGAGTCCTTTCTGCTTTTGTTGTCTTCTCAAACACCAGGATGTCATATTTCGGGGTTGTGTGTCCTGAACACCATCAGTGCACATACAAAACACAACCATAACAACAGCTAATATCATTCTAGTGGCAAAATATTGAATGTTTCTTCTTTAAATTGGAACAAAACAATACTATTTATGTGTTACACTTCTTTTCAACATTTTACTGGAGTTCCTAGCCTATGTGAAAGGAAAAGAAAAGAAAGACAAAGAAAAAGCAAAAAAGAAAAATATACAACTGGAAAGGAAGAAGTAAAATTGTCTTTATTCACAGACGATATGCTTATATACTTATAAAATCCAACTGAGGCAACTCATACGTTTATAGAAAAAACAAGCTGAATTTAGCAAAGATGGCTGGATACAAGATTAGTTGAAAAATAATTAATGCTCAGGATTGAAGTTAATCAAAGATGTGCAAACATCTATAATGAAAACTACAAAACATTGCCAAGAAAAAGTAAAGATGGTCTAATTAAATAGAGAGACACACCATTTCAAGGATTGGGAGACTCAATTCAAGATGTCATTCTCCCAAAATTGATCCATAGATATCATACGATTCTATTAAAACAATAACATCAGCAGGTTTTTGTTTTGTTTTGTTTTTGAGGAGTTTCACTCTTGTTGCCCAGGCTGCAGTGCAATGGTGCAATCTCCACTCACTGCAACCCCCACCTCCCAAGTTAAAGTGATTCTGTTTCTTCAGCCTGCCAGGTAGCTGGGACTACAGGCGTGCACCACTATGCTGGGCTAATTTTGTATTTTTAGTAGAGACGTAGAGATGAGGTTTCACAATGTTGGCCAGGCTGGTCTTGAACTTCCGATGACCTCAGGTGATCTGCCTACCTCGGCCTCCCAAAGTGCTGGGATTACGGGCGTGAGCCATCGCACCTGGCTTTGGCAGGTTTTTAATCATGGAATTTGACAAGCTGATTTAAAAATGTATATGAAAAAAGAAAAAACATATAATATTCAAGCAATCTTGAAGGAAAACTGACTTGGAGAACTAATCCGTGAGACATCAAACTTAGACATTAAATTTAAACTGGGCGCAGTAGCATGCACCCGTAGTCTCAGCTACTCAGGAGGCTGAGGCAGGAAGATTGCTTAAGCCCAGTAGTTCAAAGCCAGCATGGGCAACATATCTTTTTTGAATTTTTAAAAATTTTTTAAAGAATTAATCTGAAACTTAGTCTAAAAGAGTAATAAAGGCATTGTGGTACTGGCATAAAAACAGACAACCTAATGAAATAGAGTCCAGAAATAGAACCCTGCACATGTGATTACTTGCTTACAACAAAGTCACCAATGCAATTCAGTGGGGAAAGGGTGACTTTTTTCAAAAAATGAAAAAATTGAACAGTTACATGGAAGACCCTTGTAACATACTCTACCTTAAAACATGCTCAAAAATGATTTTATGATTAAATCATAGATATAAATGTGAATGATAAAACTATAATGCTTCTAAAAACATAAGAAAATATATTCATGTAATTGGGGTAGGCAAAAAATTATAATTAGGATACAAATGAATTAACCATAAAAAGGAAAAGTTGATAAATTGGGTTTCATCAAAATTAAAAACTTCTATTCATTCAAAGCACAAAATAAAATATCTACAAAGAGACTTTTACTAGAATGTTCATAGCAGTTTTGCTCATAATACTCCCAAACTGGAAATGCTGCAGGTGTTCATCAATGGGAGGATGGATAAATCAATTGCGGGTGTTTGGGTGATCACTGGATTATCCTTTCAACTTTTCTATAGTTTTGAAATTATCCATAATAAGATTTTGGAGAGAAAAGTGTGGGAAAGAAACAAACATGAAAGGTGCAATACTAAATCCACTCTTAATTGTATTTAGTATTCAGATGTGAAATCTGTGTATGAACTGGCAAGGACACACGTTTTTATCCAGCATATCTGGATAGCTTAAAATTTAGTGTGCATATATATATTTTAATAAATCATAAATTTTACTTTATCGCATGGTGTAAAAGAAGTGTATTCACATTCTGGTACTGCAGCTGCACCTATAGTTGAGCCAGTGCCAATACATTTTCAATGAGACTTTAGAAGTATATTGAATTGTCTGACTTTTCACAAATACTCTCTAAGTGTATAGTACCAAGTGAGACGGTTGTTTTAAAAACATGGGCTGGGTGCAGTGGCTCATGCCTGTAATCCCAGTACTTCGGGAGGCCATGGTGGGCAGATCACGAGATTAGGAGATAGACCATCTTGGCCAACATGGTGGTCTGCCTCTACTAAAAATACAAAAATTAGCCAGATGTGGTGGTGCATGCCTACAGTCCCAGCTACTCAAGAGGCTGAGGCAGGAGAATCACTTGAACCCGGGAGACAGAGCCTGCAGTGAGCCGAAATTACACCACTGCACTCCAGCCTGGGTGACAGTGCGATATTCTGCCTAAAAAACCAAAAACCATGGAAATTGTAGAAATAGCTAGTGCAACAGTAATATGGATGAGGTTCTTTGGTATTTAAGTTGGATATTTCTTATATTACTGAAATTGTTTTTAGAATTTTTTTTACCGCAAAATGCAGGCAGTACTTTCACTGAAGTAAAAGTAGACTGGAATGGTAGGGAAGGCACTGATATAAGGTGAAGATAGCACAGAGCTTCAAGCCCGTGGGAACGCGGTACGTGTTCTGACCCAGGACACCAGCTTTACCCAACCACCCCTCTGAGAGGTCCCCCCACCCAATCCCACAGGAGGGAGCAACCCCAGGTGGTGGTTTTCAGTCATGCTGTTATCCACATGTGCCTGCGTCAGCTGACTGCAGTAGGTTAGCCCTGCTCGGGGCTGCAGCGATTTTCCGGACAAGTCAGATTCTCTCTCTTGAGGAGTTTGGAAAGTTTCAAGAGACCGCTGTGTCGTTGGCACGTTGGAGTAGAAGCAACGTTCACGCAGAGGGAAAGCAACATGCAGACGCCATGGGGAGCCCAGGCCTGAGTAAGAAACTGAGCAGAGGCCATGAGCATGAGAAAGGCTGGTGGGAAAGTAGTTGGCTGACGGGAATGGAAAGAAGCAGACCCATATTTGAGCCGTGCCAATAATGCTTATGTGGGGCTGGTTGCTTGCCAGGGAATTTCCGCATTTCATCCTTAATTTAAGGTAGATACTTCTATTAGTCCCATTTTTATAGGTGAGGAGACTGAGGTAGAAAAGCGTTAAGTGACTTGGCAGCCTGGTTCTTGAGCCCTGCTTTTAGCCACTGCACTGCGCTGCCCTTGGCCCCGCACTGTGCCCACCAGGAGAGCAGCTGTGGGGGCTCTATGCCACAGCCAGTGAGGCCCTGTTGTACAGCCGGTCCATTCTCCTGTGAGATCTTTTTTTTTTTTTTTTAAATGAAGACTAACTCTATGCCTGATGCTCTTCCTTATGATATAGAGGACAGAGGAGGAAAAAAAAGGCCCCAGGAAGGAAGCAGTCATGGCAGAAGTGAGGCTTGTAAAGTCAGCAGAAAGCAACCTATGAGCCATGTTAAAGAGCTAGACTTTTTTCTTTTTTTTAGACGGAGTCTTGCTTTGTTGCCAGGCTGGAATGCAGTGGTGCAGTCTCGGCTCACTGCAAACTCTGCCCCCTGGGTTCAAGAGATTGTCTTGCCTCAGCCTCCCAAGTAGCTGGGATTAGAGGTGTGCACCACCACGCCCCACCAATATTTATATTTTCAGTAGAGATGGTTTTCACCATGTTGACCAGGATGGTCTCAATCTCTTGACCTTGTGACCCACCCATCTCAGCCTGCCAAAGTGCTGGGATTACAGGCATGAGCCACAGTGCCCACCCAAAGAGTTTAGACTTTATCCCCAAAGCAACGAGTACCATTGAGGTACTGTTCCAAGGGTGGTGGGGCAGGTAGGGAGGGAAAGCAGGAATCATGATGAGATTTACATCTTGAGAAAGACATCCTGGCTGCCTTAGTGGAGGAGGGAGATAGCAGTAGTGAGTGGGGAGGCCGAAGTCTAGGTGAGGGTGCTGACAGCCTGAATTAGGAAGGCTGGCAGGGGAGATGAAGAGGTGTGGACAAGTTTGAGAGGTATTTAAGTGAGAGAATTCAAGATCTGGTGATTTACAGGCTGTGAGGGGTGAAGGAAAAGAAAAGTCAAGAATGATAGCCAGAGACACTGCAGACGATGACACCATTCTTGAGATAAAAAACACAGTAGGAGAGAGTCCATCAGGTCAGGTTGGCTTCACGGGCATGTGATCTGTGCCCAGAGGGACTCGCATGTGGCTTAATGCTCTCTTGCTCCTGCCTTGATTTTTTAAATTTTTTGTAGAGATGGGGTCTCCGTATGTCATTTAATGCTGGTTTTGAACTCCTGGACTAAAGCAATCCTCCTGTGTTAGCCTCCCAAAGTGCTGGGATTACAGGCATAAGCCACCATGCCTGGCCTGCCTTAAAATTCTTAGTAACTTTTGAACAAGGAACCCCACACTTTGGCTTTGCATGGCCCCACACATGATGTAGCCTATCCTACCATCAGGCACTTGGGAGAGCAGCCTCAGAGCGCAGAGAAATAAGGATTCAAGTAGTGTTCCCCAAAGAATTTTTAAAGGGTGTTAATAGGTATTGCATGGGAGGAAAAAGTAGTCTACAAAATGAGGCCCCATGGTCAAATAAATTGAGGAAGAACTGGTTAAGCAAAGTGAAATCATTTTTTTTTAACTACAAAATATCCCAGAATTACTAAAAGCAAAGTTAAATCATTTTTTTTAACTACAGAAGATCCCAGAATTATTAATATATCAATGAGCTGTGGTATAATAAAAAAAAAATCTGATTTTTGTCCCTTGTTCCTGATACAGGGATTTTTTAAATCTTTGGAATTTTCCAAGTGACAGAGGGAGAGGGGCCTTGATAGCCTCAGGATGGGGGCTGGTCATCAAATAATCCAAGCCTGTGATTACAGAACTAGAAATTTCAGCCACCCAGCCTCCAAGGAGGGGAGGGGGAGAGGCTGGACAGTGCGTTCAATCACATGCCTGTGCAAGGAGACGTCAATAAAGAACCCTGGACTCTGATGCTCAGTGGAGCTTCCTTGTTGGTGACACTGATGTGCTGGAGGGAGGACATGCCCGGATTCTATGAAGAGAGGCCATCAAAGCTGTGTCCTCCTTGCCATCCCCGGACCTTACCGATGTGTTTCTTTCATTTGGCTGTTCCTGAGTTGTATGCTTTACAATAAAATTGTAATCATCAGTAGAATACTTTCAGGAGTTCTATGAGTTATCCTCGTAAGTTATTAAACCTGAGAGGGTCATGAGAACCCCCAAAATTGTAGCCAGTAGTCAGAAGTGGGGGTTGTCCCAAGACTTCAGCTGGTGTCTGAAGTGGGGGCTTTGTGCCAGCTCCTGGTGGTTAGTATCAGAATTGAATTGAATTGTAGGACACTCACTTGGTGTCAGAGAATTGGTGTTAGAACAGTTAAGTTGTAGAGGGTGCTTTGGTGTGCACCGTCCAGCCCAGATTCTCCTTTCAGGTTGGAGGCAGTCATTTCCCCAGCCGAAGGAGGGAGGCGTTGATTGACCACTGCTCATAGCTCTGTCCCTTTCTGGGGAATATCCTGGCAGAAGGGAGCTGAATTGCTGTGGTTACTTACCCTCATCTCTGGTAGAGCCCACATCACATCCAATGACTAGAGAAGCTCAACCAAATGTACCAGTAACTCTGAAGGGCTATTCCAGCTCCAGAGCTTCCTGTAGGATCAGCCGAGGGTGCTGTGGCAAGTGTGGGAATTATATCCAGAATTATTGAAAATTCTAACAACTAAAAAATTAGAAGACAAATAATTCGATTAAATATGAGCAAAGGATACTAAAGAAGAAATATGAATAGATGGTAAGCACACAAGAAGAGGGTCAACATCATCACCCTTTAGGGAAGGATCCAGTGAAAATTGAGGCAAATGCACAGGAGAGGCCTGGGCGACACGAGTGAAACTCCGTCTCAAAAATAAAAGTTTCGGTGGGATATATGGAATCTTTTTTTTTTTTTAAACTTTTATTTCCAATGAAAAAGTTATAGAACTCTTCTATAGAAAATTTTATAAGGCAATTGAAGAAAAAAATACTTGTAATCCTGTGACCCTAATATAACTGCCAGTGATATTTTGATGAGTTTTCTTTTAGCCTTTTTATTTTGTTTTTATTTTTATTTATTTTTTTGAGACAGAGTCTTGCCCTGTTGCCAGGCTGGAGTGCAGTAGCTGGGATTACAGGCATGCACCACCACACCCAGCTAATTTTTTTCTATTTTTAGTAGAGACAAGGTTTCACCATGTTGCCCAGGATGGTCTCGATCTCTTGACCTGGTGATCTGCCTTCCTTGGCCTCCCAAAGTACTGGGATTACAAGTGTGAGCCACTGTGCTTGGCCCTTTCTAGCCTTTTTTTCCTAAACTTCTCACAGGGTTGAAGAACCTTTTTAACGCATCCTTTAAAATTTCACTATACTCAAAATGTCCAGGTAGTTAGTGTCTTGAGTTTTTTGGGTTTCTTGTTTTCCCCTTATGAGTCTCCTTCCCCATTTCTCCCATCCTGTCACCCCATCATGGTGTATAGCCTTAATACAGCAGTAATTGTTAGGGCCTGCATAAAGTTGATAAATAAATTTATTATGGTTAAACAATAAGTTCCCAAGGATTGACCATTGGTTTTACTTTTCCAACATCATTAATTCTAGAAAAAAATATTTTTATACTTAGTACGGATTATTTTCTTTTAGAAAAAATTAACAAGTAGAATTACTTGGTCAGGAAGTATAAATACTCGTATGCCTTGTGACATATATTATTCTTAAGTACACACTTGAGAAACTGTTTCACCTCTCTATCTCACCAGTAATTAAAACAAAAACGAGGTATCATTTTCAGCCTACTATCAATTTGGTTTGCCAAATCTGCTTAAAAACTTAATAAATGAAAGTATTTACATATGTGATTATGAGTTTTTATAAAGTAATTTGACAGAATATGCCAAGGGCCATAAACATTTTTATACCCTGTTCACAACCTATTTAATAGACATTGCCAAATAAGAGCATGCTGAGCAAAGGTATTCAAGATTTTCCAAAATGGAAAATCCTCAAGGAGATCATGATCAACTTAAATTTCAAAACCTGAATACAGTGAAAATAAGCAGTCTTCAGCTGAGGATGATCATCATAAAATTAGCAAACAAGACATTACATTACAAATTCTGTTTAACAAAGCTTTAATTATTCATCAGAAACAATGAAAACGAGCAAGAAAATTACTCTCATCAAACACGACTTGAACAGATAGATAAAATTTCTGTAACTTCCAATTTTGTACCAAATGGAGATTATAATTATTAATTAAAAATGAAAATGTGGGTAAGCTTCTTGTCTTCCCTGTAAATGTTAGGGGTGGGCCTGTGGAGATGTGAGGGAGTATCGAGGAGGAAGAGGTTAGCCAGCAGGCCAGCCTTTTGGTGGGGGTGAGCTGTTCAGTTTTCTTTCTGAGCTCTACTTTTGTATTATTTCTAAATAAAATATAACAGTATTCAAGTACGTAAACTTTGAATATATTTACCAAAATATAAAGTGAATTTTTAAAAACGAAAGATTATTTTATCTTGGATCATTACCTTGGATCAGGTATTGTGTAGATGTGGTTAATGTCTACAGTCAGTTGACTATTTTTTTTGAGACAGAGTCTCACTCTGTAGCCCAGGCTGGAGTGCAGTGGCACGATCTCGGCTCCCTGCAACCACTGCTTCCCAGATCCCAGTTCAAGCAATTCTCCTGCCTCAGCCTCCTGAGTAGCTGGGACTACAGGTGTGCACCATTATGCCCAGCTAATTTTTGTATTTTTAGTAAAGACAGGGTTTCACCATGTTGGCCAGGATGGTCTCGATCTCTTGACCTTGTGATCCACCCGCCAAGGCCTCACAAAGTGCTGGGATTACAGGCATGAGCCACCATGCCCAGCCCCATTTCTTAAAATAATTCTCTCTCTCTCTCTCTCTCTCTCTCTCTCTCTCTCAGAACTCTAAAATGTTTTTAAAAGAAAGTATTTTTTCTTCTAAAATATTCAAGATCATTTATAAGATCATTTATTAAAACTAGAAGACCAAATCAATACAGGTCACAATGCATTAATATAAAAATGCAAACAAAGCATTTTATTAAAATTGAACTTTATTCAATTTGTTAACAGTTTAATTAACTCTTATATGAGCTAAGTTTGTAAAATAAAGTCATTCACAATCCCAGCACACTCTGTCCACATTAGCTGCACTGTAAAGAGTTGTCATGTTGCTGTTGCTTGCTTCCCACATTCAGACCCTGCGTGTTAATCAGGGCCAGTGAGAAAAACAGATGCTGCACCAGTTGTTTTCACAGCAAAAATTAAGGGATTGTTGAACAGGTATCAGAGGACTAAAAAAGTGGAAAGGTGACATGAAGGCACATGCCCATAGTATCTGCAGAAGCCATCATGCCTAGGGTTGGGAGAACAAAGAAGAAACTAGAAGCTCAGAGGATGAGCCCTGTAGAACTGGGGCACAGGTTTTGAACAGGAGGCATTGCCTGGGTAGTGCTGTCTCCAAAGGGATGTCATGAGGCTGGTTCTGGGAACGCGCAAAACAGCTGGACACTGGACAGGCAGTGGCAGTCCCAGCCATGCTGAAGGGGTGTTGTGGGGGTATTGCCAACAGGAACATCCAGTAAACGGGGAGGAGCCGGTCTTTCCCTTCTCTGGCCTTGCAGTCTCCCTCTAGCGTCCCCTAACAGCAGAAGGTAAAAATGCCTCACACAACAAAACGGAGGAGGTGATTTGAGATCTGAGGGGTAAGACACGTTTAAGAGTAAGACGATTTATTCAGTGTTACAAAGTGTGCGTCTGCCACCATATGTGGTTGTGAATACAGCATTAATTCGTCAGTTCCTCCAGAACCATTAATTGGAACACACCAAAAAAATAAGGAAGTTTGGCACTATTGGGAAATGCTTCACTATGGAAAATCTGTTGCTTTCATGCTCTCTGAGAAGAATTTGACAAATTAACAAATCAGTCTCTTTTTTTACCTAAGCAGATCTGCTGCTCAAATCTGTCCTGAACTCCTAAATCTGACATTGGCCTTCAATGTCAGTGGTGGAAGACTCCACAAGTCTTCCTGTATTTTGACACAGCTGCCTTTTGTTTGGAGAATGGAAGAACCACGTGAAGATGTATTCCCCTGGGGCTGTAAGAGTGTTACTACTAGGAATAGGTGTTTTGGGTTAGAGATTGTGCCATGCCAGTGCTGATGGCAGGATTCCAAGTGACAGACATGGATTTTGATTTTCTGTGTGTATACTGATGAAGGGCAGGGTTTGTGATCTACAGCTTAAGGGTGAAGCCCAGGCAGCTGTCCTTGTCTGGATCTGAGAGTGATACTGCTCAAGTGTAACCTGGCAGTATCGGGGAACTGACGCTCCTGAGGGAGAAATTTTGGCCAATGAAAGAAGGGAGTCAATGGATGCATTCTTCTTTGTTTCCCTTCCTTCCCCAAGATGATGCTGAGATGGCGTGTGTGTGGTTTTGCAGGGGTACAGTCTCACAGCTTGGCACTTGTGTTTATTGGTGGCCAGCTTGATACCTCATCTTGGTATTGGTTCTTTCTCCTTCTCTGCCCCTCTGCCCTGGAGCTTCACTCCTGTTCTTTGGGATTGCATTCCCTGGTAAGGTACTCAGACATAAGACCTCTGCTTCAGGTTCTTTTTTCAGGAGCCTCAGCTAAGACACTGTCAGTACTGTAGCATGAAAACCATAATTGGAGAGTATGTCTATTCTGGTTAAGAAAGGTAAGATCAGGCCAGGTGCAGTGGCTCACACCTGTCATCCCAGCATTTTGGGAGGCCAAGGTGGGCAGATCATGAGGTCAGGAGCTCTAGACCATCCTGGCCACCATGGTGAAACCCTGTCTCTACTAAAAACACAAAAATTAGCTGGACATGGCACATGCTACTCGGGAGGCTGAGGCAGGGGAATTGCTTGAACCCAGGAGGCAGAGGTTGCAGTAAGCTGAGATTGCACCACTACACTCTGGTCTGGGGGACAGAGTGAGACTCTGTCTCAAAAAAAAAAAAAAAGAAAAAGAAAAGAAAGAAAGGTAAGTCTAGTTCTCTAAGACAGGGTTGGGACCAGAGTGAGGACAGAGAGGTACCTAGGATGCAAAATTTAAGGGGGCATTCACTTCCAGGATCAGGCAATATAAGGTTGGCTTTAAAAAGGAGTGCCTCCTTAAATTTTGTGCCATAGACGTCTTTCTTGTCCTACCCTAGTCTGCCTTTCTCTTAAGATCACTCTATTGGAGCCAATCAATCACTCCTGCACCTGGAGTACCAATCAGTTGGAAATAGATATAATAAGCCAATATAGCAGAAGCTATATTATTAGCTGGGCAGTGCCAACAACTATAAAATAGAGAGTTTCTATGAAATCATGTTGGAGAATGTGGAATTTACACTGCAATTTTCTTCAAATCCACATTAATGACATTTTTCTGAATGCTTCTGTATAAGTAAACAAATCAGCTCATCATTGTTTTTCAGCAAAAAAATACCTTCCTATTATTAGGCTTTAGATGCAGAGAAATGAGTTAATTATTCTCGGTGTGTGGCATATTATTTTTATTTCCAGGATGTCTTTTAAACATTAATGCCCAGCCTTCTTTAAAATGTCCTTCTTAAAAATATGTATTTTTTGCTTTTATACTTTCTTTTCTAATTATTAATTCCTTTTAATTTTAGAAAATTTAGAAAGTTTATTAAAATATAAAAATACTCATAACCCTATATCCAAACCCATTGTTAACATTTTTATAATCTTTTCTAGACCTTTCTCTGTACACTTCAATGTTTTAGGATATATTGTGTATATACAATTTTTTATCATGCCTTTAAACTTTAAAAATATACTGTGATCATTTTGCAATGCCATTAAAAACTCTTAGTAAAATTTTAAGATAAATATAACTTGATTTTGGTAATAAAAGTAATACATGCTTATTATAAAAAAGTTTGCCAGCATAGAAAAATTTAAATAATAAAGTAAAAATCACCTGTAATTCCATATCTCAAATATGCACTGCTAACATTTTAGAATATAGTATCTTTGTGGCAGATTATATGCAAAAATGGCCACAATTACTTCCTCTCCTAATTGACACCTCTTTGCAATGTGACCTGGCAGTTCCTTATATAAGAATATCAAGAGTCTATTTGTTCTTCCCTTGAATCTGAGGTAGCTTTGTGACTTACTTTGACCAACAGAATGTGGCAGAAGTAACACATCAGGTATCAGCTCAGGATCCACTCTTGCTCTCAGGGTCTTGGGAGGGGGGCATTCTGTGAATAAAGCCAGCCTTGTTTCCTGGGGAATGAGAGGCCAGGTAGAGCACAGACTGGTGGGACCAGTTTTCAGAAGACTGGCTGCTTGCCAGAGGTGCGTGAATGAGTCCACAACTAGAAGAACGGCCCAGCTGAACACAGCCCAAATTCCTGCCATGCAAAATGATGAATGAAAGCAAAGGTTGTTAGCTTTTAAGTCATTGAGTTTTAGGGTGATTTGCTATGCAGTCTTTCCAGTCCCCTCCCCTCCCTCTCCCCCTCCCCTCCCGTCCCTCCTCTCCTTCCCTTCCCTTCCCTTTTTTTCAGAGAGGGAAGTCTTGCTTTGTCTTCTAGTCTTGCTTTGTCACCCAGGCCGGAGTGCAGTTTGTAATCATGGTTCACTGCACCCTCAACCTCCTGCGCTTAGGCAATCCTCCCACCTTAGCCTGAGTAGCTAGAACTACAGTGCATCATCCCACCACGTCCAGCTGATTTTTTATTTTTCCTAGAGACAAAGTCTTCTTATGTTGCCCAAACTGGTCTTGAACTCCTGAACTCAAGAGATCCTCCCACCTCAGCCTCCCAAAGCACTGAGATTACAGGCATGAGACCCAGCCTGGATTTCTTTTTCTATGCTTCATACACACATAGACTTAAAAAAAAAAACTATCTTATTTTATGTATTATTTTGTAACCTGCATTATTCTCTTTAGTAACATAGCATGTGCTAAATAAATATCTTTCTGTGCTAAATCAATTAGTTTAATAGTTGCTTCTTCTTATTTTTATATTAATATCATGATCTTTTAATACCATAATTTAACCACTTCTCCATGAATAGGCATGCAGGTTCTTTTCTGTTTTATTTTTCTACTGCAAAAGCCCTGATTAACATCCCATATATGTATCATTGCAAATTTGTGCTATTTCCTTGCATTAAATTTTTAGAAATGACTTTCTGGGTAAAAGGCCCTGTATGTATTTAAAGACATTAATACATATTCTTTTTTGTTGTCCAGGCTGGTCCTGAACTTCTAGGCTCAAGCAATCCTCCCAGCAATCCTCCCACCTGAGTCTCCCAAGTATCTAGGACTATAGGCATGTGCCACCATGCCCAGCAACATGTTCTAAACTGCCCTATGAAAGGTGACACCACATCGCCCATTCCATTCTTTATTATGCCCTTTAACTCTGCTATCTGAGTTCATCTCACTCGTCTCCCTTTTCCTTTCATTCCATTGCCTTTCCACCTCAACCTGTCCTGTGGTTTTCTAATTCTGTTTCAGAGAGGTGAGTTACTTTGCAGTCTTCTAAGGAGGTAAAATTTTCTCAATTTTTTTTCTGATTCCTGTAGGAATAAATGAAGCCCAGAGATCTAATTTTATTATTTGTTATTCATTCTCTCTCTGGAGAAGCCAGTTCTGTCTAGGGATTTGACTTCGGCATGCTTTTTGCCCTCAGTGCTGCTCCCTGTTCATCTGAGCATAGCTCATGTCCATTAGTCAGATCCATGGTAAATGGCCAGCAAGTACACACCCCACTCTGGATCCAACTCAAGTATCAAGTAGATTGTCATCAGCTGTTGCTGGCGGGATCTTCTTTCCTTTTCTTTTTTTTTTTTTTTTTTTTTTTTAGATCTCTGCTCACTGTAATCTCCACCCCCCCAGGTTCAAATGATTCTCCTGCTTCAGCCTTGTGAGTAGCTGGGACTACAGATGCATGCCATCATGCCTGGCTAATTTTTGTATTTTTATTAGAAACAGGATTGGCCAGGCTGGTCTCGAACTCTGGACCTCAGATGATCTGCCCACCTCGGCCTCCCAAAGTATCGGGATGACAGGCATGAGCCACTGCACCTGGCCTGGGATCTTCTTCTATACCCATTCCGAACATATATCGTTTATAAAAAATTACAGTGTCCAGCATGCACCTCTCAAGGGCTCTTTCTTTCTCTGCCCTCACCTGTAGGACTCTACTTGAGAAGCAGTCATATCACTATTTAGTTGAGTGCTTTGTATCTAACGGTTCTCTAATTACTAGTTAGGATGTCATGTAATGACATTGCATTAATAAAAGACTTAAACGGCACACCTCTATCTACTGGAGAGTCCTAGGGTTTAAAGTGTCCACTGTGATTTGACATTCCATTTGTAACTGTGCTCTAGCATCTTTCAGAGTTCTAAGCAGTTGGCCAACATTATCTGCAGTCCTCAAAACAGCCTCAGAAGACAAATAGGAGGCAGGTGTTTTTGTCCCTGAACATGTCCCTGCCTCTGCCCCGGGAAGCAGAGGCACAGGGGGACGATGTGACTCATATGCCCAGTCTGTGGACACTTATCATTTGCCTTGCTTCCCATGCTCCATGCTTCCCGTCTCATGGCACCATGCTGCCAGAGTGCCTGCCCATCCCAGAGGTTGGTTGGGCTGCAGTGGAAGGTCAATTAGGATGAGTCATTCAAACTTTTGAACTGCCTTGTTGCTGCTTAGAGTGCCCTTAACACAGGGTGCCCTGCTGAGTGTTTGAGGTGTGGTGCTGAATAAAATGCATGCCACTGAGCCTGCTCTAAGAGCCCTGCGTCATGAGTTTACCACTCAGACTCCATAAGTCTTAATCCACTTCTTCCTCAATAGCAGCTTAGTCAGTATGAAGTGACTCTAATAATAGCAGCAGCAGATGAGCATACACAATACATGTCATCCCGAAGTTGCTTTAGGAAGCTCTGCTGAAGGGCTTCTCTGTCTGTCTGGCCATAACTTTAGCCACGCATCTGAAACCAGATGCTCATGGTGGGGGAGATGGAAATATGTGGCAACTGGGAAGTCATGGGGCTACACCTACGGGATTCAGAAAGAATATGACCAGGTCCAGCTGAGTACATTAGACTTGTCACTTACCATGAACATACATCATTAGGAGAATGGAAGCCAGTATTTTACTAAGCATGTTTTAAGAGTCTTTTGGTTTCCAGGGAATGTAAAACTATGATGGATACAGCAGGTGCAGAGGCTAGCCAACTGTGAAAAGGTTAATAGGTCAGCTAGTCTAATGGCTGATATTAGGAATCAGAAGGTAGATATTTGTTGGACTTACAGAAATGGAAGCTAGTAGGAAAGGAGGAGAAAGAGAGAGTGAGAGAGAGCGGAGATAATATTATTGCTCCTGTTTCAGAAGAGGAGGGATTTAATTTATTGATTAGAGAAATACTGGGGCTGGTGGGTTCCCAGGAGGTCAGAAGCATAAAAAAGACAATTTGCTGGCAAATGAAAATGAGGCGCTGAGTGCAGTGACTCATGCCTGTAATCTCAGCACTTTGGGAGGCCAAGATGGGAGGATCACTTGAGGTCAGTAGTTTAAGGCCAGTCTGGCCAACATGGTAACATGGTGAAAAGCCATCTCTTTTAAAAATAAAAAAAAAAAAAAAAAAAAGGCTGGGCATGGTGGCGCATGCAAGCATGTAATCCCAATTACTAGGGAGATTGAGAATCACTTGCACCTGGGAGGTGGAGGTTGCAGTGAGCCAAGATCATGCCACGGCCCTCCAGCCTTGGCAACAAGACTGAGACTCTATTTCAGAAAAAAGAAAGAAAGAGAAAGAAAGAAAGAAAGAAAGAGAGAGAGAGAGAGAGAGAGAAAGAAAGAAAGAAAGAAAGAAAGAAAGAAAGAAAGAAAGAAAGAAAGAAAGAAAGAGGGAGGGAAGGAAGGAAGGAAGAAAGAGAGAGAGAGAAAGAAAGAAAGAAAGTGAAAGAAAGAAAGAAAAGAAAGTTAGAACATCAAATCCGGGAGGCCTGTGAGAAGCTTTAGCCCCCTTGTCATTCTGCAGACAAGATGTGGTCCTTTGCCTACACCCACACTTCAAGTATAAAACGCTGAGATGGAAGTAATAGGCTCTGGAGAAGAAAGATGATGACAGGGAGAGAGGAAAATATCTGAGATGAATCTGTTGCTTCAGGTTCCTGAAACATACATAAGTAGCAAATATAAACATGTATAACCCAGAAACATCTATGACTCTTCCAGGAGAAAATCCTGATTCTGTAATTTGACTCCATGAATAAACCCACATTGTCATTTATTTTGAGAAATAAAATTTTACTTATGGACTCAAGTCTATTAAGAAAACTTCGTGTTTCACAGATCTCATCAGTGTGAAGACTACGTGAAAACCATTCTCTGTGGAAGCTCCTCATTTTGCTATTCACACTATAGCAATTCAGTTTCGAGTCAATCATAGAAATAGAAATAATCTTAAGACAACAGTCCGAAAGATAGAAAACTACTGTTACTGTTCAGTGTACAAGTCATACCTCTGGAGGGGAGCATACTCAGTATCAGAAGAATTAAGGTAGGTAGGGCAGTTTTGGGTTTCACTTCCTTCTTCTTCAGCCATAATTTTAGAGGTGTGCCATCCTGAGCCGTAAACCTAGAATTACATGCAGTCACAGGCTAGGATATGATCTCTGAGTTTTTTGAAGTGAATGGAAATGTTTTCATGGACCTTTAATTGCACACTGTGCATTCCTTTCTCTCAAATTTTTATTATAAAAATTTCCAAACATTCAGAAAAGTTGAAAGAATAGTTCAATGAACGTACATATATCTCCTTAGATTCAACAGTGGTTAATATTTTTCCATATTTGCTTTTTCTCTCTCTGGAAGAGATATTATTTATTTATTCCCCTTTGGAAGTAAGTTATAAATACTATGACATTTTACCCCTAAATACTTCACCAGGTTTAACACTTTTCTCGCCATCAGAATGAGTGTGTGTGTGTGTGTGTGTGTGTGTGTGTGTGTGTGTGAGAGAGAGAGAGAGACAGAGAGAAAAAGAGAGAGAGACAGAGAGAGAGAGAGGAGGGGGGAGAGAGAGAGAGAGACAGAGAGAGAGAGGAGTGGGAGAGAGAGAGAGAGAGAAAGAGAGAGAGACAGAGAGAGAGAGAGAGAGGAGGGGGAGAGAGAGAGAGAGACAGAGAGAGAGACAGAGAGAGAGAGGAGGGGGAGAGAGAGAGAGAGAGAGAGACAGAGACAGAGAGAGAGAGAGAGGAGGGGGAGAGAGAGAGACAGAGAGAGAGAGAGAGAGAGGAGGGGGAGAGAGAGAGAGAAAGAGAGAGAGACAGACAGAGAGAGAGAGGAGGGGGAGAGAGAGAGAGAAAGAGAGAGAGACAGACAGAGAGAGAGAGGAGGGGGAGGGAGAGAGAGAGAGAAAGAGAGAGAGACAGAGACAGAGAGAGAGAGGAGGGGGAGGGGGAGGGAGAGAGAGAGAGAGAGAGAGAGAGAGAGAGAGAGAGAGAGAGAGAGAGAGAGATGGGCTCTTGCTTTGTTGTCCAGGCTGGAGTGCAATGGTGCCATCTCAGCTCACTGCAAACCCTGCCTCTGGAGTTCAAGCGATTCTCCTGCCTCAGCCTCCCAAGTAGCTGGGATTACAAGCATGTGCCATCATGCCTGGCTAATTTTTGTATTTTTAGTAGAGGTGAGCTTTCACTGTGTTGGCCAGGCTGGTCTCAATTCCTGACCTCAAGGTATCTGCCAGTCTTGACCTCCTGAAGTGCTGAGCTTACAGGCATGAGCCACTGCGCCCAGCCAGACTGAAGAAATTCTTGAAGAAGAAAAGTGAAGTCTTATTTAGAGAGAGGGTGGGCAAGATTAATTGTCAGCATGACTCCTGGGAATGGTTTCCAGCTCTTAGCTAATTCTCACATTGATTCTCCGGTAAGTGGTGCCGTTTTACAAAACATGGGTAATAAATTCTGTCTTGGTAGTTGTTGTTTCGATAATTTCAAAAGAGACAAAGCAAATCCATTTTAATTCTGGATGCTTTCATATCCATTTTCTTCATTGTTTATTTCAATAATAGATCTTTATTACAATGTCCTCCTATTATACATACTAGAAGTTAGAATTTACTTTTTTCCTCCCAGCATACTAAGCACTAGAGTTACCTTATGATACATATTTGGGACTATTAAGAAGGGAGTTAAGATATTTGGTTATTTTGCCTGTGACTTGAATGGTAATAAAATATAGTATTCCTCAAGATGAAAGATGTAAAACATCACATTAACACTTGCTGATGATTACAAGGCATTACTGTATGGTACATTATAATAATGGTTATCTTCTCCAGAAAAATAATTGTATTCTCTTAATGCACTCATTATATCACTGCAATTTTTAACTGCTGTTTTGTTCCCAACCCATCTTGTATACAAATAAAGAACTTAGTGCCAGTTAATCAGGGTTAGATTATAGAAGGCAGAAATTATTCATTAGGAAGCTACAGATGTCCTATCTTTGTTTCAGAACGCACCAGAGAATTTAATGCAAAGTTCTAAAAAAATGTTGACAGACAGATGGGATATGAACTTAATGAACCAGCTACAGAACAACACTCTCTAATATGTCAGTCCCCTTTCTGGCACTTTCCTTTCTGTCAACCCCCAGTTCTCACAATAGGTCAGCACGTGGCACCGTGACAAATCCTCAACAATAGTGGTCTAAAATTGGACAAAAGCCATTGTAATTGAACAATAATGCTACACAAAACAGAGTAAGGGCCAGCTGTTTTAGGTAGAAAGTAGTTTGGGGCTGGGGAATCTTTATTCAATTTGGTGCCCTAGGTGATACTGATGCGGATCATGACGGGATATATTTTGACCTATACTGTTTCCAGCATCTGAGATGCTAACAGGGTGGGTCATTGCTAAGCCCAGTCCATCATGTGTGAAATGATTTAATGCTGTCTCCACTGGTTGACTAGTGCTAATGGTTTCTATTTCACCCTACGTCAGTCACTGCTCAGGAGGAGCCAGGGACCCATATCCTGCCACTAAGAAGAACCTTTGTACTGACTGACTCTGGAGAGGGTACTTACTTCTCCTATCAGCCTTGAAGCAAATCCATATGACAGGAAACCTGCCTAGTAGTAGTTAAATAAGGGGTGTGTGTGTGTGTGTGTGTGTGCACGCACATAGTACTGCAGCCAAGATCAGTCTTTAAAGGATCTACTTCACACTCCCAATATACTTCTGCTCTAATACATATAAGCCCTCAAAAAAGTCAGTATGTAGTGCACAATAGGAAGAAAATGGACTTAGGGAGACAACACTCAACATTTTCTTTAGTGACAGCTTTTTAAAAAGCATTGGAGCCTAATAAAGACAGTAGAACAGTTTTACACAGTTAAATGGTTAAGAAATTCATAAAGAATAAAACAAATAGGGCACTTTGCTTTAAACATGACCTAAAATTTGTGGAAATGGGCATTGGAAAGGATGCAGCTTGTAACTTCTTGGGAAGTGGTGGGAAAGAAGTGACCTGAACTCAGAGGAAGTGTTGTAGCACCAGAAGTGGATGGGTACACATAGTTAACCGAGGTAGCTAATAGATGTTTTTGGTGTGTGTTGTGTGTGCAATTTGTGTATTACCAAGCAGCTCAGTTCAGCTGAGTGCAGCTTTCTGCTTGCACCTAGCATTTCTCATTCATAAGATCTTACATTGCAAAACCAAATTTACACTGTGCTCATATTGCTTCCTAACACAGACTGAGTATCCCTCATCTGAAGCGCTTGGGACCAGATGTGTTTTGGATTTTGGATTTTTTTGGGGGGGATTTTGTAATATCTGTATATACATAATGAGCTATCTTGGGGGGCAGGACCCAAGTCTAAACATAAAATTCATTTATATTTCATATACACCTTATACACATAGCCTAAAGGTAATTTCATTTTTCTCTTGACAATGCTGAATAAACTGTGTGTTGTGCACCTGCATTTTGACTGTGACCTATCCCATGAAGTCAGATGTGAAACTTTCCTCTTTCATCATGTTGGCATTCAAAAACTTTCAGATTCTGGAGCATTTTGGATTTCAGATTTTTGGATTAGGGATGCTCATCCTGTATATCAACCACATGTGCAATAAGTTTGTGTTTTTAAGACCAGCGTTACAGCAGCACTGGTGGTGGCTGGAAGGAGTTCACATGCATGTGTTGGTTCCAGGTTGCCTAGAACCTGAGGGTGGCCAGGAAGACAGTGTTGCTATAGCACTGACAGTGCTTCAAGGTCACCCACATGGCCAGGAAGGAACTTAGCATCTGTTGGGTATCATTCTATATTTTCATAGATGAAGTTTTATTATAGCTGTTAGATACTGTATAGAAAGAAAACCAGCATTGAATTAAGCCTCAAAGAACCACATTTTATTTTTCCGCTCTGTAAGCTGTATGACCTAAGGCAAGTCACTTTATCTCTATTGGATTCAGTTCCTGATCTGTAAAATAAGTTGAACTGCATTTCATCTTGCTGAGATCCCTTCTAGCTCCAATATCTTGTTACCCTGAGGCCATCCATGCTGATTAAATGCAGAGCAAATGAACCATTTTCAATCTCTTCAGAACTCTCCTCGTTGCTCAGCAACATTTGTTCCCACCCCAGGTTGTCTTCTGTGGTTGTTTCCCAAAGGAAAAATTCCAAATTGTTATGATCCTCAATCTCTGTCTCCACCAGCAGATGGAATCCACCAAGGCAGATCAAGTCTGAGTTCCTACAGTTCTCTTTATTGAAGTAAAATTAACATACAATAAGCTGCACCTATATAAAGCATATGATTTGATAAATTTGGATTTATGTATATATACCCATGAAACCATCACCACAACCAAGGTAATGAAAACATCCCGTTCCCCCAGAAGTTTCCTTGTGCTTCCTTGTAATCCCTTTTTCCCCTTCTACTTCTCATATGCAGGCAGTCACTGATCAGCCTTCTGTCATTATAGACAGTTGGCATTTTCTAGAATTTTATATAAATGGAATCACGCAGTATATACTATTGTTTTGTCTGGCTTCTTTAACTCAGCATAATTATTTTGAGATTCATTCATGTTTATTTTTTAAATAAAAAAGTAATAAAATAAAAATGAGCTGGGTAGCAGTCTACCATATGGATATACCTCTATTTGTTTATCCAGTCACTTGCTCATGGATATTTGAGCTATTTCTGGTTTTGAGCCACTACAAAAGAAACTACTGTAAACATTTTTGTACAAAATCTCTGCATGAGTATATGCTTTCATTTCTCTTGGGAGAAAGAGAGAGATTAGTATCCCTAATCCGAAAATCTGAAATCCAAATCCAGCCAGCATGGAAGGGTAGATTATATACAGTAAGTGTGTGTTTTGCTGTTTTAGAAGCTGCCAAACTATCTTCTGAAGTGGTTGTACTATTTCATATTCCCACCAGCACTGTACAAAAGTTCCAATTCTTCCACATCCTTACCAGAGTTTAGTGTGGTCAGTCTTTTTAATTTTTGCCATCCTAATAGGTTTTCAGGGATCTCTTTTGTTTTTACTTGAATTTCCCTAGCCACTAATGATTTTGAATATCTTTTTATATGCTTATTTTCCATCTGTATATGTTCTTTGGGGAAGTGTCTATTCAAATATTCTGCCCAATTTGTAAAATTGGGTTGTTTTCTTATTATTGCGTTCTTAAATATCGTAGTAAAATATACATAAATTTACTGTATATTAAAATTTACTGTCTTAGTTATCTTGATGTATACAGGTCTGTGGCGTAAGTACTTTCACTCTGTGCTGTCATCATTACCATTTCATATTGTGCTATTGTCTCCAGAACGCTTCATTACAACATGAGAACTCTGTACCTATTATAGAATAACTTCTCTTTCCTCTCTCCCTCCCTCCAGGACTTGACAGCCACCATTTAAATTTCTATCTCTGAATTTGACTACTCCTGAGTGTATCATATAGCCGGGTGATAGGGATAGGCTTTGTGTCCCCACCCAAATCTCATCTTGAATTGTAATCCCCAGGTATTCAGGAAGAGACCTTGTAGAAGGTGGTTGGATTATGGGAACAGTTTCTCTCATGCCGTTCTCGTGATAGTGAGTGAATTCTCATGCGATCTGATGGTTTTATAGTTGGTAGTTTTTCCTGCTCGCTCACATGCTCTCTCTCTCCTGCCACTATATAAGATGTACCTGCTTCCCCTTCCACCATGATTGCAAGTTTCCTGAGGCTTTTCCAGTCATGCAGAACTGTGAGTCAATTAAACCTCCTTTGTGGCCGGGCGCGGTGGCTCACGCCTGTAATCCCAGCACCTTGGGAGGCTGAGGGGGGTAGATCACGAGGTCTAGAGATCGAGACCATCCTGGTCAACATGGTGAAACCCCGTCTCTACTAAAAATACAAAAAATTAGCTGGGCATGGTGGCGCGTGCCTGTAATCCCAGCTACTCAGGAGGCTGAGGCAGGAGAATTGCCTGAACCCAGGAGGCGGAGGTTGCAGTGAGCCGAGATTGCGCCATTACACTCCAGCCTGGGTAACAAGAGCGAAACTCCGTCTCAAAAAACAAAACAACAACAAAAAAACATCCTTTGTTTATAAATTAACCAGTCTCAGGTAATATTTCTGCAGCAGAGTGAGAATGAACTAATACACCGGACTTGGGGGCTCATGTCTATAATCCCAGATACTCAGGAGGCTGAGGAGGAAGGATCCCTGGAGTCCAGGAGTTTGAGGCTGCAGTGAGCTATGATGGTGCCACTGCACTCCAGCCTGGGGGACAGAGAGAGACTCCACCTGTCTGTTATTATCTGTTATTATTTAGAAAAATAATAATTTTGAAAAACATACTTCATATAAGTCATACAGTATTAGTCTTTTTGTGACTGATTTATTTCACTTAGCATAATGTTCTCAGAGTCTCTTTACATTGTAGCATGTGTCAGAATATCCTTCCTTTTTAATGCTGGACTAATAATCTATAGCCTGTTGCCCACACATTTCTACCACATTTTGTTTATTCATTCATCCACTGATGGGCACTTTTGCCTCCTCCTTTTGGCTGTTGTGAATAATGCTGCTATGACCATGGGGGTGCAAATATCTCTTTCAGTCCCTGCTTTCAATTCTTATTATTGAATTTGAGTATTCTTTATTTTTTTGAGTATTCTTTATACATTCTGGATACAAACTTTTTATCAGGAATCTAATTCACAAATGTTTTTCTCCTAGTCTATGAATTTTCTTTTCATTTCTAACAGTGTCTTTGAAAAAGCAGAAGTTTTAACTTTTGATTAAGTCTAATTTATAGATTTTTTTAATTTTATTGGTTTTATATCTAAGATGTTTTCATCTAAACTTAAATCATGATGATTTTTCTCCTATTTTCATGTAGATATTTTATAAGTTTTGGTTTTACAGTCAGGTCTAAATCCATTTTGAGTTAATTTTTTATATAGTATAAGATATGAATCAAAATACATTTTTCTGTATATAAATATCTAATGCTCTAGCATCAGTTGAGGAAAAGGCTGTCTTTTCCCTCATTGTATTGTTTTTGCACCTTTGTCAAAGTCAGTTGTTCATATATGTGTATGTCTCTTTCTGGACTCTAGTCTGTTTCATTGACCTATTTGTCATTATTATGCTGTCTTGATTACTGTAGCTTTATAGAAAGTCTTGAGATGAGGTAGTATTAATTCTCCAAATTTGTTTTTCTTTTCCAAAGACATTTTGGCTGTTCTAGTTTCTTAGCATTGCCATATGGATTTTAGAATCAGTTTGTCGATTTCCACACACACACACAAAAAGCCTGCTTTTTTTGGACTTGTGATTGGGATTGTGTTGAAACTATAGATCATTTAGGAGAGCACTGACATCTTAATAATATTGAGTCTTTCATTAACACCTTACCTCTTCCGTTTATTGAAGCCTTCCTTAATTTCTAACAGCAACGTTTTGTAGTTTTCAGTGCATATGTCTTGGAAAAGTTTTGTCAGATTTATCCTTAAGTATCACATATTTTTCTGCTATTTTAAGTGCTATTTTTTATTTCAATTTCCAAGTGTTTATTGCTAGTATATAGAAACATAGATTTTTAAAATATTTTGACCTTGAGTTCTGTAATAGTGCTAAATTCATTTATTAGCTCTAATAGCTTTTTAATATGCTCTACCAAATTTTCTATTAATATTAATATATAAATAATGGTGGCTTCTGTAAATACAGTTTTACTTCTTTCTTTGTAATTCAGATGCATTTATTTATTTATTGCCTCATTGCACTGGTGTATATACCATTCTGGTATAATGTTGAATAGAAGTGGCAAGAAAACACAGCCTTGTCTTATTCCTGAACTTACAGAGGTGAACATTTAGTAGTTTACCACTCAATATGATGTTAGCCACAGGTTTTTTTTTCAATCTGTTTTGTTTTTTAGATGCACATTACCAGATGGAAGAAGTTCCCTTTTATTCCTAGTTTGCTGAGAATTACTCCTTTTTTTTTTAGACAAAGTTTTGCTCTTGTTGCCCAGGCTGGAGTGCAATGGTGTGATCTCAGCTCACTGCAACCTCTGCCAACCCCTCCTCTACCCTCCTCCCCGCCCCTTCAAGTGATTCTCCTGCCTCAGCCTCCTGAGTAACTGGGATTACAGGCATGTGTCACCACACCCAGCTAATTTTGCATTTTTAGTAGAGATGGGGTTTCTCCATATTGTTCAGGCTGGTCTCGAACTTCTGACCTCAGGTGATCAGCCAGCCTCGGCCTCCCAAACTGCTGAGATTAAAGGCTTGAACCCCATCACCTGGCCTTATTCTTTTTTTTTTGAGACGGAGTTTCGCTCTTGTTACCCAGGCTGGAGTGCGATGGCGCGATCTCGGCTCACCGCAACCTCCGCCTCCTGGGTTCAGGCAATTCTCCTGCCTCAGCCTCTTGAGTAGCTGGGATTACAGGCACGCGCCACCGTGCCCAGCTAATTTTTTGTATTTTTAGTAGAGATGGGGTTTCACCATGGTGACCAGGATGGTCTCGATCTCTTGACCTCGTGATCCACCCGCCTCGGCCTCCCAAAGTGCTGGGATTACAGGCTTGAGCCACCGCGCCCGGCCTCTTTTTTTTAAATCAAGTATTGACAATGAATTTTGTCAAATGCTTTTTTTTTCATCTATTGAAATGATGATATGGGGTATTGTTTTATTTTTTAACTAAAAACAGGAAAACAATTTACGTGTTAAATTATGTTGGTTAATATTTAAATATTAATCTAATCTTGCATTGTTTGTTTGTTTTGAGATGAAGAAGTCTTTCTCCCTCACCCAGGCTGGAGTTTAGTGGGTGATCTTGGCTCACTGCAACCTCCACCTCCCAGGTTCAAGCAATTCTCCTGCCTCAGCCTCCCTAGTAGCTGAGGCTATAGGCACCCATCACCATGCTTGACTAATTTTTCTATTTTTAGTAGAGATGGTTTTTCACCATGTTGGCCAGTCTGATCTCAAACTCCTGAGCTTAAGTGATCTGCCTGCCTTGGCCTCCCAAAGTGCTGGGATTGCAGATGTGAGCCACTGCACTGACCTGACTTTGTATTCTTTGGATAAATCCCATGAAATCATATTCTAGTGTTATTTTTTTATATATCATTAGATAAAATTTACTTAAACTTTTTTCAGAATTTTTGTATCTATGTTCATGACAGATATTGGTCTGTAGTTTTTTTATATTATCTGCCTGTTTTTGGTATCAAGGTCAAGCTGATCTAATAGAATAAGTTAGGAAAAGTTATCTATTTCTTCATGAGTAAGCATTGGTAGTCTTGGGCATTTGTTCATTTTATCATTTAAGTTGTTGAATTTATTGGCATAGAGTTGTTTGTAGTATTTCTTATTGTTCTTTTAGTATCTGTAGAATCTGTAGCGATGTCATTTCTCTCATTCCTGATTTTGGTAATTGGTTTCTTATTTTTTTTCTTATTGACCTGGTTTATCAATTTGATGATCCTCTCAAGAGAACCAATTTTTAATTTCACTGATTTTTCTCATTGTTTTTCTGTTTTCTATTTCATTAATTTCTACTGTGACCTTCATTATTTCCTTTTTTTCTGCTTACTTTGAATTTACTTTGCTTATTTTTGCTTCCTAGTTTCATAGGCAAAAGCTGAGGCATTTAGTGTCATAAATTTCCTCCTACTTAAACTTTTAAGGGATGTGCTAGTTTCTTATTTCCTCTGTAATAAATTACCACAAACTTAACAGCTTAAAACAACACAACTTTTAGTTTGGGAAGTTAGTAATCCAAGATCAGATTTGCAGAAATTCAAAATCAGATTTGCATAGGTGTTGCAAACAGATTTTGCATGGCTGATTGGTTCTCTCTGGAGTCTCTGAGGATATAATCTTTCTTTGCCTTTTTCATCTTCTAGTGCTGCCTGTATTCCTTGGCTTATGACCTCTTACTCCATTTTCAAAGTGCGTCAGTCCAGTCTGTGCTTCTGTCATGACACTGCCCTCTTCTCTAACTGGTTCCTCTTAGAAGGACTGTTGTCCCATCCCAATAATTCAGGATACTCTCCCCACCTCATGATTCTTAACTTGGTCATATCTGTAAAAATCCCTTCTGCCATGTAAAGCAACATTCACAGATTCTGGGGATTAGAATGTGGACATATTTGGGGGCTCCTTTTCAGCCTATTACAAAGGCATCCCATACAATTTGATATGTTGTTTTCATTTGTACTGAGTTAAGAATGCTTTTTAATTCCCATTTTGATTTTTTTTTTGTCCTGCTAGTTGTTTATGTGTATTAGTTTCCAATTATATGGAAATTCCCCAAAGATTTTTCAGTTGTTTTTAATTTAATTCTACTGTAATCAGAGAATATACTTTTTATGAAATGAATCATTTAAAATTTACCAAGACTTGTTTTATGGCCCAGAACATGCTGTATATTGGTAAATGTGGTATTTACATTTGAAAAAAGTATGCATTCTCCTGTTTTTGGGTGTCATGTTCTATTAATATAAATTAGATCGTGTTGGTTGATAGCATTGTTAAAGTTTTTTATATTCTTATTGACTTTCTCTTTACTTGCTATATTAACTGTTGAGACAGGGTATTTGAAGTCTTTGATTGTAATTGCTAATTTACCTACCATTCCTTACAGTTCTATCAGGTTTTTGTTGTGCTTTTTTTTGAGACTAAGTCTCAGTGCAGTGATTCGATCTTGGCTCACTGCAACCTCTGCTTCCTGAGTTGAAGCAATTCTCCTGCCTCAGCCTCCTGAGCGGCTAAAATTACAGGCATATGCCACCACATCCAGCTAATTTTTGTATTTTTAGTAGAGACGAGGTTTCACCATGTTGGCCAGGCTGGTCTCAAACTCCTGCTCATGATCCGCCTGCCTTGGCCTTCCAAAATGCTGGGATTACAGGCATGAGGCACTGCCCCAAGTCATTCAATTAGTTTTTGCTTCATGTTTATTTGAATTTTTGTTATTAAGTGCATAAACATTTAAGATTTTTATGTCCTCCTGATAGATTAACCTTTTGTCATGAATTCACTTTCTTTATCCCTGGTAGTATTTTTTGCTCCAAAATCCTCTTTGTCTAATATTAATGTAGCCTCTCCAGCTTTGTTTTAGTTAGTGTTAGCTTGGAATATCTTTTTTTATCCTTTTACTTTTAACCTTTTGTGTCTTTGCATTCAACATGTGTTTCTTGTAAGCACCTCTACAATGAATCTTGCTTTTATAACCAGTTAGACAATTTCTGCCTTAAAAATTAATAGACTGTTTTTTTTAGCAGCTTTAAGTTTACAGAAAAATTAAGTGGAAAGTACTATCCCCACCCTAGTTTTTCCTCTCATTAACATCTTGCATTAACGTTAGTGTAGTACATTTGTTATAATTTGTCTTAGTCTGCTTGGGCGGCCATTAAAAATTACCATAGACTGAGTGGCTTAAACAACAAAATTTATTTCTCACAATTCTTTCTGGGTTATTTACTTTTTGGTGAGGGTTCTTTTCCTGGTTTGCAGATGGCTGGCCACCTTTTTCACTGTGTCCACATGTCACCTTTTCCATGTGTGTGTGGGGCGTGTGTGTGTGTGTGTGTGTGTGTGTGTATGTAGAGAGAGAGGTTTTTCTTTCTCTTCTTACAAGGTCACAGTGTTCTCAGATTAGAAACCACCCTATGACCCTATTTAAACATAAGACCCTATCTCCAGATGCAGTCACATTGAGCGTTAGGGCTTCAACATACGATTTTGAGGGGGACATAATTCAGGCCATAGCACAATTAATGAGCCAATATTGATATTTTACCATCTTTGTATTTTAATTATGATGTATAAACATTTACAAGTGTGATTATGGATATAGTTAGATTTAAATTGATCATCTTGCTGTTTTTTTGTTTTTCTTGTATTTTTTGTTTCCTCTTTTTTTTTCTTTATCTGAATAAAGTTTCTTTAAACCTAGAATAATTTATTGTCCTGTTTTCAATGACCAGCTGTAGGTCTGGATGATTGCTCTCTAGCCTCAATCCGTTTCTTATTCCAATGACTTCCTCTTCTCCCATCAGCTCATCCAGCTGAAGTTCCAGTATCCCTTATTCCTACTCCGACAAATTTCAAGCAAAAGCAATTTTTAAAACCTTTTATCCAGCTTCATTTCCCAAATCCTTCCTCAGATAGTCTCCATATTTTCTCTGTAAAGGTGTATCTAGTTGTGCTTACACCCTAAATTACTTAATCCTCAGCCTCAGCTCCCTCCTAATACATCTGTTTATGCTTTTCCCTTTGAATGTGAGTCCTTACTTCATATCTTTGTCCAATGAAATTTTATGGCCTTTTAAGGACTCCGTTCATGTTACTTCCTTGTGAAGTCTGTCCTCACTGCCCACACTCACTCTAAGAGGAAAAAGTCTCCATCCATAGGGTTCCCAATAGGCGCATCTATTATAGCACTTTTCATAGGATGCATAGTGAGAAACCTATGTGTCTGTTTCCCCCATCAAGTGCTAAAATCTTGAGGTTACAGAGGCTGTATATTATTTCAAAATCTCTTTCAGATTGTTCTTACTTTCAGATTGTTCTTAAATAGGCCAAAAATCTTGGTTGTAAGCAACAGAAATCAATTTTGGATAACTTAAGCAGAGAAGAAATTTTCTAGAAGGATGAATATACCTAGTAGAAGTGGTGGGAAGGGTGTCTAACTAGAGAAGAAACGTCCAGGACCAAACAGACCAGATGGCATAGAGATGTGCAGCTGGGACCAACTCACTGGGCATTTGTCACCTCTGTTGCCACTGCCAGACTGTCCTCCCTGCCTCCATGACTTTCTTTTGAACTGTCTCTGCACCTTTGTGTCACTAATTTGAGATCTAGAAATGCTGGGTAGTGGTATCTCATTGATTAAGCTGACAGCATCTATCCACATCCAAAGTTTCAAAGGATAGAAGGAGAAAATATATGCCTCTGGATGACTTTGAAAATAATAGAAAACCTAATTCAAAAGAAAACCCCTCCCTGTGGGGCAGGGTTCAGGTGAGAATACAATCAGGGCTTCAGCTCCATTTTTCTGAGGTCCTTTTGATTCTACCTTCATTTTTTAAATGTCAGCTTTATTCTTAGGATGGATACCCTTATGGATGCAAGATGGCTGCCAATCAGGAGTTTGAGTCCTTCTCTCCACTCTGATGGTGCATTTTAGGTTAAGTACCTCCCCCCTCAGCATTCACCTGCAGGCTGCCATGGGCTGATTGACATGAATCTGGAACATGGGTTCCTGAACCAGTCACTGGCAAGAATCAGCAAGACAGAGGGGAAGAATGGATGTTTGTAATGCACTGCACAAAGACTCCCAGCAGCTCCCACTGAAGCCTTTGGGCTACAGAGAGGTACCTGCACACAGCAGGCAGCCTGGCTTTCCCAAGTGTGGCAAGAAGAGAAGAAAGTTTCTCCTCTGGGAATCCTCTAATGTCCATGGCCTCCAGCATATCAGTGATCAACATCTACCAAAGAATCAGTGAATCTTCCAAAACAAAGGAGGCTATTGATACGCCATAAACTGATGGTAGCCAGTAAGAGAAAAAGAGAAAAATGTGAACTCTAATTGTATTATTATTAGTTCTTTGGGATATTAAAAGGCTCACATTTGTTTAAATTACTGCTCCTAATTCAGAGAGGCTCATTTCCTCATGAGATTTGTAATAGAATACAAGAGTATTATAAATGTTTATAATGTAATATAAAAATTATAATAATATAAATATAAGCTTTGCTTTTTGAAAAAGTTTAGATTTGCAGAAAAATTACAGAGATAGCACAGAATTCCTCTATACTTCACATGCAGTTTCCCTTATTATGAACCTCTTCTATTAGTATGGCACATTTGTCACAATTGATGAGCCAGTATTGATCCATTATAATTAACTAAAGTCCATACTTTATTCAGGTTTTCTCAGTTTTTGCCTAATCTCCTTTTTCTGCTCCATGGTCTCATCCAGGACCTCACATTACACTTAGTGTTCATGTCTCCTTAAACTCCTCTTGACTGTAACCGTTTCTCAAACTTTCCTTATTTTTAATTTTTTTTTCGTAGAGATGGGGTCTCACTATGTTGCCCAGTCTCATCGCAAACTCCTGACCTCCAAGTGATTCTCCTCCCTTGGCCTCCTAAAGTGCTGGAATTATAGGTGTAAGCCACAACGACTAGCCTCCTTCCTTATTTCTGATGTTCTTGGCAGTTTTGAGGATGACTGATCAGTAGTTTTGTAGAATATCCCTCCACTGGCATTTGTCTAATATTTTTCTTATGAATAGACTAGAGTTATGTGTTTTGGGAGGAAGACCACAGAGGTAAAGTACCATTCTCACCACATTGTGTCAAGGGTACATGCTGTTGACACGACTTATCACTGGCATCCTCAGTATCTGCGATGGCCTGGCTGAGACAGTGTTTGGGAAGATGCTTCACTGTAAAGTTACTCTCCTTTACAGGGGGACTGTAAAGGAGGGACTGTATCACTATATACAATCCACACTTAAGGAGTGAGGGGTTGTGCTCTACCTCCTTGAAGATGAGAAGGTTTGTCAGTTTAGTTGTGCTCCCTGGCAATCTCTCATGCCCTTGCTGTGGAAAGTGCAGAAGACAGTTAACACAGCAGGCCTGACACTGCTGTCTTAGGAAGGCCTGCTTGCAAGGTAGCGCCCTTGGCTGGAGTTTGGGACCTTAGACTTCAGCAAGGCTCCCACTATTCACTATTCTCAGAACTAAGAATGATGTTTAAATTGTTTGCAAAAATAATGTAGGGGTTTTTTTCTTCCTTCTTCCTTAATTTTTTTTTTTTTTTTTGAGATGAAGTCTGAGTCTCATTTTGTCACTCAGGCTAGAGTGCAATGTCATGATCATAGTTCACTGTAAACTTGATTTCCTGGGCTCCAGTGATCTTTCTGTGTCAGCCTCCTGAGTAGCTAGGACCAGAGGGGCATGAAACCATGCCCAGATAATTTTTTTTTGGTGGGGGAGACAAAGTCTCACTCTTTCACCCAGGCTTCAGTGCAGTGGCGCAATCACTGCAACCTCCACCTCCAGGGCTCAAGTGATCCTCCCACCTCAGCCTCTGGAGCAGCTGGGACTACAGACAGGCACCACCATGCCCTACTAATTTCTGTGTTTTTAGTACAGACAGGGTTTCGCCATGTTGGCCAGTCTGGTCTTGAACTCCTGACCTCAAGTGATCCACCCACCTCAGCCTCCCAAAGTGTTGGGATTATAGGTATGAGCCACTGTGCCTGTACTACTTTTTAAATTTTTTGTAGAGGCAGGGTCTCACTGTGTTGGCTAGGCTTTTTCTTAGTTATTTTTATTTTGAAGGTCACATATCATATGACTCCATTTGTGTAAAATGAAGAGAATGGGAAAATCCACAGAGTCAGAAAGGGGATTAGTGATTTCCAGAGGTTGAGGGAAGGGAAATAGGGATTGACTCTGATGGGCACAGGGTTTCTTTCTGGAGTGATGGAAATATTCATTGGTTGTGATTATTGGAAAACACTGTGAATATACTGCAAACCATTGATTTGTACAATTCAAATAGGTGAGTTGTATGGTATAGGAATCATATCCCAATAAACCTACTGCCAAAAAAAAAACCAAAAAAAAAAAACCAAAAAACAAAAAAAGCAGTGTAGTTTATGCTGAATATATTCTTTACTTCTGGGATTCTTGGATTTTGTTATGAGTTAGGCAGAGGACACCTACGTTCACCTTCATGACCAAGCCCCCAATAAAATCTCTTGGCACCGAGTCTCTAACGAGCTTCACGGCTAGACAAGATTTCGCCCGTATTGTCATAGATCCTTGCTGGGATCTTGTGTGTCTGTGTGACTCGTGTGACTCCATTGGCAGGGTACTCTTGGAAACTTGTACCTGGTTTCTCCGGAACTTCACCCATGCATCTTTCCTTATGTCTTGTATCCTTTCCCCATAATAAATCACAGCTGGGAGAACTATATTCTGAGTCCTGTGAGTCCTCCTGTTAATCGCTGAACCTAGGCATGGCCTTGGGGACTCTCCACATGGGAGACATGTCTACGAGATAGTTTTGTGATGCTTTTTCTGGATCCTAACAGTTTCACTGCTTCTGGAATAGTTTCTAGGTTAATCTTTTGTTTCGGCATTTCTTCTTCCACAGGAAAGCATAGATTTGTAGTCCCCCAATTTTTTTTGAGACAGCTTCTCACTCTGAGGCCCAGGCTGGAGTGCAGTGGCACAATCACAGGTCACTGTAGCCTCGACTTCCCAGGCTCAGGTGATCCTCCCACCTCAGCCTCCAAGTAGCTGGGACTACAGGCATATCCCACCATGCCCAGCTAATTTTCCTATTTTTTGTACGGAGGGGGTTTCACCATGTTGCCCAGGCTGGTCTTGAATGCCTGGGCTCAAGCAATTCACTCACCTCAGCCTTCCGAAGTGCTGGGATTACAGGAATGGGAATTACAAGATTACAAAATCTTACGGCACAGGTTTGGGGTTCTGATTTCCGATGGATGCCATTTTCCCTTGGTAGATAAGAAGCTTCGCTGACACTTCTCTAGACAGTGATTGGGGTTGTTCCATTTCATTACTGTGGCTGGAACAGCCCTGTGAGCCCTGGCATTTTTTGGAAGCCCAAATTCTCACCTCCCACCCACATGAGAAAATTAATACTCCAGTCTTCAGCCTCTGGGGCCTATACTGATGTTTTTTTGAGAGGTTTGGCTTCAAGTCCTGTTTTGTGCCTCTAGCATCTGGGGATTTCCCTTGTTTGCTTTCAGTCCTGGCCATGTATTAAAATTATTTTGTTGTCCCCAGCAAAATTATTGTTTGAAAGTAATCCTTTTATATCAGCTCAAATCAACCTATTGCCTAGAAATGGGAACTGTATCACTCTCCTCTTGAGTCCTCTTTTGCATAGAACCCAGACAAGGTACACAGAAATGGCAAGCAGATGTTGAAATGTGTGAATGAATAGATAGGGCACAACTCTGCTGACTCCCTCACTCCTAGTTCTGCCTCTCCATCGACTGATATCCACCATCATAAAGCCTGTGATCTCCCCATTCCTGACCTAAAATGAAATTGTAAAAAAAATGATGTACAAATCAAGACCTTTCTCAGTTTGTGGGCATTGTATCACCTCCTCAAGACAGTAGACATTTATCTGTAATATATGTCTGAGCAGTGAGATTGCTTCTCACCTGAGGTGCGGCAGAACGCAAATATGACTACTAGAATTTCACTTGAGATACCATCTCAGTGGTGGCACTTCCATTGCCGCTGAAAGGAACAGAGAGGGCCGTTAAGGTAGTGGGTCATGGATGACTGTCATTTAATGGAGGTTTCTCACACTACATTGTGTGGATAATGTAGAGTTACCTTTGGAGTGATAGGAATCCATGGAATCTTCTCTGAGATTATCCATGACCATGATTCTTCTAATTAGCTATGTCCAGGATAGGAAGCTATGCAAAAAAGGACTATAGATTTTTCCAAATTCTGGATGCATGAAAGTGGCACAGCTCTAATCATTTACCAGAGCTCTAGAGAAGAGCAGGGGCTGGAATAGACAAGGCTGATATGATGACTAAAGGGAAGAGCTACACAAATTGGTGACTAACAGTAGCAGTAAATACTGAAGAGATGAGTTGGGGTGGGGACCACTGTTACACAATTTCAGATCACACGGTATACATTGACTTCATAGCAATTATTGTCACCACAGCAAAACAATCATTGGTCCATCTCCTTCACTTGACAATAAATTTCATGAGGAAATAAATCATTTTCGTCTTACTCACCCCAAGGCCTGCAGTAGTAGCAGGCGCAGAGTAAATATTTGTTGAATAAATTGAGTCATGAACCTTCTATGCTGAACCTTCTTACATAATCTGTTCCTGCATCTGGATTAAATTCTGTACAGAACCTCCAAACTCACTGACAGTCCCACAATTTCATAAAGAAAGCCCTACCGCACAGTTATTTAAGCTCCTCATTCATGCAGCTCTGATCAGAGTGTCACAGCTGACACGAGAAAGCAAAGAATTACGTTTTTGGCTTTTTGTTTTGTTTCCTTTTTCTCTTTTCATTTTGGTTTGACTTGGTTTTGTAACTTTAAAAAAAAATTATTTATTTCTTTTTATTTTGAGATGGAGTCTCACTCTGTCCCCCAAGCTGGGTGCAGTGGTGGGATCTGGGCTCACTGTAACCACCACCTCCCAGGTTAAAGTGATCCTCCCACCCTCAGCCTCACGAATAATTGGGATTACAAGCGTGTGCCATCAGGCCCAGCTGATTTTTGTATTTTTAGTAGAGATGTGGTTTTACCATGTTGGCCAGGCTGGTCTCGAACTCCTGACCTCAGGTAATCTGCCTACCTCGGCCTCCCAAAGTGGGAGGCTCACAGGCATAAGCCACCACACCTGGCCTGGTTTTATAACTTTCATTCAAAAGTAGAGGAAACATCCAAGTGACAGAGAAAAATGAAACACCACTGTATAATTTTACAGTAGTAACTCTCTGATACAAGGGGACCACAGAAAAGAAATACAAAATTTAGTTCTTCTTTCCTTCTAACCACACACCACTATGTCAACATGTCACTTGTGGCCTTCAAGCTTTTGCCCATGAAGTGGTAAAAAGATAACCTTTTCTTTGTAGTTAGCTTCTTCAAAATAGGTACCAGGTGCAGTGGCTCACACCTGTAATCCCAACACTTTGGGAGGCCGAGGTGGGCGGCTCACCTGAGGTCGGGAATTCATGACCAGCCTGACCAACAGGGAGAAACCTCTACTAAAAATACAAAATTAGCTGGGCGTGGTGGTGCATCCTGTAATCCCAGCTACTCAAGAGGCTGAGGCTGGAGAATCGCTTGAACCTGGGAGGTGGCGATTACAGTGAGCCAAGATCATGCCATTCCACTCCAGCCTGGGCAACTAGAGTAAAACTCTGTCTCAAAAAAACAAACAAACAGCAAAAAGCTACCTAAGTATCTGAATTTTGGAAATTTCTGTATGAGACTTGCTGCTATGTATTTACAATGAAGTATTTATGTCCCGGCCACCATTCACAGAAATAACTTTTGTGTACATAGTATTTGCTCTAAATTAATAGGTAGTATTAAATTATTATTAAATTTAACTTTTGAAGGCAAGTGTGTGAGTTGACTCTGGAAGGCATAGTTTTATTAGTACTCAATACAGTGATAGGATAGATAACCTTTCTAATAGAGGGGGGTTAGTGTAATCATCCATTCCTTTTAAAGAATCGTGGGCTATAATTTTGAAAAGCAGACTACTGTTCAAGGATACCCAAATAAAATCTATGGTAACAGCAGCTCTCCTTGTTCATGACTTAAAATGAAATAAGAAAAATTGCTGTAAAAATTAAGCTGCTCCTAATGGGAACATTCAAGAAGGGTAACGTACCTTACAAATCTGACTGCAAAGCTTCCCAAGATGTCATTTGTTTATTCATTTAATTGATTATCTACTATAAGTCAAGTGCAATTCTGTATACCTTAGGGGTGCAAAGGTTCTTATCACCTATTACTATAAATAACATATATGCAAAAAGCTTATGTCCTGAGTCATAATATGACATTCCAGAAGGGAGGTGAAGTGTTACAGAGAGTTCACAGAAAGCTGAGAGGCAGTGAAGGAAGGCTGTTGGTGGGGTCGGCCTGCAGACTAAGAGCCTGCCAGCAGGTGCAGATGGGAGTGTGAATGAGGAGCACTGCCCAGAAAGATCAGGCAGTTCAGATCACTGCCCAGAAAGATCAGGGGCACTGAGGACACAGAGGGGAAAGAAGGACAAACACCTCGGAAAATGGGATAGAGCCAGGGCATGGAGGCCCATGAATGCCAATCTAAGAAACCCAAACTTAGTTTTTCATAAGTAATTATATGGCATCCAAAATTTTTGAACAAGAAACCAACAGGAAGGCTTTGAGCAGCACAATCACAAGATGAATACTCTGCATTTAAGTCATTGTTTCCCAAATTGGGGATTTTAATAATCATTATTTTAAAATAAAAATGTATAAGCTACATTCCTGGAGGTTCTTATTCATTATTTGATCTCCTGGGGATCTTGATTTCTCATCCTGATTCACCCTATTCCCAGAGGAGGCAGTTCCCCTAGTGATGGTGACAGCAGTGGTGCCCATCAGGGCCTAGGAGTAGCAGAGGCCTTGGCAATGTTCTGTTCACAGCTATGGTGGCAGTGGCAGCAGCAATGGTTCCCCCTACCCTGTCTGGCCAGCACAATTTTGACAGTCGGCTCAGCTGCTTGACCTCTCTTGCTTCACATTCCCTATCTGAGCTAGGTTTTTCAGCTTTCCTCATGACAAATTCCTTTATAAAACTTTTTTTAAAAAATTTTATTTTAGTAGGTTTTGGGGGAACAGGTGGTGTGGTGGTATTTGGTTACATGAATAAGTTCTTTTTTTTTTTTTTTTTTTTGAGACAGAGTCTCTTTCTGTCGCCTAGGCTGGAGTGCAGTCGCATGATCTCAGCTCGCTGCAACTTCGCCTCCCAGGTTCAAGTGATTCTCCTGCCTCAGCCTCCTGAGTAGCTGGGATCACAGGCATGTGCCACTATACCCAGCTAATTTTTGTATTTTTAGTAGAGACGGGGTTTTGCCATGTTGGCCAGGCTGGTCTTGAACTCCTGACCTCAAGTGATCTTCCCACCTCGGCCTCCCAAAGTGCTCGGATTACAGGCATGAGTCACCGTGCCCAGCCATGAATAAGTTCTTTAGAGGTGATTTCCGAGATTTTGGTGCACCCATTGCCTGAGCAGTGTACACTGTACCCAATGTGTAGTCTTTTATCCCTTGCCACCTCCCACCCTTTCCCCTAGTCCACAAAATTCACTGTATCATTCTTATGCCTTTGCAGCCTTACAGCTTAGCTCCCACATATAAGTGAGAACATACAATGCTTGGTATCTCATTCCTGAGTTACCTCACTTAGAGCAATAGTCTCCAATTCCACCTGACGATAAATTCCTATTCTGCATAATCACCCGAATCTTTTTCTGTTGTTCGCAGCCAAGTCCTCTGGCCAATACAAAAACCAAACGGAATTTTCAGTGTCTGCTTATTCCCCTCTACATGCCTCCATCAGGCAGAAGAAAACTTACAGATTATCCCTTTGTCTTCTGGGAGAAAACCTAATTGCTCGACAGCAGAATCTTCCCCTGGCTATGAAATATACTGGAAAGGTCTTCAAGTCCCAGGAGGTAAACATGAGATTAGTCTTAGTCACCCAACGTCCCTCCCTCGTGAATTGTTTCCCTCCATTTTTGTTTTTGTTTTTGTTCTTGTTGAGACCAGATCTGGCTCTGTCACCCAGGCTGGAATGCAGTGATGTGATCAATCATGGCTCGACCTCCTGGGCTCAAGCAATTCTCCTACCTCAGCCTCCCAAGTAGCTGGGACAACAGGTGTACCACCTCAGGCTAATTTTGTTTGTTTGTTTGTCGAGACAGAGTCTCACTCTGTTGCACAGGCTGATCTCGAACTCCTGGGTTCAAGTGATCCTCCTGCCTCAGCTTCCAAAGTGTTGAGATAGATTACAGGTGTGAGCCACTGTGGCTGATCTTTTCTTCCTACTTTGACAGATTCATTTGTAGTAGAATATTTGCTTAGTCAATCAAAATTCCTCTTTCCTTCAAATGCTTTGGTTTCCTAAAGTCTTGATTCTTAGAGCCCCCAGCTTTCTCTCTAATTCATCAGATTTCAGCAAAGCTGCCACTATGAGCCTAAGACATTTTGGGAAGCCAGTAGCTGTCCACTATAGGTTTTCATTCTTCCTGTTTGGTATCAAAGGTAACTTGTGTGTCTTTTAAAAATCCTTGCTTGCCTTAAATAGATTTTAGAAGAAAGTGGTAACACTTAGCCTAGCTGTAAACCTTCACCCCAAGACAGGAATGTGTGAGTACATAAGGTCCAAAGCCTTTGTTTTGATTGTTTGTTTTGACCAGGGATTTCTTCTCATTCTTTTTTTATATACATTTTTAAAAAGTAATTATAGAGACAAGGATCTCACTATGTTACCCACGTTGGTCTTGAACTCCTGGGCTCCAGCGATCCTCCCTCCTTGGCCTCTCAAAGTTAAAATTAGTGTGTGCTAGGATTACAGGCATGAGACACAGCACCCGGCCCCTTCTCATTCTTTCACATTTGCAGGACATGTAGAGATATGAGTTTTATTTTAAAGTTAGCTCATTTTTCCTTTTCAAAAAGTCCTCATTTTGACCCGAAGACTGAATGCCATTGTTTTTTTTCCTCCACAGTAACTAAAGGAGTCATCAGCCATAGCCTGGAGAGGTGAGAAAAGCTGAAGGTGTTTGACACACAGGCAGTAGAAGGCTGTGCTCTGCTCCAAAAGGAAGTGCATCCTATGAAACAGGAGGAGCCAGACTTCCTTGGAAGATGCTTCAATAGCAAAGTTCAAGGGCTGCTGCTCCATCCTGCCATTGACACCGCATGGTCACTTACAGGTAGCACTGGCATGTTAATTTAGAATGATGGGGAAAGATGCCAAATTCCAACTAAAAGATGCGAATTTCACCTAAAGCATTATGTATATGTTTATCCATATATATCTTGACCAGTCCTGATTATTTGCCCCCCTCTTTCTATGTGGACCATGGTAACCCCAAGCAGTGACTTTAGAGCTGGGTAACAGAAATTAAAGTGAAAGACCTTTATGTGGAGAAGTGATTCGCATGCATAATATAGGAAGGTTTCTTTAGGTATGTTACAGGATTACTTTAAACCATTTGACTTAAGCTCCAAAGTAACTAATGTTGGTAGTACAGCAAATTATGATGAACAGCTTTAATTATATGTTTAAAAGTCTCATCATATGTTCACAAGCTAAAATCTGGGTATCAGAATTTAAGCAATTCTTGAAATGTATTGTCTCTTTAATAGACTAATTACAAAGAAAAAAAATAGTTCTGTGCTTCAGAACTATCTGGGATGAGAGCTAGAAATACAGATTTCCAGATACCACACCAGACCTGCAGACTAGTATTAGCTAAAAGCTAAGTCTGTGTGGATGTGTGTGTGTTGAGTATGGTGGAGGCAGAGAGCTTGGTCATTTTTGTAAATTAGCAAAGTAAGCTTAATGGCAAGTATTAGGTCAGTGAAAAGGAGTTGCAGGTTTTGCCATTACTTTTTTATTTTTTTTTTTATTTTTATTTTTTGAGATGGAGTTTCGCTCTTGTTACCCAGGCTGGAGTGCAATGGCACGATCTCGGCTCACTGCAACCTCCACCTCCTGGGTTCAGGCAATTCTGCCTCAGCCTCCTGAGTAGCTGGGATTACAGGCATGCGCCACCATGCCCGGCTAATTTTATGTATTTTTAATAGAGACGGGGTTTCACCAGGTTGACCAGGATGGTCTCGATCTCTTGACCTCGTGATCCACCCACCTCAGCCTCCCAAACTGCTGGGGTTACAGGCGTGAGCCACCGCGCCCAGCCAGGTTTTGCCATTACTTTTAATGGCAAAAACAGCAATTCCTTTTGCACCGACCTAATAAATCCAAACTAAGTGATGTTCAGTATCGGTAAACAATGGCAATATTGAACAATTGTTGAATACGAATTAACATTTTCATTTTTCATTATGAATTTACACTTTTTGTTTAGAAATAATTATAGATTTACATGCAGCTTTAAGGAGCAATGCAGAGAGATCTCATATTCCTTTTACTCAGTTCCCTTTAATGGTAACTTCTTACAAAACCATAGTACAGTATCACAACCAGGATATTGACATTGACACAAACAAGGTACAGAACAGAACAGTTGCATCACCACAAGGATCTCTCATGTTGACCTTTTGTAGTGTTGGAGCTCAGAAACTGATACCACAACATATGGCGCTTGGACATGGTAAACTGAAGAAGGCTCAAGATCTCTCTGACCTTCCCCTCATATCCCAACTTTCCCTCCTAAACCACAGGATAAAGTTCCTTTATCTGCTTAAGATCCAGATCCACCAAATGGAAAATTGTTTTTTCTTTCCCTCTCTGTAAGACCAAAAATGTAATCACACCTGAACAGACCCTTTCACAGGATAATATACAAGTTGATCTCTATTCCCTGATCCATTCATTCCCTCTAGTAATTCCCTCAACAGAATTATTCTTCTCTCCATTCCCATAACCTGTTTTGCCAGGGTGGATATACACCTCTGAACCTCATTGATGGGGGTGGATAATCACTCTGTGGTTCTCTCTGTTTATACAAATTAATAATATTTGTACGCCTTTTCTCCCATTAATCTGCCTTTTGTGAGCTGAATTTCAGTGATGCTTCAGAGTGTGAAGGAGAAGCTTCCCTTGGCCTCTACAGTAACCATACTTACTCCCTAACTCCATACCCTAGTCCTTAGCTCCTGGCTACGGCAGCTTTGTTTCTCTAACTTGTCATTTCAAAAATGTTGTATAAATGGAATCTTACATTCTGTAACCATTTGGAATTGTGGTTTTTTTTCACCCAGCATAATTCTCTGGAGATTTATTCAGGATATGTGTATCAGCAGTTTGTCCTATTTTGTTGCCTAGTAGTGTCTGTCATATGGTCTTAATGTACCCTAGTTTGTTTAACCATTCACCCTTTGAAAGACATCTGAGTTGTTTCTGGTTTGGGATGATTATGAATAAAGCTACTATAAACATTTCTGTGCAGGTTTTCAGTGAACACAGTTTGTCATTTCTCCAAGATAAATACCTAGGAGTGAAATTGCTAAGTGGTATGGTAGGTTCACGTTTAGTTTTGAAAGAAACTTTCAAACTATTTTCCAGAGTAATCGTACCAGTTTGCTTTCCTATAGCAATGGATAGGTCATCGGGTTTCTCCACGTCTTTTACAGCATGTGGTGTTGTCAGTGTTTTGAATTTTAGTCATACTGATATTACATAGTGACATCTTATGGTTTTAATTTGAATTTTACTAACTGTTAAACGTATTTTCATGTGCTCATTTGCTATCTATATAACTTCCTCAGTAAAATTTCTTATATGTCTTTTGCTAGTCTTCTAATTGTATTGTTTATTTTTTACTGTTAAGTTTCCAATGTTCTTTATATATTGTAAATACTAGTTGTTTGTTAGGTTCGCAAATCTTCTCTCCTAGTCTATAGTTTATCTTTTTATCCTCTTAACCAAATCTTTCCCAGAGCAAAAGTTTTAAATTTCAATAAGGTTCAATTTATCCTTTTTCTTTTCTTTCTTTCTTTTTTTTTTTTTTTTTTCAAATATGCTGTGCTTTGGTTGGCAAGCCTAAGAACTCTTTGCCTGGCCTTAGATCCTGCAGATTTTCTCCATTAAAAAAAAGTTTTATAATTCTGGCCAGGTGCGGTGGCTCATACCTGTAATCCCAGCACTTTGGGAAGCTGAGGCATGCATATCAACTGAGGTCAAGAGTTCAAGACCAGCCTGGCCAACATGGAAAAACCTTGTTTCTACTAAAAATATAAAAAATTGACTTGGCATGGTGGTGGCCACCTGTAATCCCAGCACTTAGGAGGCTGAGGCACAAGAATTGCTTGAACCCAAGAGGTGGAAGCTGCACTGAGCCAAGATCACGTCACTGCACTTCAGCCTGGGCAACAGAGTGAATCTCTGTCTCACAAAAAAAGGTTTTATGATTATATATTTTATGTATAAGTCTATGATGCACCTTGAGTTAATTTTTACATAAGTTGTGAGATTTAAAGGTTTTTGGTTTTTTTTTTGGTCTATGGATGTCAGTTGCTCCAGCACCATTTGTTGAACAGATTATTTTTCCTCCATTGAATTGTTCTTGCACCTTCGTCAAAAATTGGCTGGACATACTTGTGTGGGTCTGTTTCTGGGTTTTCTATTATTATACTGATTAATGTCTATTCTTTCACTGATACCACACAGTCTTAATTACTATTGCTACATAATAAGCCTTGAAATTGAGTAGACTGATTTCTCTCACTATATTCTTTTTTGTTCAAAAACTTTTAAACTATTCTAGTTGCTGCTTTTCTGTATACACTTTAGAATAATTTATATTTACAAAAATCTTGCTGGGATATTGAATAGAATTGCAGTAAACTTGTATATCACTTTCAGCAAAACTGTCATATTTACTATGTTGAGTTTTCCAATTCACAAACACGGATACACCTCTCCAATTATCTAAATCTTCTCTAAGTTCTTCCATCAGTACTTCACAGTGTTCAGCATATGAACTCTAACATATTTTGTTAGATTTATACCTAAGAATGTCATGGGTTTTCGAACAATTCTAAATGATACTGTATTTTTTCTTTCAGTGTCCATGTGAGATTTTTTTTAAGCTAGTATTAATTTTTATATGTTTTTCTTGTAGCCTGAGACTTTGATAAACTCACCTGTCAATTCTAAGAGGTGTCAAAATTTTTTTTTTTATTTTCTGTGTAGATAATCATGTAAATAGTAACAGTTTTATTTCTTTCTTTATAATATGGTTACCTTTTGTTTCCTTTTCTTGCCTTACCACACTGGCCGGAACTCCCAGTACTATGTTTAATGAGAGGGATGAGAGCAGACAGACATTTTTGCCTTGTTCCCAGTCCTAGGGGGAAGGCACTCAGTCTTTCATCATTTAGTGTAATGTTAGTGGTAGGTTTTTTGTAGGTGCTCTTTGTGAGGTTGAGGAAGTTCCTCTCTGTTCCTAGTATATTGAGAGTTTTTATCAATGGATAAAAGAGAGTTTTTAATGAATGAATGGGGAATTTTATCAAATTTTTTCACATGGCTGGGTGTAGTGGCTCATGCCTGTAATCCCAGCATTTTAGGTGGCTGAGGCAGAAGGATTGCTTAAAGCCAGGAGTTCAAGACCAGCCTAGGCAACATAGAAAGACTTTATCTCTTAAAAAGCTTTTATTTTTTATCAATTGATATAATCATATACTTTTTATTTTTTAGTGTATTGATATGACGGATTACATGGTTTGATTTTCAAATGTTGAACTTACCTTGCATACCCAGAATAACTCCCACTTGGTCTTGGTGTACTATTCTTTCACTATGTTGTTAAATTTGATTTGATAAAAATTTTTTCTAACATTCAGGTAAGTGTGTGTGTGTGTGTGTGTGTGTGTGTGTGTGTGTGTGTGTTGGGTGAGGGACATGGTTGTTTTTACTAAACATCCAATGTGGTGCTAATGTCTTTGGTCCCCAGATCATACTTTGAAAGATGCTGGCCGAGCATAGTGGTTCATGCCTGTAATCCTAGCACTTTGGGAGGCCGAAGTGGCAGATCTCTTGTCATCGGGAGTTTGAGACCAGCCTGGTCAACATGGCAAAACCCTGTCTCTACTAAAAATTCAAAAATTAGCCAGGCACGGTGGTACATGCCTGTAATTCCAGCTACTCAGGAGGCTAAGGTGAGAGAATCGCTTGAACCAGGGAGGTGGAAGTTTCAGTGAGCTGAGATCATGCCGCTGCCCTCAAGCCTGGGTAACAAAGCAAGACTCTATCTCAAAAAAAAAAGATGCTGAGTTGAATTAGAGCTAGAACCAGCTCTAACAATCAACTAATGATTTAGGTCAGGCAAAAATAACAGAATTAAAACAACTGGATCATGAACTAAGGCAGGATTTCCAGTGTCTAGAAGGCCTCATTCGGTCCAGGAGATGAAAGTGAAAAGTCTCAAGACCAGGTAGAATGTACTCCTACTTCAGAAAGAGACCAGGTCTGCTATACAGTAGTAGGTGTGTGGTGCTTCTCAGTGCCAGACAGGATGGTCTGGGAAACTACAGAGGGGAAGGATTATGAGATTCTGAAACAGATTTAGAAAACCACCCTATCTTACATAGTGCCACCCCAAAAACTGTCCTACGCTCAGAGTTCATGTACTATAGTCTACCATCCAAGTGAAAGAGCATCGAAGAGAAAGACATGGTTCTTATGAACCCTCGAAGTTGTGCAGACAAAACCAGTCTGAGAGAGTCTTCTAGTTACACTAGAATCAATACCTTATTTTGTTTAAAAGGCTGGAGTGCAGTGACACAATCTCGGCTCACTGCAGCCTCTGTCCCCCAGGTTCCAGAGATTCTCCTGCCTCAGCCTCTGGGTAGCCAGGATTACAGGCGTACACCACCATGCACATTAATTTTTGTATTTTTAGTAGAGACAGGGTTTTGCTATGTTGGCCAGGCTGGTCTTGAACTCCTGACCTCAGGTGATCTGCCCGCCTTGGCCTCCCAAAGTGCTGGGATTACAGACGTGAGCCACTGCATCCAGCCAAAAGAGCCCATTTTTATGATCTACCAGACCACTTCAGGCCCCATGAGACTAGAGAGATCAGAGTGCCCCTAGAAGCTAAGCTTTGTGTTGTCAGTAGTCCTTATACCTGGCTATTTTGATTTGCTAGTGGTCCTGAGGAAGTTACACAGGTGAGAGCTTTGCTGGGGCTGGAATCAGGGACAGCTATAGTGGCTGACTCATTCCTTCTCCTAGATGTACTTCCCAAGGGCAGAGTCGGGGAGTGCTGGGAGCCAGAACTACTGACAGATTAGCTTGGCAGGTGATAACAGAGACAACTTTTTCTATTACACTGCAGCTCCACATAGAAGAACCCCAGATGCAGGGTGAAAAATGATAAAATGCAAAAATGAAATAAAAAAGAAAGGCTCTGCAAGTAGGCTTTGCAGTCTGAGGGCAGCAGAGAGAGCCCTTCATAATCATTGCCTAGGAATGAATAATATTAACATCACTGCACTGTCTCTGGTTTATAAAATAACAGGCACCATATGGTAAGTGCTGCTTACTACATGCCAGGAATTGGGTAGTACATGCTATCTATATTATTGCTAGTCTTCATGTCACAGGTAAAATAGTATGAGTATGTTAAACCAAAGTATTTGCTCTAAGTAATCCCTGGGATGAAGTCATCCCATGGATACCATTGCCAGAGCCTCTCATGAGGCCTTCGGAACATGGAGGTTTACATCATAGCGCAGAGTGGCTGATGCCAGTCCCATCAGATGGTTAGGCCATAAAGCCATCTGCTCTAGCAAACAACCAACGAGGAGCACATAACTGAGAAAGTGAAAAGTTGAACTCCAAACTTTTTGGTCTTAGCGAATTTTAAGAGGAAAGAGGGCTTACGAAAAGAAAAAGACCTTTCTCCTCTTTACTCCTCCAGGCTGACACTTGGGATAGGGAGAGAAATATCCAGTGGGTGTTAGAAAGATCCAGAGATCCAACTGGGCATAGTGGCTCGCACCTGTAATCCCAGCATTTTGGGAGGCCGAGGCAGGTGGATCACAAGGTGAAGAGATTGAGACATCCTGGCCAACATGGTGAAACCCCATCTCTACTAAAAATACAAAAATTAGCCAGGTGTGGTGGTGCATGCCTATAGTCCCAGCTACTCAGGAGGCTGAGGCAAGAGAATCGACTTGAACCTGGGAGGTGGAGGTTACAGTGAGTCAAGATCATGCCACTGCACTCCAGTCTGGGCAACAGAGCAAGACTGTGGCTCAAAAAAAAAAAAAAAAGAAAAAGAAATAGAAAAAAAGAAAGATCCAGACATCCAAAGAATGTCAGGCTGGCCCTTCCTTCCCTGGGAATTTTCTGGGCTGGGGTGCTTTTCTCGCCATGCCTGGGGAAGACTCTTGGGTGAGGAGGGCTGCTACCCTGCAGGAACGGAACTAAGGGAGTTGTATCCCACTCTCACTCCATCCCTTTTCCGGCCTTTCAGGCCTCCTCACTGGCCAAATACAACTGGAAGCCAGTAGACAAAGGAACCATTTGTCTACTGAAGTAATACATTCAAGCCAGCTTAGGGGCAAAGAGCATGGTGGAGGAGAGCATAACTACAGGGGCAAATGGAGACACTTTTCATCTCTCTATGGCCCTCCTACTTCCAACCAACACACTCTCTCTCTCTGTCTCTCTGTCTCTCTCTCTCTCTCTCTCACACACACACACACACACACACACACTCAGCTACTCTCAACCTTACAGTTTTTCACCTTGCATCATAGGTCACTGTCCTGTGGGGCTTTGTACATGCACTTCCTTCTATCTAAAACACTCTTTCTTTTGCCTGTCTTCATCTTTTCAGTCTCAGTGTCGACGTCGTTTCCTCCAGGGAGCCCTTCTTGGTCCCCAAGCCTGGTCTGGATGCCCTGACTCTGTGTCGGGCAATAATAGTACTTAACATTTTTAAGTGTATACAGTGGCAGGCACTGTTCTCAGTAACACCTAATGTGTGTTAATTCACTTTTTCCCTACAACCTTATCAGAAAGGTACTGTTATTGTCCCCAGTTTACAGACAAGAAAAATGAAGCACTGAACAGTTAATGATGAAGGTTACCCAAGTAATTGATGATGCGGTCTAGATTTGGGTTTGGACAGACAGAATCTAGAGCCCATGCTGTTAGTTCTTGTGTTAAATTGCTTTTTGTTCCAAACTGTACTTATCCATAGACCATTCAGAGTGCTTGGTACAAAGAAGGCACTCAGCAAATACCAGATTTAATTAGTTGGTTAATTAATCTGTGTAGGACTGGGGTCCTAAGTCAGTTTCTTAATAACATTTGGGTGAGAAGGATTTGTTATCTAGCTCTTGCTTTGTCCCTATCAAATACTTACATGAGCTAATGTTTTAATGCAGAAGATCTGGCTAAGAACTTCTGGTACACCAGAATTTATTATCCTGGTTACTATTGGGAGTTGAAGTATCCATGTAATTAAGGATTTGACAGCACAATTTCTGCAAAAACCATTAATGGTATCCACTTCAGCCATTATATTTATCATTTCCCACCTGGGAATTCAAGCCCTATCCTTTGCTCACATGGATGTGCAGTAACTTATGGATCTGATGCAGTGTCTGACGCCACAGCTTCTGCAAAAACCATTAGCGGTGTCTGCTTCAGCAATGAGGTACAGGAGTCGGCTCTTGGAGGACTTCAAAGAAAAAAAGAGGGTGGCTATGTAGATGAGTTGTGGGAAGACAGTGTAATGTACAGGAAGGAAACAGCTCCAAGGGTGAAAGAATGAAGAAGGCTCATTAGATTCGATTAGATGAAGAGTTAAACTGAGATAATGCCAAAGTGAAGAGAGTCAAGAAACTGTTAGAGAGTACCTTTCGTATGACAGGCACCATGTTTTAAATAATGATTTCTTTAATTGTTACAACAACCCAGAAGGATATTTTTTTCCGTTTACAGATGAAAAAACTGAAGGCCACAGAGGTTAAGTACTTGCTCAACATTATCCAGAAAGTGGCCATGCAGGGATTCAAAGCCTGTGTTTGTTATGCTGCTCAGAGCCCTCCTAGTATACAGCTTACAGCTCCAATGTCTAGTACAGAGGCCAAAACATCACTCACTCACTCACTCACTCACTCACTCAGTCACTCACTCACTCATTGGTTCATTCATTTATATACAAGTATTTACGGAGTGCCTCCATTGTGCTAGGCACTGCACTAAGTGCTGGGCCTATTACAGTGAAGAGGGCACATCCACAGCTTCAAGGATCACATTAATCATTGTGAAACCTGAAGTGATAGAACGCTATGGTAGTGACAGAGCATCTAACCCAGTCTTGATGGAAGTGGAAAGAAACACTAACCTCAAGGAAGGCTTGTAAAGAAAATGCATTCGGATGGATCCTTGAAAGACTGGGGATTAGCAAGGAAAGGAAGTGGAGCAATATATTCCAGAGATTGGTTACAGCTGCTACAAAGGCCTGGAGATCTATTCCAGAACTACAGGTAGCTCTGCAGGAGGCAGGATTATGTCAAGAGATGAGACAGGGCAGATAAACAGGGTTCCAACTGTGTAATGTATAAAGAATTTTGGACTTTACCATGAGAACTATGAGAAACTGATGTAGGGATATTATTGGATTTGTGGTATGGAAGTCTGGCTATGGTAAGAATAATGAACTGAGAGAGAAAAAAATAGAGACAAGAATAACTTGAACTAACATAGTGGCACTGGGTTAAGGGAGAGATTTAGAAAACATCAAGAAAGCAGAATCCACAGGACTTGGTGATGAACTGGCTATGAGGAATAAAGGGAGAAAAAAGAGTCAGTTACAACACCTTAGTTTTTGGTTTCTACACAGAAAGGTGAAATTGACCTTCACTGATACAGAGAATGCAGAAGGAGATACAAGCTTGGAACAGACTGCATTGACTTTAATTCTGGGACATCCAAATGGAAATGCCCAGTGGGCGGTTGGTTATATGGGTGTGGACCTCAGGATGGAGACCTAGACTGAATAGAACAATTTCAGTTATCAGCATAAAGATCATTGTTACCACATTTGGTCAGGAATCAGAATTGCCCATGGGGCTTTTTTTTTCTTTTGCAAATGAAGATGTCTGATTTCCTCCCAAACCAACTGAATCTCAAAGTTTTCAGGGAGTAGGATCTGGAAATAGAGGTTTTTAAAGATCTCCATTGGGACTCTGTTGCCTTGTCAAGGTTAGAATTTATTGATATGTGTGGTAGCCATGAAAGTGTACTGCTCACACCTCCTTCAAGAGAACCTGCTTCGAGAAGCATAGCCAGTGTCCCTTTGGATCCAGCACCATGCTCACACCAAGACAACACTTCCCAGCTGGCATGGGACTACTTAACAGGCAACTTGGGCTCCAGGATTCCAGATGGCCTGACTGGAACCTTCTTAGAACTACCTGGAAATCTGAGACTCTTCTTACCCAGACCTTCTTCTTCCCGACTCTTCTTTCACTTGTATAACATCATTATCTGAATGTTTTCCCAACCTACTCCTACTCCCTCACCTTTATCCTTCATGGACATTTTCAGTCTTCTTGGGAAGCCTGAACTAACACAATGTGGCTGATAATTGAAGGCATAGCCATGGTAGAGATCATTCAGTACAGAAGAGAAGAAGGCCAGACAGAACCCTGAGGATTACCTACATTCCCAAGACAGGCACCAGAAGAGGTTCCTAGAAAAAGACTAAGATGAAGTGGCCAAAGAAGGAGGCTGGAACACGAAAGAATGTGACCTCATAGAAGTCCTGGAACGGGAGCTTCAGGCCAGGCATGGTGGCTCAAACCTATAATCCCAGCACTTTGGGAGGCTAAAGTGTGTGGATCACCTGAGGTCAAGAGTTCAAGGCCGGCCTAGCCAACATGGTGAAACCCTGTCTATACTGAAAATAAAAAAAAAAATTAGCCAGGCGTGGTGATGTGTGCCTGTAGTCCCAGCTACTCAGGAAGCTGAGGCAGGAAAATCACTTGAACACAGGAGGCGGAGGTTGCAGTGAGTCAAGATCACCTCCCTGAACTCCAACCTGGGTGACAGAGTGAGACTCTCTCTCAAAAAAAAAAAAACTTCAAAGAGGATATGATTCATTTAGTTATAGTGGTCAAATAAGTACTCAAAAGATTTAACAGTATGGTCTGGAGGTCTCAGTGATAGTGTCTTCAGTGGGGTTAGAAACACAGACTGAAGTAGCCAAGGAACACAGTGTGAGTGAGGAAGTGGAGACACTGAGGGCAGACATGTCTTTGAAGGGTCTTGTCTATAAAAGGTAGAAAATAAGAGAGGGTGGATTTGGATTTGGGAGGTTTTCTTTAATGAATTCTGTAAGTTTCTTTTTATAAGATGGGAGATCCTAGGGTCTTTTTAAATGCTTCCAGGAAGGAGGTAGTGTAAGGGCAAGAGTGAAGAGACAATGTTGAGAGATGGTGGAACCAGATGAGATCACTATGAGATAGAAAGAACAGACTAAGAGGCAGGACTCCTGTCCCATCTCAGCAATGTGAAAAAGAAGAAAGAGGAGCTACAGACACAAGTATATGTATGCACTGGGTACCACAAAGTCGAGGGAGTTTCCACATGGTGACTTCTGTTTTCCTTAAGGTTAAGTTTCAAGTGAGAGGAGAGTGAGGGGTGGTGGTATACAGGTTAAAAAAATGGAGAGAGAAGTTTAAAATAGTTTCTATAGAGAGTGAGAAGTAATCTACCTGGGCAGCAGAGGGATTGTCAGGCAGCCACTGAGGACCTGGTTGGAGTCCATGGGTTCAGAGTGTCTTGACTACATGTGTTTGTATAGTTTTTGTTTTTTTTTTTTCCCACAGTGCCCATTAGACTACGTATGGGGCACAGAAGGCAGGTGGATTGGTTCTCCAGGCTTGGAGTGTTGCTGGACAGGTGTGATGCAAGGACCGTGAGGAAAGCAGTGAAAGAAACTGGAGAGAAAGTGGTAGAAGTAATGGGCTGTGAGGTCTAGATGAGATAGAAAAGGAAACAGAGAGGATGAAGAAAAAAGAAAGTCAAGAATAGACAATGGAAATTTTATAGTAAGAGAAATATAAGGATAGGAGATTTTGATCGTTAGTGGAATGCTTGAAGATGTTAGAGGTGGAATCATTTCAGGTGGTGGTGAGGTCTCAGGTACGGCAACTGGAGTAGGTGAATGTGATGGCATTTGGAGTTGAATAGGTAAAGAAATAAGGCACAGAAGTGCTGGATTGGTCTTTCATATGGACACTGAAGCAACTATCCATGACAGATCTGGGGAAAGACAGAGGTGGTGGATGAGGAGCCAGGGTTTACGGGAAATGATGAGCCATAATGAGGATGTCCACAAGTGAGAGGAAGGAGGAAAGAAGGGCAGCAAAGCCAGATCATGGGTCTTAAAGGTCTTCAAGGAAAGAATTATTGAGGGAAGATGCTGTCAAGCTAATCTCTTACCTGAGGAAGTACATGGAGTGTGTGAGAGCAAGAAGCAAGTGGTCAGAGGGCTGTAGGGCGAGCAGTTTCCTTCTGAATGTCTGGGTTTCTCTTCAGGCGAGGAGACACAGGAAACATTTTGTGATGTTGAAAATTTGGTGGAGTTTGTGTATGGGAAATGAGGTTTTCCAGGAGCACTATGGGCAGATTTGGGAGAAAAAGGAAAAGCGTGGGTTGAGGCAGGAGAAAGGGAGGATAATATAGTAGAGAACAGAATCTGGGAGAGAAGAGATGGCAAGGCAGTTTCATCTTGACTGGTGCCCAGTGTTAACAGGACGTAGACCAGGATGCACTCATAGCAGGGTTTCCGGAAGAAATATTCCCCACAATGGCCTCATGAATGGGAGGGCCTTGGGTTTCTGTAAGACGTCCAAGCTCAGGTAGGTTATATGTCTAAGGGAATTCTAGTGTAATGAGCCCATGAGCAATGACAGTATCATAGTTTCACCATTCTAAGATGAGGTGAACTGTGAGGCCATCCAACTCATAACAACTTTCGGGGGGTGAAAAGGGAAACAGTATGTTTATCATGCGTCATGATTTCAGAAAAATTACCATATGGAACATGTATGACTCAGAGTCAAGAAAATACGAAAGCTGCTTCTGTATAACTTCATCATGTCTCTGGTTAATGGAGGGGAATGTACACTATATTTCTTAAATGAATAAAGGTGAAAGGTGTTGAGAGATGGCCATTCAGAGAGAATAAAAGGAAATGAGATGAAAGTTCTGCCTGGATGGTGTTAGTGAGGATTTCCTAACAGCCATCATTCTAGTTTGGTTTAATCTTTGTTAATCACAAAACTGGGTTTACACAAAAAACATGATTGTCTCCTCCTGAGGGACTTTAAATATGGTAGATTTCTCGTTCCTTAGAAATGGGTTTCCTGGCTGTAAGCCAAAGTCTAGATAATCTCTCAAATTATTTACCAAAGTGACTCTTCTGCCTCCCTCACCTCCGTAATTCCCATTTGTGTCTTTACCCAGTCTGTTTAGACCCTTGCTTATGCATAGGGCAAAATTCCATGTAAAAAGGCTTTATTTAGTCTTTCTCTGAACTTACTTCTTTAAATGCTAAAATAGAATGTTAACAGAAGAATTTCCTCAGTTTTTCTCCCCTCTATTTACATTTCAAAATGAGCATAATGCTGGAGTTTTTTGTATGCTCCAAGAGGCAAAACCAAACCCCTGGTTGGTGTAATTTACTTAAATGCCAGATTCTCCTGGGGAAACTGGGCTGTCTTTATAACTTGATTCAAATAACTGCTCTGATTCTCAATAGCTCTTTATGAAATTGCCATGCAGAGCCTAAATTGGTGCAGCTGAATTAAATAAATATCGGAGTTTAACATTCTTAATCACAAACCCTCAATTTAACCAACCATTTATTATAATCAAAAAGCAATCAATATGTTGATTGTGGTGACATGCAAAATGGAGGTAGAATTATTAGTAATTACCCTATATTTGTGGTTCAATGTGATTGTGAAATAACTGGAAAAAAAATCTAAAGCACACTACAGTTAAAGGACTGGTTGCTATGTTTTGGAGCAGCATGCTATATTGATTGTAGTCTTTAAATAAATTGAATAACATAGTTGCTTTCAAACATATGAATTATTTATGAAGCACAGTTTGGGAACATTGAAGCAGACCCTGTTTATGAATATTCAGATGTGTTAATATACAAATGACTGACCCAATGCTAACCAATTCTTGCATGAAAAAAAGGTCTCAGAAACAAAATGGAATTCTATTAGGCAAACTCACTTGAGTCACTTGCTTGAAATGTAATCAGTCTGAGAGATGGGGAATAAAGACTGAGCTGCAAGTCAGGGAGGCATCAGGTCAAGGAAGGAGGCACGGGGGTCTTATCTGACTGGAATTGCTTGATGATGCCAGTGTCTTTTTTGCAGGCTCCAGGGACCCTGGAATTTCTAATATCACGCTTCCAAATGTGTGACCTTTGGATCCCTTCCTGTCATTATTTGGAACTACATAGTAACATACCTCTGCTTTACTTGTTCAGCCCTATTTAGGAAAGGATGAAACGAAATTTCAGAGCATTCCATATTTGAGAAAATCATGACATTTTCTTTTCTCTAAATAAGTTTCCACAGTGGCCTGTAAGCTGTATGTTTTAATATTTACGAGGCCTCATTAGAAACACAATTCTTACTTCCCCAGAACTGGATATCACTGAGTCTTGGGACCATATATTTTAGTAAAAGATAAAATAGAGAATTTTTCTGAGCCCAGCAGACTATACAGATAAGAGTTTCATAGGGAGGCAGTGACTGGTGACCAATTAGGGTTACCAGCTGACCCAGTTTACTTGGGTCTCAGAAGATTGCCAGGACATGGGAACTTCAGTTTCAAAACATAGAACAGTTTCAGACAAACTGGGATGAGCTGATAACCATATCAGCCATCTCAGTATGATCAGAGGAATCTCTTAGAATGCAGGACTTCTAGTGGAAAAACTAGGAAAACCCTGTGCAAACAAGGAGTTGGTCACCCTAAACAAACCACAAAATGAGATGAACAAATTTGGGAGGATCTACTGATGCTGATCAAGTTTCCAAAAGACTGCTATACAAAACTAAAAGCGAATCTATTAATTCACAAAAGAGCACACATTATCCTATGAGTGGAATTTTACGTACATCATCTAGGGGACCTAATTCCATTGTCAACATGGCTACATTTTTTGAGTAGAATCTTCCAAGTGTGTGTGTTATCAGAGCTACTGGAAGACAGGTCTGGAGTATTCATTCCCAGACATCATTGCATATCAGTATCACCATAGGGGCCTGATAAGAAGAGGGACCCTTGGCTGGGTGCAGTGGCTCACCCCTGTAATCTCAGCACTTTGGGAGGCAGAGGTGGGTGAATCATGAGGTCAGAAGTTCTAGACTAGCTTGGCCAACGTGGTGAAACCCCCGTCTCTACTAAAAATACAAAAATTAGCTGGGAGTGATGGCACACGCCTGTAATCCCAGCTACTCAGAAGACCGAGGCAGAATTGCTTGAACCCAGGAGGCAGAGGTGGCAGTGTACCGAGATCACGCCACTGCACTCCAGAACAAGACTCTGTCTCAAAAAAAAAAAAAAAAAAAAAAGAGGGACCCTTGGGCCCCACTCAGAGATTTTCATTTAGTAGGGCCTGGGATGGAGCTTGGGAACTGTATTTTTTTATAAGCTCCCCCAGAGGACACCAGTCAAGTTTAGGATTGGGAAAATATTTCACCCAGGCTAGGGTGGAACCTGATGAATCCCTCTACTAGCCACTTCTCGGGTGACCACAATTTTCATGTTGCACATGTTGCAGTGAGTCCACCTGCTCTTAGGTTCTGGTATCAGACACTGTCTGTTCTCTTCTGACTCTGCCACTTATAAACTGAAAACTTAAGCAGATCAGTTACACTCTCTGACCATTAGTTTCCTCAACTGTCAAGATGAACCTCATCTATTTATATACAACCTATTTCATTGAAATGAAATTGAAATTAATATGAAATTCATATAAAATTGTCATACAGTGCATGTGACATGTTTAGATGCCTGAGAGCCATTGGGTTTAATGAATATTAACTAAAATTATGATTTAATGTCTCTCCCTGATTGGCAATGAATAAACTTAGCTCCTTTTTTTTTTTTTTGGTCTAAATTCACTGAAGAGCATCTCTTTCTGTTAACGTACTCTTTCTTCAGGTCAGTTAGGGTGCCTCACACTGTTAGGTTTCAGGTTAATATATTGGACTACATTAATGTTTGATTGTTCCACAGCTTTGATCTGTTGGTATAATCATGTTTCTGAAGATGAGATCTGAGTCACCCCAGTTCAGCCTGGGTGCTATCAGCCATGTGCATCCAGCCAATCTGTTGGGGGCAGTCATGGATAGCATGAAGCCATTCCATCTGGCAAGGTCATCATGAGTCGATGTTTGAGAAAAGTGAGTCCTGCAATATAGGGCATGGGTGGGAATGCCTTCTTTTGCAATGTCCATTTAATTCTCTCCTGTTCACTGCTCCAATAGGTGGGGATCAGATAAATTCCATATATTTGCAAAGGTTTCAGCTAGATAAGTTTCATTTCCTCATTTTCTAGTTCTCAAAAGAATGCTTACTCCTACTCTCCTGTACTGAGTAGAGTCACCATGTGGAAGCGTGGTTGTGCTGGTATGGCTACAATTGCCTAGTTGTTTACCAAGTTATTTCCTTTTTCCTAATAGACACACAACTAAATATTTATCAGTCTTCCTACCAGTTAGATATGGTCATATGACTAAGTTCCAGCCAATGGAATCAGGCAGAAGTATTGAGTTATTTCCAGGCTTGTCTAAGGAAACTTCCTATGCAATCCTCTAAACCCTCTTCCCTCACCTGCTGACCTAATACACTAGATTCAGCGAAGCCACTAGATTGTCAGAGGCTTGGATCTTGGGTCACTGCTCAGAGAACAGCTGCCCAAGAGAATGCCTGAGTAGGAACGGCTAAACTAGATTCCTGCATTTGTGAAAACCAACCTCTAATTGGGACTAGTCACTGAGATGTAGGGTTGTTCTATTTCATCAGTTAGCTTGCCCTGACTTTTCAAGTAAGAAGGAGAAACTACCAGTATCCACTGCAAACATCGAGCAAGTAGTATTTTTGATCTCTGACATTTTAATTTTTAAAACATAAAACATGCTTTTAAAAATGAAGTTATGCAAGTAAGTCATTGTATATTTATTCTAGAAAAATTAAAAACAAGGAAGAAAATCAAAGTAAGCCATAATTATGATATATTCTTTTGGACTATGTATCTCTAGACACATTTTCCCCATTAAAATGAGCTCATCTGTTTTGAGTATAACTTTTTCCATCACTTAACATGTATTTACTTATTTATTTTTAGATAGGATCTTCTTCTGTTGTCCGGGCTGGAGTGCAGTGGCGTCATCGTAGCTCACTGTATCCTCGAACTCCTGGATTCAAGTGATCCTTCTGCCTCAGCCTCCTGAGTAGCTAGGACTACAAGTACATGCCATTATGCTTGGCTGATTTTTTAATTTTTATTTTTTGTAGAGATGAGTTCTTCTGTTTTGCCCAGGCTAATCTGAAACTCCTGGCTTCAAATGATCCTTCCACTTCAGCCTTCCAAAGTGCTGGGATTGCAGACATGAGCCACTGTGCCTGGCCCTTATTTTACATTTAGTGTAAACATCTTTTTCATCTGCATTATCATTTAAAAGGAATGTACCGCCATCTATATAATGCACTGTTACTGAATATTAAGATTTTTCTCAATTTTTCCCATAAAATAAATACTTTTATGAATATCCCTATATATTAATCTTTGCTCCCATCTTTATTCTCTTAAAATAAATTTACTGATGTGGAATGAAGTGGAATTGCTAATTTGACATTTTATTCTTTTTTTTTTTGAAACAGAGTCTTGTTCTCTCACCCAGGCTGTAGTGCAGTGGCGCAATCTTGTCTCATTGCAACCTTTGCCTCCCAGGTTCAAGCGATTCTCTTGCCTCAACCTCATGAGTAGCTGGGACTACAGATGCATGCCACCACGCCCAGCTTATTTTTGTACTTTTAGTAGAGACAGGGTTTCACCATGTTGGCCAGGATGGTCTCAATCTCTTGACCTCGTGATCTGCCCACCTTGGCATCCCAAAGTGCTGGGATTACAGGTGTGAGCCACCGCATCTAGGCTGACACTTTATTCTTATAACTAGTGCAGGGTTGCCTGGTTCGTCTTGACCAAAACCACAGCCATCTTTCAATTTCATAGATTGTAAAGTGAGCCTGAGGAAGGGCTTGTCAACACCTGTCATTATATCACTGGCAATTGAAGAAGAAAATGTTGGGCCTCATAACTGGAATCACAATCTCTTGCAATAAAAGTTTCTTCCAAAGTTTGTTACAACTGAAATTCCTTGGACAGTGAGATGTATGCCCAACCTGGGGCAGACAGGCCTATTGCTGTTCTTCCACACTTTTCCGTGTCTGAGGTCTACAGGGCAGGATGTGGTTACAAACTGAGATACAGATTAACCTAAGCGTTGCATTTAACATTTTTTAGAAGCTATTCTGATAAAGAGGCTTTTTTACTTTCAGGTTTGCACAAGTAATTATTTGTTTTAAAAAAAACCTCCTAAAAAGTTGATTATTTCAACTAACACCAGAGTTAGATAAAAATATGAAGGACCAGGTATGATTTTATTTATTTATGATAAACTCATAGAATGAATTTATTATGATAAACTCAGAGAATTTTAAAACCTACTGCAAGTTTTGCTATCTGAAGGTTTTTAAATCTTAATAGACTGGTAGATTTCATATATGAACCATCTTAGGGCAAACAAGTCAGTTTTTCCTTTTGAAAACAACTCTCTACTCTCATGGTAGCAACTTTTGGCCTCACTGACATTGTGCAACCATGCAGGCCACACACAGTTGCAAAGACCCTTATCTTCTATTGGCAGAGTGTGTTGTATTAGCGCGATTAGACCAGCCCAGCTCATGGATGACTATGTATGCCATTGTCAAACAATCCTCTTTGGATGGTGCAAAACTTTATGATTAATGTTTTTCAACAGCTGGCTCCATAGATGAACAACACTGTGGATGGTTGAAGGCACAGATAATACAGGTTACGCACTCATTTGTTGGCATCTACAAGAGATATTTTTGGAAATACTGTGGCTAAGAACATGCTGCTCCAAACACTTTTTATCAGGATTACGCATAAATATTTCCAAAATATTTGATAATGATGTTAGTTTAAGCCATTTGGATGAAGGGATAGGGTCTGAAGACAGGTCATTCAAGCACTTCATGGGGCCCAGTTTCATAAGTGCTCTTACTATCAAAAGGGTAACAAAATGCCTGGGTCATTTGTTTGATAAAGTTGCATTTCCTCCGCATCAGACTTCCCTTCCAGTTGTGCAACTACCAAAGCAGTGTGAGACGATGATTATGCCTCATCAATACCTTCTCTAGGAGGTCTCTTAGTGGCCACATAGAAAGTATTACTCTTGGTAGAAAAGATATATAATTTGTTTGTTAATTTAAAACAGCAATTTACTTTCTAGCAACTGAAAGCCAAATCAATGTATTTATATATATTTGGAGTGTGATGTATTGAAAAGAACTTAACCTGCAAGGTTTTTATTCTGGACTTTGCCCAGTGAGACCAATGTCACTGTTTCCATGTTAAATTATTTATTGGATCTTGATAATAGTAACAGGTAGCCTTTTCCTTAAAATTGGTAGCCATGTTCATGACACTTTGCTCTTACTGCACAAAAAGATGTTCTAATGGTCCTGAGGGCCCTCATCATTGGGATCATATGTTTCAAAACAGAATCTCACCTCAATCCTTTCTGATCAATGAACATCTTTCTCAGGAGCTTTGAAGCACCTAGCACTGAGCTGGCACTCAACCTTGGTTCCTTTCCTCCTGCTAAGAAGGTTTATCTCCATGATAAACCATGCACATCTGGCACACTTTTGTAAGTGTAGGGTTGCAAGACAATGCTTAGTTGGCAGTAGGGCTTTTTAGAATGGGGATGGCAGAAACCCGATGGTACAGAGTCATAGCCTGTACCCCCTAACATTAGACAGTGTAATTTTAGCATGGTTTTTTTTCCCCTTTGAATCAGATCTTGTGATTGATTTTCTAAAATTTGTGTTTTGCCCTTTGTAGAAAACAATTATTTTTACTGATGAATTTATAATTTTACACCAACCATTCTAGCACTGAAATGCCTAGAGCATGTGAAGTTCGACAAAGCTCCCTATGTGATCATGGTGCTTGCTTCCCTCCATCACTTGCTAAGTTGATAATCACTCAGAAGAGGTCAGTTGCAACAAGCCATTGGGAAACATTTTCCTCCCATAAATTGGTGTACTAGTCCCTTCTCACGTTGCTATGAAGAACTATCCAAGACTGGGCAATTTATAAAGTAAAGAGGTTTAATTGACTCACAGTTCTATATGGCAGGGGAGGGCTCAGGAAACTTACAATCATGGTAGAAGGCATCTCTTCACAGGGTGAAAGGAAAGAGAATGAGTGCAAGCAGAGGAAATGCCAGATGCTTATAAAACCATCAAATCTTGTAAGAGTCACTCCTTATTGTGAAAGCAGCATGGGGGAGCCACCCCCACGATCCAATTACCTCCACCTGGTCCCACCCTTGGCACATGGAGATTGTTACAATTCAAGGTGAGATCTGGGTGGAGACACAGAGTCAAACCATATCAATTGCCTAGATGAAATCAGCTGGAGGTTTCCCAATTCTGTGTAGCCACAATTTTGCAACTCCACCGTACAGTGTATATATAATGTATTGTTTTAGCCAATTCTGGGTCCCTGGTCTTTCAGAGGCACAGGATTTTATTTGCATTAATGCATTAGTTATATACTCTGTGAGTGACTCTTCTGTAGTGTCAGAGAGTAAACATTGAGACTTGTCAGAGAAAGGGCTGGTTGAGTGGAACGTCCTTTGATTTGGGACCCTCTTACTGCATACCCTGTGGTTGGAGGGGGGAAGGGGAGAGTTAAACATAACAGATGTTAGCTGTGAGGGTGGAGCTGCTACACAAGTCTGTTGCCATTCTAGGGATGAGGGCTTCTGAGGCACTTTGGGGCTTGCAGCTCCTCCTTAGTTTGTCACCAATTTCTCTCTAAGAGCCAGAGTAACACTCTATGTACCTATTATACCCATCAATCCTTTGGCTGTTCCTCCTTCATACAAGCGCAGGTATACACTTATTACACCTGAGTACTAATGACCGTACATTGCCATTTTATTATCATTGAATCAGGGGAGTAGATTCATTTTTTAGTACATTGATTCTTTGATCATTCACTGATTTGTTCATTCAGCCATTCATTCACTTATTCATTGCAGACTGGTACTGAAAAGGTTTATACACAACAGTGACTCAAACCTAGCACAAAATGCCTTGAACAGTCACCCGTATTTTCTCTCTATGCCACTCCCTTTTTAGTGTCTGTGAGGCTACTCCAGGAGCAGCATATGAGAAGAGAATGTTCCAGAGCCTAGGGATTACAGCATGCCTGGTACTGTGATCACACTGGGGCAACAGAAACAACCGAGGATCCTGCAGTTCACTGGCCATCCCACTGACCATTGTTAGTCCACTGCCTTTTCTGTCTTGTCTGGGACTTGGTTCTTCATTTTCTTCTTCCTACAGAACAGTCTTTCGGTTCCAGCTAAGCTACCACCACCCTCGTATAGGTCCTTAAGCAGAGCCTACTTTGTTTCTGAAGTCTCAGTCTTCTTTTCCATGACCCATTTCTTGCATCTGAGCTTTGAGCCTATCCCCAGTAACCTGGAAAGTGTCCCCGTATCTTCTTAGAACAGGAACTACCCTTTGCCTTGCCAGTTCCACTCCCAGGGACCAGACCCACAGCTATTGATACAGGAGTGCTGGGAAAGGAAGAGCATGGTACCTTTAAATGACACAGAACAGGGGAAGGGAAGTGCTGGGTAGAGGAGGGCGTGGTCTCTGCCTAGGGCTCTACCTCCATGGACCTAGGTAAGGACAGGCACTTCTGCCTTTGCCCCAAATGTTGCATTTTCCAAGACCACCCTGGCCCGCTGGGCCAATAAAAACCTGAGACCCTAGCAAGGCAGAGACAGAAGCTGCTGGACAGCAAGAGGAACACATCAGCAGAAGAAGACACAAAGGCTGGACGGCAAGAGAACGTCAGGACATCAAGGGGAGCATGCTGGGATGTCAAGGGGAGCAGGCTGGGACATCAAGGGGAGCATGCTGGGATGTCAAGGGGAGCACGCTGGTGGAAGAGCATACCAACAGGCACCAGCAGGCCATCATCAACTAGCAGAACAACAGGGAGTTTGGCCGGGGCAGTCAGAGGAGAGCCCTGGCTGCTGAGGGGCTGGACTGGAGAGGAAAACCACCTCTTTTCTGGCTGCCCCTGCTGAGAGCTACTTCCACCCAATAAAACCTTGCACTCATTCCCCAAGCCCACGTGTGATCCGATTCTTCCAGCACCCTAAGGCAAGAACCCAGGATACAGAAGGCCCTCTATCCTTGTGACAAGGTGGAGGATCTAATTGAGCTGGTTAACACAAGCTGCCTATAGAAGGCAAAATTAAAAGAGCAAAACAAAAAGTGCGACCTGTAACTCACATGCACTGGGACTTCAGGAGCTATAAACATTCACCCCAGACAATGCCATGGGATAGGAGCCCCACAGACACCCCTTTTGTATGCTCCCCTAGAGCTTTGAGCAATGGGTCACTGAAGAAGTGAGCCACACCCCCATCGCACACCCTCTATGGGAAACAAGGGAACATTTCCTGTTTCACTATCTCCACTTGTTTTTGTTTTTTTTTTTTTGAGACAGAGTCTTACTCTGTCACCCAGGCTGGAGTGTGGGGCACCATCTCAGCTCACTGCAACCTCAGTCACCTGGGTTCAAGCAATTCTCCTGCCTCAGCCTCCCAAGTAACTGGGATTACAGGCATAGACCACCAGGCCTGACTAATTTTTGAATTTCTAGTAGAGACAGGGTTTCACTATGTTGGCCAGTTTGGTCTCAAACTCCTGACCTCAAGTGATCCTCTGGCCTCAGCCTCCCGAAGTGCTAAGATTACAGGTGTGAGCCACCATGCCTGGCCATTATCTCCACTCTTAACAGACTCCTGGCGTGGTGACCTGGACTCCTAAGGGTGATCCACCTTCAAAGCCCCGTTCCTGTGCTACATACACCTCCCGGAACTCCTTTTCCCTCCTCAGCTGCTCACTCAGACCTTCTGCAATTGCACTTGCCCTGCACCATGCACTAAATCAGAATTAACTGTAGCTGCAGCTGCTTGGTTCTTCTCTCTCCCTTGGATTTTACCTTGTGGGACGGACACACTTCCAAGTCTTGGTGTCTCTCTAAGCCTGATTGAATCCCACAGAGTGGTACAGGCAACAATCATGTGTGAATGAAAAGTTAAGGCATTTGCTGATCTGTAGATTCACGCCACAGAAGGAAGAGCCAAAACTTGAATGAGCAGAGGAATTTCAGGGCTACATGCAAATTCTCTCCAAGTGAAATGTTTTAAAAAGAAAAAGACAAAATGCTGTTTTTGCAAAATGTTGTAAATAGTTTTACTATTTACCAATTTTACTTTCTGGAACGTGACTATGAAAGTATCCTGCTGGGCGTGGTGGTGCATGCCTGTAATCCCAGCACTTTGGGAAGTCAAGGCGGGTAGATCACGAGGTCAGGAGTTCAAGAACAGCCTGGCCAACATGGTGAAACCCCATCTCTATTTTTAAAAAAGTATCCTTAGGGCATATACTGTGCAGCTCCCCTTTATACCAACTTCCTTATAATGTGATTATTCCGTATTATTTTATTTAAATCTTTTTCTTTTTGAGGTGGAGTCTCGCTCCATTGCCCAGGCAGGAGTGCAGTGGTGTGATCTCAGTTCAATGCAAACTTGTCTCCTGGGTTCAAACAATTCTCCTGCCTCAGCCTCCTGAGTAGCAGGGATTACAGGCACACACCACCACACCCAGCTAATTTTTGTATTTTTAGTAGAGGCGGGGTTTCACCATGTTGGTAAGGCTGGTCTTAGACTCCTGACCTCAAGTGATCCACCTGCCTCGGCCTCCCAAAGTGTGGGATTACAGGCATGAGCCACGGTGCCTGGCCATTATTTAAATAATTTTCCTGTTTCTTCAAAGGACCTACTTAGTAGCAGGATATCATAATGAAAAGAACACAGGTGTGTCGTGGTCTCTGCCTCCTTAAAATGTGCTAGCTATTCAAGCCATGCAAAGCACTAACCTTTGTGGGGCGCAGTTTTCCCATCTGGGACACAGTAATAACATTTCTCTGCCTGCCTTATAAGGTTGTGAAGATCCAAAGATAAAGTCTTTTATGAACTTTAAGCATTATGCAAATGTCAGATGCGGCTGTTAGAGTTACAATAGTGTTAAAGATATATAAAGTTTCTTTCTTCGACATTGTCACCGAAGATATCTATTTGTAAATCTTCCTGAAAATCACCTTTACTGTCATTTTATTACAAACCAGCTTGTGGAATAGGTTGAAAAGCATTATTATTTTCATTTTATGGATGAGAAATCAGAGGTTAAGTAAAGGCAAATATGGGATTTTACCCGAGATACTGCTGATAAGCTGTAGAACAAGGGTGAGAAGCCAGTTCTGCTTCCCTGGGCGAGGCTTCTTTTGTTCTCTTCACTTGGGGTCTCTCTAACCAGCTCTAACCCCCATGCTGTTCCTTTGTCTAATCACCTCTGTGTCAGGGGTGAAGCTGAAGCAAGCCCTTGGGTGCCAGGCAGGAGAGTGAGGAGCTGAACACTAGTGGATGATTGGAGGGCCAGGCTCTACAGAGCAGTGGGCCCAGGCAAATTGCAGGGTGGGAGCAAAGTACAGAGGCCAAGCCAGAGATCAGTTACCAAAAGAACAAAAAAAATTCTGAGTGGGTAAATATGACAGGCAAGATCAGTATAAACAGATCAGGACTCAGTCAATTGCAGTTGACCAGCTGTAACACATAGGAGTCAGGCTCAGTCACAGAGTGGTCTGGATCAATTTTGAGAAGGGTTCTGTTTGCACCCCTTTGATGTTTTGGGCCTCGCTCTGAGAATGTGCCACCCTTGTCTCAGAGGTCTTCCACTCATTTAGTCAGTGTGCATGCATCAACACAGACTTATTGAGGCTTTATGGAGCCATCAGATGTGTTAGGTGTGAGATACAAATATGAATATTCATATATAAGGTTCATGTTTGGAAGCACTTAGTCTGGTGCAGGGTTTTCCATCTGGGCACTACTGACATTTTGCTGAGGGGACTGTCCTGAGCACTGACAGATGTTTAGAATAGGCCTCTATGCATTAGATACTACTTCCACCTCTCCAATTGTGACAACCAAAAATGTCCCCAGGCATTGCCAAATGTCCCCAAGGTGTGGGGACACAGGAAGGGACAGATGACCCAACTTTAGGAATCGCTGGCCTAGTATTAATAATGATTAACAATTACTAAGCATTTACTAAGTGCCAGGCAGAGTTTGACACAACCAGACAAAAGGCTGATGACGGAAACGCTTAGCAGGCCCTACTTAATCATTTCACCAGATTCTTCAAGGCTCTCCATTTCCTCCACAACCCATAGTGACCAACTCCGAGGGCACGTGGGCCATTTGCAACCACACGCTCTGGTTTGCCTGGGTGCTTCTGCTCAGCATGACACATGTTGTTGAGTCATGTGCTTTGGAGAAGAAGTTGTTCCCAAACCCGTTGAGCCTATTGTACTTGTTATAGTTGTACAGTTTAATTAAAGAATACATAAACTGATTAAACCTAAGTGTAAAGAGTTGTTCCTAAGAAAATTAAATGCAATTCTTTGGAAAGATACAATAAAAAAAAAATTTCTGTTCAATTAAATACGAATCAGAACAACTGTAAAAAGGCAAAAAAAATTCTTAAAATCTAGAAGACGTAAGGTCTTGCTGCACTTTATCATTATTTTTAGAGACAGGGTCTCACTCCGTCACCCAGGCTGGACTGCAATGACACGATCATAGCTTACTTCAGCCTCAACCTCCTTGGCTCAAGCCATCCTCCCACCTCAGCCTCCTGAGTAGCCAGAACTACAGGCATGCACCATCCTGCGCAGCTTTGCTACACTTTAAAGAATACCAACGGGACAGGCAGAGTGATGTGTGGGCCTGTTGTAGTAGTCCCAGCTATTTGGGAGGCAGAAGCAGGAGGATCGCTTGAGCCTGGGGGTTCAAGATCAGCCTGAGCAACCTCATCTCTAAAAAAATAACAAATAAAAAAATCAAGAACCCCAAACTGAAAATTGTCACCAATGTACTGCTGTTAATCTAAAGAGAAAAAGTGTGAAATACAGTTAGCAGATCATTCAACAAAGAAAAGACCTATGCCCTACATGAGGATGTATAAATAAGTGCATATTTTTATGTCTTAAGTTGAAAGAAAATGTTTAATGTATGGATGGTATTTAATTATTATTTTTATCAGCCAACTACCTCTCCTCCCAGTTGCTTTAGATGAGTAGGATTCTCTCATATTGTCCTTGTTTATGAGATGAAAAGCTGAAAGAGAGGGAACTTGCTGGTCGCTTCCTGGAGATGGTGCAGGTCTTAGGCTATTTGAACTATTGAATCCAAAACATGGAAATCAGACCAAATCACCTAATTTATATCAACAGTATGAATGGCAACATTAAAGAAGAAGGATTGAAGAGATTCCCACATGCCGTTTTCTCAGTTTGGCCATGTGGTAAATACTGTGGCTCTAAAGACCATGAAGATGGGTAGGGGCACTGGGCTCATCCACAAATGCCCTGAGACAGTCACAAGGATTTCCGTTGTATGATGAACCAATGCAGATTCAGTATGAAAAACAGATTCCGATATAATTTCTAAAATGTGTGGTGCTTTGCTGACAAAAGGAAAGAAAAAAGCCAAAACTGAAGAGACAGCAATAACCGCAAACAAAAAGCTTGGTCAGGAAACGCCGAACTCGGCTGATAACCCAAGGAAATGCAGCACCGAATCCTCAGGTTCTTACTCACCTCCAAATTCTATTTTATTCTATTTTTTTTTGAGACGGAGTTTTGCTCTTGTTACCCAGGCTGGAGTGCAATGGCATGATCTTGGCTCACCACAGCCTCCACCTCCTGGGTTCAGGCAATTCTCCTGCCTCAGCCTCCTGACTAGCTGGGATTACAGGTTTGCACCACCATGCCCAGCTAATTTTTTGTATTGTTAGTAGAGATGGGGTTTCACCATGTTGACCAGGATGGTCTCGATCTCTTGACCTTGTGATCCACCCGCCTCAGCCTCCCAAAGTGCTGGGATTACAAGCGTGAGCCACCGCGCCCGGCCCTATTCTATTTTTAAGTTAATTTACCAGCAGAAACTCATGAGATGATGTTATCTGTGCTATTTAATCGGTTCCCTGGTTTCAAGAAAGTACATTTGGTACCTGGGAAGTGTGGTATTGCTTTGTTTGAATTAGAAAATGGTAAGTAGGCTGGAGCTGTCAGAACAGCTTTACAAAGATTTAAGGACATTTTGTCCCATGTCATGAGAATCACCTGTGTCAAGAAGTAATACTTGGGATCATCATCATTAAAGGACCCAATATTATTTATTGTGTTTGTTTTAGTAACATTTGGTCAGGTTATTCTAATAGTTAGGGATGGGGAAAGTCAAAGTGGAAAAAAAATAGAAAAGTCACTTAACTAGGTAACATGGAGGACATGGTGGGCCAGGAATGAAGTCTAGGTGTGCCTGGCCACAGTTCAAGCTCTGGAACACAATGTGATGCACCACTGCAAAGATGCTCTTGATTACATTAAAATTAAGAATTTGTGTTCAAAGTCGTCATTAACAAAGTTACTAGATGGCAAATGGGAGATGTCTGCAACATCTGAAAACGACAAGGAATCACCTAAAATTGAAAAAGAAGAATTGAAGAGATTCCCCCACACCCTGTTTTCTCAGTTTGGTCATGTGGTAGATACTGTGGGTCTTGTATCTACAATGTACAAAGAATTCCTGAACTGAAAAGAAAAAGAAATCAATGCAAACACAAAAATAACTGAAGTGCATAGTAGGCAATTCCTCTGACAGGAAAGGAATCCCTAAAGACTAACATGTATAAGAAGTGATCAATAATTTTAATAATCGACGAAAAGGAATTTGAAACAACGAAGAGATACCACTCTACGCCTGTTAAGCAGGCAAAGTTAGCAGCATAATGCTATGAATGGACATGGATGCAAAGATGTAGGAACCCCATCCACTGCTGGGGAGAATCCAGATGGGAGCAGCCATTCCAGGGGCAACCTGACCCCACCCTGTGACCCAGCAATTTCCCTCCTGTGTACATCCCCAAGAAACCTTTGCACATCCTTCTTAGGGGATATGTACAGGGCTCTTTGTATAGCATTAGGGTTAGCATGGGTCCTCTAGGAAACAGATGCCAAGATGCAGACTAAACCAATTAAACGTACAAAGATTCTTTTAAAGGAAATAACCATGAAAGAAAATAGGAAGAGATGGGAAAACTCAGACCACAATGAAGTCTGACCCCAAGTGAAGGAGAGAGAAGAAAGGTTGGTGGAAGCATCCTAAGGAAGGTTCTCCAAATCCACCAGGAAGTCCTAATCAGCCATGGGAGAAGTCCCCTGTCTCCCAAGAATGAACCTGTCTTAGTCACCCTGATGTGCTCAGTCATTGACTAGGAGCAGCCTACAGGAAGCATGGCCTCAGGTGAACCCAGAGGTAGATTTCAGAGCTCAGAGCTGAGCCTTAGGTCAATTACACTCCTGCAGGTGGAGGTCTGTGAGGCATAGTCTCCTGAGTTCCACAAGTTATTTGGAGTAACAGGGACAGGAAGGCAACCTGTATGCCAATCACAGGGATTGTGGACAGGTAATGTGCAGTAGATACCACCAGTGAGTAGTTAGAAGCAAAGAAGCAGATGTACACCTAACAGCATGGATGGGTCTTTAAAAGAAAGTATAGAGTGAAAAAGGAAGAAACAGAATGAGATATCCAATATAATATTTCCTAAATGTGAGATACATATACATGCATACACAATAGTAACACTCAACATTCAAGCCTACACATGTAAACAAAAAGATTCCCATCACGCCCATTAGAATGGTTGCTAAGGTGGAATATGGGGGTAAAAAGGACTAAATAAAGGAATACATGAAAAAAGGACTTGAACTGAACCTGAGTAACTGAATCTCCTGACTCTGAGGGTCTAAATAAACAAATCAACACAGTGCTCACCTCATGCCTCCTCACAGTCATGACACAAAAGCAGCCTCTCTGGGATTCTTTAATAGCAGCAACTATAAAAGCAGTCTTCTGTTGTGAAAACAGCAGGTCTCTGCACAGTAGTCTCTGCTATCCCTGGCCCTTTAAATTCAGCTGGCCCTATCAGGGCTCCACTTTGCAGCAGGGCAGACCCAGCCACAGTAGTAGCATACAATAGCTAGCCTAGGAACTGCCTCAAGCTACCTGCCTGCCTGCCATCAAGCATGCTCTCTCTCTCTCTCTCTCACTCTCTCTCTCTCTCTCTCTCTCTCTCTCTCTCTCTCTCTCTCTCTAACCTCTGCCTTGTAGTTAACATCTGGATTCTCCATTCTGGCCCTGGTCCCCTAGTTCTATTGTTTGTTTTTTGTAATGGCTTTACTGAAATATAATTCACATGCCATACAATTCACACATTTAAAGTGTACAATTCAATAGCTTTTCCTATAATTGCATAGCCATGATTTCAGAAATTTTGATCACTCTCAAAAGAAACATTGCACTCCTTGTCCATCAACCTCTAGTCCCTCCATGTGTCCCACACCCCCAGCACCCAGGCAATCATTAATCTACTTTTTGTCTCTATAGATTTGCCTATTCTAGACATTTCATAGAAATGAAATCATACAATGAGTGGTTCTTTGTAACTGGCTTCTTTCCTGTAGCCTAATGTTTTTGAGATTTATCTATCTTGTAATATGTATCCTTTTAGGGTTGAATAGTCTATTGTAGCGATGTATCATTTTCTCTTTTTTATTTTCAATATTTAGGGTTTTGGAGAGTTTAAGTATAAACTTTCAAAGCATAAATTTAAAAAAAAATTTTTTAGACAGGGTCTCACTCTGTTGCCCAGGCTGGAGTGCAGTGGCGTGATCATGGCTCACTGCAACCTCCACCTCCTGGGTTCAAGCGATTCTCATGCCTCAATCTCCTGAGTAGCTGGGATTACAGGTATGCACCAGCACGCCTGGCTAATTTTTGTATTTTTAGTAGAGATTTCTATCTATCATCTATCTACGTATGTATCTATCTACTCTTGGAGGAGAAAGGGTTTCACCATGTTGGCCAGGGTGGTCTTGAACTTTTAACCTCAAGTGGTCCACCCAACTTGGCCTCCCAAAGTGCTGGGATTACAGGCATGAGCCACTGCTCCTGGCCTCAAAATATGACTTCTCTTGAAGTGTAATTTATATACATTTAAGTGCCCCAGTTTTAAGGGTACTGACTAATGAGTTATGCATTTGTGTAACTGCTACCATAATTAAGATAAAAAACATTTCTATCACCCTTTTCTTCTACCTTTTGCTGTCAATCCCTACCTATTTTCTGGCTCCAAGCAGCTGCTAATCTACTTTTGTTACTAAATTAGTTTTGTAATTTCAAGAATTTAATATAAATGGAACCAGACTGTTTCGACATTCATCCATGTTGTTGCATATATCAGTTTTTTTAATTTTTATTACTCAATGTTATCTCATTGTATGACTATACCAGAAAGATAAAGTTTATCCCAGGAATGAAAGCTTGGTTTAACATTGAAAATCAATAATTATAATTTACCATATGACCAGAATACAGGTGAAAAAGCATATGATCATTTCAATATATTTAGAAGAGGCACTGGACAAAATTCAGTATCCATTAATGATGAATACTCTCAGCAAACTGGTAATAGTGTATCTTGAAAAAGATTGTATTAGTCAGGGTTCCTCAGAGAAACAGAAGAACAGGGTTCTTCTCACATGGTGGAAGGGACAGATAGGAGAGATTCAGATATGGATATAAGAGGCAATTTATTATGAGAATGGGCTCACATGATCTCAGAAGCTGGGAAGTTCCATGATAGACCATCTGCAAGCTGGAGAACTAGGGAAGAAGGTGGCTCAGTCCCAGTCTGAAGGCTTAAGAACCTGGGGAACCAATGGTGTAACTCTTGGTTTCAGGCAGAAGGCCTGAGAACCTGTGCGCTGTTTGATACAAGTCACTAAGTTCAAAGGTGAAAGGATCTGGAGCTCTGATGTCCAAGAGCAGGATATCCTAGCTTCAGAAGAGACAGTGAATTCATTTTTCCTCTGCCTTTTATTCTGTATTTGCCCTCAATCAATTGGCTAATGCCTGCTCATCCTCAAATTGGGTGAGGGTGATTTTCCTTATTCGGTCCACTGATTCAAATGACAATCTCATCCAGAAACACCCTAACAGATGTACCTAGAAATAATGCCTTCCTAGCTATCTGGGCATCCCAGTCAACTTGACACCTAAAATTGGCCATCACAAAGATGTAGGATAAAGTCTTTGAAAACTTGGATTAAGAAAAGATTATCATACATAGGCCACAAAAAGAAACCATAAAAGAAAAAACATGGATACATTGAACTTCATGAAAATTAAAATCTTGTTTTCTTTAAGTATAACTTTAACTGAATAACAGAGCTCAAAGTAGAGAAGGCTGTGTGTAAACCAGGGTTTTAAGAATCTCACTGATGAAATGCATTGGCCAGGCGGTCATTAAATGATAGTGACCATGAGTCAAGGTAGGATGAGAGAATGCTAGGATTCTTAGCAGATGAAGCATCCTGACTTAGCATCAAAGAAGCAAGACACAGACTCTACCTCCTGACCTGGAGGCTTATGCAGTCTGAAAGGATGGTGTCCTGGGGCTTCAAGGAGAAGAGGCAGATTTCAGTTAAAGCAGGTGGTGGAGGAAAATGCCCAGAGGAGTGGTCCAAGATGTAATGGGCATGTTGATCACAAAGTGTCCTTGTTTGGGCCACACGCAAAAAAAAAAAAAAAAAAAAAAAAAAAAAAAGACATGGATTGGGAGCTTTAAAAACAAACATTTCTTTCTTACAGTTCTAGAATCTGCGAAGTCCAAGATCATGACACTGGCAGATCCAGTGTTTGGTGAGGGCCCTCTTCTTGATTCATGGATGGCCATCTTCTCCCTATGTCCTCACATGGTAGAAGGGACAAGGGAGTTCTCTAGGGTCTCTTTTCTTTTCTTTATAATAGAAATAGGCCCTTGTTGTGTTGACCAGGTGGGTCTTGAACTCCTGGTCTGAAGCAGTCCTCCTACCTTGGCCTCCCAAAGTTCTGGGATTATAGTTATGACCCACCATGCCCACCCAAGGGTCTCTTTTCTAAGGGCACAAATCCCATTCATGAGGAAACTACCTTAGGATCCAGTCATCTCCCAACAACTTTGCCTCCTAATAGGGATTAAGTTTCCAAATACAAATTTTTGGGGAATACAAACATTCAGTCTCCAGCACAGAGTCTGACTTTTGAGGCTTTGGTGGAATGGCTGGGGGGAAAGGGAGCCATCCTCGGAAGAGGAAGCCCTGAGGACAGAGGACTGGAGAGACAAGTTTAAACCACTGCTGCCGGAAGGCAAGGACTTAAGGGTAGGAAGACTTAGTCCTCTCAAGCTCCTGAAACAGTGGTCTTCAAATATTTTTGCTTAATTATTCTCCCGAAATAATTTTGAAAAACCCTCTAAGTTTAAAAAGATTAGGATATAACTTATGTAAAGTGCACAAATATTAAGTGTAAGGCTCAGTGAACTTTCATATATTTATATATGCATGTTGCCACCACCAAGATCAGGATATAAAACACTTCCAGCAGCTTGGGAGGTTCTTTCATGCTCCCTTCTTGTTGATACCTGCTCTCTCCTTCCCACAGGTAACCACTATTCTGTCTTGTATTTCCATCTCACACATTTTTATATTAACATGTAGGGCTGGGTTCTGCTCAAGTGTGGGTTTGTTAACTGTTTCCAGTCCCTGACTAGATAAAGACCTAGCACTAAAATAGCAAGCAACATACTGCTTCCTTCATTGAGAATGTCTTGCTATAAAAAAAAAAGTCAGCTGAAATTAGTTTAATACTTAATGACTTTAGGGCTTAGTGACGTAGTTTATTTACAATCTGGCTCAAGCTCCTTATCACTGCAGCAGTACACACTTGGAGCAGTTAGGACAATCAACTGAGGGTTTTTAGAGGGTCTTGAAATCAGTTTTGGAAATTCAATCTTTGTTTTAAAAAATCTAGTGGCATAGAAAGTTATTAGCATGCATGCTATTTCAAAAGAGCAAGTATTATTTAAGAAAACTTTTGTTTTGGTATAAATGTGCATTGTACAAACACTCATTCATGTGTACTGTGTCACAATGTAAAAACATGTTTCTAACTGTGGATATTGGTCAGAAAAGTTTGAAAAGCATTGGTCTAGGGAAACATGGAAGTACAACTGTGCTGATTTTAGGTGAGATTATAGCCCACTATGATCCCAGATCTTTTTCAGCTATACAGCAGCAGTAGCTACTAGAAATAATTAATGTGTTCCTCAGTTTACACAGGTCCCCTGTGCATGGCACCTGTACACACCTGGTTCTTGCATCCTATTACCTAAGGATGTAGGATGTAGACAGCAGGCTCAGCCCTTATGAAGGGCAGGCCGAAAGTGCCCAAGAGTTAATGCCAGGAGCAGCTTTTACTGTGGATGGGACTTGGCAGCTAAAACTCCAGCTACCTGACCCTTTTTAAAAACTTTACAATTCAAAAGCATTACATACCATTTCCTAAGAGGGTCCTCTGTGGGACTGAACCCTTGTTGCCCACCGTTGCAATCTCTTATTAATTCACCATTTGTTGGCTTTCTCCCTTCTCTGTTTCAGTTTCCCACTCCTTGCAATGGGATCATCTTCCAAATGAACTACTTTATCCAAATCTTTGCTTTTTGAAGAAACAGACTGTAGTAGTCAATTTTCACACTACTATAAAGAAATACATGAGACTGGGTAATTTATAAAGAAAAGACAAATAATTATCAAATCAATTCATAAAGGAATTGACTCACAGTTCCACATGGCCAGGAGGCCTCAGGGAACTTACAATCATGGCGGAAAGGAAAGCAAGGACCTTTTTCACATGGCAGCAGGAGAGAGGACACGCAAGCAGGGGAAATGCCAGATGCTTATAAAACCATCAGATTTCTTGAGGACTCACTTACTATCACAAGAACAGCATGGGGGAAATTGCCCCCATGATCCAATCAGCTCCCTCCCTCTTTTGACACATGGGGATTACAATTTGAGATGAGGTTTGAGTGAGGACACAGAGCCAAACCAGATCACAGACTAAGCCAATGAGATACCAGTCTCCAATTTGTCATTGTAAGAGTTGCCTTTTATTGATTACTTATTAGATGCCAGCTAATATGCTAAGCACTTTACATAGGTAATCTCATATAATCTTTACAATACAGATTGAGGAAAGGAAACTGAGGTCCAGATAAATGAAACGACTCATTTAAGGTCACAATAAATACAGAAATCTTACATTTGAACTGAAGTCTGTTCTATGCTGATGCCCGAGGTCTGTTTCATCCTGATGCCCACTATGCTGTAACTGTGTTAATTTTTTTCTCCCATTGTACACTTCCTTGGCCCTTGTTAGACTGACTATCTAACAATTTGTCCAAGTTAGCCTATCTTACTTTTTGGACCAATTTTCAGCCTATGCTAATTCCATTCCATATCCTTCCCCTGAATTGCTCTGAGTGACAGACGTGCCAACTCCTGGAGGCTGCATTTCCCAGGCTCCTAGATCAACCAGCTTCTTCCTGTGTTCAGGCAATGGGAGGTGCTGGCAAGAAACTGGAGGGAAGAAGAGAGAAGTCAGAATATTTCTCCCTCTCTCTGTGTCTCAGTTGCATCTGTAGCATAGCTATATCTTCAGCTCCACCTAGTCAGGCATGCGATGGTTGCAACTTCCCCCAGTGGCTCTGGCCTCTGGTAACACTGACTCCTCCTTTCGTCTCTCCAGCTTAGGGGCGGTAGCAACTTTCTGTTTTTGCAAATCTCTGGATTGCTTCACAGTCCTCTGTTTAGCATCTCAGCTCTTTCATGACCTGTGTAAGCAATTCATGGATTAATTTCCTTTGTTTTAAATTCTTAGGATGGTTTCTGTTTTTCTAGTTGGAACTGACTGATACATTGTCTAGTCCTGTATTTCACAGAGTGATGAGGATTCCTCGGATCTGATTATACATAATGCAGGAGTATGTCATTGATGAAGTGATAGCTCAGAATCAGCCCCAAAATTGCTTGCCAGTGTTAGTCTCTAATTAACAGGGTGTTTTCATTTTTAAAAAATTTTTATTTTCCAGCTAGCAGTTATGCCAATGTTCCAGCCTGGGTTCCCTAGAAAATAGAGCGTGAAGCAGGGGTTGAGTGATGACGTTGTATTTGGGAGTATTTGGGAGGTACAAAGAGTCATGGTAGGAAGCGTAAGGGAAAAAGGAAGTTAAATGGGAAGATGGGAAGCCATGCAAGGTGATGCATACCCACATTGGTCATTGCTTCACCACAAAGCCACAGGTGACAGCTGGTCTCTCAGCAGGTACATCTGCTCTCCTACACTATCTCAGGACAGGCGGGGTGGAGACACAGTGCCTCAGAGTCATCAATTCAAGGAATTTAACCATCTGCACCCCTCAGTCTCCCATTTCCCCTCTCATCAAAGTTCGCCTCAGAGAGTGTTAATGTCTTCACATTTCTAATTTATAGCATCCAAACCCTTCAGACAGTCACTCGGGAAGCTGGGTACTATGCTTGGCAGGCTGGTGTACGGTGTGAGTACAGAAGAGGCAGGAGAAGCCAGACTCTAGGACGCAGCTTCCTGGACAGAGCTGTCATCCATGGTAGAGGCTGCGAGACTGGGAGGCAGTTTGGATTGGAAGGAATCTGAGGAGGCACGTTATGGGTGGAATTCTGTCCTCCCAAATTCATATGTTGAAGTCTAAACCCCTGGTACCTCAAAATATCACTTTATTTGGAGACAGGGTGTTTACAGACATGATTAAGTTAAATGAGGTTAAAATTAAGGTGGGTCCTAATATAATCTGACTGATGTTCTAGAATAAGACAGTCAGCACATTTGGGAGCACAAAGAGACAAGAAGGATGCAAACACAGGGGAAAAGACCATGTAAAGAGGCAGCAAGAGGGCAGCCGCCTACAAGCCAAGGAGAGCGGCCTCAGAGGACACCAGCCCTGCAGACACCTTCATCTTGGACTTCTACCCTCCAAAGCTGTGAGAAAATGAATTTGTGCTGTTTAAGCCACCCAGTGTGACATTTTGTTATGGCATTCCAAGAAAACTAGTACAGCACGAAGGATGTTTCTGAGGTAAACAGTTCCTAAAATTCCTTCTATGTAGAGAGCTTCTTCCAAAGGATTGGCCTGTTCTTGTAAACTTTGACATCATTTTGGAGAGAAATCCACCCAGTGGTGGGGTAGGTTTATTTGTATGAACATATATATGTTGGGGTTTCATTATTTCAAAAGCTGTCACAGAAGCTGGTGAGTGAGGAGAGCTGCTTTGCAGATTAGCTGCATAATGTATTCCTGTACAGATCCTAGCAGAGTAGGCACAATATGTCCCTTTCTCTCCAAGATGGAAAGGCCAGGTAGAGCTGAGGTAACCAGCACGGATCTGGTGTGGTCGAAGCAAAACCTGCAGCTATCGGGGAGTGGAGTTGTTAGAAGTGACCTGATCATGTCCCAGAGAAAATGCTGAGAGTGAAAGCCTAAGAAGCACGTCCAAGTGAGTCAGACAAGTAAGGGGGTACCAAGGGGCATTGCTCTGTGATGCAACATCAAGCAGAGTTAGGCATCGGAGGCAGAGGAGGGAGAAGGGATGAGAGTAAGTCAGAAGAGGTGAGCAGCATGGCTTACTGGCTGCTGGAGCCAGAGAACTGGTGTCCGTGGCTAGGCTTCCTGTTACTTGTGTCACATGGGTAAGCCTAAACCTACAAAAGGCCAAGGAGAGAAATAATTCCAAAAGTGGATGACTGCTCCTGCAGAATACCCTACCTAAGGATGCATCAGGAAGCACTGCCTGTCTGTATCCTCTGTACCTTGGGTTATTTCTCTCCAAGAAAGTGACTGCTGTTGAACTAGATACTGATGCATTCATTCAACAAACATTGGCCAAGCACTGTGATGGGTCAGGCGTATGCAAGAAAGGACTGAGGTAGCTCTCTCCACTTACCATCTTTCAAGCACTGTATAACTCCGATTATTTTCCTAAATGTATTATTGTTAAAGTTGATCTGATACACATTTTTGAAATCCAGTTTCACCGTTTATTCCAAAAGTTAGAATCTTCAGCACATTGTCACCACAAATGAGATTGCTTAGTTTCATTCATAATCAAGGTTTCACTTAAATGTTATCTTTTTGTTTTATAATAGTTCCTGTTTTGCTCATTGCTTTGAAGAAGAGTCCGGGCTTTAAATGTAAGCAGACTTGGGCCAAATTCAGCCCTATCATTTTTAAACTGGGTAAGTTTTAATTTCTCTGAGCCTTAGTTTCCTTATCTGTAAAATGGAGAGAATAACATCCACCTTGCAAGGTAGTTTGGAGATAGGAAATAATACGCATTTAATAGATAAATTAAATACTTATTAAAATTCAATAAATGCTTATAACATGGAATTACATTGTATTTACATTTAGTTTGTGCAAATTAAATGAAGAACAATGAAGAAAAAATGGCTCAAATCGCATACTTTTTGCTATTCCTGAAATAGTTCATAACAATAACTTTTTAAAATGAAACTTTAAAAAGTGCCTTAGGAAAGTGCCACATTGAAAGTTAATGTACAGCCTCCCAAAAAGTCCAATACAGCCAATTTTCCTTCAGTATTGGATGTTTCTTTAGTTGAACACCAGATGATGAAGTTGGCTTGTATTTACAGACCATGCTGTACCAAAAAAAAAAAAAATGTATATCTTTAAACACCAGAGTTACACTCAACACAGCAAGATGTTCACACTAGGAGAAGCCAAACAAGGGTACAGAAGATTCACGTCTCCCATCTCCAGCTAAACCTGGAGCATATTCTCTAAACGGAATGGAGAACAGAGGCACTGGCATCCCCTAAGTTTTGCATTCTTTCTTCGAGATAATTTAAACAGCCATAAAATGTCTAGCTCTGCTAATAGTTGCCTTAGAGGTGCTAATAATCTTTCACTGAGAGAACTCTCTGTTCATCCTTGCCCTTTATATCCCAACTCAAACCTAGTAACCTGCATTGGTTGCCCTCAGTTTCTTTGTGCTAAACTCTCAAATTCTCTCTAGCTTCCATTCTAACAGTACAACACAGAATTATGACGGAATTATCAGTTGTTATGGTTGTTTGGCTCAAGGTTTTTGGTTCATTTTAGAGAAGTAAATCTTTTTTTTTTTTCACCATTAGTGTTAATGAGATATAAGAAGAAATCCTTACAGAAGCTCTTTTGAAATACATATTGAAATCAAGGAAATACAGTAAGGTTTTAGGCCCATATTTAATACATGTCAAATCTTCCTGTCTTACATATATTTTAGTCAAAGGTTAAGCATGGTGTGAGGAATGGGGTATTTTGGTTCTTGTTGGGATGTTCCAACATCAGATATAATATATTGCGTTATGAAGCTAGTGAAAAGGATACCATTTTTCATTTAATGACTTACTCTTGGCCTTCGTCAAATAATGCATTGCTCTCGAAGGAGGGTTTGGAAAGAACAAAGTAAAGAACCCAGCATTGGTAAGAAATACTAAACACTATTAAAATTTAAGCAAGTATTTTCAACTAGTCTTCACACTCATTCGTAGGCCATAGTTTTGAAATGTTTTCAGAGACAATTCCATGAACACTGGATAGAAGCCACAAATAAATATCCTTATATGACTTCATCTCATAAAATTAATATTTTTCCACTTATTTATTTATTTTTTTGAGACAGAGCTTCACTCTTGTTACCCAGGCTGGAGTGCAACGGCGTGATCTCGGCTCACAGCAACCTCTGCCTCCTGGGTTCAGGCAATTCTCCTGCCTCAACCTCCTGAGTAGCTGGGATTACAGGCACGCGCCACCATGCCCAGCTAATTTTTTGTATTTTTAGTAGAGACGGGGTTTCACCATGTTGACCAGGATGGTCTCGATTTCTTGACCTCGTGATCCGCCCGCCTCGGCCTCCCAAAGTGCTGGGATTACAGGCGTGAGCCACCGTGCCCAGCCTATTTCTCCACTTCTTATAAAAAATAAAATGATAGGCCAACTCCTGGACTGATTATCTTTAGCAGCAGCATATTCCTTTTACTATAATCAAATACATGTATATAAGAAAAGTTTGAATATAAATAAAATTAATGAAGTATTTCTGAATTTTTACTCATAATTCTCTTTTATTCCCAAAGCAAATATCAGATGTTCAGCAATACTAGATTCACAAGCAAGTGCGAAATGTACACATGTTGTCTTAGTCTGCATGGGCTTCTGTAAGAAAATACCACAGACTGAGTGGCTTAAACAACAGACATTTATTTTCTCACAGTTCCAGAGACGAGAAGTCCATGAACAAGGTCTGGGAGAGTCAGTTTCTGGTGAGGGTTCTTTTCCTGACTTGCAGATGGTTGCCTTCTCACTATGTCCTCACACAGATTTTCCTTGAAGCACGTATGCAGAGAGAGAGAGAGAGAGACAGAGAGAGAGAGAGAGAGAGAGAGAGAGAGAGAGAGAGAGAGAGACAGAGAGAGAGAGAGAGAGAGAGAGAGAGCGCAAGCGAGCGAGAGTGAGCGCACCTATGGGAGAGTGAGCTCTGTGGTGTCCTTTTCTTATAAGGACACTAATCCTATTGTATCAGGGTCCCACCCTTTTCCTGCTCTTCTCTGGCCCCTGGCATCCTGGAAAGCCTGTCCAAACTTCAGAGTTGATGGCAAGTGTTATTTGGACTACTCCAGAAGCAGCGGGCAAGGTCAGTGAACATCTGGGAAGGGCAAGTTCAAGGTGCTGGAGGCTTGCACACTCCAGCCCTAAAAGCACCAGGTACCACTTGGGAGAGGGCTGAAAGCCAGAAAACAAACACAACCCAAGAAGCAGGGACCAAGAAAGTGGCCAAAGTTTGAAGATAATGAGAGTAGCAAAGTCCAAGAAAGTAGCATGGAGATCGTAATGACTTCCTCAGAGGTCCCATCTCCAAATATAGCCACACTGTGAGTTAGGGCTTCTACATATGAATTTGGGGAGAACATAAATATTCAGTCCATAACAGTTGTTTACCAAAGTAATATTGTGGTCTTATATTCTTTGCAATATACATAACATTACTTGTAGCTACATGTTACATCGTATTATAATAAGCTAAGTGATGAACTGTGTATTGATTACTCTTTTTATAACATAAAATAAAAAAATTAATTCCATTAGATCTTACATCCTTTTAATCTTGAATTGCATGCTTTTAGTAATCTATCTTATAATATATGTTTTGTAATTTCTCAATGGTTTCAAACATGCTTCAAAATAAGAATTAATATGCTTCTTAGAACTGAAAAATGAAATCAGACTTTTCAAGTCAGATTTGGCAGTTTGGTTTGACAAAGTGGACAGGATTTGCTCATTGGGTTATGTGGGAGACATTTTCCACAAGTGAAAGATTTAGGTCTCCAGTCCAAGGTTTTGATGAAAATGTATTTAAAATGAGTGATAAGATATAAACATTTTATTTAACAAAACTGTATTGGTAAGAGAGTCTTAAAATTAAGACTACTCCCATTTCCTTCCCCTTTCTGAGCCTGTTGAGTTAAACAGTTGTCTCTATGTGAAACAGTACAATTAACAGTCATTTGATAAGTCCTGGCAAAGGCTTTTTTGGTAATCTTAATCAAAATTGAAGTGAATTATAGTGATGAACCATAAGAGCTTTGTAAAAAATCCTTTTGTGAGTCAGGTAGCTTTTAACTCTTAGCTTTCAACAAAGGAACACATTTAAAACATCAGTGTATAGATCATTAAAAATAATGTTTGATAGAAGATCACAACATGATGTATTAATATGGAGATCAACAACTTAAGTGATGGTTTAGTAATAAAACCTTTCCATTCCTACCTACTGGTGTATGAATTGGTTTCTCAAATCTTACTTCTATAAAAATAAAGACTAACAATAAAATTGATGTTAAACTCTCATTCTAGCATTAAGTAATATTCATCCATGGGTACATGAATTAATTTTTTAAAAAATCCTATTCACCTTTTCAATAGATTGATTTGCAATACAATTTTTGTTTGAAAAACTTTACTCAAAACTTGTAATGCATGTATATTGTTTTGATCAAATGTAAATTAGTAGTAATTGTACTGATAACTCAATCTGGAGGAAAATTATTTCTCTTTACTATCAATTTACAAGGATATTTTTGTTGCAGATAAAGGTTGTAGGGTATCAACAAAAGACCTCTAAGCATAAAGTATATTACATTTTTTTGGAGAAAGTAGAATGGGAATACAAGTTCAAGGAGAAATAGAAATCATGTAAAATTTCATATCATTAAAGAAACCTGTATTTTTTAAAAAAAGAATAATGAAATATCAAATTGTTACGGTATTTAGATTCTACTGCATACATTTTAAGTGTTATATAATGCCTTTATTTTTAGATGGACATTATTTCAAAAGATAAGTATATCCTCTGCAGCTACTTAAATTTATAACGACAAAAATTAGAAGTCAATTAGAATACATGAGCAAGGATAGAGTTATTACAAATTCTTTTGAGGATGTTCCTGAAATTTAAAGCCATTGAACTGGAAGTTCTAATTGGGTATGCTTGTACAGGTATGTCAGCCTGAGGCATCCATCTCGTTGTAAGAATGGCCCTGACGCATGGGCTGGATAAATATTCATGTCTATGGACCAAGTTCCCTTCTTAGAAATGAACTGAGGTCTCTTTTGAACTGTGAGAACTCTTCTTTTTTAAAGTTACCATGCAGATCATCTTTCTTTTGTTAATCTTTATTTATGCAAAACTTATTATGATCAATTAGCTTTCTCAGAGAGTGGCCATTCATTCCAACAAAAAATATTTAATTGAATATCACATGGAGAAATGGATACATTTAGAAAAATGCAAGCAGTTTGGCCTGATGCTGGGTCTAACTGCTGGCATTACAGTCTTATACTATGCTGAGAAGTAATACTAAGATGATGTTCCAGGTCAGAGTTTGCAAACTGAAAGCTCCCAGGTTAACCATGATTTACTTAACACGATTTATTTGATCTAAACTGCATTTAAATTTTTAAAAAATCGGTTGATAAAATTCTAAAACCAGGAGATTTCACATAAAAATCCAGTTTTCCAGCTGTTCTTGGAAAATTGAAACTGGAAACATTGAGCCAGTCAGCTGAAACTAACTAGTGGCTGCCCTGTTTAAGTAAGACTTATGTCTCCAAATTTGCTATTACCCCTGCTTTTTTCTACATTAGCCTGCCTCACTCATTCATTATGCCTGCCTGACTATGGGCATTTGAGATTGAGACATTAAACTCTGGATAGTTTATTATTTTCCCATGGGTTAGATGGAATCTGCAGAAGCCTAAACATCTATGTTGCATTACTAGTTAATGTGGCCCCATTAATTATTTTCAGTAGGTCACACATTCATATTGTGCCCTCAACTTTTATAGACAGGTACTAAAATAAACAATGCTGTTAAAGCTGCTATTGCATTTGGGGACCTGGTGGAGGTTGTTTCCCTCACATTACTGTATCTATATAGGTAGATATTTCTTTTAAAGTGTTCTGAAAAAGTTTGTTTCCCTCTAAGAATTTGTGTATTTCTCCTACATTTGTATGCTTCCCCAATGAGAAGCAAGCAACTGACTACATTTTCCTTTTTTGCTTTGGCTTCCAGAAAGCTCTACATTTATGGTTTAACTATGGTATTTTGTTACACCTCATAACCAGTATATCATGTTCTTACTTTTTCTTTGGTGTTAACCTTCTAGTCTAGTTAGTTTCATTGGTCCTCACTTTTTTCATATTTATACTTTCTTATTTTATTGTATGATTTACTGGAAGCCTCTCAAATTATGTGCTTATAGATTAACCTCTCTTATTTCCTTTCTAAAGATGGTTGGAGGATCTATGACATTTTGGTTCTCCTTAGGAGACTACTATGGTTTCTGTTTTTAGTTTTCCTTGCTCATCTATCCATTTACCACCTATAGAAATTACTTAGATTGTAAGCTTTTGGGGGACCAGGACATTTTTATGGCTGTCCCACAGTGCCCAGCATCTAGCACTTTCTATATAATGCCCTCTATTGCATAGTGACAGGATAATAAAAGTAAAAAGTAATAGTATTTCAATTTCAATTCCTTGGGACAAAAGGATTTTTTAATCTGTACTGACTCCTGAAAGTCTTGTCAATCAGAAAGAATGAGACCTTCATCTAGCAGACTTTACACACTTTATCATAAAAGAATGTGTTATGTAAGACTGGGTGATAAATTTTCTCTAGTGATCAGGAGTGGGAAAGTAGCTCTGCTTCCTTTAACTGCTAATTAATTTAGCTTCATTTATCTTTGTCTTAATCCTTATTTAATACCATGGACTCAGACTCCCGACACTTTGTACTATAATGGGGAGCACATAAGCATCAAAAGTACAAATGCCTATACAAAATCTTTACAATTGAATAGAGTCTGCAGAAATGCTACTAGATTCATGCAAGTGAATAAATCTGTGTATATTTCAGTTATGGAAAAACATATAATCTAAGACTACATTTATAGTTTGGATTAGCCAAGTTTGCTGGGAAGAAAATGTTTTTCCCAGTGTAATGTACAAGGCAGGTTGTTTGAGACACTTTCTTTACGTGGCTCAGACTGTGGTCCAGCAGCTCAGGGCAGTGTTTCATGGTTCTGTCCACAGGGCGTACTCACTGCCTCATTTCTAAAGTTAATCACTTGTGCTTAATTTCAAGCCATTTTTTTCACTTTGAAAACTCTGAATGCCTCATTGAGGACAGTACATACCATGTGTGCCAAGGTCTGGTTTCAAAGCTCAGCTGTTTTTGAGTTATTTGACTGGACAAAAGGTCAAAAGATAGCTTCCACAGCAGAGAAAGTGTAATTTTCCATGTCTTTATGAAGTTTTGAAATAGTTGGAGTGATTTTTCCCTAAAATTTCCATAAGCAAATAACTTTTACCTGTGGCATAAGCTTGATTTTGAGATGCCTTGGCAAAAAATTTGAAAATAACCCTCTCCCTACCTCCAGTCTCCAGCCTCATCCTGCACTCCAGCAATGAGGGAACTGGAGGGACCCCAGGTTAAAATCAAGACCTTTCATGTTTGAATTAAAAGTATGGTGTATGGAAAGTTTTAGCTTCTAAAAACTTGTCTTTATCATGTTTCAGGCAAAAACTGGGAGAAGAGCTCTGGTGTCTGAGATCACTCTCTCCAAATTCCGATAGGGTCCTGCCATAATTCCTGATTGTGTTTGCATCTCACTTATTCATGGACCCTACAGCCAATTTTCTTTTCCTTAGATAGGATTGGCCTCTGACTTCAGGACAATGTGTCCTTCAAATTTGCCAGGGCAAATCCATACCTTACTTTAACTTCTTGCAGGATCTAACTCCCCAATCAGTCGTTAGTATATATTTTCGTGTACTTGGCTCAAAGTCGTTCAGTGTGGATGTGGACCTTCCGGTGAGTAATCTCCCTCAATGAAGAGCAAATGGTCATAAGGCACATGCAGAAGCAGGTATTCCTGTTCAGCTTTAGGCTCCGTCTTTTATCCATCCACTTGCACAGGGGTCTAGTTTCCTTTTATGATCCTACCCAAACGGTTGGCCTTTTTGGAGGCGTGAGGGAAGTGGGGGGTAGAATTTTTGAGACTCAGTTTAGGCCCTTTGATATGCTCTTCCTGTCCTTTAACAGATGTATCATAAAGTATCTCTGGGTCATCCCCTAAGACGCGTTGGTGATGAACAATTCCTAGAACTGGTCTAATTTTGTTCATAAGTGCACAGTTTATATTTTTGAGCATCTTCTTGAACTGTGCAAGTATGTTCAGCATCATTTCTCTGCCCTATCAATCTTCTGTGCTGTCAATACCCTGTTTGGCCAATGTCTACTTCTATTGTCCACTCCGTGAGCCAGTGTACACCGGTTTCCATCTCCCGTTCCTGCAGGTCTCCTCGTGGAAACGGCAAAGTGCCTGAGTTGTCCTCTCATTCTGGACGGACCCTGCCATCCACCACCCTCTTCTCCCATTTCCCAGGGCTTTCTCCCATCCCCGTGTATTTCATCGATCGCCTCCTCCTCTTAGGGAAGTTGAGTCTGTCGAGTTCCCTGCACATCGCCTACCAGTCCATGTCTCCCGCCCGCCCTCCCGCGCCGCGGCGTCTGCGAGTCCGTCCCCAGGCGCGCCCGCTGGCTCTCGGGCCTCGACTGGCTGGACGCGGGTCTGTCCCGCGCCCGTGCGTCCGTCCGTCCTTCCCCCACTTGCCTCCAATACGGCAGGAACTTTACTCCAGCCAAGAGGAGAAGGACGGTGCGCGCGGATGCGGGCCGGGCCGGCTGCGGCGGGCGCGGGGGTGGCTAGGGGCGCCGGGCGGGGTGGGCGTGCGAGCGGGCCGGGGGCGTCGCGGGCCGCCCTGCCCTATAAGGGGCCGTGCCGCCTCCGCCGCCGGGAGGGTGCCGGGCGGACCGCGGCGGCGGCGGCGGCGGCGGCGACTGCGATTGGCTCAGGCGCCCCATCCGGGGACTGGGCTCGGCGCTGCTCGTTCGCCCTAAAGGTACCAATATGGCGGAGGTGAGCAGGGAAACCGGGCAGGAGCGGCCGGGCTGGAGCGGGCGGCCGGCGGCTCCCCGCGGCCTCCGAGCCAGCCTGGGGGATCCCAGGCTCTTTTCGCGGCCCCATGAGGGCCGGCGTGGCGACGCGGGGGTCGCGGGGTGGCGACGGGCCGCGGCGGGGCCGGCCGGGGGGCGGGAGCGGGCGCGGGAGCGGTCTCCCTCCGGGACTAGGCCGCGGCAGCTTCGGCCCCGGCCGGGCCGGGCGGCGGAGCCGGACGGCGGTGGCGGCCGGCGGCAGCGAGCCTACCCCAGGAACGGGGCAGTGCCGTGCCCCCGGCCCCTGACGCCGGCCGCCGGCGCCTCCGCGCCTCCTCCCGGGGCCCGGGTGGGTGGAAACCGGCCGAGCCCCCCCTCTGCGGCCGGATCGCAAAGAGGGGCGCGGGCTGCGCCACTGCCCTGCCGGAGTCGTGCGCTGTGTCCCCGGCCCACCGGGCCCCGGCTGCGGCGCGAAGGAGCCGCACGCTTCACTTTGCTGGGGGCGCGGAGAAGAGCGGGATGCGCGGCCGCCGGGCTTCGCAGAAGAGCAGGACTCCCCGCCCCGCCACCCGGGAGGTGCGGGAGCCACTGGGGTGAAAGGGCAGACCGAGACCCTCGATGCCCTCTTCACAGGAGCGGCTCTATAGCCCCAGTTTTCTCTGGGCTGGAGGAAGAAGGCTGGGCTAGTGAAGCTGCCCCGGCCATGTCCCCCGGGACTGGTGAGCTGGGGGGAGGGGGCGGTGTGGCAGGAGCCCCTGGGCTGGAGCTCGCTGGGGCGAGGGGCGCGCTGGCGGTCCAGGGAGGGACCGAACACTCTGGAAGGAGTCAGCATTCCTGGAACTGAGAGGAGCTGCATCTCTGGACTCGGGAGAGAGGCTGGGGGGCTCGCGGTTTGGTTTGGGGGCGAGTGTCCGATTCGAGCCGGCCTACACTCCAGGGCAAGAGATTGGCCTCGGAGTTGGGGCTCCTGGGCCCCAGGGGCGGGCCAGGTGCTTAGAAGGCGAGTTCCTTCCAGGAGAGGGTGTTACGTTTCGAGTTGTTTGGGGCCTCAGAGAGCCGAGTGGGATTTGGGGGACTCCGGAGATGGCAGGGATGGGAGACTGATGGTTCGAACCGACTGCTCTGGGTATTGTTTCTCCGCTCTGTAACTTGCTGAGCTCCAAGAAGCGGCTTGGAGTTGCCTCTCAGACTCCGGGTTTCGTCCTGGGTCTGTGAGTTTGTACACTGGGGACTCGGGAGGAAGGCGAGGCAGCCAAGAGGGGGCCCGAAAGGGGCCAGGAGCGATTGGAGCGAAGCTGCGTCTTGCACTTTTGGCAGCTGCGGAGGAGCGCTCGACTCCGCCTCCTGCGCCCTGTTGCCGGCGCTGCCTCTTTCCCTGGCTGCGCGATCTAACCTCGCGTTTTCTTCTCTCTCTCCTAGGCTTCTTTTGGAAGTTCGAGCCCAGGTTTGTCCGATTTCTTTACCTCTTCGGTGATTCCCGGTGGGTAATGTAGGCTCAAAGATCCGTTGCTAAAGGATTCCCCACAGAAGTGTATCCTGCAGGTCTTTCTGGAATGATTTTTAAGTTTCAATGTGCGTTTAGTAAAGTTTGGGGAAGGAACAGTTATACTGGGTTCTTTGTTGTTTTCTTTTGCATGTAGAAAAAGTAACTTACAAAGCTGCTAAGACAAGTGTTCTTTTAAGTTATATGGCTTTAATTCTTAAATATCTTTTTTTCCTCCGAGCCTGAAACAATCCCAAATTGACTTGACACCAGTTAGATTTTAATTTCATTTTTTTCCAGAGATTGCGTCTTTAATTTGTCAGGACGGGACTACCTTGATTATTAACCATAACTCCTTGTCTCCTCTTTGTTTCTTTTTCATAATTAAATGTCCATGAATTGTGTTAAAATTGGAAGTTGAGAGGTAAAGCTGCCTTAATAAAAAGAAAAGACAGAACTTGCAGGTTTGTCACAGAAAAGTGGTGATTTCTACTTCTGAGCTGAGACAATCTTAGGTCATCTAGTAGTGTTTCTTAACTTTCTTGAGGTCAGAAACTCCTGTCAGAATCTGATGAAAGCAAGGGATGTGCCCCAGAACTCTGTACATATGCCTAGTTACACACAATCTAGGGTTTGTAGAATGCCTGAAGCAGGTCCACGGTAAGACCTTTCCTCATGTGCTCATCGTGGAAGGATATCTTTGTTTCTGTTTCTCATCTCCTTTCTAGTTCACCTCTTTGCTCTCTTCCCTCTCATGGTCTGCAGGAAAAGCACCTGTGGACTAGTGCAACTCCATTATTTTACAGTTGAGGAGACTTTTAAATAACTTTAGTTAGTGGCGGAGTACAACGTGAGCTCCCAGATATTCCATTACATCTTGTTTCCATAGAGTGAACAGCCTGTTTACTTACAGTTTTACTTTTTGTATCTACTTGACCTTCAGAGTCTCACTTGACTGTCATTTAAGGTATTATAACACTAAGTAGAAGAAATCTGCAGCTATTTTTAAAATAGCTATTTACATCTTTACACTTAAAATTTTTGTTAATTTTGAGATGAACTTTTTTTGTTATAAATGATTTTAGGAAAAGAATATTTATATGATGCCAAACAGCTGGTTGATAATGGAATTTTTCCTTTTGGCATCACTGACTTCTTTTAAGAAGTTGCAATCTAAATAAAAAGACAAAAGACTGTATAACCTGTTTTTAATCAGCCAGGTTTTTTTTTTTTTTTTTTTTTTTTGAGACGGGGTCAAGCTGAAGTGCAATGGTGATAGTGGATTCTTGTGAAATCTTCCATTCCCCGAAATTTAATTCTTCTGACTTTTTGCTGTTGCTTTTATACAGATGTGTTAAATAAACTGATAAGCAAGTTTGACTCTTTTTCTATTAGAATGTTACTTTAAGACCATGCTGCTTAAATCACTTTGCTGTTATCATCAGATGTTTTCTTGTTATAGAAGTATTTGTGAATAACTTTGCCTTGTTATTTTGCTGATTTGGATACATTTTCGGAATCATAGGGTCAATATATAATCTATAAAGTATATAGCAAATTCATTTAGTAACCACCTCATATAAACATTAAAAGGGACTGGCAGAAGAACACAAATTTTTGTTTTCTTTTGTTAATAGTCTTGTAAATGTATAAAGTGATTCAGTTTGTTTTATTCCAGTTGGGTCTTTGTCTTCTGAGGATCATGATTTTGACCCCACTGCTGAGATGTTGGTCCATGACTATGATGATGAAAGAACTCTTGAAGAAGAGGAAATGATGGATGAGGGTAAAAACTTCAGTTCTGAAATTGAAGACTTAGAAAAGGTATAAGATTTACTTTAATATCTTAGTACAAACTTTTAAAGATTTGAAATTCTATTGTAGTTTTTAAAATAATCTACCTGAACTAAAAATAGGATCATAATCTTCTTGAAAAAAAATTTTGTTTGGGGGGGCATAGCCTAATAAGTACATTTTCATTTAACTTTTCAAAATTATTTTGTATCTGTTAACCTAATTTTTAAGCTTGTATCAGAACAGTGAAGTAGGTACCTGTAGGCATTTTACAGATGAGAAAATTGAGATACAGAAAACTCTAGGCCCTAAACTTAGTTCTGAATCCTAGTCTAGCCCTCTTTACATTATATCATACTATTCTGCTAAGGGTCAAACTTGAATTTAGCTAAGTACTGTAGCAGATACAGAGAGAAGTCTTTTCCTTCAAATAACTTATACTCTAGTGGAATATTTTAAGAAGATTGAAAAAAGTTTACTATATTTTCAAATTTAAATTGGTAACATCCTATCCCCTAGCCGTTTAAAAGTCGTCTTTTTAAAGGTTGGCAAGAGTGAGTGTAGTTTACAATTTTTTAAGCCCCAAGTCAATATAAATTCAAATGAACTGTATTTTAAACATGCATTTATACCAGGACTGTATGTAGAGAGGTCTCTATAGGGACTACTTTGAAAAACTGTAGGATTTATGTGTTCTTAACCATATTTGAAAATTTCTAATCAGCCCAGAATAACAAATGCTTTCAAAAATGATACTTAGCCTCTGAGTTTCTTATAACTCTTTTTCTTGAAAAGGGCAAGCACATTCTTATATATATCAACTCCTCTACTTAGTAGCTTTGTGAGGCAGGAGTGGAGTATTATTTCATTTCTTTCTTCACGTAATACATGGGAAACAGAAGAGTGACTTAACCTGCCCACTTGCTCTGATCTGTGGTTCTTATCTGTAGTAAAGTACAGCTGTGTACATGTGGTCTCTGTTCTCTTTATTGATGTTTAATGAAACGTGAAAATGAATAAAACGGTAGAGACACAGATATAAAGAGTAAAGGTCAAGTTTTTAGAAGAAATTTTAAATTACGTTTTGATTATTTCTGTATAACTTAAAATAGTGTATTCTCTTAATCTTTTATTAGTGAAATAGTGATTTAGGTATTGGTGCATGTTAAGTCTTAGGGGATTGATGTTAATGTTTATTTTCAAGAATTATACATTTTTATGCCCATAGTAAATAAACTCACTTGTGTATTGACTGTAAATATGGCCCATATTTTGGTGTTTACAAATGCTTTAGTATATCTTATGGAAAATAAGGTAAGTGCAAAAGCAGTTTTCTTATAGTAGCTCTTTGAGTATAGAATATGTGGCTAGATTTTAGTTACTAAACATACTAAAATAGGGTTTATGTAATATCTTTATATATTTTAATATATTCATATTCATATTACTGCCTTCTGAGAGCTTTTAATAGTCCTAGATATATAGGTAGAACTTTTTTTTTTTTTTTTTTGAGACGGAGACTCACTCCATTGCTCAGGCTGGAGTGCAGTGGTGCAATCTTGGCATACTGCAGTCTCCCGGGTTCAAGTGATTCTCCTGCTTCAGCCTCCTGAGTAGCTAGGATTACAGGCATCTGCCACCCTGCCCAGCTACTTTTTGTATTTGTAGTAGAGACAGGGTTTTGCCATGTTGGCCAGACTGATCTCAAACTCCCGACCTTAGGTGATCCACTCACCTCAGCCTCCCAAACTGCTAGGATTATAGCATGAGCCACCATGCCCAGGCAGTAGAACTTTTTAAAAAGTTCTTATTTCTGCTTTTACTAATATATAATTACCCCTTGATGTTGACTGTGGGAAAATTTCAAAAATTCAGAAAAGCACAAATGAGAAAGTAAAAAATCACTATCATTTAGACTTTAATATAGGTACTTCCTTTTTTGTTTAAAAAGAAAAGCATTTAGGCTGGGGGCTGTGGCTCACATCTATAATCTCAACACTTCGGGAGGCTAAAGTGGGATGATTGCTTGAGCTCAGGAGTCTGAAACCAGCCTGGACCACATAGTGAGACCCCGTTTCTACCAGAAAAATTTAAAAATTAGCTGGGCGTGGTGGTGCATGCCTGTAGCCCCTGCTACTTGGGAGGCTGAGGTGGGAGATCACTTGATCATCCGAGGAGTTCTTGGTTGCAGTAAGCTATTATTGTGCCACTGTATTCCAGAGTATGTGACAGACTGAGACCCCGTCTGGAAAAAAAAATGATCACCAGACATTTAAACAAATATATGTATATTGTTTTGCAGCTTGTGCTTTAAGGTATCAGGCATTAGTTATTAACATAGCAATGCATCTCACTTAGTTTCATTGGATCCATCCAGCAGTGCTATCAGTTGTGTCAGATGAATATTGGCATTATTTATCTAGGCTCAGAGGCCTTGTTGATTGTAGGATGTACTGTTGATTTCTGAACAGTATAGGCGGTGGGGGGAGGAACATTTCTATATGAAGTTTGTGCTTTAGTATCAGGATATGTCTGATTCTGATATGTGAGGGAGTGCATCATAGGATCAAGGAAATGATGGTATATGAGGAAATTGAGGTGAGAGGGATTAGGTGATTTGTCCAAGATAATGGTTAGCAATCATTAGTATGTCTTCTGCCCTAAATCTGGTATTCTTCCTGATATAAATCCTTTGACTTAAAGAAAAGTTCATTTTTAAGTGTGACTAGACTCAACTGTAACCCTTAAAATGTAAATAGGTTCAACAAAATACCCAAGAAAAGGAAGAGAAAAATTCTTATACGTGGGATAAGGTGCTGGATCACACTTCTAAGCTGATTTAGCTACCACAGATCCTTAAAGACTTTGAGACTTACTAATTCAATTTTGAAAAACTTGTTTTTATGCTTTAAAGGTCTTAAGTGCTTTATTAGTAGGCTCTCATAGAGAGTTCATTTGTGAAGTGCTTCAGAGACTAGATTCACCTTTTCCAATTTTGCTTTAAAAGTTTTGGTACAGATGATTGGTGTTTTAGCATCAGCGCACTGGCTACCAGTGTCATCTCTTGATCTTATTGATGAGGTTTCTACGAAGATGATCATTCTCCCTCAACAGATGGTCATGCCTGTGTCGTTATAGAAAAGTGGGGGTTTTCATGAGTGAATGCTGGGAACCTCCTGTCCTTCTCACACATACAAACTTTTATATTTTTTCCCTCTGTCCTGAAGTATCCGCAATATCCCAGGCTAACCTGAAGATTCTATCCCTCCTGCCCTCAATTTATTCTTCTGCCTTTTTAAAAATTTAATTTTAAATTTCCAGATAAAAATCCTACTCATGCAGATCCCACATTTGGAAGAAATTCTCTTTTGATCTTGTATTGCCCTCAGTCACTCTTTTTGTAGCCAAGTCTCAACTCATATATGTACTTTCTTCCTTCCCATTTAGTCCTTAGCTTGGCATCTTCCGCCATGCTATAGGGCCACCAATAATTACATTTTTAGAGATGATCTAGCTCTGTCACCCAAGCTAGAGTACAGTGGCATGATCATAGCTCACTGCAGCCTTGATTTCCTGGGCTTAAGCAGTTTTCCTGCCTCAGCCTCCCAAAGCCCAGCAATTACAGGTGCATACCACCACCCTGGCTAATTTTTAAAAAAATTTTATGCAGAAGGGGTCTTGCTATGACCAGGCTGGTCTCTAGCTCCTTAGCTCAAGTGATTTTCCTGCCTTGGCCTCTCAAAGTGCTGGGATTATAGGCAGGAGCCACTGCGCCTGGCCAAGGTCACCAGTAATTCCTGATTTCCAGATAACAAAGATTTCTTGTCTTCTTTTACTTCATTTCTTTTTGGAATTGGACCCATGTGATCATTCCTGATTCTCCATACATGTTTCTGCCTTAATTTATGTAATCCTACTTTTTCCTGGTTCTATTGTCTGGCTTCTCCCTCTGTCTTAAGAGCTTTTCTTTCCTTTCCCACATTTTAATTAACATTCTCCAGGGTTTTGGTTATTGTCTTCTCACTCTGTGTGCCTTTTCTGGGTGATCTCACTCAGACCCAGTGCTTCAACTTTCACCTTAAACTCACTATTATCATTCCACCCTCAAGTTTATCTTGTGTTTCTCTATCATAGTAGTGCTATAGTTACCTGACTTCTCAGGCCAGAAATCTGGCAATCCATTTAGACTTATGTTGCTTTCATTCCTTCTATCAAGTAAATCAAGAAATGGATCTTTCCTTAAATTTCACTTAAATAATCCCCCCCCTTAGTTCACGCTCTCATTGTACTTCCCTTAGAACATCGTTTCCAAAATACAAGTCATGTTTAAGAATTTACGGGCATACCCATTGCCCATAGTGTAATATATCTGAAAGTTCTTCTGATAAGCATAGATCCCCTCCTCTTTTCTTTCTCCCCTCTCCGTGGGTGAGCTCATCAACTTCTGTGGCTTTAAATATCATCTAGATGCTAATGAATGCCAGATTTATATCTTTAGCCCAGCCTGGTTCTCTGAGCTCCAGGCTCCTGGCCAACCTGACTTTTCTACTTGGATGTTTCATAGTCCTCTTAAACTTAACTGTGTCCTTTGCAGACTTTTTGTTTTTACCTTCAAAAACCTTTTATTTCTTTAGTAGTCTCTATCTTGGCAGAAATTACCACCATCTAGGCAGTTGCTCAGATGGAAAACTGAGGATTCCTCCTTCCCTTTTCCTCCCACGTTCAGTGACCCATTTGCTTCTATCTCAGATATATCTCTTCTCTTCACTTCTGTCCTCTTATATATCACTACCCTCACCTAGCACAAGGCTTCTTAAGTGGTCTCCCTGCTTCTTTTGTATCTCTCTCCCTTTCTCAGCTTGCAGGTGTTCAGTATTTTAAGAAGAAATAATGCCATGATACTTCCTTTTTATGAGTCTCCGATGGCTCCTCATTGCCCTGGGAGTGAAGTCAAAGTTCCTTTCCCTGGTCCTGAGGTCCTTTGTGCTGTCCCTCCCTCTGTTTCCATTCTCTTGAGCCATTCTTTATTCTGCTCACCAGACTTTGGCCACTTGGCTTAGTGGGGAACCACTTACAGGTGACACATGTGTTGGTTTTTTTTTTTTTTTGCCTGAAATACTCTTCACAGGACTGGCCTTCTGACTTCAGGCCTCCACCGAAGATTGCTGACTCTTTGCCTGCTGCCCTCTGAAAGTGGGCTGCCAGTGTTACTCTGTATCTCAGGGCTCTACATTCATCAAAATTGGCAGCCCTATATTTGTGTATTGTCAAAAGCCTTGCCATCTTTCAATATTTAGCTCAGTCTTCACCCTCTGTACATACCTCTGTACCCCATACCAGTATTCTTGGGATATAGGCCTGCCCTTCTCTATACTCACAGTTGAGTATTGAAGCCATCACACTGTATTATAAGGGTTAACTCATCAGTTTCTTCCACTAAGACTGAATTCCTTGTGAGCAGGGATTTTTTTCAGTAAATTTCGTTTTTATGTCCAAAGCCGGTAGCCTTCACTCAAGTACTTAGAACTGAGTAAATGATGGGAAGGTGGACCATCAGTGCATAAGAGGTGAAAATTGCTATCTCCCCATTTCAGGGAGAGAATCTGAAACTCTGAGGTTCTGGAGAAATACTATTGACAGGTTGTTGGCAAAGGCTGCAACCTAGGCATCTCTTACATTAAAACCAATATGAGCCAAAGGGAATAGGCTGCACGGATTCTGCAAGGAGCAAGATAGGACTGTAGAGAGACTGAATCTGATTCTTGTCACCTTCAAGAGATTCTTTGGTTTGGAAGAATAATAATTCATGGAAGTTTCCCATGGTATAGGTGAACTTCACCCTGTTTTGACCATCTAACTCAATTTATGCTGACTCCATGCTCCCAAAGAAGTTTTTGGTTGATTTAAATCCCAAACTAAAAAGATTTTCATGATCATTTATGGTCATTAGAAAGGTGTATGTCTACTACTGCAAATTTATAAATTAGCATTCTTTCATATACCTGATTGTAAGTTCATTTAGCATGAATCTGTTTTGGTTAGGCATAGTGAATTATGTAAGTTCCACACCGGCAAAGGTGAAGGCCTAACTTTGGCATCCTCTATGGGCCCTGTGGGCAGCCATCTGGCCCTCTAAGGAATCATCACTGGCTCCTCTCAGGTCACTTTGTGATTAACGGTGGGCACGTTTTGCACACTCTGCTTTAGCATTTTCATGCTGTTTGCTTTATGGATTAGATATTTTGTATTAAAGGGAAAACTAAACCATAAGCAAATTTTAAAAATAAATCTCTTGATGGATACAGAGATCTTAAAAATGTTTAACAAATTATTTCATAGGTATATTGCTTTGAAGTTATTTATTTGAATGATAAATAGTTCTGTATACTTTAGTAGTTAAAACATAGTCATGTGTCACTTAATGAGGGAATACATCTGAGAAAGGCATCGTTAGGCAGTTTCATTGCTGTGTGAACATCACAGAGTGTGCTTAGACAAAAGTAGTTAATGTAGCCTACTACACACCTAGGCTATATGGTCTAGCCTGTTGTCCTGCCACGGTTATATGTGTAGTCTGATTATATATGCAGTCTGCACACACTGAAACAATGTTATATAGCGCATGGTAACACTTATTTTCACATGGATTCATGAGAGGGAAACAGTGACTATGAGGCATGGCTTAGGTATTCATAACATAGGCAGCACTGTAGCCAGGGTATATAATTTTGTTAAAGCAGTACAGCCAATAAGATAACTTGGGGAGCTGGAATTCAAACCCAGAGTTAAGCCTCAGTTTTTCTCACCTGTAAAATGGTGATAATAGTATAATCTTCATCAGACAGTTGTTTAAAAAAAATAGTATAAAAATGTGAGATATAGTAAGAATATAAAATAATTTTGCTTTGAACATAAATATTGCTGATGTTAGTAAACATTCAGCAAAGGTTTTCTATCAGGTATCTTCTTAATAACATAAAGAATAAAGCAAGTGGCCAGCTGTTAAATGTAAGGAAAGAAGCTGTAAATCACAAGTTATTGATTGATTAATTGGAAATGTTTTCAGGGAAAATCTTTATGTTAATTTGAAAGCTAAAAAAGAAATGGTTGGCACTAAAGCAAACATTTGAGGAATTTTTTTTTTGAGATGAGTCTTGCTCTGTCACTCAGGCTGGAGTGCAGTGGCGCAATTGTGGCTCATTGCAACCTCTGCCTCCCAGGTTCAAGTGATTCTTCTGCCTCAGTCTCCTGAGTAGCTGGGACTACAGGCACGAACCACCATGCCTGGCTAATTTTTGTATTTTTAGTAGAGACAGGGTTTCACCATTTTAGCCAGGCTGGTCTCGAACTCCTGACCTTGTAATCTGCCTACCTCAACCTCCTAAAGTGCTGGGATTACTGGCATGAGCCACTGCATCCAGCCGAGGAATTTTTAAAAATAGTAAAATCCTTCTGAAAAATAAAAAATAAGGTGTTAATTGTTAGTATGTTAATTCATTAATGTTAGCTCTAGGTGTTTGGTCCTGTTTTCTGATAACATCACAAAAGGAAAAACTAGGCTGGGTGCGGTGGCTTACACGTATAATCTCAGCACTTTGGGAGGCCAAGGCGGGCAGATCACGACGTCAGAAGATGGAGACTATCCTGGCCAACATGGTGAAACACCCTGTCTATTAAAAATACAAAAATTAGCTGGGTGTGGTGGTGTGTGCCTGTAATCCCAGCTACTCCGGAGGCTGAGGCAGGAGAATCATGTGAACCCAGGAGGCAGAGACTGCAGTGAGCTGAGATCGTGCCACTATACCCCTGCCTGGCGACAGAGTGAGACTCTTGTCTCAAAAAAAAAAAAAGAAAAGAAAAAGAAAAACTTGGCTTTGATTTGTTCTGCTGTTTTGATAATGTGCTTTATGAACCTAAGGACAGTAGACTTTACCTGCAATTTAGTTCTGTGACATCTACTGAGTCCATGTTTATCCCCTGGCTTGAACAGGAAGGAACCATGCCTCTAGAAGACTTACTGGCATTCTATGGCTATGAACCTACAATTCCAGCCGTTGCAAATTCCAGTGCAAATAGTTCCCCAAGTGAACTGGCAGATGAACTACCAGACATGACACTAGACAAAGTAAGTGTGAACATTTGAAATAAAAATTCAGGATCTGTTACCATTGACTGCTTTTATTAGAGTTTCTTTCATTTAAAAATTCTTAAATGTAAATTTCTTGTTGACCCATTGTGCTTATCATTTCGGTGGCTGATTTAAACATTGTTTGGCTTTGATCACACTATTTTAAGAGTAGTATTAATAGTAGCTTCATGGTACTTTGCATGCCTGAGTATACTCCCGTAATGTTTTCATCTTTCCTGTGTAGACACATTGTATCTAAACTTAGATTTTGCCTTAACTTCTTTTGATCCTGTAAACACATAAAAGCCTTGATTAATAAATCCCCCAGAAGCCTTCAAAGCAAGCTGGCTTAGGCGTGGAGTGGTTGGAGAGAAGTTCTGTTCTTGGCTCTGGGAGTGACAGCGGCCGCAGCAGCCAAGACCACGGTGATCCATCTCTAACATAGGCTGGTTGTGGGGAGGCCTAGTCCCTGCTGAGGAAAATTCACACAGCCATGGTCTCTGCTAACAGATCCCTGGGAACCTTTCCTTGCCTTTCAGATCTCAGGCAGGGAGAGGAATCCACATCTTGGAACCTCTTCCTGTGAGTTATATTGTTCCCACTTTTAAGTCAATGTGATATTAATGTACCACAGACCTTAATGACCATAGTCATTCAGGAAGTATTTATTGAGTGGCAACTGTGTACTAGGCACAAAGATGACTGTATACTTACATAAAAATTCAGACTTGCTTCTTTTAAAATTATGTCACTAGTCAGAGCTGTTCATTAGTTGGACTTTATAAATTATTGGGAGCGTGGAGGTTGGAGGCATTTTTTCAGTTTTATTTTAGTATAAAAAGTGAGTATAATTGTTAACCACTTAAAAGTCAGACTATTTTTGTTGTAAATTCACTAAAAATTAGCCTTCAGCTCTAGATAAGCTCTTTGCATATCCGCAGATTAGGCAATTGTTATAGGCATATAGTTGCACTAATTATCATTTAATAGTATAATATTGAATATATAATTAATATCAAATATTAAATATTTATGTACATGAAGTAAATTGTAGGAGAATTTCATATTTCAACTAAGGTTCTAACTACTTCTTAATTATATGTTATTAAAAGACAGTTTTCTTAATTAATGAGATATAATCATTTCTAACTCTAGCACTGCCTTCTTATTCTTCCAGGAGGAAATAGCAAAAGACTTGTTGTCAGGTGATGACGAGGAGACTCAGTCTTCTGCGGATGATCTGACGCCATCTGTGACTTCCCATGAAACTTCTGATTTCTTCCCTAGGCCTTTACGATGTAAGAAACCCAATCGATTACTGGTTCATAATGACATTGATACTATAGCTTTAGTACCTTTTATTGTGTTCAGTAATTTATGTCAGAATATTCTAAATTTTTATATAGTTGAGATAAAGTACTACTATAATTTAAACAAGATTATAACCTTTCTTTTGGGATAGAGGTGAACTAATATGTCATTTAAAAATTGAAATATTAGGCCAGGTGCACTGGCTCATGCTGTAATTTCAGCACTTTGGGAGACTGAGGCAAGTAGATTATTTGAGGCCGGGAGTTTGAGACCAGTCTAGACAACGTGGACCCAGTCTTTACTAAACATACAAAAAATTAGCCAGGTGGTGGCATGCACTTGTAATCACAGGTACTCAGGAGGCTGAGGCACGAGAATCGCTTGAACCCCGGGGCGAAGGTTGCAGCCAGCTGGAGATCATGCCACTGGGTGACAGAGACGCTGTCTCAAAATAATAATAATAATAAGAAAAAAAAATAAAAATGGAAATGGAAGTATTCACTTTATTTTTACGAGGCCATTTTCTTTCTCAAGACTCACCTGTTGCTGTGGTAGCCATTCTTAGTTTGACCATGAAATTTTATAGACCTTTTTTGGGGTTTCTTTTAAAAGGCCCCTGCCTTCCTGGTTTTGAAAGCTTATCAGTGCTCAAAAGGTATTTTTACTTTTAATGGTTCATCTTTTTCCCATTAGTTCTTAATGTTACCTCTTAATTTGTATCAGTAATATTTAAAAGGTTTTGGGGTTGAGCGTGTGATCCTAACATTTTAGGAGGCTGAGGTGAGAGGTTCACTTTAGGCCAAGAGTTCTAGACCACCCTGAGTAACATAGCAAGACCCTGGTCTCCACAAAACATTTTCAAAATAGAAAACTTCGTTGGGCGTAGTGGCATGCACATGTAGTCTCACCTACTTGGGAGGCTTAGGTAGGAGGATCACTCAAGCTCAAAACTTGGAGGTCACAGTGAGCCATGATCAGGTTCCTGCACTCCAGCCTGGGTGACATAATGAGACCCTGTTTCAAAAAATACTAAAATATTTTTGACTAAAATAATTTCTTAGATGCAATCTCACTTTTTTTTTAGGTATTTTTTTATGGTAGAAGAACTGTTTGGTTAATAAGTTCAAATATCCATCCATCCATTCATGTGTGTACAAAAACAGTTTTGATGGACCTGATATGCAACTCTGTGTATGTGTATCCTTCTAGATTAGTATAATCAGAACTCTAGTGCTTTACTTTCTTTCTAAGGTGACCACAGTGGTTTCCTTTTACCTCCCAAACTGTTTAATAGTATACCATAATAATTATAAGAATACTATACACTTTTTTTTTTTTGAGACAAGAGTCTCTGTCACTTGGGCTGGAGTGCAATGGAGCTATCTTGGCTCACTGCAACTTCTGCCTCCCAGGTTCATGTGATTCTCTTGCCTCAGCCTCCCGAGCAGCTGGGATTGCAGGTGCCTGCCACCACGCCTGGCTAGTGTTTTTGTATTTTTAGTATAGAGATAGGGTTTCGCCATGTTGGCCAGGCTGGTCTTGAATTCCCAACCACAAGTGATCCACCCACCTCTGCCTCCCAAATTATTGGGATTACAGGCATGAGCCACTGCACGTGGCCAGGATACTACACACTTTATTAGGATTTTCAGTGTCTCACTTTGACCAATGTCGATTGTGAGAATAATGTAGGTGGTTTAGTATACTTACGCTGATCTCACTTAACAAAATTATGTATAAATACAACATGCATTCTTCCAGGTTTTGCAAAAATAGGCAATAAGAACCTTTGTCATTTTTGTCTTTTAAGCAAATACTACATGTGATGGTGATAAGGAATCAGAGGTTGAAGATGTTGAAACAGACAGTGGTAATTCACCTGAAGATTTGAGGAAGGTAAGTTGAGTTAACATAGTGGACTAAATTGGCTTTTAAAAATATTTCTGAAAGAATTTATGATAATTTTGTTTCTTTTGACCTGTAGATACTGATGAATAAGTTGGGGCTTTTTTCCCAGCATTTATTTTTATCATAAGTTATTTCTACCTCTCAATTTTCCTGTAGGAAATAATGATTGGCTTACAATATCAGGCAGAGATTCCCCCTTATCTTGGAGAGTACGATGGTAATGAGAAAGGTAAGGAAAGCTTTTGCTTTTGATAATGTTTGGTAGATAAGTTACCACTTGATCTGTTTATTTAAATATCTGGTTGTATACCCAACCTTGCCAATATATAGATAGATTTGGGAAACATGCAGAGTTAGGATATTTAGGCCTGACTTAGGAAAAATCTGTCAAAGTTAATCTCTATACTCAAGTTTCCCCACCCCGCCCCCTGCCCCGCCCAAGGCTTATTAGCCAGTGTGCTCAGTGCCTGTTCAAATAGTGGAGAGCTTCCCATGATGCAGCACCTTGGCCTGCATCCTGCTTCAGTAGAAGTGGGTAGCATCTCATCACCTGAGATAATGAGAATGTTAAGGATATAATCTTCTGGAAAGAAAACTCTTGAGGGAAAAAGAGACTGGAAGAAATTCTTCTTCCCCAGCCCTGAAAGAGCAGGAAGTGGAATGTAAGGATCTGCTGCTTTCACTTGTATACTCCTAATTATGTGTAATCAGCTTTTCTTCACGTTTCTGGTACATTCCAACTGTAGTTATTTTTCAGAATATGGCGGGCATAAGGTGGTAGGATATAAAAATACAGGTACACATTCTTAGTTGAACTCAGAAACCACATACATTAGGAATGTTTCCATGTGTGTTTGGCCTTTTCCCTAAGTCAGTTTATCCTGGTAAAGTCACAAGGGCAAAAGCAGCACAGCCAACACAATACTTCTGAGTTCTTCTTTTTCCTTTGCTTCATGCTAGGTCATCTTCCATTTACAGGAAGGGAGGACTGGCTACTATGGGGTTGCTAGCCATGGCAGCCACTGGGAACACTGTTTTCTTAAACTGCTTTCAAAGTGTTAAAAGACAGTTGTCCCAGGGGAAGCAAAACATAGCTGATGATCTTCAGATGTGCCAGCCTTCTCACCCCACCACCCAAATGCCATACTTGGCTTTTTGAGCCAAGTACATGCTAGGCAACTATAGGGCCTTTGGTCACACATAGTAGAGATGATATGCTATCAGTGCTGCAGATTGGAGGGATGATGTACTTTCTCTATCTTTTGAGGGAATAAACCCAAACTGTTTTACCTATTTCACTTGTGACCAAAGAGTAAAGAAAGTTCTAGGAACTTCTCTCAAAAGTCAAGTCTTAACTGCTTTACATGCACACTCTAACTTTCCTGCTAACTGGGAATGACAATGCCTGCCTCACTTACACAGTTGGGATTATAATGCACTTATTATGGTCACTGGTATATAGTGTGTTTGCAATAATTTTCATTAGCTATAGTCAGTATTATGCACTTGAAGAATGGATTGCACTTGAAGCATTGGACTAAATACTTCGGCTGTTTATATTACTTTATTGTGTAAAGTAGAAGCTTTGAGTAAAGGGGCAGAGTGTAGTAAAACATAAGCTTATTTTAATGATATTTTGTTCATTAATATATCAGTCTCTTTAAGAGACTGTGGAAAGTTTACTTTTCTTACTGTTTCTCCCTCTTCCCAAAAACCTCCCTAGGGAGGTTTGTTAATCTGCTTCCTTCTCTAAATAAAAATTCTCTTGTTGGGAGAAAAAGTATACCTTTCTTAGCTATTTCCTTATTACCAGATATTTTGGGTTTTATGTATTTGTAATTTTTTAACCTCCAGAAATTTCATAGAGCAGTTTAGGGATTTCAAGAGAAAATTCCAGTGAGGTTATTAGAGAATGTACACAGGTTATATTTGCCCCTTCGTTAGAAGAGTATAAGATAACCACTATGGGGTTTTATATTAGACTTTACTAGGCATGGAGAGCCTTCATAGTAGTTAGTAAATCCAACCACCAAAAAAGCTACTTGCTTTGGCCACTGGAATACTTGGCCTATAATAAAGTTAAATTTTTGCTTGTGTGTGAAAGGCTGTGCTTGGCAGATAATTAAATTACTGGTGTCTTCAAAGTTACTTACTTTTTCCACTGGATAGCTCATCAAGGGAGACAGAATTGTTTGTGTACATCTTTGAGCGTGTTCATGATTTTTAATGTATTAATGGTATTTTCTTTATCAGTATATGAAAATGAAGACCAGTTACTTTGGTGTCCTGATGTGGTTTTGGAGAGCAAAGTTAAAGAATACCTTGTTGAGACTTCCTTAAGGACTGGCAATGAAAAAATAATGGATAGGATTTCTGCAGGAACACACACAAGGGACAATGAACAGGTATACTTCAACTTCTGTTGAAACAGCAGCCAGTGTACAGTACCTTCTTGATTTTTTTTATATTTGATTCAGATATATTTAACATGTGAAGTAGATACCTTTTCTGATAGAGTTTTAAAATTTTCAAAATACTGTTTAAAAAAAACCATGACCTTGAGTTCTAGAGATAACCTCACTGTAGTTTCATATATTTTCTTCTGGTCTTTTAAAAAATACCTTTATATACATCTTACTTGAGATGCCACTTTAGATCCTGTTAATTAATTAATCTTACTGTTCTATACCATTGAGAATTATTTAATACCTCTTTGATGTCTGTATAGTCTATCCTATACTTCTTTCAAAAAAAATTTTTCCCTGAATTTCAGCATACTGTGCACTGTCCTATACTTGTAATTCATTTATTTAAACATTCTCTGTGGTTGGACTCTTAGATTTTGTAAGTGTGTTCTTTGAATTATTCTCAACTTTATTTAGGAGGTGACTAAAAGTTAATGTCTGTTAAGACTATATAAATTTGATTTAGGAGCATTTGTTAAGCCCTTGTGTATCTGTAGGTTCAGAATACTCTTCTGATATGTGGGATGGGGATGGGAACATTGCCTCTTAAGTTTTTCTGATGCTCCTAGGTTTTGCCCCTCTGACATCATTTTGCTTCTTTCATATACTTTTATCATTAAGAATCCCAACCCTGACTAATGAGTATCCAGAGGTAGGCAGACTCAAACTTGAATTCTGAAGTAACATAGGGAAGTCATACTAGCTATCAAAAAGAAATCTCATTAAGTTTTTTTATTGATATTCAAGTCTATATTAAATTTAGAAGAATTAAAACCTTTACAACATTAGAAACTCAAGTGTTTTTGCTTTTTTGAATATCACATGCATCTCAGTAATTTCTCAGTATCTTTTATGTGTGTATGTGTATTCAATGCTATTGGAAAGAGGATCTCTCTTATAGTTGTATATTGTTGATGTTGAGAAATACCAATTTTTTTTTTTTAAATGTAAACTGTTGAAACTACTTGACTTTTCCAATTGTTTCTCAGGCTTTCTAGTTTGCTTTTTAAAAACTTTGTTGATAATAATCATTTTTGTTTGACACATCATAATTACATATATTTATGGAGTGGTTTTCTGGTTTTCAGGTCATTATTAAGTTACACTTTTGTTCCTTCCTTACCATTATTTCTTATTCCTGCTTTATGTCTTAATGCATTAGCTGTAACTGCGATATTTGGTAATAATAGTGATTTGGGTTCTGCTTTTGGTGGAAGGTTTTTACATCTAACGTTTTTACATTAAGAATAAAACCGAACTTCGTTCTGTTGTCTTTTTTATAGCAAGGTAATATTCATCTATTTATAACTGTTATAGTTTTTGTCTTTTAAAATTAGAAATGAATATTGATTTATCAGATGCTTTTTAAGCAGGTGTTGATTTTTTTTTAAATTAACATTTATACATATTTAGGTACACAGTGATGTCTTGATACACATAATGTATAGTGATCAGATCCAGGTAGTTAGCATAGAGGTGATTTTTTTTAATGTAGCCTATTGATGTATTAAAAGTTTTCCTGGCCTGGCACAGTGGCTCACGCCTGTATAATCCCAGCACTTTGGCAGGCCAAGGTGGGCAGATCACCTGAGGTCAGGAGTTTGAGAGCAGCCTGACCAACATGGAGAAACCCTGTCTCTACTAAAAATACAAAATTAGCTGGGTGTGGTGGCATTTGCCTGTAATCCCAGCTACTCGGGAGGCTGAGGTGGGAGAATTGCTTGAACCTGAGAGGCGGAGGTTGCGGTGAGCCGAGATTACACCATTGCACTCTAGCATAGGCAACAAGAGTGAAACTCCATCTCAGAAATAAAAATAAAATAAAAGTTTTCCTAATATTGAACCATCTTTACTTCCTTAAAACTTACTTGGGAAGGTGGATTATTTAACTTTCAATTGAATTCTGTTATTCTTGTTTATTATGTTCATAATTCCAAGAAGATTTAATAGAAAGATACTCTACTTTTAATAAGTGGCACCTTTCATGGTAAATAGAAATAACTGAGACCATTATAAACCTAGCCTGAAGTGCCATGCCTATCTATTATTCCAGGCCTGCTGCTGTTCCCTTTTATTAAAACTAAAAGACAGGGAGGAAATGACATCAGGGGATAGACTGCAACTAATTTTTCCAAACTAGAAAAAAAACATCTAAAATAGGGGAAACTCATCTTAGACCTAGTGTTTTTTTAAAAACAACAACAACAAAAAACCATCAAAAATGATACAGGGAGGTGACTTCTGAGAGGTAGTGTGAAGATGAACAAACTCACTTGGTACCACAGTTAATCTGCATGATCGTTACATAGACTAAATGCCTGGGCACATACACCTTCAAATGCCCTGAAATTCGAGAGGATTTCAGGATTTATCAAGACTCCAGTATTAAGACTTCTATACCTGTTTTTTAAAATGCTGTTAAATATGAACTTTGAATACTTTGTATTTAATATCCACCCTAGGCACTGTATGAACTTCTCAAGTGTAACCACAATATAAAGGAAGCAATCGAAAGGTACTGCTGCAATGGAAAGGCCTCTCAAGGTAAGAAACACTTGGGTTCAAGAGAGGGCAATGACAAGAGATGGTCATTTGGGGATCAGAATGAGCAAAGTATCCTAAGGGACAGAGTAATCCTGTAACACTTTTGTAAGATCTGGTTCAGCGCCATGTCAAATAAGTTTTCCTTTTCTTGCCCTCTGTTTTTAGATGTATCAGAAATTGTTCAAATACAAATTAGTCACCCCCCTCCCCCGCCACCTCTACTTTCTAGAAGGAATAGTTATAGAACAAAGAAGATGACAGTATGTTCAAAGTAATTAAAAAGACTAATTTTATGGTTTTGTTGAAAAGTTTTTTTTCTTTTTTTTTTTTAGCCAGATAGGAAATGAAAAAGAGATTAAAAGATTAAAAAAGAAACATATATAATATATTCCACTAAATTTATTTCAAGAAGTGTATTTTTAGTAATTGTTAATAGCATTTTATAGTTCTTTTGTTTTATGTGTGTCAAGGAAAATGGTTAACTTTTATTTTCATATGTTTTGTCATTATATAAATGAATTGCATGCACCATAGCTTTAAATATATGTAGAATGAAAATAATACTTGTTACTAGATGACTTGGAAAAGTATTAAAACTAATACATGTAAACTTGTGAAGTGAGATAGTCTATTAAAATGTCTTCTTTAGGAAAGTTGCTTCTTTGAAAAAAAAATTATTTTAAGCTCTCAAAACTCCCAAAAATACTGGTTTCTTCCTTAGCTCAAACTATTTTTCAGCTTTATTACAGACTACTATTAATGGCCTTGGGGACCTGGTCCTCAATATCAAATGAGATACTTCAGAGATACAGATGAGTAATAACCAGCTCTGAAGTCTAGGGTATCACTCTGTGAAGACTTTCCAGGTCTGTGCCCCAAGTAGATACTGAAATCACCAACATCTGCTGGGAAGTTAAATGGGATTTAGTATTTTGAGCACATGGACTTTCTTATTTCCTTCATATTTTTGGAGTATAGCACTCCACACACCACGTTTCAAATAAATACGTGTTGATTATACTTTACTTATGGTCTCTAATTAAAAGAATTTGTGGTTTTATTTTTTGTCTTTTTTGAGACGGGTTCTCACTTTATCTGACATGATCACAGCTCACTACAGCCTTGATCTCTTGGGCTCAAATGATCCTCCCATGTCAGCTTCCCAAGTAGATGAAACTACAGGTGCCTGTCACCATGCCTGGCTAAGTTGTTTTTTGTGGAGATGGGGTTTTGCTATGCTTCCCAGGCTGATTTTGAACTCCTGGGCTCAAGCAATCCTCCTGCCTTGGCCTCCCAAAGTGCTGGGATTATAGGTATGAGCCTCTGCACCTGGCTAGAACTTGTGGTTTTGATGTAAGAGCAAAACAGAGCTGCTTTCCACCTGTGAAGGAGGTCGACATTTTTTTCTAATTAAAAAATATGCTCACTGTTTAAAAAATTTTTTTAATTAGAAAAACAAGCATGTTACAGAAAAATGTTAAATTCTTATCCCATAATGTAGTAGAAAAAAGAAGGGTTTATATATTTATATTCTAGACTTGATCTGTAGTATGCATACTTCTGGTAATTCTAACTAAAATCTCTTGCATACAGAATTTGTGTGTGTGTGTGTGTGTGTGTGTGTGTGTGTGTGTGTGTGTCTGTGTGTGAGAGAGAGAAGAGAGAGAGAGAGTTTATTACTTTTTATAGGGAAGGCATATTGAAAATAAATCAGTGATTCACATAAGGAACTTTGGGGCCCACAAATTTTATTTGAAATTTGTTTTAGAAGGAATGACTGCATGGACGGAAGAAGAATGCCGAAGCTTTGAACATGCACTCATGCTTTTTGGAAAAGATTTTCATCTTATACAGAAGAATAAGGTAAATTGGACAGATTAGTACAGAGAAAAATTACTAATTACAATGAATGTAAGCAATGAATTTATAAGTCACTTAAGTAGGAAAAAAGCAACAACTTATTAATGTTCCCCTGTCATTAGCATTTCAGATATCACTCTAACGTGACTAATTTGCTCAGAGATGCCACAGCCTGCATATGGGATGGCTGATAGTATGCTCACATATCTTTTCACAGAAACAGTTAACACAGAAAGTGGATACTCTGTATTTTTAAGGAAGTCTCACTCTCATTTCTCCTTGACTTTTATTTCTTATCAAGCTATTCAGAGGCTTGTGGCCTCAAAATAATTTCTCTTCAGCAGTGAGAACAGCTGTTGCTGAAAGAAGAAGCATTGTTACCAAAACAACCAGAAACATATTCTAACACCACTAAATGCTGGAAAGGATGTAAAGCAACAGGAATTCTTATTCATTGCCTATAGGAATGCAAACTTGTAGAGCCACATTGGAAGATAGCTTGGAAGTTTCTTACAATACCATCCATACTCTTACCATATAATTTAGTAATCTTGCTCTTTGGAATTTATCCAAATGCATTGAAAACTTATGTCCACACCAAAGTGTTTATAGCAGCTTTCATCGTAATTGCTAAAACTTGGAAGGAACCTGTATGTCCTTTGAGGTGAAAGGGTAAACAAACTGTGTCACCTCCAGAACTGGACTGTTATCCAGCACTAAAAAAAATTGAGCTAAGAAGCTGCAAGGAGACATGGGGAATCCCACATGTCTATTACTAAGTGAAGGAAGCCAATGCAAAAAGACTCCATACTGTAGGTTTCCCAATATATGATATTCTGGAAAAGGCAAAACTAGGGAAACAATAAAAAAGATGACTGGTGCCAGTTCCTAGGCAGGAGGGAGAGATGAACAGGCAGAGCACAGACATTTTCAGGACAATGAAACCATCCTGTGTGATACTGTAGTGGTAGAGACATGTTATATATTTGTCAAAACGCATAGAATTTACAACCTCAAGAGTAAACCCTAATGTAAACCATGGACTTTGGGTGTTGATGTGTCAGGTAGGTTCATTGATTTTTAACAGATGTACCACTTCAATGTAGGATGTTGAAAGAAGGAGAACATGGGAACTCTCTACTTTCTGCTCAGTTCTACTGTGAACCTGAAACTACTGTAAAAACTAAAGTCTTTAAAATATATACATATATTTATTAGAATAGTTGGAATAATTACTAAAATATGCTTCATTTATTTCCTCTTTTCATCTAAAGAAAGGTAGGGTTCTGAAGTATTTGGGTGGGTAGATCAGTATTTTACACTTTTATAAAACTTAGTGGACTTTAGTTTTTAGAGCAGTTTTAGATTTACAGCAAAGTTGACCAGAAAGTATAGAGTTCCCATATGTCCCTTCCACCCCTATAGTTATTATTATATCTTTTATTATTAATATTTTACAATAGTGTGGTATGTTTGTTACAATTAATGAGCAAGTATTGATACATTATTGTTAAAGTCCATAGTTTACATTAAGGTTCACTCTTCGTGTTGTACATTCCATTGTGTTTTGGCAAATATATAGTGATATCTGTCCACCAGTACAGTATCATACAGAGTAGTTTCACTCATCTAAAGATCCCATGTTTTATTGTTCTCTGTCCTTTCCCCCTCCCCCCACCAACAGCCATTGATCATTTTATTGTCTGCACTGTTGCCATTCAGAGTGTCATACAGTTGGAACTTTACAGTAGGTAGCCTTTTCTGATTGGCTTCTTTGACTTAGCACTATGCATTTAAGTTTTTACCATGGGGCTTTTTGTTTTTGTTTTCTTTTTGAGACTTGATAGCTCATTATTTTTTATCACTGAATAGTATTCCATGATATGGATGTACCAGTATATTTACTCACTTAACTATTAGAGGATATCTTGGTTGCTTCCAAGTTTTGGCAATTACGATTATAGCTACTATAAATATTCACATATAGGTTTTTATGTGGACGTAGGTTTTCAGTTTCTTTGGCTAAGTATAAAGGAGTAAGGATTACAGGATAGAATGGTAAAAATATGTTTATTCTAAAGTGGCTGTACCATTTTGTATTTCCAACAGTATTGAATGAGTTCTATTGCTTCACATCTTCACCAGCATTTGGTGGTGTCAGTGTTTTGGATTTTCATCACTGTAATAGTTTTTAATGCCATCTCTTTATTGTTTTAATTTGTAATTCCCTCATGAGTGTGATGTTGACCATCTTTTCTTATGCTTATTTACCATTTGTATATCTTTTTTCAGGTGTTTATTCAGATCTTTTGCCCGGTTTTTAATTGGGTGGTTTGTATTCTTGTTGAGTTTAAGGAGTTATTTGTATATTTTGGATTCTATTCTTTTATCAGATATATGTTTTGCAAATATTTTCTCCCATTTTCAGGCTTGTCTTTTTATTCCTTTACCAGTGTGTTTTGCAGAGTAAAAGTTTTAGCATTTTATCTTAAAAAATCATTGCCAAACCTAAGGTCACCTAGATTTTCTACAGTTATCTTCTAAGAGCTTTATAATTTTACATTTACATTTAGGTCTATAATCAGTCGAGTTAATTTTTTGAAAGGAGTAAGGCCTTTGTCTAGATTTTTTTTTTTTTATGTGGATGTCCAGTTGTAGAAAAGACTTTCTTCCCTCCATGGAATTGCCTTTGCTCTTTAGTTAAAGATCAGTTGACTGTATCTGTGGGGTATATTTCTGGGCTCTGTCTTTAATCTGTTGGGCTTTCTCTCCCCCTGCCCCCATACCATACTATCTTGATTACTATAGTTTTATAGTAAATCTTGAAGTTGTGGAGTGTCAATACTTTGATTTTATCTTTTTGTAGTATTATGTTGGCTATTCTGGGTATTTTGCCTTTCTATATAAAATTAGTTTGTTGATACCCAAAAATAACTTGCTGGGATTTTGATTGGGTTTGCACTGAAACTGTAGATCAAGTTGGGAAGAACTGACATCTTAACAGTAAAGTGTCTTCGTATCCATGAGCATATAATATTTCTTTATTTAGTTCTTTGATTTCTTTAATAAGAGTTTGGTAGTTTTTCCTCATACAGATTTTGCATGTATTTTGTTAGATTTATACCCAAGTATTTTAATTTGGGGTGCTAGTGTAAATGGTCTTGTATTTTAAATTTCAGATTTCAGTTGTCATCCTGAAACTTTGCTGCAAATGCTTATTAGTTCCAGGAGATTTTTTGTTGATCCTTTGGAGTTTCCTACATAGGCAGTCATGTCACCTGTGAACAGAGACAATTTTATTTCTTCCTTCCCAATCTGTATACTTTGTATTTCTTTTTCTTGTCTTACTGTATTAGCTAGACCTTCCAGTATTGATGTTGAAAATTTCACACTTTCTGTTTGAAAACCTAATGTTTCTCAAAGGTGAGATAAAGCGTATAATTTAGTGAATAGATAGAACATTTTTTAAGAAGTCTGCATTGTTCTTTTAAGTAAAAATAAAACAGTTTTGTAATGACTTATGAAATTTACTCTATCCATTCATTCCGTAAACAGTTATGTCCTTCCACTCCACTTACCAGACATTGTTTTAGGCACTAGAGATACATCAGTGAATAAGACAGAAAAGGTCTGTGGCCCCACGAAGCCTGCATTCTCTGTGAAGACTTATAGTTAATGATGTTTATTGAAAGGTACACTGTATTTGTTGGTTTAAAAAGCTTGTTTCTATTATTAGCAATCTTATATCACAACTTAGGAGTCAGGACAGAGATACTGAAACTTCCTTATTGGGTACTGATAAAGCAAGGGAGAAAGTGTTTATTGGATAAGGATGAAGAATTTTGTTCATACATCTGAATTCGTATCTGTGGCTGTATGTATTTAGAGGAACCCTGGTTTGGGTGTGGAGCCAAGTTGATGAGGCTTAAATTTTATTCTTGTTATTTCCAAAATCTGTTGGATCTAAAAGCCAAACATATTGGAGGGAGAAAGCCCTGCCTTTAGCTAGTAAATCATCTTAAATTCCAGATGCTATAGATTGTCGGTCAGTTGGCCAAGGGTTCTTCATCTCTTTTGGAAAGTGAAACTCAATCTGATGAGGCTGCATTCCTTCTCCCCAGAAAATGTATCTAAATATAATTTTGTGAATTAATAGATCCTAATGAAACCCATTTATGGACCCCTCAGGGGTTAGTTAATCCAAAGTTAACTCTCACTGTAGTCAAAATCACAGAGTTTAGTGAAGAAAAGTAAAGGATGCCAGTGTTGCAGGATTTTCCCTAAAGGTGTGAGATAATTTCTGGATATACAATTGTTTTATAAACGAATACATTCTGATTTTTAAAAAAGCTTGGGCTTTTGAAAATGGCCTCGTTATTAAATGTAAAGGCATTCCACTAATAAAAGTGTTCAGAACTTTATAATTGGGAAGATAGAAAAATAAGACCCATGGATTGAAGTTGTGGTGTTTTAGAAAAAGTTCCCCAAAAAATGGTTGAGTTTTTTGTTTTTTTTTAAAATTCAACTTTTTCATTAGGTGAGAACTAGGACAGTTGCTGAATGTGTAGCATTCTACTATATGTGGAAGAAATCTGAACGTTATGATTACTTTGCTCAACAGACAAGATTTGGGAAAAAACGATATAACCATCACCCTGGAGTTACGTAAGTACTGTGGGCTTAACTTCAAAAACTTATTTTTAACTGTGATGTACAGTTATAAAATTACTGGTGTGTGTTTTTCAGGGACTATATGGATCGTTTAGTAGATGAAACAGAAGCTTTGGGTGGGACGGTAAATGCTTCAGCCTTAACTTCTAATCGGCCTGAGCCTATTCCTGATCAACAGCTAAACATTCTCAACTCCTTCACTGCCAGTGATTTGACAGGTAAAATGAAGATCTTTTTGTGTTGTTTAGTACAGCTTGTTGCAAAATTGTGTCCTCTGTTTCATTTCATAGGACCACTTACTTAAACAGTTTCCATTCCCTTTTAGCTTTGACCAACAGTGTAGCAACCGTCTGCGACCCCACGGATGTGAATTGTTTGGATGATAGCTTTCCTCCACTGGGCAACACACCCCGTGGACAAGTTAATCATGTGCCTGTTGTAACAGAAGAGTTACTCACCCTGCCCAGCAATGGGGAAAGTGATTGTTTTAATTTATTTGAGACTGGATTTTATCACTCGGAGCTAAACCCTATGAATATGTGCAGTGAAGAGTCAGAGAGACCAGCAAAAAGATTGAAAATGGGCATTGCTGTCCCTGAATCATTTATGAATGAAGTTTCTGTAAATAACCTGGGTGTGGACTTTGAAAATCACACACATCACATCACGAGTGCCAAAATGGCTGTTTCGGTGGCTGACTTTGGCAGTCTGTCTGCCAGCGAGACCAATGGTTTCATCAGTGCCCATGCTCTGCATCAGCATGCAGCCCTGCACTCTGAGTGACCTGAGTGAGGAGCCCGGAAACTGCATGTTCAGGAGCAGTGAACTTGAGGGGAGCTATCAGGTTTGCATAGTCTTTCACTGGAAGTTTGAACCTTTTTCACTATGACATCAGTGATGTCAGTATGTATAGAACTATATCTTGATTTATCAAGAGTATATTCATTTTTCAATCCATAAATGTGGAAATGAACTATGATCAGCAGAGTTGGGAACTAAGATTGAACTCTGTGGTGCAGCTTTAAGCTCTGCTTCTCTCTTCCTCATCTCCCAATACCTCTTCCCCACTCCCTTTTTCTATTCTTTTCTGTTCCCACTGCCCTCACTCCCAATTTTAAAACCTGTAGACAGAGGCCACCAGCTCAAAACCAGCACAGATCTTCTGAACTGAATGGTGTGGCTTCTTTTTGTGTAAATTCCTTTTGCCGTAATGGATGCAGTGGAATAACAATGTTTACAGGTACCGATCCCAATCCCTGCTCAATGTAGCATTTTTTTGGTTTTATCTTCTTAATTAATAAAAGCAGGGGTAGGTTTCTTTAAACTGCACAAACATGCAAGGATTTTTTAAAAACGGAAACTTCTCTCATGTTATTCAACTAGAGCACTTCAGTTTACAAAACAGCAAGTCCATCTTTATGGAAGCCAGCACGAGGAACTGTGTGCAAATAATGAAGACACTTGCTTGGATCCTGTTTCAAAATTCTAGACCAGGGCTATCTTACACAGAATTGGTCATGTTACTGCCAGGAGATTTCTGTGTAAACTTCATTTATTGGCTAAAAATTTGGCATTTTAAAGATGTGGTACTCAGATGGGGTTTTGTCCACCATTGTCAAGATTGTAATCTTAAAAAATCATACCGGTCATTGATAATTTAGTTTATCCTGAGGCAGTCGACTTGCAGAGGCACAGTCTACAAAGCCTAGGATATTGCCACTCAATGGTTTACATTTTGGGACTCCTTTTAAGTTGTTTGTAGCACTGCAGTTCAAAGCGTTAATATTTAGAGGGACTTCTAGATTTTATACCTAATGCAGTAGAACCTTGAAGTATATTTAAACTTTTTTGTTAAGCTTGAAGAGTTGGCAAGAAAAATGTGAGTTCCTATCTGAAACAGAATGGTACATTACCACTTAAGTTTTAAAAAGTGATAGACATTCAGATGTGTCTCAAACTCAGTTTTATTTTTATTCCAAATATTGTGAATGAGAAGCCATTGTCCTAAACTTTGGCCATTTTTGCGCTATCAACATGCATTTTTAAGTTATAAGGGGAATCAAACAATGTGTAATACAGTATTAGGATGTAATCTTTGCTTTTGTAGTACTGTTAAAATAGAGAATTACCTTTTCTGTACTGTCTTAATAAAAATTATTGATTTTTACTAGTTGCTTTGCAAAAAACCTTAATGTTTGGCTGCATTGCTGATACTTGTAGGTATAATTTGCTTCAAGGTTGTGCTGATGAGTAGATAGGATGTAGTGATCTTAGTGATCGAAAGGGAGGGTATTTATTATACAAACTGTGAACTGCAATGACATCCTTCATTTTGGATGACGTGTATTGTTTTTCTTTGCAGCATTTTAATGAAGATTGCTTTGAAGTGTTTATGCAGTAGCACATTACTGTAAAATTTAGTTTAGCACAGTGGACAAAAAGTAGTTAAATTAATAACTTAAAATCAGTCTCTAATTTATACATCTGAAGTATAGCATTCCTGTATGCACACAGTAAATAATGGGTAGCCTGGGCTCTGTGTTGCTTTCTTATATTTTTATCCAAGTTGTCAGCTTCTAATTGCTGTATTGTTGTGCTAAACTTTGAACCTTATTTCTTTTATTAAAAATCAGTACACTTTCTATAATTTGTTAAGATACTGGCCATAATCTTCCATTGTTATAACTTTAATTTTCACTCTGGGTTTACAGTGGCTGGTTTGTATAAATAATTTACACAAAGAATACTAATACCAGTTGCACTTAAATGAACATGCCCATTCTCAGTAGCTGATGCAGTAATATATTCAGTTTATCTATGCATTGCTGGGGTCTTGATATAAGATAGAAACAGTGTTTCTTATCTAAAGTTTTGATTATCAGCAAGTTGAATGGACACTTTAGTTATTTAAATAAAGATTTTTGACCAAAATCCAGAAGATGGTATGAGAGAAAAATAAATTCTGGCTAGTTTAACAGATTTTTAAATGCCAATCTGATTTTAGCCTCTTAGAGAGTGCTAACTAGCTGGTAACGTTTACTTTTAATTCCTTGTTAAAATGAGGCAATAATTTGCAAGATTTTTGTATATAAGTGTAAATTCTTCATATCTTTTTAGATCTGATTCAATATTTTCTGACTACTTCTGTCATGTATAATACCATTTTTGTGCATGCTTGATGTGACATTCATAAATTGTACCACTATGACTTTATCCATGTAAAATAGCTATTTATTGAATTTTCTTTTAAAAGCTGGATTTGCTGTTTTTTTGTCTCTCTCAGTTTAAACATCTTAACAGAGAATTTGTTACTGTTTATTAAAAGAATTGCGTTTGGAAGCAAGAAAACAACTGATTTGCAGTCGTATGAAGAAACAATAATGCCTTTATTATCAAGTGTTAAGCACAATTCTTATAAGAAACTGTGATAAATTCTTTTTTTTCCTTTGCCGCAATATTTTCTTATGAACAAACCAAAAATTTATGGTGAGCAATTGCAGTGTTGGCTGATATATCTTTTATGTACAGGGAATTTGAAGAGGACAGTGGATTCATTTAGAAGTGTAACTGGTGCTGTGATTATAGCAATACATTTGTTAGTTGTACTTCATCTTTTTCATGCTAGCTTTTTTAAATGTTTAGTTTTCCTCTTGTCATGGTCAACTGCTGAATTTACTTGAAGGATGTAAATTACTGTTTAAAAAATACTAAAATCTGTACAATTAGGTCAAAGAGTTGTGCAATCATTTCCTTTTTAATTTTTAAAATGTTGAGGGTCGTAAATATTTGAGAACGTCAGATCTAATAGTATGTAGTAATACTATTTAATTTAACCAAAGTCTCTAGTGAATATTTCAACTTTGAATGTAAACTAATGAATAAACCTGACCACCAAGGAGAGTTTGTTTGCCCAGAGTTTCAAAGCACATTGTCTACAAATGGAAATTGAAATAATTTATAAAATATTGACATTACTATGTTTTTTAAAAAGTTCCTAATTTTTTCACTAAATGGAGGAAACTATTAGTTTTATTGTTAAATATCGTAGATATTAATATACCTCTTAGATGACCAGTGATTCCAGTTGTCCCAGTTTGAAGTAAGTACCCTGTGAGTCTGAGATAAATTAGTGACAATCAGAACAAGTTTCAGTATCAGATGTTCAAGAGGAAGTTGCTATTGTTGCATTGATTTTAATATTTGTACATAAACACTGATTTTTTTTTAGCATTATTTTGTATTTGTTGTACTTTAATACCTGGTGTACAGTTCCAGAAATAAAAATCTGGGAATCTTTTTTTTCTTGGTTTGTGTGAATATTTGCCAAAAATAGATACTTTATTTAATGAATTTTAAGCTAAACCAAATAGGTAGCTATTACACCACTGTTAAATTGGTTTCACATGTAATAAATAAGATACATGATGGGTAGTGAAGTTGGTAGATTAAATGTTTTCTTTAAATTCTCTATAACAGTTTTCCATGTATAATCAAAGTCCAAAGTAAGGATTATACTTTTAGTTTAATTCAGGAAATATTTATCGAATATTATGTTTCAAACACTGTTTTAGGTAACTTTTAGGAAGACGTATCTGAAATTTGATCAAATATTACTTGACAGTCTATTTAGAGTCAACTAGTCTTCCTTACCCATATTATTCATAGTTTGATTGACTCTAGTCATATCTTTCCTAAACATCTTTTCAAGCTAAAGCTCCTATCTTGGCCTTATTTCACAAGTTTGTCCCTGTATTTCATTTGTTCTGACCAGAGCTTTATGTAGTTCTATTTTTAATATGCAGTGATCAGACTGCCCATAATACCCAGTTTGTACGAGGCAAAGAAAGGGATAAAAGGAAAGCAAAAACCTTGACTCCTCTGCTCTGGTTACATTCCTTCCTTCTCAGACACCAAAGGACCTTAGCACACAGGGCTCTGTCATGGACACATGACAGAAATGCCTTCAGAGTGGGGTCAAGTACACATTTTGAATACAGCAAGCATGCAACCAAGTGCCATATGAGAGCTCATAGTAGTTTAGGCTTTAGAAGATGGAAAAGCCTGTGGAAGCAGGATTACCTAGTTACATCTAGGTTACTAGGAGTCATTTCGGCCATAATTTCCAACTATAGTATGCTTCTTGAGCTTGCTGGTGGTAAGTGCTAAAGGGAATAGGGAAGTGGAATGAGGAACATATGGGTAGGGGCATTGAGGGATTACAAATTTCAATAGGGTGATCAGGCCATGCTTCTCACTGAGGTGACAGCAAGGGAGAGAACAAGCTCTGTGGCTATCTGAGGGAAGATGTTTACAGGCAGAACAAGTGCAAAAGTCCTGGGGTGGGAATGTGCCTGGGAGGTTCAAAGAGTGGCCAGGAGGCAGGTGTGGGCCAGGTGGAGTGAGCAAGGGGAGAACAGGAGAGCAGCTCTGAGGTCATGAGCAGATAATGCATGCGAAGGACTTCATGACAGGAAAAGGGTTTTGAGCAGGGTCTTTCAAGACTTGACTCATTTAAAAAATTCACACTTGGCGTTATGTTGTGGAAGGGGGATAGGAGTGGAAAGAAGGAAGGCAATTGAGAGGCTACTGAAATTGCAATGAACTAGGTGAATAAAGCTTATGGTAAGGAAGGTGGTCAGAATATAGTTATATAGGTTCCATGAAGATTTGAGGAGCCCAATCAAGAACACCCTCTTTCCTATCCAAGTTTGGAACTCAGAGAGCTGGAGTCAGGTTGATGAAGGTCAAAGTAACTATTGCTAATAAAACGGGAAGGTAGCTTCAAGGCTGCAGCCAGGTTGGCTCGCTGTCACTGGATGGGCTGGCTGCAGGCTACTCTGCACAAGGCAGAGAACTGTCAGGTTACATTTTTTTCTGCTGGCAGGCAGAGTCCACAGAGAAGGATCTAGAAGGGTACAGGACATGGGTGCCTAATTATTCAAACAATCAGGAAGTCAGTCTTCCTTCAGTGGGTGGAGAGAGAGGCTAGGAACATTACTAGTGGAAGCCTCCACATGAAGACATGAAACACGCGGAATAAATGTTCCTCCCACCAACACTATCCTGTACTTTTTCACCTTTTCTTTGCTGTGAAAATGTTCAAAGAGTAAAGACAATAGTATAATAACCTCACATTTTCCCCTTACCCAGCTAGAGCAATCTTTACATTATATATACACACAGCAATTTACTCATGAGAACAAAATAGACATTTTTTACTCGATTCTGTAAAAATAAAATTTTTACAGAAGTTTGTACACATCAGCAGTACTACAAGAACTGCTGATGCTGGGCTACAATTTTATAAATCACCACAGAGCTTACAAAATAAACAAAGAAAAATTGAAATTATAAGTTCAAGTAGTAGGTTTTAATTTAATAAGCTATTGTGTATTTAGGTGAAAACCAATTAAAATTAGAATTGCATTACAAATTAATTTGAAATTGTAATGAAGCAAATAGCTTTTATCATGAAACTGGAACAAATATAATATCAACAAAAACATAAAAAATTCCTATTCCAATTAGGTCTCAAAATATTTGTTCTACAGGTAGAATTCAGAGAAGTGATTAACAAAAAAATACTTAGAATTAACTCAGTAGCTGAGTAGAAAACCTAATTTCTGATTCACAGAGTTAGCTGACAACTGTGTAGTAGTTTGAAAACAGCTCTTCTCCTTGTTTGATGTCCCTAAGTGCGACAAGAACAACACATCGAAGTGGGCTGAAAACAAAAAGAAAAATATACAAAAGGTAGAACATTAATAAATATAACCTCATATTTTTAATATAACCAATATGGGTTTTATAAATGTAACTTTACTCAGGTTCCTTACATTTTAGTTTATATGTTTGATTTCCATGAGGAAATAGTACTTATCCCTGATGTGGGTATTCTAAATGAGAGTATGTCTATATCATTTAAAAAATCACAAATCAATGTTTATACAACTTGATTACTTCTTCTGACAATGTTGTTTCTAAGTTTAGGCCCCCAAAACTAGTATCACGAAAAGGATTTTAAAATGACATCATAGTTTTTCTTTTACTCATTTGTATCTTATATTCTGAAAAATAAAAAAAATTACTTAATTGGAATTTTTAAAAATACTTTTTTCTGGACATCGTAAGATATTGTTACATGTACACCTTCAAAGTTCTAATAACATGCCCTGGAGTATATGGCTAAGAAAAGTTAATTGATAAACACACAAACATACACATGCAGAGAGGCAAAAGTTATCAAGGTTTCAGTTTTTGTTTTTGTTTTTTTGGGGAAAGGATCTGGCTCTGTCGCCACCCAGGCTGGAGTACAGTGGTGCCATCTTGGCTCACTGCAACCTCCAGCTCCCAGGGTCAAGGATCCTACCACCTCAGCTTCCCAAGTAGCTGGGACTACAGGTGCGCACCACCACGCCCAGCTAATTTTTGTACTTTTTGTAGAAAAGGGGTTCTGCCATGTTGTCTGGGCTGTTTTCGAATTCCTGTGCTCAAGCAATCCACCCACCTCGGCCTCCCGAAGTGCTGAGATTACAGGTTTGAGCCACTATGCCTGGTCTCAAGTTTTTTGTTTTTTTTTTGAGACGGAGTTTCGCTCTCGTTACCCAGGCTGGAGTGCAATGGCGCGATCTCGGCTCACCGCAACCTCCGCCTCCTGGGTTCAGGCAATTCTCCTGCCTCAGCCTCCTGAGTACCTGGGATTACAGGCACGCGCCACCACGCCCAGCTAATTTTTTGTATTTTTAGTAGAGACGGGGTTTCACCATGTTGACCAGGATGACCTCAATCTCTTGACCTCGTGATCCACCCGCCTCGGCCTCCCAAAGTGCTGGGATTACAGGCGTGAGCCACCGCAACCAGCCCCTCAAGTTTTAAGTATAAGAAATATTTCGTGTTTTAAATATCATTCACCTTAGAAGGACAATTTAATAGATCCTATATAAAATAAAGTTTGCTAGCAACTCAGTGAAATAATAAAGATTATACCTTTCTACATCACTGTTAACAAAGGACTCTTAGCTCTCCAGAATTATCTACATTTTAAAATCGTTATTTGAATATTCTCAGTAGACTTTCTACTTAATGAACAGAAAATAAATGCTACATTAAAATATGTGTCTTCTGGATATAGTCCTTTTTTTCATTATTAAGAATCTAATAGTGAAATTGGCAAATAAATCATAGTATAATTTGGCCTCTTTCTTCAACTGGGTGCTTTCATACAAGGTAGAGAACATGATATTATAAATGATCAAAGTAAAAATATATTTGAAGATTTTGTGAGTAGGAAAAACAACAGAATCCCTTGAAAAAACTTTAAGGTGGATACTTATGAAGTATTACCATAGAATAAAAATGGGTAAAAATAAGCAGAATGATCTAGGTTAAAGGAAAATTTTCAATTTCAAATAAGCCCACATTAACACATTAAGGTGTGATGAACATAAAAATCTAAATTATAATTTTTCACTAAAAAAAAACCCCAAATTCTACATAGCTTTTCCTTCTATTTTTTTTTAAGTATAGCATAAGACAGAAGATATGAAATGCTCTTTTAGCAAACTAACCTTTGCTTGTCATAGCGGTAGGCAATGTTTGGAAGATATTGCTTCAGTTCTATAGGGAAAACTGCAGGCACATCAAATTCCTGATAACAGACATTAGCTGCTCTGTCTAGGAATGAGCACATAATTTTTAGAAAAAGAGCCATTATACAAGGTCATGGAAAACAGAATTGAATTATGATACTTAATGTCTCTTTTTCTAAATTATCAAAACATGCTCAAAATAATTACTACTATGCTCTAGGCACTTAGATTTTATTTACTTATTTATATTTGTAGATATATATGTAGTAAATCATAAATATATAAAATATTCAAAAAGTTAAAAACATATATAAAACATTTTATTATTTACTTTTTGCATAAATAACATAAGCATATGTTTGGATAATATATGCCAACATACATAATATATATGTATGTTTTATGGTTCACTTTTTATATATCAGAAAATAGAGGCTCAGTAATGTTAAAGATTAAATATTAATAAAAGAGTCAGGCTTGGACTTCGTTTCTCACTAATGGCAAAGCCCATGTTAAATGTAATCAAACAATCAGACTTTTACCCATGGGAAAGTCAAGTCCTAAAGAAGATATAGTGACTCACAAACTTAGCAACAGAAAGCAGATACCAGTCTAGTCATTAATCTGTAAAGCTATCTTGAGGCGATGACCAACTAATTTCTATTTGAAAAATGCTAAAATAATAATGATCAAAAGGGCGGTTGTTATCAGTTGCCTATATTCACTACAAAACCAGAAGAAAAATAGTAAATTAAAGAATTATAAATAATGTATATCATTATTTCCCCTAATTCTCTGACATCATCCCTCTAAAAGTGATAGTTGCTTAAGGGCTTGACTAGCTTATTATATGTTATACTCAACTGTCTTTGGCACTCAGTCATGTGACAAAGAAGTAGAATTAGCCATTGCTATATCTTGTCTCACAGCCCCATGATGCCTTCTTACCATTGGAACAATTGTTGACATACTGTCCCATAGCCAGGGGGTTATGAATTTCTGACGTTAGCCATGTGCTATCACTCATTTTTAAAGGGCCGAGTCGATCCCTCCCATTGCATGATCTGAAACAGGTGGAAGTATTAGCTAATGGATCTGTATCTTAAAATAGAATTCAAAAACACAAAATTAACACTAGAATTAAACAAGTGTATTTTTTCCAAGAGTTTTATATACTCAATAGGGCAACTGAGTTGTTACACAGCAATGATCTAAACAGAATTTTGTTTAAAGTATAAATGCTGAGCCAGGTGCGGTGGCTCAAGCCTGTAATCCCAGCACGTCAGGAGGCCGAGATGGCAGGATCTGCTTGATGCCAGGAGTTCGAGACCAGCCTGGTCAACACAGCAACCCCATCTCTTTTTATAAAAAATAAAGTAAAAATGCTGTTAGTAATAACCATCGTGGTAAGTGTGGCTCTGTCTCCTATAATTAAGTTTGAACATGGACATAACTTACCTGTACACAACTTTTGATATTCCTTTGTCATTCCCATCAATAAGTACCCCATCCAGGCATCTAAAAATAAATGGATTTCCAATGGACTGGAAAAAGATGGGCTCATAATTCTGATATACTGTACCTATTATACAAGACAAAGAAATATAGCAATATGAGAAAGCATAAACATTGTGATAAGAACTCTTCTGTGGAACATGATTACTTCTCTTTAGTTACTTTCCCCCTTTTAAAGAGTGGATGTCCAATAGCAGATAGAGCAGAGAATCAATTTATCCACACAGCAAAAGAGAATATGGGTATCTTGGTTAATGATAATATGAATGTCACATTTGAGGCTCAGTTTTACAAAGTCACACACACACACACACATTTTAAGTAGAATGTGACTTGACATCTAAAGAGTCTGAAGAAATTTACTTTGCTAATAAATAATATAGACACATATGGGAACAGATGTCTGACATTAAGGCTGTTTCTCCTTTCACTGGCAAAAAACAAAAGGAGAAAATATTTACTGAGCGCTTCCTATGTTCCAGGCATGTTAATCTATTTATTAAACTTGTTTTAGCATTAATTTATTTATTCTATTTAGTCTTCACACAATTAGGTTACTTGTACAGCAGGAAACTGAAACTCCCTTGCTTGGGAATGAAAAATTCAAAAACAGAATTACTTTTTAAAAACATTGGGTCTACCTGGCTCAAATATTCATACACACACTTTCCACTATACCGAATAACATAATGTTACTTTAACACATAATGCAGTCTATTGAGCATTTAGTCAATGATCTTTTGCCCAGAAATTGCTTTACTTTCCAAGTATAGAAAGGGTAGGAAGGTCTTTATTTAGTGATTTATGGGTTTAAACACTATTTTTTGTTTTGATCCATACCGTTTTGATATTAGCTATCAATTAAACCAAACAGACTTTTTTCTCGAGTGCTTTTTAAGCAATTTGTCAAAGTAGTTCTTACTATGTTCTAAATGTAAATAAACACCGACTAGAAAGATTTCCTTCATTTAAAAAAATGCATTTATCCCAACAAATACTCCAGGATACTAACACATAACAATTTACAAACAGTTAATTTCCAAATTAGAATTGTAAAAATCTATGGAAATTCGAGTCTTCAATTTAATCTCTTACTCTAAGGATTACAGGGCTGGGTATTTTGTTGAACTTATATTTATCAATATGTAAGAAGCTTGGCAAAATATAATACTAATCGTGCTGTTACCAGGATACATAGATACGACCGCGCCCTTTGGTACCAATCCTTTAGTAACGAAGACACCTTTTCCAGCAGAATTTAATGAGCTAGTTGCTTGGGCAACACTGAAACCCAAAGTCTTGTAAAGAATTTCTTCTGGTTTAAAGGTACTTTGCTGTTGATGTCTGTTTTCAAGCAGTTTCAACCCTTGATGTTCAACTTCCAGTAGGTCTTGATATTTTGATTTAACAGATTCTGGAAGCACAGTCAAGATTTCTGATTGTTTATTGAAATCATTTAAGAATAGAGCCTGGAAAACTTTCAGTAATGCTCCTAGGACATCTTCATCTGAGATAACTTTGTCTTTGGATTCCTTTGGAACATATCGGAGGGTCCTGAAAATGGGAAAAGTTTCTATTCACTACCCCTTCAACGGATAAAAGCCAAACTATCTGCATACTTTCTGGGTTACTGGCCTTAATGAACTATAAGCTTATTCTCCTGTGTGTGAAGGGCTGGAAACCGTTAAGAAAAGAATTGTTTGGCGGAGTTCTAGTTAGCTAACTCCCAACACTTCCCACCCAAGTAGCCAGTACTTATGAAAGGCCCACTCTATACTGCACGCTGTGGGGTCCTTACATTATTCCATTTTTACAGACTAGGAAAGCAGAGTTGCTAGGGAACTTGACCAAGGTCCCAAAGCCAGCAAGCGGGACTGCCAGAGGCAGAAACGAAGCTCAGCTCTTTCCCGCGCTACACCCAACAGCCAAGCTGAAGGTCATCACAGTGAGAATGAATGACCCCACATTCAATGGCTTTTAAAAAATGGCCTTTTAGTTTCAAAGACATACTGAACATCATATACTTTGTGACATTCCCTCCAGGAGTACTAACGTCTTTAATAACTGCAGCTCTTATTTTCATAACCATTCTCTTTTCGTACTATTATTTTTATTTGAACATAAAGGTTGTAATTCCCGCCTCACAGTTCGGTAGTCATGATACAACTGATCTGGTTCCCTAGTATGCAACTTCGGGAAAGCGCTTTGTTTCCCTACTTTTCGGACACTGATTTCAGAGAGGCACAGTCAGCTTCTTTGGTGAGCACGGTGTTGAGCTGCAGATCACTAGTGCGTCCTTAATAACGCCGGCGGGACGCACTCCAATCCGAAACCCATCATCCCGACCTGCTTTGAGTGGTGTTCTGCCCGTTCTTAACGCGCGAGCTAATCCACCCCATTCTCACAGCCGGGCTAGGCTGCTTTCACCACGTGAAGTACTTCCATGAACTATGAAAATAAACCCTGGCTTCGCTTTTCTGAGTAAGTTCAAGCTCCTAACTAAGCCCTGGTGGAGAAAAGGCCACGCACTCTCACGCGGTAAGAGCGGTCCCTTAAAAAATTTCCATTTTTTGCCCAGATACAAGCGCCCCAGTCAGTGCCGAAAGCAATAGGGAAGAACAGGTAACAGCTCCCGAAGGCGAACCCGGCCTAGCGGGCCCGGCAGCGCGGCGGACACTGGGAACGGCCACAGGCCCCGCCCACCTGAAGCCACCGCCTGCTACAGGCCGCCAGCTCGCTCCTGGCCCCGCCCGCCACTGCCCAGCGGTCCTTAAACCCCTCCGCGGCCTAAGGGTCCGCCCTCCAGGCCCGCCCACTTCAGGCCCCGCCCACCTGCCTCAGGCCCCGCCCGCCTCAGGCCTCCAGTCAGCCACCGGCTCTCCGCTTTCGTCCCGCAGCCCTGGTGGCATCTGGGAGCTGAAGGCAGGCGCTCCTCGTCCGGCCGCTTCGGCCTCTCACCTCGGGTTGTGGCTTAGGTTCAGCGCGATCCAGGGAACGAAGCGGTACTTGTAACGGCGCCATCGCTGCCACAGGCCTCGCAGCAGGCGTCCCGGCATGGCTGCCCCGCAGGGCCGTGACCGGGACGGCGCGGGGAAGGCGGATCGAGGCCTCGGGTCCGCCCCGGCTCGGGGAGGAGCGGAGGCCGCGGTCAGCCGCCCTCCCCTGGCTCCGCCCTCCGCGCCTCTGGCAGCGCCTGGCTTCTGTTGCTCCGCGGCTCCGTCCTCTTCCCCTTTCCTGACCTCAGCTCTCTGAACGAGAGCCGCGTAGAGTTGGAAGGAGGTCCCCTTGGCCTCTTTCTCTCTCTCCAGTCGCTCGAGTGCTTCCGCGGGCGCGCACACGCGCTAGCCCTGGGTGTGAGCGACTGGTCACCGGGCTCGGGCTACCCCGCCGTCGAGACTGCATCCCAGTAGCGGACCGCCCCGTTTCTGTGTCACGACGGCCCGCCTGCCCCTTTGTCCCGGCCGCGCTCTGTGTTCCATCCTCCATTCCCCTGAGCTCTGCCTCTTTCTCGACGTTCTCTCCCCCTCTCTCCGTGGCCCCGGAGCAGCCCCAATTCAGAAACCCCTCCCCAGACAGCGCCCCTTCTCCAGCTTGAACCCGTGTTCCCAAAGTTACTAGTTTGGGCTTAAGAACAAAATGTGATGATGTCCTGTTTTCACTCGTTTTTCTCTTCATTCTCCCCACCACTCAAAGGCAAAACTATATGGGCAATGTTTCTGAAAAACAGCTTTATTGAGGTATGGTTGGGATACAATAAACTGCACATATTTAAAGTAAACAGTTTGATAGGTTATCGACACCACAACCAAGGTAGGGATCCATCCCCTCCCCAGTCTCCCAAGCAACCAGAGATTATTTTGTCCTTTTAATATGTTCTTGAATTCAATTTGGCAGTTTTATTTAGACGTTTTGCATCTGTGTTTTCATGAGAGATATTGTTCCATAGTTTTCTTCTAGCGTTAGTGTCTTAATCTGGCTTTGGAATTTAGGATAATGTTGATCTCATAGGATGAGGTGTGACGTAGTCCCTCTATAGATGAAATTTAAAAGGATCTTTCCAACTGCTCCTCCCGAACACACATATGCATACACACGCACACACACATATTTGGAACAGGTTTGGACAAAGTTCGGTTTTAAAGGGGGCAAACTATAGGAATCTCTTAATCACATTCAAATCACCAAGTGTTTATTGATAGATAAATATGTTGGTATCATTTCCTTTATTCTTTGCCTGTGAGGTTGAATGTGAAGTTGAAATTGAATGGCTCAGATCTAATAAAAATTCAGCCAAGGCCAGTCGTGATGGCTCACACCTGTAATCCCAGCACTTTGGGAGGCTGAAGCGGGTGGATCACCTGAGGTCAGGAGTTCGGGACTATCCTGGTCAACATGGCGAAACCCTGTGTCTACAAAAAATAAAAACTAAAAATTAGCCTGGCGTGGCAGTGCACGCCTGTAGTCCCAGCTACTCAGGAGGCTTGAGGCATGAAAATCGCTTGAACCCGGGAGGTGGAGGTTGCAGTAAGTCGAGATCACGCCACTGCACTCCAACCGGGGTGACAGAGTGAGGCGCAGTCTAAAAAAAAAAAAAAAAAAAAAAAATTCAGCCAAATGCCAGTAGCTGTGGGACTAATTTGTTCTATTCTAAAGAAATAGAGTATCTACCAATGTCTCTATTTCATTCATATCATATAGAATGTTAGCAAACTCTAGAGGCTTTTCTCTCAGACTGTGTTTGATAATTTGGTCTAATCTAGATTTACCTGACTTGCTAAACTGAGTCAATTCAGTTCCAGGATGTGTTGAGTGGCATACAAGAAAGTTGTTGATTTTGTCTAAGTTGTCAAATATTTTGGTATAAAGTTCATAAATACTGTCTTACTGGCTTTTTAATGTCTGTATGATCTGTTGTAGTAACCCACTTTCATTCCTGATATTTGTGTTCTCTTCTTAATCAGTGTAATTGAATTTGTCAGTTTTCGAAGTTTGAAAAGATTTGTCAATCTTCAAAGATAAAGCTTTTGACTTTACTAATTTTCCCTGCTTATTTTTCATTTTGTTGGTTTCTGTTCTTATCTTTTTTTCTTCTTTTTATTTTTAGAGATGGAATCTCTATGTTGCCTGAACTGGTCTTGAATTCCTGTCATCAAGTGACCCACCTGCCTATGCCTCCCAAGTCATTGGAATTACAAGCATGAATCACCATAACCAGCCTGTTCTTATCTTTATTATGTTTTCTACTATGGTGGGTTTATTTTTCTCTTTAGTTTCTTAGAATAGAATATTAGGTCACTGATTTTAGTCTTTCCTTCATTTCTAATAGAAGCATCTAAAGTTATAAATATCCTTCCAAGCATTACTGTAGCCAAATCTCAGGAATTCTGATACATTGTATTTTCATTATCATCTAGTACAAAATGTTTTTTTAAAATTTCTTTGTGATTTATGTTTTTAATTCATGAAATATTTAGAAATGTGTTTTTAATTTTCAAATATTTGGGATTTCTAGATATCTTATTGTAACTGGTGTTCTGTTTAATTCTATTGTGGTCAGAAAATGTGAATGATTTCAGTTCTTTTAAATTATTGACTTGTTTTATGTTCCAGCATGCACTCTATCTTGGTGAATATACCATGTTCAGTTGAAAGGAATGTGTATTCTGTAGTTGTTGGGTTTCGTGTTCTATAAAAAGTAGGGTCATTGGTTCATAGTGTCCTTTAAATCAAATTAAAGACACCATCTGTGTCTTTAATGATTTATATAACATTTTAAATACAGATGAATGAAGAATGACAAATTGGCAGACAGTTTGATATCACATATGGCAAGCAAAAGATTCACCATAATGGGCAGGGAGATGTGCTGCTATCCAAAATTACCCTCTTCTTCTGACTCTTTTTCCCACTTCCTGTTGTTTCCAGTTCCCCCAAATATTCTACCTAATTGAAGATAAGAATGTATGTATTGTGGTTTTCCATTTAAAGCCCATTTATGCTATAAATCACAAAATTACTGAGTAGGAAAAATGTACTTCTTTGAGACAGGGTATAGCTCACTGCAGCCTCTAACTCTTGGGTTCAAGCAGTCCTCCCTTCTTATCCTCCCCAGGTAGCTGGGATTACAGACACACACCACCATGCCTGGCTAAGTTTTTAGTTTTTAATTTTGTAGAGATAGGTCTCACTATGTTTCCCAGGCTGGTCTTGAACTCCTGAACTCAGTCAGTCCTTCTACCTTGGTCTCCCAAAGTACTAGATTACGGGCATGAGGCACTGTACCTGGCTGGTAAAATAATCTTTAACATCAGTGTCTTCAGTATCTACAAATAGGGCATGTATCCCTGGGCAGATTGTGACTTCCAGAGTTCAAAACGAGGTGAATTTGATTTTTTAATAATTTATTGAACTCCTACTGTGTCCTGAGCTCTATGCAGGAGACAGATACTAAGTAAACACATAAATAATGTCAGACAGTGATTAATGCCTTGAAGAAAATAAGGCAGGATAAAGAGAAGACAGTAGACTGGATATCTAATGTAGCCATGTAGCCTTTCTAGATCCACTGTCCACACCCTGGGGGATTTACTGGCTTGCACATCAACAAGGTCCCTTGTCTTCCTGTGTCCAAGTGGATTCGACCAGTGGAGAGCACTGGCAGGAAACTGCAGGAAGAGAGGAGAGTGAGGTGCTGGTCTCCGTGTACTGGCTATATCTCAACCAGAGGTCCTCTCCATGTAGTCTTCTGTGTTTCTGGGTTTCATTCATGCCTATGGATGGTAACAGCACTCCATCATTGCCAGCTCCATGATTCTGTACGATCTCCTTATAGTCTCCTTGTATTCTGTCCATGCTGTTACACAATTCTTTTCAAATTGTCTTAATTTGCTTGTGTTATCTGTTTCCTGCTGGGACCCCACTCTCTTTATGTGGGTCACATGATGTGGGATTAGGGGTAGCAATTTTTGATAGGGTGATGACATGAAAGGCTGAGACCTAAGTGATAAGAAGGCAACAAACTTGAAAATATCCATGGGGAGATACCTCTCAAGAGGAAGCATCTCCCAATAGGAAATGCAAAGGCACTTGAGGTGTGATATGGTTTGAGGATTTTTTCCCCTCTAAATCTCATCATGTTAAAGTATGACCTCCAGTGTTGGAGATGGGCCTAGGTGGGAGGGGTTTGGGTCATGAGGGTGGCTCCCTCACATATGGCTTGGTTGTGTCCTCATGGCAATGAGTGAATTCTTGCTGTGTGAGTTCATGTGAGAGCTGGTTGTTGAAAAAGCCTGGCATGTCCTCTCTGTGTATGTGATATACCAGCTCCCCTTTGCCTGCAGCCAGGATTTGAAGCTTCCTGAGGCCTCACCAGGAGAAGATGCCAGCACCACACTTCTCATACAGCTGGCAGAACTGAGGCAAAATAAACCTCTTTTCTTTATAAATTACTCAGCCTGAGGTATTCCTTATTGCAATGCAAATGGGCAAGCATGAGTAGGGAGGAGCTTGACATGTTCAAGCAAGAAAAAAGGGTTATGGGACATGGTAAGTAAAAAAAAAAGGAAAGATGAAGTCAGGGAGAATGAGAAGAGGCCAAGTCCTGGAGGAGTTGGGATTCTTAGAGTAATGGGAAACCACTGGAGGGTTTTAAGCAGGAGAGTGACAGGATCTAATTCATGTTTTAAAAAGATCACTTTGAATATTATGTGGTGATCACCACACTGGGAAGGCCAGTTAGGAGGCAAATAAAATAGTTCAGGCAGAGACGATGGTAGCTTGGACCAGAGGGTGGATGGATTAGGACTATTTTGGAGGAACTCACAGGACTTGCTGATGGATTGGATATGGGAAGGTGAAGTTTCGAAATGCCTCCAAGAAATGTCAAGTAACTAGTTGAATATTCTCACATCTGGAGCTCCAAAGTCATAGTTGGTAATAGAGTCTTCATCCAGAGCACTGGATGAGATCACCAGGAAGAAAAAGGGGATGGTAAAGAACACAGATTGAGCAATGATCATGAAGTCACCTGTCAAAAAATGCAGACCCCCTAATAACTTGGTCAAAAGCAGTTTTGGTGATAGGTTTCAGTGTGTTTGAGTATGTTGAGAAGCAAATGTGAGGCGAGGAATGGGAAACAAGTGTGTGTGTCTCTTTTGGTAAATTTTATGGAAAGAACGAAAGAGAAATGGAGCCAAAGGTAGAGAAGAATTTGGTAAGATAAAAGATCTTATAGTGTGTTTGTGTGTTGATGGGAATGATCTAACACAGAGAAGGAAATTGTATGTGTGTGTGTGTGTGTGTGTGTGTGTGTGTATTGGGTGTCAGGGGACAGAGGAGGTAGCAGGCACAACTTTTCACAATTCTGTGCTGGAAGAGAGATAATATTTAGAGATGGCGGATATTCTGTAGGGTATTTGAATAGCTATGTAATCTAATGTGGGTAACATAACTGGCAAATATTTATTCATTGACAACTGTATGCTTAGGTTTAACTTCAAAATATTACAGTCTATTTGGGAAAACATATAATTTCTAAAAATTAAATATTAATTACAGTAAAATTTCAGTGTGATTTCCTGGAGTTGGTGAGTACTTCAAGAAGAAAGAAGTAGAAGAGAAGTGGAAGGGATAACAGAAGCCAGCAATTTTCAAATGTGACCTGGCTCTGTGAGGTCAAAATTAAGTTAGAAATTATATAGATTTGGCCAGGCACAGTGGCTCATGCCTGTAATCCCAGCACTTTGGGAGGCTGAGGTGGGTGAATTACTTGAGGTCAAGAGTTCGAGACTCTTGACCTCAAGATGGTGCCACTGCACTCTAGTCTGGGTGACAGAGTGAGACTCCCTCTCAAAAGAAAAAATTATATAGATTTGGAAAAATATAAAATATGCCATTCTATTTTTTCAGGGATGAAGTATAGCTATTTTTCATAAAGATATGTTATCTGATTTAACATGTAATAGGTTTTATTTCTAGTGAATTAATATATTTTTTCTCTGCTTTTATTTTTGTTTATGTGAATTAATAGATTTTTATGTATTTATCAATTTTACTATTGATACAGTAAATAGCAGCTATTAGCCACATGAACAAAAGGTCCTTGGGTGCTCCTGATAATTTTAAAAAGTGTAATGGGGTCTGGGCTGGGCGCAGTGGCTCATGCCTGTAATCCCAGCATTTTGGGAGGCTGAGACAGGTGGATCATGAGGTCAAGAGATCAAGACCAGCCTGGCCAACGTGGTAAAATCCCGTCTCTACTAAAAATACAAAAAATTAGCCAGGCATGGTGGTGAGTGCTTGTAATCCCAGCTACTCAGGAGCCGGAAGTTGCAGTGAGCCAAGATTGGGCCACTGCACTCCAGCCTGGTGACAGAGCAAGATTCTGTCTAAAAAAAAATGTGTAATGGGGTCTGAAGACAAAAATATCTGGGGAATTGAGCATTAGAACTACATGGTGTTATTCAAAATTTTGAGAAGGAAAATATGTGACATTTCATTGAATGTTGTAGTTAATGAATTATAGTAGTATGTTACATATTGATGAAATTAGAAAGTATTTTAAATAATTTTGTGCTGCAGGACCTAAAATATTGCATAAAAAGGAGGATAAAATGGTCTCTGCTAGTCTTTGTATAAATTAGCAAAAGCTACCTTTTCCTCTGGCCACTTTACTGCCATCAACTGCAAAAAAAATGTAATAAATATACCAATCTATCAGGACTATGCTGTGCAGCATGCCCTATCCATATAGGTGTGTAGTACACCAGCTGGTTTTGGCAGTCTTGAGAATCAACTGGAAGATTCTGTGGCAGCACTTCTTGACTGCTCTGAGAACAAAAAGTTTGAAAACCACTGGTATAAGAAAAGGTGCAGAGGTGGGGTCAAACACAATGGATTCAGAGAGCTGGAATGTAATGAAAGGAGGAGAACAGAAATTTTGCCTCAGGGATAGTAGGAAATAAAGATTTAGGCAGGGTAAGGTCAGACCATTACAAAATACTGACATTTGAGGTATGTAGATAGTCACTGGATGCTCTTAAGCAGAGTACTAGCTGGAAATAGAGTTTGAAAAGCTAAGAGGAGCAGTGGTTGGCAGGATGCATGGATGGATAGATGCATGGGTACATATAGATGGATGGATGGATGGATGGCCCTGCCAGCTGATAGCAGAGTGGTTCTGAGAATGAGAGACCGGAAAAGGGCATCAAGTATTTTGCTACAGCCTTTCTTTTTGTTGTAGACTGGGACTAGGAACACCATGTTACGCAATAGATAAACATTGAGTCTATGTTTTAGAATGCAGAAATGGAGCTTTTAGTGATTGTTTGGAGTTTTTCAGTATTCTAAGGGGAACACTGAGATTTCTGCTCTGTTCCTGAGAAAGATAACCTTTGATTTTCAGATAGCTGTCAGTCAGGGCGTATTAAAGAAAAGTTTTACTCTGCTGCCCTCTTCTGGATGTTGCATAATAGGCCAAACATTATTTCCATGTTACTCCCTTCACTTTCGCTCCTAGACAGACCAGGGTCATACTGCTTGTGTGAATCTGAAAGATGGGCTTCTTAGTCTTTTTATCAGGCAGGGGGAACTCGATCTTCCTGTCAATGCAGCCTGGTCTGATAAGCACTGGATCCAAAGTTTCCATTTGGTTTGTGGCCGTAACTTTCACATCTCCCCTACAATCAAATCTGTCCAACTAGCTCAACAGTTCCCGTTCCAATATTGTTCGCTGAATTTCTCTCTCACCACAAGAATTTGAGTCATATCTTTTTATCCCAATGGCGTCAATTCTATCAATAAACAGGATGGATGGTGCATGTCCTTCAGCAACTTGAAACAGTTCCCATATGAGTTTGGGCCCATCACCTCGGTACTTCTGGATGAGTTCAGAGCCAAGCACTCTCAAGAAAGTGGCTGAGGTTTAGTTTGCTACTGCTTTGGCTAACAAGGTTTTACCTGTGCCAGGTGGACTGTGGAGAATGATCCTCTTGGGAGGCTTTATACCCATTTCTTTGTAATATTCAGGATGGGTGAGAGGAAGCTCCACAGAGTCCTTAATTTCCTGAATTGTCCAACCCCCTCCCCCACCGCCGCCAATATTGGCATAGGTTTTCTTCTTTTTCTCCACTCTAGTTTCTTCTCCTTGTCATCCTTCTTGCTACCTCCAGGACCATGACTACCACTCTTTGACCCATCTTGCCTTGGCATAAAGTAGGTTATGCACATCATCTCCATGACCATGCTTGCCCAGCTGCGATCTTGTTTTCTTCCAGTCTGCTTCACTGGAATGCTCCTTGCCATTCACCTTCTGAGACTTCAGTTCTTATCCTACCTGATGTTTGTGGCTTTTAAAATCATTGAGTTTTCTTTAAAACATTCCCCTCTTTTGCTTTCCCTGACCCTGTGCATTTCTAGTTTCTGAAGATGAGCTCTTGTCTCCTTTATCTATTCTGCTTCTTGTCTATGCCTTAAATCTTGGTGTTCATCGGGGCTCTGGTCTTGGTTGTATTTTCTCACTGAACAAGAATTCTCTTGAGTATTCTTCCCATTAGCCTTGTCACTCATTGTGGTAGATGTTAGAAAGTTGCCTGCTTGATGTCCATTCTTCTCAGACTTCCTTACAGCTAGGGAGTTCTAGCCAAATGAGATGTGAGTGAAAATTTCCTAAGGATTTTTAGGAAAGTTTGTGTCTTCCTGATATAGGCAATACCTTTTGATTCTCCTTTTTCTTTCCCTGATTGTAGATTGGAGACCAGAGTTGGAGCCTGAGGTTAAAAGCCTCATGCTAAGAAGAGTGAAGTGGAAAGGTAAAGCATGACAACATCGATGGCACCCTGGGCCTAATACACTGGCCCTGACCTGCTTACTTTCTCTCATTTGTATACTCTGTAGTTCAGTCACTAGACCTGGGGATCTAGTCCCCTGAGTACAACCCTACATGACATATCAGTGGCTTTAATTACCATTTATATGTCGATAGCTTCCATATTTATTATTTGCAACGGAAGTATCTCTGGAGGTACTGATGTGCATATACAATATTACTGGAAACTTCTACTTGGATATCCTCCAGGCAACGCAAATTTAACATGTCCAAAGCACATTTTGTCCTCCTATGTTCTCCACCTGTGATTTCCTTGTATGAGTAATGGCATCAGCATTCACACAGGTGACCAAGCCTGGATAGCAGACACATCCTTGATGTTATTCTCCATCCTCCTCATACCCTTCCTCCAAGATCATTTCTCCAGTCTTTCACTTCTGCTGTTTAATATCACTCAGATTCATCTCTCCTCCTCATTCCCATAATGCTACCTTTACCTAGGCCCTCATAATTTCTCATCTGGATACTGCAATTGCCTTTTGACTTTCTCCCTGCCTTTTGTATTGCCCCATGCAACTTTTCTTCAAGACGCTGCAAGGGTGCTCTTTCTAACATACAAATATAGTCATGCCACTCTCTGCCAAACATTTTTCTGTATCTCCCCATCTCTATTTCTCCTCCTATCCTTTCTCTCCATTTCACTCTAGCTACAATCCTCATCCTCTCAGTATGTCTACATAGGTGTTGAGAAATCTTATTAAGCAAATTGAACTTAAGGGCAGTGGTCACTTAGTTATCTCAAAAATAAACTCTAATAGGAATCTCAGCATTGTGGGAAAAAGAATTTTGGGGCATGAAGGATTTGTCCTTGCCATTTCAGCTTAGGCTAGTTTTACTTCTATAGATCTGATAAAAGCTAAAACTGAGAGCCATGCGGCATGAGGTATAGAGATGTCAGGTTGCATACTAACTAATGAAATTGGCTTCAATCATTGATAGAGTTCTTTTGGTAACAGATTTTGCACAGTTATCTATTGCAAAAGAAAACCTACAAAGTTAATTCTAACACTGACAGCATATTTGAATGCTACATATGCATATTAATATTTTGTAGCATGATACTTGAGCTGTAGTGGTAAGCATTTCACATTAGTGGGTACAGTTAATATATTAATTTTCTCTTAAGAGGTAAGCTCTCTAGCATCTGTAATCAGCATCTCCAATGTTGTTCATTTCATATCTTAGAAGACAAAAGTTTTGGCTAGGCACGGTGGCTCACACCGATAATCCCAGGACTTTGGGGGGCCGAGGCAGACAGATCATGAGGTCAGGTGATTGAGACCATCCTGGCCAACATGGTGAAACTGTCTCTACTAAAAATACAAAAAATTTAGCCGGCCATAGTAGCGTGTGCCTGTTATCCCAGCTACTTGAAAGGCTGAGGCAGGAGAATCGCTTGATCCGGGGAGTCAGAGGTTGCTGTGAGCTGAGATCATGCCACTGCATTCCAGCCTGGCAAGAGAGAGACTGACTTCGTCTCAAAAAAAGAGAAGACGACAAAAGTCTTACATCCAATTTCCCAGAGCTGAGATTCCCCTCTAATTTTCTACTTTTGTTTTCTAAGCCTGGACACAGGTCAGAGGTCAAAAGGTAGTCAGCCACAGGCCAGTCCAAGGAATTTTGTTTACAGTTCTTAATAAGGATTTAAATTAGTTTTTAATGTTTAAACATCAGGAAATTGCACCTAATGTCCAGATTTCCAGCTTTTCTTGAAAATTTAGAGGATTTGACAATACGGGGCTTTCATTCTGACATGGTAAATATGGCCTCCCTTGTACATGAAATTGACGCAAACTCTTAGGTTTGCCACAAGCCTTCCTGGGGATCTAGTCCCATTGGTGTTTTGAGTCTGTGACCTGTTGGTCATTCATTCATAAAAACACATATTGTGCATTCACTACATGTCAGGTACTATTCTAGGCCATTTAAATAGGTTCTTCTCACAACACTCACTTTCATTTTATAGATGCAGAAATGGAGGTTCAGAAAGTCAAAATGGGGGTTACATAGCAGCTAAGTGGCAGAACCAGACTTAACCCAGGTTGTATCTCAGGTCCTGTAGTCACCACATCCATCATTACCTACTTTAAGAGGCCCATCCTTTCCTTTATGCCAACTTAACCTGGCATTTATGCTTATAGCATAATTTAAAACGGACAAACCATGTCATGACATAGAAAGACAGCAATTTGTGTAAGTTTCCGTTTGTCACTGTTTTATCTGATGACTTATATCAGCTCATAAATGCAAGGATCAGCATTTCCATATGAGCACAATACCCCAACATTTTTCTGGATTCTGACCTGAAGACTGTCATTTTTTAAAATTATCAGTATCATTTAAATAACACTAAGGAGCAATAGAACTGATTCTATTCATCTGAAGCAAAAACTTTTCTTCAAGTTAATATTTTTCTGAAGTGACAGAAATGTACCCTTTGCAAAAATATCCAGAACCTATTTAAAAGATGTACATTTAAAATCAAATTATACTTAGGGAGGCTGAGGCGGGTGGTTCACCTGAGATCAGGAGTTCGAGACCAGCCTGGCCAACATGGTGAAACCTCGTTGCTACTAAAAATACAGAAATTAGCCAGGCATGGTGGTGTCCTCCTGTATTCCCAGCTACTCGGGAGGCTGAGACAGGAGAATCCTTCGAACTGGGAGATGGAGGCTGTAGTGAGTTGAGATTATGCCAGTGCACTTCAGCCTGGGCAACAGAGCGAGACTCTGTCTCTAAAAAAAAAAAAAAAAAAAAAATCAAATTATACAGAAACTTGAAACCAATGTAGAGGAACAGAATGGCTTCTGAACTCAGCAACATTAACCATCTTGCACAGAGATTGGTTACATGGGGGAGGGAGGTGGGGAAGAATTAATCAAGTAAGTCATTATATTGGGAATAATCGGAGCCATGATTCTCACTGCCTAAGAAGGAAGTTACAAATTTGGAAAGAGGGAAAGCTTGAAAGAGCCCTGTTGGTGTTGGATTGCAATTGGAAGGTTGGTTTGGGCTCATGGTTTTTATGTGTATGTATGTAGGTATACGTATGCATATTTTGCAAGTGTGTGCCAAACTGTGTATTCATATATATGTATTCTATAGTTCTACCAAGCAGCAGTTGACACCCAGTAACAGCTGCTTATTTAGCAGCTAGATCTTGGTTTTAAAATACCATTCTCCATCAAAGGAATCAGGGCTCTTTGGGAAAATGGCTGGCCCTAACATCACACAAGATAGGGCTCAAAGTATGGAAGTGTTCAAAGAATAATGGTAGGTTGCCTACAATAGAGAATCTAGGTCTCAGACATTCTCACTGAGCAAATCTGCAACAAGTTGAACAAATGTATGATAATACATGATAAATAAATGGGAGGGAAATAGATAAATAGAAGGGAAAGCTCTTCTTTGCAGCAAAATACTGCAAAGACAAAAGTGAAGGAACTAGATCACCATTTGGCAACCATCAGAGTAATATATTCAATCAAAAAAGCTAAGAGCAGAGTGTTAAAATTGGGCAAGAAACATTATACTTATGTAGTCTCAAATATTGCCCCCAAAGAATACTTTTAATTATAAAGGTGGATATTAATTATAAAAAAGCAACTATAGTGTTACTATCACAGTTATCACTAGTGATGGGACAAACCACCTCTGTGCCTCCTGACATGATACACCAAGAGAAGCACTCTATCACCTCTGTGACATTCCTGCAAAAAGTGCATACTCTGAATCGAATCAACAGGCAGCATCAGACAAACTCAATTTGAGGGGCTGCTGTAAAACAATAATCTGAAATTTTTTAAAAAAGTAAGGCCATTAAGGTCAAGGAAGAACTAAGGAATGGCCCTGGATTGAATGAGACTGAAGAAACATGACAACTGAGAGCAACTCGTGATCCTGGTTTGGATTGTCTTGCAATAAAGGACATAAATAGGCACCTGGTGAAACCTGACTGGGGTCTTTGTGTGAAGGGTATACAGAAGTTCTCTGTGGTATTCTTGTAACTTTTATATAAGTATGAAATTATTCCAAAATAAATAAAAGTAACATTTGTTTAAAAACTTTTATTTACTATAAAGACAAAAACATCAAAATAGGTACAAATACTATAAAATTGGTTCAATGGGGTAAAAATTTTAATTAAAATATCTCAATATATTTAAAATAACAAAGGATACATTTAAGCCAAATTTTCTTAACCCAGAGATTTTTTTTCCTTTTTTTTTTTTGTAACATTTGCTTACACAGTAAGGTGCTAATAGAAGTTAGCCCTTAAGCCCTGGAAATCTTAGGAATCATAGTCACACAGCAAATATAATTTCATTGTGAAAGTGAACTTTGGTAGAAGAAAAATCTATAGGACACCTGAGGTAGTAGAAACTGGAATAAACAGTAGTAGACGTTATTTACAACTTGAGTACCAAATAACATTAAGAACACAAAAATAATTACATGATACAATTTCCAGTCCAGCTTTGATCCAAAGAAAATAAGAACATTACATCACATTTGCATTGAAAACAAAACAAAAGACAAAACACCACAATTACCAGCAAGCTGAGGGAACTGCAAACAAACTCAAACACAATGGATTTTGACATCTACAGATAGTTTGAGTTTGAAATGTGGTGGGCATGGTGATCTACAAAGTAATACTGATTAGCTGAGGTTCCTCAGTTTATACAGTTTACGTTTCTGTCAGACACAGTATTCATCTGACCAATGATCTTCCAGTACATAAAATGGCAAGAGTGCATCCTTTAAAGCTTGCACATGAGAGACTTGGAAACAATCTTATTAGAATTGTGAAAATTCTAAGTAGTCAAAAAAAAAAAAAAAACAAAAAAGAAAGTCAAGTACAATACATTTAGAGCTACCAAACTTCACATTTCTGTACTATTTTTAACTCTTCAAATATCGCCAATCTTCCAAAACAAAGGAATGTAAAATTTCACTAAGAAACATTCACATAAAAAAATTGCCTTTTAAAAATTATAAGCAATATATCCCTGTAAACTTATCTTGTAACTTATTTTATTTCCAATTTGTGTTGTACATTTTAAATGTACTCTATATAGCTTATTTAGTTTATCCTGAGTCTTTGAGAATAACCAATTCTATTTCACACTGGCTTCTGAAGAGTTAAAACTAAAAATCTCAAAGTCGTATTTAATAATCAGTACTTGATTTAAAAGACTCACACATACACAAAAAGATTAAAAAGCTACCATTTTCCTTCAAGATTCCATGCATCTGAATTTAACTCCAGACTAAAACTGTTAGATAACTGTGCAAAATCCAAGGAATTAGTGTATAAGCGAAATTCAGTTTCACTTTTCTTTCTGAACACATTTTCCAAGTTCCAAGCAAATGTATTGTTTAAAAACATTACTGACTGGTAGTTGAGTAATTAAATTAATTTTTGTAAAAAAAAAAAAAAAGATCTGCTAGGCCTACTGTAAAGAGATGATGCATGGTAAAAGGAAAATGGCAGCTATATGTTATTACCACTGGTAAAGGAGAATGGATTGTTACATGCAGAGTAAGACTTTAAATGTTGTGAAATGTCCTACAGTTTGACAAAAGAAACCAAAACATCTAAAAAATCAAATATATTTTAAGGTAATCTTGATCTTGGTTGTGAGCTTCATCACAGAGAACAGTTAATTTTTAGTTAACTTATATTTTACCTGCACAGTAATAAGAGTGGTGACTGTAAATGTAGGTAGCACTTTATTGTATTCCAATTTAAAAAACAAAATTAAGTCTGTACTTTAAAAAACTTTTACAATAGCAAGATATTTAATGAACTCTAGTTCATATCTAGTTTTTTTTTTTTCTGGTTTGAAAAGATCACCTTTCCCTGAATATTAAACAAAAATAATTGTAAAAATGAAAATACAGAACCATAATTTCCAAAAACGAAATGAATGGGCCAACAGTAAAATGCACAATGAGCCACAATTGTCCAAGTATTTAAAAATAAAGGCCAACTATGAGTCATAAAGAAGTTATCAACTTTTAAAAATATATGTATGTACTGCTACTCATAGCATACGCTGACCTAAAAGAGGCAGATACTGATTTTACAGCCAGTGACAAAAAATTTGAACGGAATTGCAGAACCCCCTGCTTGTGATCACTATATGAAATGGAAGAATAATTGAAATATTAAAATAGATCCTGAGCCCCTCAGCTGCTAATATTGCTGAAAAAGTGCTCCAAAAAAATAAAATTATGCTTCTGCCATTTAGTCATGCAAACTTGTTTTCCTGTTCACGTAGGGCCAGTTCTTTGAAAGGCACGGTTTACAGTTTCTGCACTAGTTGCGGGCTTTTGCATACTGAGCTTAGGTACAGATCATGATTTGTCAATCACATACTTAGGTAAGGGTTCCCCACTGGCCCTGTTCATAGCTGTTCAGTGGCATCATGGCCAGTAGAATATCGATGTGGTACCCCACAAGTTTTTTTTCTCTTGTTGAGCATCCTGTTTCTACTGTAGGTGATTTGTGTAATTGGCTACCATGTAGTACGAAAGACTGGATGCTTCAGTAGCTCTCTTGATGGAGGTCTGTCCTGAGGTTGAAGTTCTAAACAACGAAGAGCCACATCTCGTAAACCGGGAGACAGATGTGATGGGATCGATGGAGCAGTAGTTGCACTAGCAATCTGTGGAGAAAGAGCCAGAGTGTTAAAGCTTTGCACAACTGGAACTTCTGATACAGAAACACATGTGCATATACCTCATCATCCTTATATTCATATCCTGAACAGAGAGGAACTGAAGCAGAAGTGGGAGGACTTTCTGTTATCAATGTTCAGGTAGAGAAAGTATTCACTCCTATGAATTCTGTTTTCATATTCGGCCACAAAGATGGTTTGTTCTTATTGCACATTTTCTATTTCTTCAGCATAGACAGCTATTTAGATTAAGAAAGACTAAACCTGAATAGCCAATTTAGTACACAGAAAACACAACTGCATTGATTTTTTTCCTTCAATGTTGGACAAATTCTTAGTATCAAATGCATTATGAAGAATGACTTTTCAATAAATTTTACGTCTGAATACTTTAAACCCACCTACCCACTCCTAATCACAAGAAAACTCTTTCCTTTCCCTACCCCAATAATTTCATAAATGCTTTGGGTTAAAAAATGCAAAGTAATATAAAGAAAAATCCTATAAGGTCTGTGATGCTATATGAAGATATACTCAGCTGATACATACACATCTTAGACACCACAAAAAGGGAAAATACAAAACAAAAAATGAAATCCCTTTTCCTTTTCCCCAAATGTAACCACTTACTTCTGACGATTTGTGTTTTTGGTTTTTTTGTGTATGTGGAGAAAAAAAGGCCAATATATCTCACAGACTTTAGATTTTCTAAAATGTCTACAAAAGAGAAAACTTAATTTCGAGACAGGTTCTCTCTCACTGTCACCCAAGGTGAAGTGCAGTGGTGTGAACATGGCTCATTGCAGCTTTGACCTCCTGGGCTCAAACGATCCTTCCACCTCATAGCCTCCTGAGTACCTGGGAGCACAGGCAGGTGCTACTATGCTCAGCTAATTTTTTTTCTTTTTTTGTAGAGACAGGGTCTTGCTATGCCCAGGCTGGTCTCCAACTCCTGGGCTCAAGTTATGTTCTCACTTCAGCCCCCCAAAGTGCTGAGATCACAGGCATGAGCCACTGTGCCTGGCCAGGATCACTTTATGTATCTTGCTCTTTTCACTTATTAATGTATCTTGTAGCACTTTCTAAACACCAACAGCTTTATACTAAATTTATTTAATTTCTATATAGTTTTACATTGTGTGGATAATTTAATTACTTTCTTGAGTAGAGTGAATAATCCTGAACTTGGCACTTGGTACTTCTAGAGGTAATCTAGAGTAAATCCCTAACAATGGGCATAGCTGAGTCAAAGAATAAGTGCATTTAAATTCTGGCACTTATTTTTTTTGGGATTTTGCCAAAATCCAAATTTGGATTTGGATATTGCCAAATCGTTCTCTTAAAAAAATGTGCTACAGCAATTTTTACTACCATAAACAGGTATGTAAGTGTTTGAGAAAGCCGTTTTTCTGTCTCTTTGGGGTGCTTCCAAAGACCTCAAAGTATTTACTCCAAGTTAAGAAAACGGAAAATATTATAGTACAATTCTCTTTAAACTCTATCTATGAAGGAGAATGCAATGAAATCTGTTAAAATATGAATGGTGCCAATTTTAAAATCATTTCCATTTGTTTCCAGGGGCTCACCAAAACTCTGAAAATGACATCAAACTTTCAAATTGATCCTAGTTATGAGTATTTATCGAGCAACTTCTATTTAAGACTCTGGAAGGAAAAAAATGAAGCAGATGTGAATGGACCTCAAGGAGACTTAATTTGAAAAAGGAAGCAATATAGGAACTTAACTAGGATACAAGAAACAAAGTGTCAGAAACAAGTATGTACTAAAATGCTACAGAATCTGTGGAAGCAGTAAGAAGGGGGTGCCCAAGCAGGAGGAGCAGAGATATGGGCCTTAAAGCGATTAAGAATTTGATCCATGTGGAAAAGGGACATGGGAAGTCCGAAAGAATAGAGGAAATGAGGTAATAATACAAAACAGGTATTGTCAGAGAGGTGACTTAGGAGGTTATAGTAAGTGTGGGGAGGACTGGAGGAGGTGATGACAGGTGGAGTTGACTGTGTAGGTTGAGTGACTAAGGCCTAGGCATAATTTTGTTTATCTTCATGGTAATCCTATGAAGTATGTGCTTCATAGGATTCTTGCAGCAGTTTTACATATGAGAAAATGGAGGGTAGACACAAAAAATAATTTCCCTATGATCACAAGGCCATTAAGGGTTTAAAACTATGTCAGGGTGACTCCAAAGCCCATTATTTCAACTATCTCATGTCTACTGAAAAGTCTACTAAAAATGTCAACCATTACCTATTCTATGGTGGAAAAGCAGAGAGTGGATCTGTGAGTTATGAAAAGGTAGGTAGAACAGGATTTAGTAACTGAACTGACTTGGGTGTGAATTAGGCCAGGTGCAGTGGCTCATGCCTGTAATCCCAATACTTTGGGAGGCTGAGGTGGGCAGATCACTTGAGGTCAGGAGTTCAAGATCAGCCTGGCCAATGTGGTGAAACTCCATCTCTACTATAAATACAAAAATTAGCTGGGCGTGGTGGTGTGTGCCTGTAGTCCCAGCTACCTGGGAGGCTGAGGCAGGAGAATCACCTGAACTAGGGAAGCGGAGGTTGCAGTGAGCAAAGACTGCAAGACTCTGTCTCAAAAACAAAACAAAAAATAAACAAAAAGAAAATAGTAAATTAGATTAAAAAATTTTTGAATTATGTAAAATTCATGAAGAATTTCATTTTTTTTTTGAGATGGAGTCTCATTGTTGCCCAGTCTGGAGTACAATGGCATGATCTTGGCTCACTGCAACCTCTGCCTCCTGGGTTCAAGCAATTCTCTGGCTCAGCCTCCCAAGTAGCTGGGATTACAGGTGCCTGCCATCATGCCTGGCTAATTTTTGTATTTTTAGAAGAGACGGGGCTTCACCATATTGCCCAGGCTGATCTTGAACTCCTGACCTCATAATCCACCCACCTTTGCCTCCCCAAAGTGCTGGGATTACAGGTGTAAGCCACTGCGTCTGGCCGAATCTCACCTTTTTAAAGTGATGGATGTGTGTGTGTATACACACACATATAAATATATGCACTACATATTTCTTCTAGTACTGTTATAGTATTTGCTAATTAAGTGTTTACAGCATAACAAGAAGTGACTATGTCACTAACATTGATAACACTATTGACAACACCAACTCCTAGAAATATACACATACACAGACACTCTTCCACTTATGCTGAAGTTATGTCATGATAAACCCCTTTTAAGCTGATGATACCATAAGTTGAAAATGCAGTTAATACACCTAACCTACCAAACATTATAGCTTAGTCTGGCCTACTTCAAATGTGCTTGTAATACCTACATTAGCCTACTGTTCAGCAAAATCATCTAACAGCATAGTACACTATAGAGTATTGGTTGTTTCCTCTCGTGATTGTGTGGCTGACTGGGAGCTGTGGCTCACTGCCACTGCCTGGCATCATCAGAGTATATATCATACCACATATTGCCGGCTCAGAAAAAAATTGAAATTCAACATATGGTTTTTACTGAATTTGTATTGCTTTCACACCATCTTAAAATTAAAAAATTGTATATCAAACGCTCTCTGAATAAATATACAGACTATTTATTTACCTTCATGCTAGATTGTTAGGGAGAACCCATCAGAATTTGCCTCCTGCCAAATTCTGCTGTACTCCTTTTAGCACAAAGAAGTAATTTTTATCCCACAATTACCTTAAATATCAAAGCAAGATGATTGGAGTGTTTTTCTGCATTCCATGGTGGTTTTGCACAAGCCATTTCTATAATAGCACAGCCAACACTCCATACATCACAGCTCCTTCCATACTGTTGACCTCTTAGTACCTAAAATAAATCAGAGTTTTAATGTGGAAATATGACTCATTTGAAAAAGAGAAGGCCATTTTGTAGTTATAGATGATACTTTTTTCACTTTAGGGATAAAACTGGTACAAACAGCAATTATGTGAATTACCTAATATCTAATTTATTTCATAAATGAGCTTAATTTTCCAGGTAGCACAAAACTATTTTGGAGAATTGTGAGATTCTGAAGCAGAGTCACGTCACAGAATTTTGCTCTTAGCAAATGGTAGGGCAAGAAGACAATAAATCATTACTACATATAAATACAACAATTGGAAGAACAACACTTAAACTTCTTCCACTACTAACAGGACCTGCCTCTCTATGTGCTCATCTCCTTTCAGAATAGAGAGACAGCATTTTTAAAAAGTTCTGTTATGTACACTTTGAGTTTACTACAAATCAACTGCTATAAATTACCCCAAAATTCTTTCTTAGGAACAGCCCTTAAGCAAATCTATTAAAAGCTATTTTTTAAATTTTGTCAAGACAAAGAAAGGTTGGGAGTAAGGGTCTGAAATGAAAGATATTATTATTAAAACAATATTTTAAGGGCCATGGACTTCTAATTGGCAACTATATACTGAATACTACTGCAAGATAATTTAGTATAATGCTGTCACACACAACTCCAAAATACTTTTTTTCATCATACTCAAAGCTGCTTCTCACCTCAGGTGCCATAAACGCAATTGTCCCCAGTAACTGTCCCTGAAACTCTCCTGCACCAGTTCCTTTTGATGCCAACCTGGCTGCAGCTCCAAAATCTGCAATTCTTAGTCTCTGACCAGTGCTGTCAATTAGTAAATTGGCACCTGTCAACAAACACAGCAAATGACCTTGTATGTTAAAAATGAAAGAACACGTTAAAAATATAGAAAATACTAATGAAATAGGACAATGATGAAAGAAAGAAGTGAACTATGTGTCAGAGGTTCAGACAGTTATTCTCTATTCCTTTCACTTCATTCTTGCTAAAGGTACACGGCTCTCTTTAGCTTAAGTAAAATCTAAAGCCTCAAAGGGAAAGTCTGAAAAACAAGTATTAAAGCACAAGGAGATAAAAAAAGAGATTAAGTGAAACTTTAAAGAATAAGTGTTGAAAACCTTTAATATGGTTTCCAACAAAAATCTTTCTCCAAAATTTACATTTTAGCCTAATTTACATTTGAAGACAGTTTTACTGAAACATACTGATCTAGACCAATTCAAAGCATATGCACTGCACTCATAATTACAGCTTAATAAAAAAAGTTATAAAATTACTTCAATACATTATGTCAAATACTAGCTAAAAAAATTGATGATAGAAAACCAAATTTCCTTGAGAAAAATAAACTGAAGCCAGGCACAGTGGCTTGTGCCTGTAATCTCAGCACTGTGGGAGGCTGAGGCGAGAGGACTGCTTGAGCCCAGGAGTTCAAGATCAGTCTGGAGGCAACATGGCAAAACCCCATCTCTACAAAAAATATAAAAAATTAGCCAGGCATGGTGGTGCACACCAGTAGTCCTAGCTACTCGGGAGGCTGAGGTGAGAGGATGGCATGAGGCCAGGAAGAAAATGTTACAGTGAGCCAGGTTTGCAACACTGCACTCCATCCTGAGCAACAGAGACCCTGTCTCAAAAAAAAAAGAAAAGGAAAAGAAAAAGAAGGTAACTACAAAAGATTTGAAGGCATTTTTCTTAAAAGAAGTTTATGGTATCCCAATACCCCAATTATTCTAAATAAAACCAGGAAAAGGAACTTTGTGGGAGTCAGTGTAGCAGGAGGCCAAGAAAGTGAATCTGGAGACCTGCACTGCATTCTTTGTGCCACAGGTGGCTGGATCATGAGGTTAAGAGATCAAGACCATCCTGGCCAATATGATGAAATCCCAGCTCTACTAAAAAAAATACAACAATTAGCTGGGTGTGGTGGTGCATGGGACTCCAGCTACTTGGCTGAGGGAGGAGAACCTTGAACCCAGGAGGCAGAGGTTGCAGTGAGCCGAGATTGCACCACTGCACTCCAGCCTGTCAACAGAGTGAGACTCCGTCTCAAAAAAAAGAAGAAAAGGCACAGGCTCTCTTGTATTCAATATACTTTTAGAGTAAATGAAGAAGGCAGATTAAATGACCTCTGAGGCTTCTTTCACTTCTAATATTCTGAATTACTCAGAAGAAAAAAAAATCCGATAGTTAGAAACTATTAACAAAGGTCCATTTTTTCTTTTTTTGAGACAGAGTCTTGCTCTGTCATCCAGGCTGGAGTGAAGTGGTATGATCTCAGCTCACTACAACCTCTGCCTTCTGGGTTGAAGCCACTGTCCTGCCTCAGCCTCCCAAACAGCCAGGAATACAGGCATGCACCACTTCACCCTGTTAATTTTTGTACTTTTAGTAGGGACGGGGTTTCACCATGTTGGCCAGGGTGGTCTTGAACTCCTGACCTTAAGTAATCTGCTTGCCTTGGTCTACCCAATTACTGGAATTACAGGTGTGAGCCACTTCACCTGGCCCAAAATTATAAAGTTACATTAAATTTTTTATTGTCACGAGATAATAATGAAAAGAATTCCTACCTTTGACATCTCTGTGAATGATTTGGTTTTCATGGAGATATGAAAGGCCACGAAGTAACTGTTCAGTATAGTTAATAACTACTGATTCTTTGAAAGCTCCATATTTACTCAGCAAATGAGCCACAGATCCCCCTATAAGACAATAGAAATAATTATCATAAACTTAAGCCAGAATTGGAAGTATTTATTACACTTTTGTCTCTAAAGTTTTCACTGCATGAATTCACATTCACATCTGAAACAGAAGAAAAACACTTCAAAACTAACATATTCCTGTAACATCTCAAAGACCTATTAATTAGGAGACTTTTTCATGGATCCTCAGGGAACTAGTTTACTGAAGGGTCAAGATTTCAGAAAGCTGTAAAAGTTAACAATTTTGGATGAAACTATTTCTGAAATGTACAATTCACTTCTCTGTCTTCTAAAAATATATAAAACTACTTTAATAATGACTAAAGTATACAATATTAACATTATTTACCAGACGGAGAATGCTAAATGGAGGAGGAACAGAAGAGTTAGGCTTCATATCGTACCATCTACTAGCTCTGACCTGAACATGTCACATATCTAGCCTCTTTTAAAAGTGTTTATAAGTCAACCTATCTACTGCAGTGTAAATCTTTATGAAGACCAACAACAGATAACATACTTAAGAACTGCCTGGTAAACAGAAATGCACTCTTAAACACACAACCAAATTTAAGAGGTTAAACCAAATACTTAATCTGCTCAGCACATCAGGTCATTCATTTTATTGTATACATTTTATAATACAAAATAAAACTCAGTCTTCATTTATTTCAGCAGATGACAAGGTTCAACTTTAGGCTTCTTCCATGCTAGTTTACTTGTAATAAGTTTTCAAGTTATATGTTAATTTTGTTTTTATATTATGTTAAAACACTTCCTCATCTGTCCAGTTTATCATGGCCACCTGGAAATATATAGATCTTATATATATCAGGTATTTAAAAAAAAAAGGCTACACAATCATTTAAAAACACACTGGAAAAATTTTAAAGGTAGAGGTAGTTAATATTTCATTTATATTAAATGAAAGACAAAACAAAGTATTTGTGGTTCATAAAATATATTAGGGGTGATTTGTCTTTAGAAACCAACCCAACATATTTGATAAAAATAAATGCTAATTAAACCAGCTTTTCCTAAATTTAATTGGAGAAAGTTAAATCCATGTACTAATATTTGTAATTAAAAATATTAACATACCTGCCATCCATTCGATGAAGAGATTGTAATTGCTCTTCTCACACGTGGCTCCCAACATCCTAATAATGTTTGGATGATTCAGATGGCTCATCATTCTTATCTCTTCTCTTAATGCTTCTACCACTTCTTCTTGCTCAGAAGATGTGTTCCTGACATACGTCACCTGTTTCAATCAAATAAACATGTTCACAAAGTTCTGCATATTTTCCCCAGCAATCTGATCTCAAATGAACAAATGCAAACTAGCATATATATTAGATGGCATTTATGCTCATGGATGCAGCGTACTTAAAAAAAAAAAAACTCTTTTAAACATTAAGAATCTAGCTTAAGCAGCAGTAAACATCAGAAAAATGATAAAAATGCTGGGATACAGTCAATATTCCAGTAGTCTCAGAGTAAAAATGAGAAAAGCTCAAATATGGAAAAATCAACATGATTTAAAAATGAGAGTTAGGATAAGTATGCTCATTATAAAAAGTAAACCAATGAAACCCCAAGATGGCACTCCATCAGTACACAGCTGAAAGAAGTACCTGAAAACCACACTTCTAATACCTACAAAAAGCAAAACCAAAAAACATTTTTAAGGCCATCTTGATACTGTAGTTTTACAATAATCATACTTCAACTTTTATTTATTTTATTTGAGGAGGAGTCTTGCTCTGTCACTGAGGCTAGAGGACAGTGTGCAATCTTGGCCCAATGCAACCTCCACCTCGCAGGTTCAAGCGATTCTCCTGCCTCAGCCTTCTGAGTAGCTGTGACTACAGGCGCCCACCACCATGCCTGGCCAATTTTTGTACTGTTAATAGAGGCAGGGTTTCACCATGTTGGCCAGACTGGTCCTGAACTCCTGACCTCAAATGATGCAACCACCCTCAGCCTCCCAAAGTGCTGGCATTAGAGGCGTGAGCCACTGCGCCCAGCCTCAACTTTTAATAACAGAATTCATGATGTTTCTGGTACTTTGGAAACATCTACTTTGAAATTCAAGTTTCTCAAACTTTAAAGAACTAAAGTACACACACATGTAGACATATTTTTTGTTCTTTTTATTGAATATGCTTCATTTCATGATTTCATTTATATGCTCGCTATATATTTACCTGTTTAACAGCCATTAAAGTTCCAGTTCCCACATCTTGAGCCTGGTAACAAGAAGAAAATGCTCCAAGGCCTATCTGCTGACCTTTCAGCCATTCAGTGTCTTCTCTATATGGTTGTTTTGCTTTGGTATGTCCTGGTAGAGTCTCTGGTGTCTACATATTAAATGAAAGCAATCTTTTTACTGTTAAAGGAGTAAGATTTTGGGAAATTAGTCTGGCAAGATATTATTCTTGTTCAGTTTGGCCTCCCAAACCACCTATAAATGTGACCTCTGAATGGAAATTACTGGTGACCAATGTCAAATGCAAAAATGATCACCATTATAGAATTAACTAGAAATGCCTTTTATATAGGCAAGAAGTATTGCTAAAATGTTGTTGTTGTGTAATTAATAATTTTACATCGAAAGACCTGTTTGCAATGATTAACTCATGTTAGAAGCAACATTTCTGAATTAGATTTCAGCATGGTCCAGGGAAACTCTTTTTGAGAGTTTCTTGCTCTGTCATTTAGGCTGGAGTACAGTGGTGTAATCACAGCTCACTGCAGCCTCAAATTCCCAAGTTCAAGTGACCCTCCCACCTCAGCCTCCGGAGTAGCTGGGACACCAGGCATGCACTATAATGACTGGCTAATTTTTAAAACAATTTTTTGTAGAGACAGGGTCTTGCTTTGTCACCCAGGCTGGTCTCAAACTCCTGTGCTCAGGCAATCCTTCCACCTCAGCCTCCCAAAGTGCTGGAATTACAGGTGTGAGTCACTGCCCAGCCCCAAGTAACCTCTTAAAGAATCTATACTTACATCCTGTTGAATAATGATGATATCTTCTCCATTTTCAACCTGCAGCTGAGGAACTATGGGGAGGGCATCCTGAGACGCTGACATTGCCATGGCAATTGCTAAAGCTTCTTCTTCTTCAGCTTCCATCTTTTCTTTGCACTTCTGATTATGATTCACATCATCTTTGTAGGTATCATCATTTTCAGCCTTTTCAGGAGACAGGACAGCAACTTCTGACTTAAAAGTTACTGTTGTATCACTTGAAGGCATAGATGCTTCAAGAAGGTCCTCAATACTGGAGTTGAGCTCTGTATTGACATCTAATCTGCATTTCTCCTCTACTGGGGTGAACACTGTCTCATCACTGGGTATAACAGCATTACTACTATTGCTGCTACAGCCAAAGCTGTCATCACATTTGGAACTACTGTTCAGATCAAGTGTCATGCTATTTTTTGAGGGATCTCCCTGTTTACTTGTATTACCTGGGGTAGGTCGAGATGGCTTTGGCCTGTGTATGTTACTGGAGGGCAAGGGTCTTGACTGAGTAAAGACTGGGGAAAGTTTATCTGAGTCTTTGTTTTCAGGACAGTTTCTCTGGAATTGTAGAGAAAACTTGCGCTGTGTTTGAGGAGATGCAGAAGGTATTTTGCAGGGAACGAATCCCTGAAGTCTATGCTTAGAGACATCTGTTGCAGTGCCAGCTGGTACAGATGGGGCTGAAGAAGAAGGGGTTGACAAGGCTGGGAACATTAATTGGGAATGATGAGATAAAGGAGAGGAGTTCAAACACTGACTGTGGGGTCTGCCTTTTGTTTGAACCATTGGCTTTGGTTGCTCTGTTGTTGTTGAACTAGGAGGTCCTAGTGAAATGCTGGCCAGTCTGTCAGAAATGTTCTCTGAACTGGCACTCAATTTTGTAGCACATAATCCTTTTCCAGTTTTGTCTAAATGGATTGTACACTCAGGGGAACTGTTCTCTGTGGTTTCTGGATAGTTGCTGGGGACAGATGCCTGCAAAAAGCCATCCTGTTGACTATCCAAATTGTCTTCTACGCCCAACTCGATGGCTTCAGCAATTTCCACCTCATCTGCAATAGCCATCAAACGGCGACGCATCCTGGTGAAGTGAGTGGAACTGGAAACACTCAGCATTTCTAACAGTTTTGAAAACACATGGGGTACTGCAGTGACCATTCTTGCAGAACTCAAGTAGATCCTTCTGGAAAGTTTACCAACCATTGAGTGAGAATTATCAATGGACTGTAAAGCAAAGGTTAAGAGGGACAGCAGCTTCTTATACCTGAAAGAAAAAAACATTCATTACCATGTAAGTTCTGATTACTGAAAAGTACATGGAAACTTAAAAAATGGTAGTAATTTACAGGATGTATATATACTTCAAAAACCATTTCAGCATAAAGTATCTATAAATTTTAAATTAAACACCTTAGACTTCAGGGTTTCATATGTCAACCAAATATTAAATTATCAGCAGCCTACTTATGCTCTGTAGTTTCTGAGTCTTTCATAAATCTAAAATGTGTCATTCTTGAGGAGCATGCAGGAAGGGTAGGAAGATACAAGTAATACATTTTCAGAAGAAAAATTACCTGATTTCAACAGGCTCAGCTTGTGAAACATCAGTACTGACAATATGAGGATAAAATTCAGCAGGAAATTCCAACAACAGTCTGTCTATAAGACAAAGGCGGCCAAGGAGTTCTTGCCAGTTGTTTGATTCAGTTTGGTTTCCAAGAATACAATTTAAGACATAATCAACACCACCAATACCAATGGATCCTACAAAAAGGAGAGTAAAAATAAATGATTAAAAAATAGTGATATTAAAATCTAAAACAAGACATAAATGGTATAAAGCCAACAAAAATGTTCTCAACTATTTTAAAGAATTTCTCTCTCAGATTAATTCACATATTTAACTGTAACACAATGAATCAATTTATAAAAGTACTTCAAAATCTTGTAACTGCCTCATGAGAGATTATGAGATTAGACAAAGCTCCTCAGGAACATGATAAAATAAGTTATATTTATTTTAAGTGAAAAGTTATTACCAGCTTTTAGTATTTCTCTACCAACTGCCAACTCTCCTGCTTGGCCTTTGCACAACTCCAACAATGTTGATATGGACAGCTGACTTGTGCGGCTAAAAGCAAAAGAAAAGCAATATCAATCTTGGATCTTGGATAAAATACTATTCAGTATTAGAGGAGTAATGCAGTGCCTTGTGAAAAAGTGGAGAAATAATGTTTTCAGAAGTGTTTACTTTTCCACCACTGAAATCACATTAAGGGTGTCACCATAAATAGTAATATTCATTCATTAGGTCTAATTTCATAAATTTAACATATATCTATGTTAAGCACAGAATCTTCAACAATGGCTCTAAGTATTGATTTAAATACCAAATCTGATAAAAGTCTTATCATATTTTGTTTAAAAAAAAAAGAAAAAGGACGCTGACATTTTGATTTCTGAACTTTCACTAAGAATCTCTTGAATTAAAAACAAAATCTTCCCATCCAAAAATCCTACATTCCCTTACATAGCCAGAATGAGGTTCTGAATATTATAATATCTCTCTACAGTATTTCTTATGTTCAGTCATTCAGGTGACCAGGTAAACCACCAAACTTTAGAATTTCAGAAAGTAAGCAGCACAACAAACACCATGAGATCACTGAATTCTCAGAAAAATACCTATTCTAATATTGAAAACTGACATTTTCCTATGCACTTTGCAAACTGCTTGTTAATTTGCCCATTTTAAAAATATTTACAATGTTTTCCCTAAGTGAAAAGAAAACATCTGACATTTTCAATCTATAGGGAAAACAACAGAGGCAAAAGACAGACTTCATTAGATGAGAAATTAGTTAAACGTAGGTACCTAATTTTTGAGATCCTGTGCAAACTAAGTCATTATGACTTGAAGAGGAAGAGAAAGGTACTGACAGACCTCAAAATGGGTGAAATGGAAGAGGCAAGGGAGATTCAACACTTCTTGCTAACCAAGATCTGCTGGGCTAGAAAGAAACAGGAACTACCAAACAACTATTCATGGGAGCTGTGATTATTACATGAAAAGTGATCTTTGCCTCCTATTTTATGGAAGGGAAAAATAATAGAGAACTATTGGTCTAAAAAAAGCATGGCTTATATTTGTTTTTACTGTCATTGTATCTTACTTCTCTACTTCACATTTTTCTTTCCAGTTAGGGTTATTCTTGATCCCTGACAATTTTCAAGGATATTGCAGGAAAATAAAAAAAAAAATCTAAAAATTTTTTGACAAAAACTGTCATAATTTAGAATAAAATTCCATTACACTGAAAATAATGAGATGCATTTGTTAATTTTTTATCCTGATATTAAGGCATATGTGGCTGTAATGATCTTACTGGTTCCTATCCTGTGTAATCCATACTCTAAAATGAGATTATACCTTATGAATATAAATGTCAACTATCATTCTTATCAACTGGACTTCAGATTATGAATGTTATTTAAGAGAATAAATCACAATACAATAATGTGGAGATCCATGCAGTTTGTCAGCCTGGCTTCTACTTGCTGGCAGTTCTTTTCCCCAGTCCTTAAGAGCTTTAAGTGCTGCACTTTCATTTTAAATCTTGGATTAAAATACAGTGTTCAAAGACTCATTTAATAAAATGTATCAGGCATTCACTAGGTGTGAGGCTTGCTGCAAGGCACTTTTAAGACAAGATGGTTTCAAGTGGTTCATCAACAAAGCCTTACCTATTGGCATCTGCACATTTGACTAGGATGGTGTCTACAACTGGCCGGAGAAGTCTCTGAAGTTTGATTCTTTCTGCTAAACTGTGGCAAGGAGTATATACCAGCATGGCTCTCAACGTTTTCTGAGGAAAAAAATCTGAAGGTCAGTTTATATACACTTAAAAGGCACCAGAGATAATGGCCTAATTTGAGACAATTTGAGCGACAAAATAAGTAAAGACAGGAATGAATTATAACCCATAGAATAAAAATCACATGTGTCTGTAATGATACAAACAACTAACTAAATAAATGAATGGGGTAGGAAGGAATTTTCTGAACTCTTTTCTCTGCAATTTTTAAAAGTCTGAATTCATTTCAAGATGAAAAGTTACAAAATTATTTTTAAAAAGAAAATGAGAACAGGAGCCAACCTGAAAGAGCTCCCAATGGTCAAGGCTGGAATAATTAGAGCAACAACACCAATGATGGTAGTACTGGGTTGCAACCCACAGAACAAAATGAATACCCAGGAGCCTATGCTGATGTAAATTAAAAACTGAATAGTATATAAATGGAGAAGCTCTTCTTTATAGCATAATTTCAATTAATTAATGTAGAAGGAATGAGGAAAATAGAAAATCACCATTAGAACACCATTTTTAATGATGTAGTAATAAATGCTGTAGGTAAGATCCACAAATGCTTTTAAAATCAGTGGACAGAATTTTGAGGTGAAATAGGATATCTACATAATCTCAAAGCATCTCTCACAAGATATTTATGAATATTAACTTTACAGCAGGGAAACTTGGTAGACATTCCCTTACCTGACAGCATCACCAATAATAAAAAGCCATGGACATATGTACCCACTGATATGAGGCACCAAGAAGTGCCTACCACTTCTGTGGCATTCTTGTGATAAATATGTTATCTTCCACCTAATCATGAGAAAACATCATATAAACCCAAAGTGAGGGATATTCTACAAAGTAACGGGCCAGTACACTTCAAAAGTATCTGTCAAGGTCATGAAAAACGAGGACAGTCTGAGGAACTGTCATGGATGAGAAGACATTAAGGGGACATGCTTACTAAATGCAATATGGGATCCTGGATTGGATCCTGGAACAGAAAAAAAGACAACAGCAGAAAAACTGAATGAATCTGAATAAAGTCTGCAGTTTAGTTATAAAGGGCACTCTTGGGCAACTGGAGACATTTGAGTAAACCTTTACAGTACAAAACAGTATTGTGATTAATGGTAATCACAGTTTTCCATTGTGCTAACTATATATAGAAGAATATATGGAAGAATGTATTTGGTTTTGAGAAACACGTTTACATGTTTAAGTATTTGAGGAGAAAGTGTCATGATGCCTGCAAAATACTCTCAAATGGTTCAGCAAAAAAAAAAAAAAAAAAAAATTACATATGGAGAGTGGGGGAGAGGAAAAACAGAAAGGAAGGAGAGCTAGGTGAGAAGAAAGGGAAAGGGTGAGCTTTAACAGCAGGAGCCATTTCTGTCTCCATGGAGCCTGGTATCTTTCACGTGGTCCTGGTGCTGTAGGAACTCATAAGCTAGCTGGGAAACAGTCTGAACTTAAGAAGAAACAACCATGACAGTAAGGCAGTTACGGTGTGTGCAAGAAGATTAACATGGCAAAGGCTTTGCAGAAAAGGAACTGGCAAAAAAAGGATTATATTTAGTCAAGTATGCCTGAAGGTTTGTGTTGGAAAATAATAAGAGGCAAAATGTTGGGCCAAATGATCTTTATAGTATGTTGGTCCCTCCAGATACTACATGAAAAAACAGGCCGTAGCAAAATAACTCTGGGAAACAATGCATTCTACCCTTTGATCTTTTTGGTTCACAATGTACGCTAGCTTACTGAAGGATGCTAGAAGCCTGTAAGTCAACAGACCTAGTTATCCTTGTGTTCACCAACCTTAAGTGAATACAGGATTCTTTCTTCAGGGAATTTTTCAAACCCTGCCAAACTTCCACAGAATATGCTTCAGGAATGCAGTTGAAGAAACAGAAACCTCTAACGGTTTTTAAAGGAGTTGAGGGATAATCAAACTTGTGTTTAAGAAATAGTAACCATTACATAACATTCAATGTTCTTACAATGTGCCAGGCACATGGTTGAAAGTTTCTACATAATCTCATTTCATTTCTAAGAGGTATTTTCCTTATTTTATGGGTGAGAAAAATGAAGTTTAAGAGAGGTTAAGTAACCTTTGTAAAGTCACCATGCTAGCAAAAAAGAGAACCATAATTTGAATCAAGGTCTGTCTCTATGATCTCGATCACGTATTCAGATTGCCTAGGCTAGTCCCACTTTAACCAGCACATTATGCAAGCACTGTAGTTGAAATGAGATCACTCAATTGTGACTCTAAACCCATGTTCATAATTGTCATGTTGTATTATCTCTCAAGAAGAATATTCATTAGGCCCAACTGTTAGAGGATGGATTAGGAAAAAACTGAGGGAGGAACCTTACACACTAATGACTTTTAAACAGACTAGATAAGAATTATTTTAAAGTAGTGGTTCTGAATTGGGGGCAGTTTGGACCCCTGGACACATCTGGCAATGCCTGGAGGCATTCTTGGCTGTCATGACTGGGGGCGTAAATGTGTGGGGGTGGGTTTGCTCCTGGTGATCTAATGGGTAGAGGCCAGGGATGCTGCCACAGTACACATAGGACAACATCCCTGACTCTCCCTCAACCCTCCAACACATAATTATCTAACAAATGTTAATAGTATTGAGGTTGAGAAGCCCTATTCTAAAGAAACACACACTCGGGAAGGAGAAAGTTCAATTAGTCTCCTAAATTACCTCCTTGTCACTCTAGCCTACCCATGAAAAGAACTTTTAACAGGTTAAACTGGAAAAGCAACTCATGGAACCTTTTTCTTTGAAAAGGTTTTGAATCTACACACAACGTTTATTAAAAATCAAGCAAAATGTTTATTAAAAACAAATCTTCCTGAATATCTGATAATTTTTTTTAATAATCAGAATAATGTTGATGACTTTGCCATCCCCAGAAGCATTTTTAATTTGGTCATATACAAGGTATCTGCTCAGAAAAATATAAAGATATGAACAGCAAGACATTAAAACAGTCTTTACAAATCAGCAAGGTGGTCCAACTCGCTTTATTTGTTGTTATTCTGTTTTACTTTAGGCTTTTAGCAGCCTGAAGTCATGGCTTTTAGTTTCTGTTTCTAGTGATAAGCGGAAAAGAAGGATGAGGAAGGAGGTTTACTGGTCCGACCAGAAACAGAAACTAAGAAACCATGACTGTATTCTCTCCCTCGGATACCCCTTCAAAGTTTTTAAAACATTAAAACTAAAAAAGAAAAACTGGAAACCCTGAATATAATGAAATCAGCAACATTCAAATAAACAGAATAGAAGAAAAACTGTAATTTCCTGGGATTATGGAATAAAAATAAAATCTGGATTTCCCCAAAGTAGGTAAAGTAGTTTTACTGTATCTTAAAAACACTATCTACTAACCATCAAAAAACCCCAAACCCATAATGATATGATTATACAGTAAAGCTACTTACTAAAGCAGCAACGTACACTTTGTAGACAGGGTCGGCACAGACCATTGACAGAACGTTGCAGCACGCCTCCACCACATCTCCTGAGATACTGGTCTGGGAAGACCCACTGGTGGCTCCCCCACTCGGGCTGCTTCCACTGCTGCCCCCAGAGTTTCCAGTGCTCTCCCCATTTGCCAACAGCAGGGCCCCACTGACATCATGGGAAAGACGCCTGAGGGCCATCTCTCTCACATTCCAGTTTCTAGAAAATAAGCAGCCAACGAGTTCCATTCCAAACACCTGTATCAAACACACGCAGTGAATTCAATGTAAAGAAAAGTTTATGCATGCAGTTTCGAGTTAAGCATCATTTTGGATTACTATATAAAAACTGGACATTTCTTAAATATTTACCATACTACACAATTTCAAATATGTCCAGCCACTTAAACATCATAAAGGAAGAATTTTATACTCAAGTTTAACTGGTAATTATCCAAAGTCTTTAATACTTATTAGTTCAGGTAAAATTAATAAAAAATTCCATCAAGTCACTGGATGGTTATACATACATTCTATGCCTGTATCATCCCCCATGTTTATCAAAAACCCCCAAAACTGTGAAAATCTCAACTTTATATTCATATTAAAGTATTTAAAGAGAAAAACTGGAGCAAGATTAAGAAAAAAAAAAAACAAGAAAGGTACAAGGAGAAGGTTTCAAGAGATACAGAGTATTTCCTTTACAGACAACAGTAATAAGCAAAAAGCATTTAATCGGTTTTTGTCTGTACAAAAAGGTTTAAAAAGTTAGACAAAACAGGTAGGACTGTAATGAATGAAGTGAACAAATCAAACAACTGAAGAAAAAAATGCTTGTGTTGGAGTAAGCAAAGTATAATGGTAGACCTCGAATTATGGTATATACTGTTATAGTTGTCAATACCATGCCCTAAAAGCCACAGAATCCCTATAGTAAGAAAGGGTGAATGGTCTTGACATTATGAGCCAAAGCTAAAAGTAAGCTTAATACATAAGATAATTCATCATGTGAAAAATGTCTAAATATTAAAAATGAATAAACGCAATTTTTGGAAAAACAGATCATGACATACTTATTTACATGTGTTTTGTTATAAAGGGATATTATGGGAGAATGAACCAACTAGAATACAGTGAGTTTCTGGTACTGTTAAGTAGTGTACCACTACCTGTGTTTTAAATCTGTCTTTCCTAATATGCTTAATAAAAAGCTAGGAATATAGAGCCTAGTCCAATCTAAAGCTTAAGCGAAACAAACTAGACCATATCCTTGAAAGAAAGGCATCTAATAGCTCAGAATCAACTTGAGAGTTCTTTGATGGGTCATGAATGGGCAGGTGAGGGCCTATTAACAGTTCACTAAATTTCATTAGTGAACTAGATACAAGAATATGTGTTTAATATTTTTGCAGATTTTATTAAGATTCATAAATGGGTTGCTAATATGCTAAGAGAATTCCAAAGATGCAGGACTGTAATGGTCACAAAAGAGAAAGGAAACAAATCTAACGATATATAAGCTCAATGTGTTAATGCATCTGTTCATAAATTTAATAGTATTCAATGGAATTTAACAGATTATTGAAAATAATTATTTTACTTCACTATTGTCTACTGGAGACCTGTCTGGTTTTAGATCCTACATTTAAAAAATAATAGACTAAGCATTCCATAACCAAGAATATCATTACAAACCAACTGACAAAAAAGCCCTACTTACTGAGGACCAGTCAAAAGAGATGGTAAAGGAATGGAAACTGTTCTCACAAATAAAAATGATGAAATCAAGGTAAACACCACTTTTTTTCTTATTCATCTGCTCAGCAATTATTTATAACATTATGATATGGAAAGGAGTAACTGATTTTAAATGGTAGCAAATAAATATACAAATTCTTGGCAGGAATGGGGATTAAACATTGGGAAAAGTTAGAATTGAAGGGTTCTGGTTTCCATTCTTCTATCCTTGAATAACCCTGTATGTCTGTTAGTTCAGGAAGAGATGTTTCTAGATAAGTGAAGTGGAACCATAAAGACGTTTTGAAGTTGAAGCTCTACAATAAGCAGCATAGTATTAATACTAAAAATAACATTAAAATTTCCAACAGAATAGGGGTCATGATAGAGCAAACAAAAGTATCTTCTTAAATTATAAACAACTGAGGGAAAGGGACAAACACATTAATTGATCTACAAATATTTCTTTGAGAAATGAAAAATAACTACTTACCTGAATCCATGGCTCAGCTAAATCTTTGTAAGCAGGAGGGATTTGCTGAGTTCCATAATGAGTAAGGTTAAAATTGCTCTCTTGATTCCTTCTCTGTGATCCAGCCAAAGGCTGCTGCTGTATAGTTTGCTGCTGTGCAGCTCTGAGGGAAGAAGGGGAATCCACAGGACTTGACAACTCATGGCTAAAATGAAATATAACAAAATTTGCTTTAAAAAAATTAACAGACTTGAACCACACTTTGAGAATTTTTTAAAAATTAAACCGACATATCATTATTTCAAAATTATTACCTGTAGAAATCATGAGATCTCCACTTAGATCTACAAAGGGGACATATTAAAGGTTCTCTATTTCTTCTACACTCTTCTGCCCCTGAAAAATTACACAAACAAAATCTTACAAAAACATAAACGCTTAACATTATTTATATGTCATAATTATTTATAATAATTACTATAGGATTTATATAGAAGGAACCTCAAAAATAATCTGATTAGTTACTGAAAGCAAGTAAACACAGCAGGCCAAATCATTTTGATATGCAAATATTATTTTATTTGTTCTGATAACACACTCTGCTTACTATTTTTCAAAACATTCTCCCCTACCAGATAAAGTCCTTCCAAACCCTACTGTGATGCTAGCCTTTCTGTAATGCCTGCCCAGGTCTTCTTTCATCTCCTTCCCTTCATGTATACCTTCCAGATTGAAACTGTTTCTAATTCTGTGCACTTCTCCCATTATCACAGATACCACACTTACTGCATTTCTTTGCTCACACCGCCCATCTCCTGAAGATCCTACATTCCCATTTGTGGAAAACTTTTCACATACTTAGATACACTTTTTAAAAATTATCTCACCAATCTCCCCTCAAGCAATGTTACAATCTTAAATAACACAGTTAGCTCAGAAAGTAACTGTGTTGAATAAGCATAGGAAGCAAAAGAGCCACATACAAATTGACATGCAGTGATGGTGCAGCTTGTTCCTGCAGCCGTCTTCACACACTGTAAGACTTTCTTCATCAAGCATGCCCAATAAACAAATAGGACACATCTGTTCCTCTTCATCCTTTATGCTACAGAAAAGGGGAAGAAAAAGTATTAAGCATAAAAGAATATAAAGCAGAATATGCTAAAAACACTCTCTGCTTGTTTAGAATATAAATTAATTAGAAATTCTTGTTTAAGAGCATTTTATATAACTAAGAGATATTTATGCTATTAATATACACTAAAATCAGATCAACACACAAGTATTTATCGATTGTAGGTGTGAGTTACCTTCTTTGTTATGAAAACAATTCAATATACAGACTGCAATCTTAGAAAGAACATTTGTATACCCCAAATTCTGCTATTCTACCTTTTGAATAAACAAACAGGTTTGATTATATACAAAAATATACTACATGGTATCAGTTTCAAAATTTTAAGTACTGGAGGACTTTAGACTGATCTATTCCACATCCTAAATTTAAATGCCTATTTCAGAAATTTCTGGTGGCAGTATTAACTGGTTCAACTTTCCTAGAAATAAATCTACAAACATGTTACATTTTAAGTGTACATAATCTTTCAACTAGATTTCTAGGAATATATCATAAGAAAATAGAAAGAGAAATATAGAGATGTATGAAAATGTCCACCACAGTACTAGAATAATGAAAAAAAAATCAGTATTTAGAATCATGAAAAAAATAAAAAACAATGAAATAATGAAAAAAATCAAAACAACCAAATGAATAGCAAAAAGAGGTTTAACAAATGATGGCAAACCCAGGCACCTGTTAGTATTTCTTAAAATACTACATGTATATATTCATGACCTAAAAATCCTAATTGCTAGGATGCTATCCCTACATATTTTAAGTATATAAACCAAAACTTAATTAATGTACATTAATTAAGGCAATGGCTAAATAAATTATGGTGTATCAATAAAACCTTATACGGCCATGAAAAGAAAAAAGTATGTGATTTGGTAATGACTTGGAAAAATATGCGAGATATATAAACTAAAAATAAAACAAAACTGTACACCAGAACATATGGCATGACTTTATATTTGTTTAAAAACAGTAAGAAAGTTGAGAGAAAAACAGATGGGGGAATTTGTACGCATGTGTTTGTCTGCCAAAGTATGGACTGTGCAAAGAAGAGTTTCATTCCTTGATTTATATAATTTTTAAAAGTTGTATTAAATAGTTAACAGTAGTTATTTTGTGTGCAGCCAGGCTAGAAAAAGAGGGCTTCAGTTTTCTATTTCACAAATGTTTTTGTTTAAATCTTCATGATTTGAGAAATGGCTTTTAAAATCAATAACTACATTTCCATTACAATATAAAGGCAAGGATCTGGGATGTTAGGTAAGTTGCCTCAAATCATGATGTGGCAGATCTATCATTATACTTTTACCCAACAAGAATATGCGATAACTTACAACATCTATAAATTCCAGAGTGCGCTAAGCTAGGCTTGCCCCTGGGCCCAATACTATACTTCTATTACCTTAAACCATTAGGCTGGTGCAAAAGTAGTTGTGGTATTTGCCATTACTTCTAATTTTTCCATTAGAAGTAATGGCACAGGCAGGGTGCAGTGGCTCACGCCTGTAATCCCAGCACTTTGGGAGGCCAAGGCGGGTGGATCACAAGGTCAAGAGCTCGTGACCATCCTGGTCAACATGGTGAAACCCCGTCTCTATTAAAAATACAAAAAAATTAGCTGGGCATGGTGGCACACGCCTGTAATCCCAGCTACTCAGGAGGCTGAGGCAGGAGAATTGCCTGAAACTCAGGAGGCAGAGGTTGCGGTAAGCCAAGATCATGCCATTGCACTCCAGCCTGGGTAACAAGAGCGAAACTCCACCGCAAAAAAAAAAAAAGTAATGGCAAAAACCACAATTACTTTTCCCTGAAATACAGATCTGAGTAACTAGCAGCAAAATAACCAGTTCTCCAAATGAGCAAAAAACTTTCCAAAAAGCTAATCAAGCAAGTCAGCAAAGTCATAATGCGTGATTCCTGAGATGAAGGCACATTTACTAGCCTCTCCCTCCTGATGTACCTGCCTCACCTCTTTTCCTAGTTATGGAGCTACTTAGGATGGGGAAAAACGGTCAGAATATACATACATTAGTAACAAAAAATTAACAGAAGCATTATAGAAATGATATATACAACAATCTGTAATACAAATATTCACGGCAAAAATAATCCAAGGTCAACTAACTCTTCCAGTAATTACACCAAAGTTAGCTTATTCATAAGAGGAAAATAAAGTTTCACAATTTAGTCAAATTATAAATTGCAATTTATTATTTTTCTTTTTGTAACTGGCTTATTTTGCTTAGCATTAATGTCCTAAATGGTTCATCCACACTGTATCACATTTCCTTTCTTTGTAAAGCTGAATAATATTTCACCATGCGTATATACCACTTTTGTTTACCCATTCATCCGCTAATGGACGCTTGTGTTACTTCCGCCATATAATTTTTAACACCGTCATAATTTTATACTGACCAGATAGATCCTAACTGTTTTAAGTATCCATTAATGTTGGACATATGAGCTATTTCCATATTTTTACATTTTAAGAAACCACTACAAACATCTTTATTCTTTTTTTTGACATTTCAGATTTTTTTTTTTTTTTGCTCTGTCACCCAGGCTGGAGTGCAGTAGCGTGACCTAAGCTCACTGCAGCCTCTGCCTCTTGGGTTCCAGCGATTCTCCTGCCTCAGCCTCCTGGGTATCTAGGATGACAGGTGCATGCCACCACACCCAGATAATTTTTGTATTTTTAGTAGAGACAGTGTTTTACCATGTTGGCCAGCCTGGTCTGGGACTCCTGATCTCAGTTGATCCGCCTGGTCTGGCCTCCCAAAGTGCCAGAATTACGGGTATGAGCCACCATGCCCAGTCTCAGGTATTTTTTTTTTAGCAGTTTCTTTTTTTTCTGAAGTAAAATCACATGAGTAACTTCACATGAGCAGGGAGTAACACACTTATGAGGAAAACAAATCAGCTTGTGGACTGCTCATGTAAATACAGTTTTACTGGCTATTTTCAGGCTGTAAGCGCAGAGCTGAGTAGTTTCAACAGAGACCCAATGGCCCACAAAAGTTTTTAAAGGTTACCTATAATAACACCGCCTATTAATAACATTAAAGTTTTGATTCCTTCCAATTTTTACATACCTGTAATACCTTTTCTATGTAAAACTGGGTTCCTGCATATTATGACCTAGATTTGGTTTCACTTATCGACATCTTCCCAGGCAATTCAATGTTCTCCAAACACATAATTTTATTGCCCAGATGACATTCATAACATGGACATTCTCTAATTTAATCATTCACTTGCTATTGGATACTTAAATTGTTTCTAATTTTTCACCATAATATTATGAGAAAGTTATATATGTAAGGCTTGTGCATTTCTCAAATTAAACTTAAGAAGAACATTTACTGGATCAATGAATGTAAATATTTTTAAAAGGCATATTACTTTTTTCTTCAAAAGGCTATACTGCTTTATATACAATCAAGCACATTCTTACAATAACTGAATTACATAATTTAAAAAGTCTCCATTATTTTGCTGAGTAAAAATTGGTATCTTTTTTTAAAAACGAGCCTTTAGTTATTAGGTTGACTGAACAGTTTTCATATTTGTTAGCCCCTTAAACTTCTTTTTTGGTGAATATTCTCTGTCTGCCTTTCATTTTCAATTTGTTTACCCTAATTGTTTTATTATTATTGTTTCTGGCATACCATTTAAAATTGTATGTAATCAGTTCTCCAGATAAATTTCCTCTGTATTTTCTTTTTACTGATTATAGATATAAAAATATGTGGTTATAATGAAACAAAAATCTACCTATCTATATAGTACAATCTCAGTAATCCAGACAACTTTTGTGGTTCCCCCCAGGGACATGCAAATCAAAATAAGTTTTTTTTTTAACCTCAGAGAGAAGGTTTTTAACTTTGGCTACTTAGTTTTAAACAGTTGTTATTTTTCTCCACAATAAAAAGTTAAAGAATTGTCACTCAAAAGGAAAAAGGGGCCAGGTGTGGTGGCTCACATTTATAATCCTAGCACAAGTAATCCCAGTGGGAGGAATGCTTGGGGCTAGGAGTTCCAGACCAATCTGGGCAACACAGCAAGACTGTGTCTCTACAAAAAATAAAAAAAATTTAGGTGGGTGTGGTGGTGCCTGCAATCTTGGCTCTTGGGAGGTTGAAGCAGGATCGCTTATGCCCAGGAGTTCAAGGTTATAGTGAGCTATGATCCCACCACTACACTCTAGCCTGGGCAACAGGGCAAGGTCCTGTTTCTTTAAAAAACAAAAAACAAACAAACAAACAAAAAAGAGAACAGCTCTAGAATAAGTTTGGGTTAGGAAGCTGGAGAAATAAAGCTCATTTTTTTCATTTTATTTAGAAGAGATAAGGGGTAAGAAAAAGATACCTAAGTTACTGCCTTTCTTCAAATAAGCTACATAATCTCTTGGCTTCACTTATCACCGTGTCACTGAACCATGTAAATTAGAAAATCTTCAATATCCCAAAATTTGTAAAACTCCTCATAAGATTCTAAAATTAATTCATTTAATCAAAATTAAGAAAATTCACACATTTACTTTTTCCACAGATGAAGAAAACCTCTCTTCTCCTCAATGGACCCTTGTTACAACCCGGTCACTTTTCCATTTTTCATGAATTCTGAGGTAGTTACAATACTTAACAGATTGACAGGAAGAAGACAGGATGTAACAACTTTGACCAGTGCTTCTCAAAATAGACACTTGGGGAATAATATAGGAAGTGCCCTGGTAAGAGGAGCAGTACTCCTTTGTGGAGTAATTTTTAAAAATCTAATTTTTACACTAAAACCAATAAAGCAGTATATAGAAAGAAGATTCACATGAATACTGTAGTTTTTAGCACAAAGTATCTATATACACGCACACACTCTCACATGACCTTTAACAAGATACACACACACACACACACACACACACACACACACACACACATTTTTTAAGAGACAGGGTCTTGCTCTGTCATCCAGGCTGGAGTACAGTGGTGTGATCACAGCTCACTGGGGCCCTGAACTCCTGGGCTCAAGTGATCCTCCTGTCTTGGCCTCTCGAGTAGCTGGAACTACAGGTGCCACCACACCCAGCTAATTATTTTAATTCTGTAGAGATGGGATATCCTTATGTTGCCCAGGATGGTCTTGAACTCCTGGGCTCAATCGATCTTTCTGCCTCAGTCTCCCAGGGTGCTAGGATTATAGGCATGAGCCACCATGCCCACAGAACTTTTAATATCTTCACCTTTGATTTTAACTTGAAAGCCAAGATTCAGTAATTAAATCATTTTAGAGCAACTTAACAAGTAGATATAAAAAATTACCCCTAAACTTAAAAGTAACACTGGATAAATGGTTTGAAATCCTTCGAAAGTACTAACCTGTTTTCTGAACTAGATGTAGAAGTACTAGATGATGACAATGTATGAGAATTTGACATGCGTGAAACAAACTTCTGGATGGTGTTACGAGATGGAGCTTTGATCCTTGAGCTACGCCTACTGTGATATTTCTGGAACAAACTCTCAACCTAACATTGGAAAAAGACAGTAACAATGATATTTGTGCAATAGTCATATATAGGAAGAGTTCTAGAGGCTGAATTATTTATCTTTTATTTGAATATTTTTCATAAAGAGCTTCAAAAACAAGAACGCATTATAATTCACTAAGGACAACATTCTTACAGCAGGTTAGTTTTATTCCTTTTTTTTCCCCAATCTAGAAGAAAAAATTTAGTAAATATCTCATATGAGAACTATTTATAAACATCAACTAATTTTTACATACCTTCACACCTTTAGAATGGTCACTGCCTAAATTTAATACTGAAGGAGAAATTTTAAGAATATATCATAAGGATATGCTGACAATTTTACTCTAAGCATTTATTAAAAACTACCTCAAAATTCTTTAAAGTTTTTCTCCATAACATTGGGTCTGAAGGTTCTAGCTGAAACACCCGGAGCATCACAAACAGCAGATGAATACAGAATGTTCCACGCCCACAGCTGCAGTTCTGAAGAGTTAAAAAGAAAACCAAAGGGTTAATAAGTCTGTGGTTCATTAGAACTTCTAAAGTTATTACTTTTACAGTATTTCCAACTTTTAAATGTTTCTACTAATTCATATTCATTATCTTTGTATGTAAGAAAAATCTACAGCTATCTTCTCCATGATTTAATCTTTCATTTTCATTGAACTTATTAAACAGATCGAATTTCTATTCTATAGTATATTAAGACAGTCAAAACCTCATAAATATATTAAAGAAAAACATTAGTCTAAAATAACATTTTAAGTTTACTTTTTTTTTTAACTAAAGGGAATTAACTGATCTAAATTTAAGAATATTATATAAATTTGAAATAGTACCATATACTACTAATAACAACATAGAAAATGGAGACGAATCCTACCTGAGGTCCAATAAACACCCGGTATTTATTGTCTGGGCTGTCTCCTCCAATCAGGAAAGAGTTGGGCCCTATCTGCTGCAGTAAGTACAATCTGGCCCGCATCACTTTGTTAACACGGCGATTTGTTTCCTCAGGGCTGTATGGTGAGAAGCCATCTGGTGAAGGGGCTCTTCGGGGTGGTGTGATTCTGCCACTCTGAAACTTCACAACATTTTTCTTTTATTAGGTATGTTTCTTATTTCTTAATTAAGAAACTGTTACCCAAAGAAGGTCATACGAGACAGTTATGTGGCAGATTATATTCTGAAAAAATGCCATATTTAAAACATTATGGAATAACGGCTAAATGATTTTGTCTGACATAGTCATCTTAGGTAAACTTCTAAAATCTCAGTCATCCCTGTAAACGATGATAAATATCTGGCTGACAGATTTTATAAATTATTCTATAAACATCTGAGTTCTTTGAACCATCTTATGTAAACCAAAACAAAAAAGCATAAAAAGTATATATCATTAGCAGGCAGAATGCTGTGTCTAGTGTAAAAATTAAACATACAACTTTCTAGCATCTATTTAAGGCTTTATTAATCTCCTATAACTGATAATTTACAAACACTGCCACAGAATGTCTCCCAGGGTACACTCTGCAGACTCTTCCTCAATGAAAACAAATTAGTGGAAGCTGACAAAAACTCTCCTATGGTGAGGGTAATATATAAAACACTCTCACTATACTAATTTTCCTAGAACTTGGTCTTTCCATCAATGTCCAGTGGAAATTCCAGGTTTTTTGGATCCCTAATAAAATAGTTAAAGGTAATAAATGTTGGTAAGACCACAAAGCAATTAGAATTCTCATATAGTACTGGCAAGAATGTAAAATGTGCAGCTGCTTTGGAAAACAGTATAGCAGTTCCTCAAAATGTTACACATATTACCCACCAATTCCATTCCTAGGTATAAACTCTAGAGAAATGAGAACTTATGTCCACATAAAAACTTGTACACAAATGTTCACAGTAGCATTATTCATAACAGCCAAAAAGTAGAAGCAGCTCAAATGTCCATCAACTGACAAACAGATAAAATGTGGTATATCCATACAATATTGTTCTGCAATTAAAAATGGAGTACTAACACATGCTATAGCATGGATGAACGTTGAAAATATGGTACTAAGCAAAAGAAGCCAGTCATAAAAGATCACCTATTAAATGATACCATTTATATGAAATGTCCAGTATAGGCAAGTTATGTATATAGAGAAAATAGATTAGTGGTTGCTTAGGGTTGGGAGAGACTATTGTTAAAGGGAAAACTTCAGACAAAATAACAGAGTTTATTTGAGCAAAGAATAATTCATGAACCAAGTGGTACTCAAAACCACAAGAAGTTCAGAGATCTCTGATCTAGCATCTTGAATAGCCAGCTTTTACAGGCCAAACACAAAGCAAAGCAAAGCAATTGGCTGATTGGCTACAGCTAGGTGTTTGCCTTATTTGGGCATGGTGTTATGATAAGTCCCTAGTTATACAACAAATAGGCTGGTGGGCTGTTTGTGATTGGCTAAAGCTTGGTTTCAGTTCCAGGTGTAGAAACGATCCCAGGCTAATGGCCTCCTACCTATTTTGCTTTAATACTGCTAATAGGTCTGGACTTTCTTGTTGGGGTGATAAAGATGTTTAAAAACTGACTGTAATAATGGCTACACAACCCAGTGAATATACTAGAAAACACTGAATTCTACAATCTAAACAGTATTGTATAGATTAATTATATATCAATAAAGCCATTATTTTTTTAAAAAGCAGTTACAAAAAAGTAAAAACAAAAAAGCCAGTCATACACACACGTCATTTTGACCTGCTAGGTATCCAGCCTATGGATATGTTCACAGATACAGCCTATGGATATGTACACAGATGTACAAGACGATGTATGTATAAAAATACTTTTGAAGCACTGTTTTTAGTAACAGAAGATTAAAAGGATTATAAATGTTCATTAGTGTATCATTCATTAAGTAAACCATGATTTAACCAGCTAATGAAAGGCTATGCAACAGTTGTTAAAAAAGAATGAGGGGGTAACTTTGTCTAGCATATATGCCCAAAGTGGGTTTTGGGGGTGGTGGGTGGGGAGGGAAGACACAGTTCTGTTCTGTTTATATTTGCAGTAAACTTTCACTTTGATGGCCCCCATGTATCATGCCACCCAGTATTTACATGATTGTATAGTTCCCTATCACATCAGTTCTGGGATTGAGCATGTTAATAACCAGCTTTGGGCAATAAGGCATTACCAAACATGTTGCAAGTGGAGGCTTGAGAAGAGCTTGCATGCTGTGACCTCTTGAAGCAATTCTTGTTGCAACTCAGCCTTCCTACTAGGAAGAGATGCCAACAACCCCTCAAGTGTTCTAGCATCCCAGCTGAAGCAATAATGCTTGTGAGTGAAGATGCAGTCTTGGGCAGTCCAGCTTCAGCACATGTATGGGGAACAGAGATAAGCCACCCCTACTAACCCCTGACTAATCTGCAGATTCATGAGCTAATAACGGAGTATTGTTTTAAGTTAAAAAAAATTAATAGCTAATTTAAAGGTGTTTCAACATAGAGCCAACAACTATTGTTGGGCATCAGGTTTTACTGTACAATGTTTTTGCTTTAAATGTACTTTTCAATGTATCTAATCACCTTAATAACTCCAGATCTTAAACCCCAAATTTCCCTTGTGGTCACTATCTCTACCATTTTTCCATTCAGTCATTTGTTCTTCAATGTTAGAAAATGAGTCTTAATATGCATTTCCACTACTAGAAGTCTCTCTCCTATATGAATTTACCACCTATCTTTTTGCAAATTTCTTTGATGTTTAGCTTAATATAGAAGACAGCTGGATTTTCATAGCAGTTTATTCATTCAATCTACTGTGATATGATGTTCTGATTAAAGAATATGAAAGAAAGTTTGGCCTCACACAGATATGTAACTGTAAAAGAAAAAAGCATTTTAATATCCCCCTTTTTTTTTTTTGAGAGGAGTCTCACTCTGTCACCCAGGCTGGAGTTCAGTGGCGTTGTCTCGACTCAGTGCAACCTTGGCCTCCCTGCAACCTCTGCCTCCAGGGTTCAAGCAATCTCCCTGCCTCAGCCTCCCAAGTAGCTGGAATAACAGGTGCCTGCCACCATGGCTGGCCAATTTTTATATTCTTAGTAGAGATGGGGTTTCATCATGTTGGCCAGGATGGTCTTGAACTCCTGACTTCAAGTGATCTGCCCACCTCAGCTTCCCAAAGTGCTGGAATTACAGGCGTGAGCCATGGTGCCTGGCTGCCTTTTCAAAGAATGATGAATATTCTTTGGTACTGTACCAAAGCTCAAAAAACAGTTTCTTAAAGGCAGCTGTAAAATGGAATTTGAAACCATATAAACAAACTTTTCCTACTGGCACATTAAAAATCCAAATGGTGGGCCAGCCACGATGGCTCACGTCTGTAATCCCAGCACTTTGGAAGGTCAAGGTGGGTGGATCACCAGGTTAAGAGATTGAGACTAGCTTGGCCAACATGGTGAAACCCCATATCCACTAAAGATATAAAAATTAGCTGGGGGTGTTGGCACGTAGGTGGATCATCAGGTCAAGAGACTGAGACCATCTGGCCAACATGGTAAAACTCTGTCTCTACTAAAATACAAAAAATTAGCCGGGTGTGGTAGTGTGCACCTGTAATCCCAGCTACTTGGGAGGCTGAGGCAGGGGAATAACTTGAACCCGGGAGGCAGAGGCTGCAGTGAGCTGAGATCGTGCCACTGCACTCCAGTCCAGCGACAGAGTAAGACTCAGTCTCAAAAACAAACCAAAAATCTAAATGGTGTATTTTACACTTTGAATGGATCTTTTATCTATGAATGATTTTGTTATTATCATGCACTGATCATTTGGAAAATAGTGTTTCTCTAACTTACAGATATCTTCCAAATGTTCACATATTTCACTATACAACATGAAAAGAATCACATCTGTTGTCACCAATCAGATTAGAAAAGTCTAAGCACTGAGAAGCTGTTGAGCTCATAGTAGAGGATCATAGCTTTCGAAAATTCTAATTTTTGCTTTGACATCTCAGCTTTTAACACTGGTGAAAAAATACTTGTTAGTTTTCTTTTTTTTTTTTAAGATGGAGCTTTGCTGTTGTCGCCCAGGCTGGTACAATCTGAGCTCACTGCAACCTCCGCCTCCCGGGTTCAAGCAATTCTCCTGCCTCAGCCTCCTGAGTATCCTGGCTAATTTTTATATTTTTAGAAGAGATGGGGTTTCACCATGTTGGCCAAGCTGTTCTCGAACTTCTGACCTCAGGTGATCCACCTGCCTCAGCCTCCCGAAGTGCTAGGATTATAGGTGCGAGGCACCACACCCAGCCTTAAGTTGTTTTTCTTGAAGTGACAGTCTCATTTAATTCATCTTAAGAAAAATGTCTGCCAAATACCCAAATCTAAATAATCATAGTTTATTGGTCACGCATTTCATGTTCCATGAAAAAAATGACTAGTTTGGCTTGCAACTCTTAACAATTGCACAAATACTTCTCCTTGAGAAACGACTGCATTTTGGTATGTAGAAATGCTTTATGCATGCATCCCATTTCATCACACACACTATTACAAAGGCTCTTATATTTAATAAGAGTCAAGATTCAATAAAATTAATTTCTATTTCCTTGTCAAAGGCATTATCAAATGTAATTGGCATCTTTTTCTTTAATGGCTGATACATAGCAATAAAGAATACAGTTTCTACAGTCATAGCCTTAAACTGGGAAAGGCACCAGCAGCTTGACCCACCATTCCAGTAACAATGCAGGGGAAGAGAAAAACAACATCCAAGTTTTATTACAAAATTAGTTTTGACCTAACAGACCAAAGAAAGGGTCTCAGGAACCACCTCCCACCCTCAAGAGTCTGCAGATCGTATTTTGAAAACTGATGTTCTAACAGAAGGCTGGCCAGTCTTTTCTTTGTTATAAATGAATCTAAAAATTATAAAAACATATTCGTTGTAACATTAACTTACAGGCACTGGGGAAACTCTTTTTCGCCTTACTCCCGGAGATTCTGATTTCACCGGGCGACCTGATGGGGAGTTGCCAGGAGAAGGACTGCGTCGGCCTTTGGAAGCTGATGAAGCTGCACTCGCCTGGGCCTCTCCTGGAGACTCAGCTGCCAAGTGATTCATTTCAGATCCATCTCCTTTGACTGGGATTGGTTTTACCACCTGAATCAAAGTATTCCAACATTTGATTACTTAAAAATACAAAAGGTAAGTCAATGTAAATATCATAGACTAGGAAAGAAACAATGAGTTTTCATTGTGAAATACTGTACCAGTATACAAGACAACATATCAGTTTTTATGTAGTATTACTTTAAGCTATTAATGTAAAAGACTATTTTTACCTACATGAATTTCAGTCATTTAGGATTTAACACTAGTTAAAATGCAACCTCCCTCCATTACAATTTTGTAATGCATACAAAAGTGTAGAAAGGGTATTATTTGTTATTATATACACTAACTCATTTAATACTTAAAACCAATAGTCAAAGGTTATTAAACAAATATGAAAAATAAGCACTCATAACTTCTATAGTTTACTTATTCAACTACTAGACCAAAGATCTAAATATTTTCTTTTTTATTTGTTTTGACAAAATGTAGGACCTTGAAACAACAGTGGGCATAATTTCAAATAGTTTGGTGACTATGCAATCATTTTGCCCTGCTTTTGTGTGTGTGTGTTCAAAATGTTATATTACAATAGCTCAGACATATTATCTCAGAGAACTAAAAGAGGCTAGAAGTTTAAAGACCAATTTCTCAAGCAGTTACAAGACCTGCCTTTTTTTTTTTTTTTAAATTAGGGCTCTCAGACCTAATCTAGCCATGACCAAAGGCCAAATTCCAGAGCTTTGTACAACTGAAGCTCAGCAGACCTTTCTGGACTTTCTCCCACTGCTCCTGTTCCACAGCCAGTTGCTGTGTTCACCAAACTTGTCTGATCCTTCTTCCTCCTGTGTTTTCACTTACTCTACTCCTAATTTAATACTAATCTCCAGCCTACCGCACTTCAAGCAGTATACCTTCACATGAGGAAAACTTACCCATCTTTTAAGGCTCAGTTAAAATTCTTCCTTTTATGAAACTTCCCTGAAGCCTACCAGCCTGACATTCTTTCTCTTTCCTAAGTCCCTATGGCTCTTCTGTCCATCCCACACATTTGGCACACCTGGTCACAAGTTGCTTTGCGATACTACATGTATTACTCTACTTATTATGCATAAGTCTTATTGCCCCATTTGGAGATATTTACACTTTATGTTTCAAGAAGGATTTGATGCAACTTACTTAAAGCATAAACACAAACAAAATCAGACCTTCCAAAAGTAGACTGTAAACTTCTCAAGGATAATATGAAATCTTTAAACCATAAAATGTAGGGTGGCATAAATAAGCTTAAGGACTATGTGTTATACATCTTATTCCACACATCTCCCTCTTCACTCATGTCTATATACAGACAAGGTACTTAGGTATTTGCTACAAAGTGAACAGTGAAAAAACCAAAATTTTGTCTTAGAGAACTAGATATTCTTAGTTCATGTGTAATAAAGAACAAATGGCTGGCCCATTTTTAAAACATGGTGATTTATGCTCTATGGTATTCTCAAAAGATTTAGGCTCTGTTTGAACACCTCCAGCTCAAGGAGCTCAGAAAGCAGCACATTCAAATCTCAGATGGCTCTGCTTGTTCAAAGGTTCTTTATATTGATTGGGTAGAAATATGCCCTTTTAACTGCCAACCTTCTACAAGATGTTTCAATAGCATTTTCTCTTCTCTAAGATATATCTTTAATTTCTTCATATTCATCTTCTGGCATGAATAGCTAAAATGGTGAGGGGTGCTCACCATACCACCTCATGTGAGTAATAAATGGAAGAAATGCGGAAACTTAGCTGTAAAGACAGGACCCACAGCAACTTAAAGTACTGGTATGTAAAGGAACAATTCGATTTATTCTGTATAATTCCATGGGTTAGAATTAGAACCAGTGGGTAGAATATTCTTGACAGACTGCAGCTCAGGGATGAGGATATCCAAAGCCGCAGGGATTATCAAGTCAGGGATTATTTAAGTCAGACACAAGTCAGTACTACACATCTAAGAGAGCTTTCTGAGGCAATGGAAATGCGCCAAACCTGCACTGCCCAGAAGATAGCCATGGGTCACATGTGGTTAATGAGCATTTGAAATGTGCTTGGTGAGACTGAGGAACTACATTTTTACTTTTATTTACACCTAATTAATTTAAATGTAAACTTATATAGGTATATGGGCAGACAATGATCTGGCAGGGGTATACTTTAGACCCTTGCCAAAGTTTAGATAAATTTTAAGTTGCCATATCTGTTTTACAAAAACAAAATAAACAAAAACTTGCTTGTAGAGATTAGTGCTAGGATACTGTAATATTTCTTCCTTTTTAAGAATGAAGACACACATCCTATGATGGTATTCTCATAAGAATATGTATTCTTGGTCAAGGGCAGTGGCTCACGCCTGTAATCCCAGCTACTCGGGAGGCTGAGGCAGGACAATCACTTGAACCAGGGAGGCAGAGGTTACAGTGAGCCGAGATCGTGCCATTGTACTGCAGCCTGGGGTACAGGGTAAGACTCTGTCTCAAAAAAAAAAAAAAAAGTATTCCTATACCTATAGCAAAGGATGGAATATCCCTGCTTTTTAAAATCTAGGATTCTAGATTTTCTTTTATCAAACCCCATACATTTTTAATTTCCCCACGGGTCTATTACACTTTTTTTCATGTCAGATGAGGGTAACGTGCTGACATTGTAACAAAGCTGGGGAAAGGCACATCTTACGCATGCATGTGAAAACCTAATCATTACACTTATGAATTACTCTGCAGGATCAAGGGTCAATTGTTTTCTTTCCTAGAAGATTTCTGAAATTAAGATCCTTAGATCCTGTCTTAGAGATAAACATCTAAAATAAACTGGAAAAATTCTTTTTTAAATTTACAAAGTACAGTATAAAATTCCAATGAAAGGATTTCAGATACTGACATGAGAGGGCAGCCTTGGTTTAAGCATTTACAATTCCACCAAACACAACAGTTAAGTTCCCAGAACAGTTTAAGCTGTATAGTGAGCACAGTTTTAATTACGGTTTGTTCCAAATGACCACAACATCAAGTAGATAAAACTACTACATTTAAAATGAAGAAGAAAAGCTTACAAGAGGATCTATTTATGCTTAATTTTCCATTTCCTCCTATGCTTTCTTCCTTACAGCTGGTAACCCATAGCCACTTACCACAGGGCCTCGCCTATTTCTCCTTTCTAACCATTCGTGCTTCCAGGCTGGCATACAGGTTGCCTTCAGTTTCTCCCTGATCATTCGTTCCTCTGGGCGATCGTCCATCTTGTGCAACCCTTTGAGAGTTTCTTTATTCTCCATCTCACGACTAAAATGGAGGGAGAAGCAAAGAAAATGAGAAATGTATATATGAAAAATAATTTCCAAGAACAAACAGAACGGATAGTTCTATTTTATACTTCCAATGGACAGGTAATAAAAAAGACAACTGCTGAAAACCCCAAATGACTTAAAGCATGAAAATATTCTGAATTATATACTACTGACATATATAATGTAGACCTTTGTTCCAATGTAGTTAACAAAATGCAAGCCAAGACATTAAGCACTGTATTAACAAATATATTCACTGAGACTGCATTGTTTTTAATTCTACCACCCAAGTATATAACAAATATTTAGAAGGGTGTATTACTACACTTTATCCCAGGATTTCCAATAACTTAAGTCAATATAGATAGAAACTGGTGGATATGCTCATTTTTCTGAAATAAGCTCAATAAATATTTAATAAGTGAAGTGAAACTTAACTACATTGTCTATGATCCCAAAACAATTTTTCATAGCCTACATGATTAAATTTGTATTTTCACAGAACAGTAATTTCATGACAAAGCACCTGGGGTACTCTACACTTAAAGACTAAAAATTACCCAGTACAAACATTTGATCTTTACTTCATAAAATGATGTGGATTTACCAAAAGAAAACAATCTCTAAATAAAGAACTCTTGAGAATTAACTCTACAGAGTCTAATAGGCAATGCATCAAGCTGACAAAAATCACTAATTTAAAAATATATCCACATCCGCATGAGCATACATGCACATAGGGTATGCATGTATGATTTGAAAACCTGATTCATAAGGATGCAATTAAAGCAACTACACCTTGGGATTAGTAACAACTTTAAAAATATGAGGCTAATTTGAATGACTATTTTGAAAAGTCTACAAAGCTAGAGAACAGTAGTTTTTAATACACTCATAGGAAAAGGAAATGCTCAAGGAAATACCACAGACAACAACCTCAAGTTTACTAAAAAGACAAATTCAAACTCCTCTAGGAATTTTCCAGCTTAAAAAAAAAGGAAAAGAAGAAACTATGAAACTATTTAAAAATAAATATTCACTAGAAAGAAAATGCTTAACTGGTTTCACTGAAGCATCAAGACTGTGAGGGAAGCAGAAACCAACATATTAACACCTCTGTATCAGGGACTGGCCTAGATACTTTTAGAAATACAAAGAATACATAACATTTGGTTTGAAACTTGCAAATGGGTATTAAGACCACAGGGTAAGGTGGGAGTGCTGCCTGACATCTATAATCCCAGCACTTTGGGAGATGAAGGCAGGAGGATCATGAGGTCAAGAGATTGAGACCATCCTGGCCAACATGGTGAAACCCTGTCTCTACTAAAATACAAAAAATCAGCCAGAAGTGGTGGTGCATGCCTGTAGTCCCAGCTACTTGGGAGGCTGAGGCAGGAGGATTGCTTGAACCCAGGAGGTGGAGGTTGCAGTGAGCCAAGATCGCGCCACTGCACTCCAGCCTGGCGAAAGGGTGAGCCTCCATCTCAAAAAATAAATATTTCCAACACACACACACACACACACACACACACACACACACACACACACACACACACAACATACATAAATACTGTTACATAGGAGCAATAAGAGATTTTTTAAAAGCATGAAAAAAGGAGGATTATCTCATCTACTTCTATGTGTTTGGCTGCTCTGATTGTAAAATATAAATGTTGGGGTATTTGTAGAAGAAAGAGTAAGACAGGGAAGGAGAAAGAAGGAAAGAGGAAGGGGGATGGAGAGAAGGGAAGAAGGTAGAGAAGAAACGAGGAGAAAAAGGAGGAGGGAGAGGAAGGGAGAGAAAAAGAGGTAGCAGTGAAGAACACTGGGGATAACGTGTCTTCCAAAAAATCCATCCTGCTCAGTTGGTACTTATTCCAGGAGGCTCAGCTTTGAAGGGCAACTGAATTTATGTGGTGACTGCATACCAAAAATTCACTTCCAAGTCTTTAGTATGAAAAGTTCTTTCCCCTTCCAGTAACAATGTTGTAAGAGGTGGTTTAGTTCCCAGGCTAGTACTAAAAAAAATGAGCCTCAGAGTGGAACTGCAGTGCATTTTTATACCAGAAACTCCTGCACTCCCAGACCAAGGTGCTTGATCGTCTTTAAGTCTCTCTCTTCTCTCATATCTGTTTCAGGAGTATCTCTTCTCTGTTATGCATTTTCAGTTTCTGTTCCTGGCCCCTAGTCAAACAAACAAAGGATGTTCCTTGTCTAAACTAACCTTCCTGGATGGCGTAGCCTCCCTAAAATCTAATTTGTCTTTTTCCTTTTCATTTGTTTGAAAATACTATAATCTTTTAGACCAAATTTTATTATAAATAACAGGGATGAGCATTCTAGTACCTGAACTTTAATACACATCTGAGATTATTTTTAAAATTTCTTTTCACCTTATTAATGTTTAAGTACTATGAGATTGCTTTTTTCTTTTGAGATGGAGTTTTCACTCTTGTTCCCCAGGCTGGAGTGCAATGGCGCAATTGGCCCACTGCAACCTCTGCCTCCCAGGTTCAAGTGATTCTCCTGCCTTCCAAGTAGCTGGGATTACAGGCATGTGCCACCACACCTGGCTAATTTTGCGCTTTTAGTAGAGATGAGGTTTCACCATATTGGTCAGGCTGGTGTTGAACTCCTGACCTCAGGTGATCCGCCCACCTCAGCCTCCCAAAGTGCTGAGATTACAGGCATGAGCCACGACGTCTGGCTGGGATTATTTCTTTAGAATAAACACCCAGAAATGGAAATGCTTGGTAAAAAATGTACACAAATTAAGACTTCTGATAATATTGGCAAATAATCTACTAAAAAACATGTCTTCTATCCACACTCCCACCCAGGTCAAATTGCTAACTTAACCTGGTCTGAACTAGCAACAGGCTCCTAACTGAGCTTCTTCGACTTTGAATCTTACCCAGATTTCACAGTGTAGCCAGGGTTACTTCCTCCATTAAAATCCTCTAGTGGCTTCCCCCTGGGCTTAGACTAAAATCCAAAATGTTTAGCCCAGCCTAAGTGGCCCTGCATTACGTGGTTTCACCTCAATTCCTGTCATCAGACCTGCACCTCCCCTTCTTCACTGCCTCAATAACCCCAAGATCTTTCCTACTCAGGGCTTCTGAACAGGCTGCTTCCTTTCCTGTTTACTTTTTTACCTAATTTCTACCCTCTCTCTCTGTTTTCCTCAATTTCTCAGAGACTTTCCCAATTTCAATTAAGAACTCCCAGTTCCATTCTTTCACAGCATTTGTATTTTTCCTTTAACATGGTTAATGCAGTTTGCTAACTACTCTTCTCTTATGAACTGTAGACTCCATGAGTGAGGGGACCACATGTTATATCCATCTATATATCGAATATCTAACCATGTCTGGCTCATAAGTATGACCATATATTAAGTGAATGAGTATTTATTAACTCTGGCAGTGCTACAGCCTTCCTACCTTTAAATTTTAACGACTAGTCTTGTTATTAACTTTTTAAATAACTGTTTTTAAGACTAAGTTTGCAATTTAAATGTTCTTCAGAATAATTTTCACTGTTCCTAAATTAATCTGCAAATATAAGCCAAAGTATTTTTCCTAGTCTCTTTGTAATAATTATATCATTAATTCTAGAATGTGTATTTTTTTTTTACATTTTACTATCTGAAATCTGAATGTCTTTTGTAATCAAATGTTACTGTAATTTAACTGGCAGGTTTTTTTTCCTTCATGGTATATAAAATAATGTTACGACTTATAACTACTGGGATCTTAGAATCAATGAAACACACAGTAAATCTTATTCTATTTGTCAGGAATAAATCATATCTACTCTGTTTAATTTCTCTCTGAAATGGAAACCAAAGCGTGAAAATTTTTTTTACATACTTGTTTTTGTTATAATCCTAACATATAATCTTCCATAAACCAGGCATATTTAGGGTTTTTATTTTTACCAGATGAGGGTGGGCGTGTGTGTGTGTGTGTGTGTGTATGTATGTCTGTATATATAGAGCAGTGATTTGTCATCCAGTTAAATATCACAGCCATAGCAGGAAAAAAACATTTTTTTAACCAAAGCTAATCTAAACAGATAGCTATGAAGTCACTGGGAAAGCCATCTCCAATTTATGTTAGTTAAACATGAATGTTTTGGGGAGTTTTTTTTGCCAAATCCATCACCTAGAAATATACCTATTTTAAATAAAATAATGGCTTATCTACTTTTGACCTTAAAAAAATAACACATTTTAGCAAAACAATGTATTTTGAGAAACTACCTTGAAGACATAAAAATAAACAAAATTGTGGTCAGAAAAATATGAGAAATTTAAGCATTGCTGCAGATCAAGCTTTATCTTCATTTCCAGTTTATTTAGGAAACATGAGGTTTCTTGGTTTTGGTTTCCAGATTCCTAAGAATGAATTTGTGACTGACATAGAACTTCAAAGAACCCTTACTTCCTGACGTTAGGTTTCTAGTCCCACAAAACTCATCTGCTAAAAACCAAGATGCTTCAAGGGTCCCTTCTCAGGGAAACCTGAGTCAGTCCTCCCTTTACAATGTGGTGTCAGCCACTGTTGATTGTGCTCTGTTGTAGATCTCTCCTCTATTCTTCTACAAGGTCTTTTTCGCCTAGTTTTGTGTCTAATCATCTTCATCAGTACCGTAAATTAGATCTTCTTCCTGGAGCCTCTTAAATGCCAACTATGGCCCTCTTCGCGTAGCGCAAAAAAACTTCACAAATACACTAAGATATATATATACATATATATATATATTTTTTTGAGATGGAGTTTTGCTCTGTCGCCCAGGCTGGAGTGCAGTGGCGTGATCTCAGCTCACTGCAACCTCCGCCGCCCAGGTTCAAGCAATTCCCCTGCCTCAGACTCCCAAGTAGCTGGGACTACAGGTGCCCACCACCAAGCCTGCCTAATGTTTTGCATTTTAGTAGAGACAGGGTTTCACCATGTTGGCCAGAATGGTCTCGATCTTCTGACCTCGTGATCCGTCCACTACAACCTCCCAAAGTGCTGGGATTACAGGCATGAGCCACTGTGCCCAGCACACTAAGATATTTTATACCCGTCTCTGCAGATAATTTGTTTTTTCCTTCCAGGAATACCCTTTGCCATCTCAACATGGCTTCAATGAAGTATTTCTTACCACCATTCTATGGCAGTTAGCTGCTCTCTCCCTACATGGTAAATATTAATTATAATATATCATAAAATTAAGTATATGTTTAAGTATCTGCTTCCCTCTCCACACAGTGGGCTCTTCCAGGACAGGTTACCTCTTATTCATTGTTCTAGGCCGGGCACGGTGATTCAAGCCTGTAGTCCCAGCACTTTGGGTGGATCACGAGGTCAAGAGATCGAGACCATCCTGGTCAACATGGTGAAACCCCGTCTCTACTAAAAATACAAAAAAAATTAGCTGGGCATGGTGGCGCGTGCCTGTAATCCCAGCTACTCAGGAGGCTGAGGCAGGAGAATTGCCTGAACCCGGGAGGTGGAGGTAGCGGTGAGCCGAGATCGCGCCATTGCACTCCAGCCTGGGTGACAAAGAGCGAAACTCCGTCTCAAAAAAAGAAAAGAAAAGCCCATTGTTCTATCACACTGCCCAGTGTCCTGGATGGGCCACAAAAGTACCTGACACTGCTCCTTCTGGGAAGCCAGAGGGTCTGCCGAGCCCTAAGGGTGGTGGCTAATGCTCAAGGTGCTTTATACATCTGAATCCATCCTGCAGTTCACAGCTGCCTGGTCCAGGAATGTTCCTTGGTCCAAAGACCCTTTATACTGAATGGTATTGTATGCCTGAGTCAGATCTCTCTCTCTGAGAGTTTGAAAGTAAAACACAAATAGTGTCACTGCAGGAAGAGTGGCACTTACAGAGAAACAGAGCAAGGTAATAAGCAGAAACACTGAGACAGACTGAGACAGAAATAAGGGAGAGAGAAATTAGAAAGACAAGGATGGAGGAGCAACAAAAGTTAACAGTTCTGCCTGGGTCCCTTGATAAGCTGTTAGATGATGACAGCCACTTTTACACCACCCTGGATGATGAATGACTAGTTCTCCAGGGGCCAAGTGTACATGCTGCAATGGAGGAAACTTCTTGGTGGATTCTTTCATTTGGAATGAAATAAATTTTAACCCATCTCTGTTCCCTGCAACCTCAAAGAGTCTGATTAAAACACTAGTTCTGCACAATGCCTGGCACACAGGGGACATTTAATGAACACTCAAAAGTATAATCCTACCAGTCTACTGTAACATTTAAGTTATTTAATAAATGTCTCATCTTTAGGAAGGAAATATTATGTCTGTCAACAACTAGTGATATGGAGAAATAACTGCCAGACTGTCATCACAAAAAAATTACATTGCATGTTGGACAACACATTAGGTGCTTTACACGTATGAATTTACTGCACTCTTCCAGCAACCCTGTGGAGGTCTTTTCCATCGGAGGCTTGGGGAGGCTGGGTTATATCCAAGGTGACACAGTTTATAACTGAGTAGCAGGGCCAGATTCAAACCCCCATAGGCTTGATTCAAGAGCCTGCGCTCTTCACTGCTGAGTGTTCACTGTCCAATCTGAGTTTGTTTTTACAAGTCAGCACCTGTGCTGATACGTATTTGATAATAATATAAACAAGTTTTATAAGTTTTCACAACCATGACTATTTGATTATAATGATTAACAAAGCATATAAAGCATATTAATTATCTTCATTTTAGAGCATTTCACTGCAATAGAGGCAATTAAGACTAATGATCGTAGAAAACCTTTCTAGAAATTAATGAAATTTAACTTTAAAATAATAAAGATTTTCATATCTTGATTCTCTTGGTGTCCAAGGAACATCAAGCAACCCTAGAAAATACATTAGATTATTTGGGACAGGTACAATTCAGAGCTACCTAATTAAGGTCCACTTGTGAAGCCTTCATAGCAGCAGAAATTCACACACTACCAAACTCATAAGCCATATTATTGAGGATAGAGGAGAGCAAGGGAGGAACCACCTTCCAAAACAATCTTAGTCCACTGTGGGACCCTTAAAGTGTAGGGTTCCAGGTAAAGGACAAGAGCAGGAATCACTTAGGGGAGAACAGGGAGAGCCTAATGAAACAGAAAGGCTGACAATTCCTTCCCACGGATAGGGCTAACAGCCACATGGGTTACTCAATTCTCATGGGACACAGCTCTTCCTACCCCATTTTACAGATGAGAAAAAGGATAAGAAGGGAGGTTCAGTCACATGTTCAAGGTGATAAAGTCTACATATCAAAAATACTATGACGTACACTCAGATATGAGTGATTTCACAGTTTGTGTCTTCTAAGAACCAAAGGAAAATGAATATTTATAAGTACTTTTAATCTGTTGACCTAGATCTGAGGCACTTGCAAACAAAACCAAAATATTTTTATCTCAATACTAGGACAATTCTAATTTTCCGTAAGCTAGTTTCTCCAGAGATATAATGTCTTTGCCAACTGTTGGCCCACCCCTTCTTCTATGCAAGGAGGATTAAATAAACCATTGGAAGGGCAAACTTTCCATCTTTATACTATGCAACACTTATAGGTAGGTTGACATAAGAAGTAACAATGTATAAAATGGCTCACATTCTGAAAATTAGTTTCCACAAGATTTTATTTCAGGTTTTATTCAGTAAAGTTTGACCCTGAGAACTAAAGATGGCAAAACTTCTATTTATTTATTTATTTTTTTTTTTTTTTGAGACGAGTTTCGCTCTTGTTACCCAGGCTGGAGTGCAATGGCGCGATCTCGGCTCACCGCAACCTCCGCCCCCTGGGTTCAGGCAATTCTCCTGCCTCAGCCTCCCGAGTAGCTGGGATTACAGGCACGCGCCACCATGCCCAGCTAATTTTTTGTAATTTTTTAGTAGAGACGGGGTTTCACCATGTTGACCAGGATGGTCTCGATCTGTTGACCTCGTGATCCACCGGCCTCGGCCTCCCAAAGTGCTGGGATTACAGGCTTGAGCCACCGCGCCCGGCCAACTTCTATTTCTTTATAACCAGAAACAGGCACTACTACTTTTATCCCCCCATAGGGTAAATATCCTCTCTTTAGCACAACAAAGGATTATTTCTTTTCTTTCTCTCTTTTTTTGTCCCCTAGAGGGAGGCTTTGGCTCCGATGCCCATGCTGGAATGCAGTGGCACAATCTTGCTGCAACCTCCACTTCCCAGTTCACGCAATCCTCCAGCCTCAGCCTCCCAAGTAGCTGGGACCACAGGTACAAGCCACCATGCCTGGCTCATTTTTTTTTTGTATTTTTTGTGGGGATGGGGTTTCTCCATGTTGTCCAGGCTGGTCTTGAACTCCTGAGCTCAAAGCAATCCTCCCACCATGGCCTTCCAAAGTGCTAGAATTACAGGCATGAGCCACCACACCCAGTTGATTATTTCTTAATATGGGTATGGCCACAGTCTAATCAGTTTTATAATTTGTTAAATCTGTATCAGAAACCTTTACCGGTGGAAAAACTATTTCAAGTATTGTGTGTAAAACTTCCTATTTAGGCCTTTGAAAGATATGTACACAGATTTCACCCTCAAAAAGCTCATGCTCTGATTAACTACATTAACAGTTAAGTAATAGGAGAGTCAAGTAACAAAGACAATAATAAAACTAATTATAAACAATGAATATAAACAGTCTAACACCACCTTAGTGATTCTGACTGACTCATATTTATAAAATATTCTACATGGTCGTGCACAGTAAATCCATTTACCTGAAATCATGGATTAGTTTCCATTAAAATATCACTCCCTTTGAGTTTTAAAAGTGTTCTTTGGCACAAATTATAGGATTTTGAAAATTAGAACACAGTACAGAAACATAAATAACATGTATCAAATTAACCAAAATTAAAATAAGACAATGTATTAATCATACTGTAAACACAGTTGAACTAGACAAGGAAAGGGTAAATTCTTTGAGGGCAGGGCCTTTTCCCTCTCCTGCAGCTAGGAACAAAGCACCCAGAATAGATGTCATGGGCTTGATAAACACTCCCTAATTCAGAGTCCAGAATAGCTGGTTATCACTTCTAATTAACAAAGATCTAAGAAGTAACACCATGCAGATGTTATAACATCACTCATAATGGACACACATAGCCCTTAACAACTTCTACCATAAATTAGTGCCTCTAGGAACATGTAAATAACTTCAAAGAGAAAAGGTAAACAACTTCAATGAGAAAAGGAAGAATATTCAAAAGTTTTTACTACTTCCAAATTAGTATATTTGTAAGAGACTGGTTTAACAATCATCAGGCAACTATAACAACAGGGAATTTACAAAAGGCAGAGAGCTATAGCCACATCAAATCATTCTTAAAAGTGACAACTCCATATGAATTTCTTTTGCAGTCGATTACCTTTGACTTAGTCTATGAAGTAAAGTACAAGCCCAAATCTCCCTTTAGAAAAGCGAACCAAAAGGAAAAAATGTATGTTAACTGTACAGTTCTCCTACACGAAAATGTTCTTATATGCTCAAAATGTATGCATAAATTTAAAGCAATTGATCCTCTATGGAATACTGAATAAACTTGAAGGAATTTCTAAGTAAATTATTACTGGTAACTCAAACTCAGTGTACTATAAAATTTCAGACAACACTGGAACATATAAAATACTGTCTGCATAAAATACTGACAACTGTAGACCAGTTGTCACTATTATGAGTAGAGAATACATTATTAAGTGAAAAAAGATTCTCATTTGTCTTCTGGCATGAGTACATTTTTTAAAACTCTATTCAAGATTATTTTATGATTAAAAGGCATCGTTCTTGACCACAAATAGTCATAAAAATATTCAAATATGAATTTGAGAAACTGCCTTGCAGGAAAAGTAAGTCTTTTTTACTTTTTTGTTTGTTTTTTTTTTTGAGATAGAGTCTCATTCTGTCACCCAGGCTGGAGTGCAGTGACAGGATCTGGGTCACGGCAACATCTGCCTCCCAGGTTGTTCAAGCTTCTCCAGCCTCAGCCTCCTGAGTATCTGGGTTTACAGATGCCCACCACCATGCCTAGCTAATTTTTGTATTTTTAGTAGAGACGGGATTTCACCATGTTGGCCAGGCTGGTCTCGAACTCTTGACCTCAAGTGATCTACCCACCTTGGCCTCCCAAAGTGCTGGGATTACAGGCATGAACCACCACGCCTGGCCAAGTCCCTTTTACATTTAAGTTAACATACAAACATTTTGGATATGCTTCAACAGCCTCTAAAGTCACTGACATATTTAAGGTAAAACATTATGGCTAAACTTTCAGGTGGACATGTTTAAATATCGGTAAGTGTCATCAAATAAAAGGGGCTATATTCCCTCTAGCTGAAACCCAGATAAACACTAAGAAAAAGATACAATACAAAAAAATTTTCTCAATCATCTCTTTATACCTGCCTAGTCCCAGACAGTCAATAAGGCAGCAGTGCAAAAGCTTGGTTATGGTGTTTCTTTGGTACACTCCTGTCTCTCAGAAATGTAGCTGGCATATTCCATTAAAAGCTACCACATTCAAGTTATTAATGTACCACACACAATAAATTAATCCAATACACATTAATGATTATATCACTCAATAACAAAATTGAGATGTTCAATCCAAATTTGGAAAAAGAACAGTTCTTCCTTCTAAATGTATTAATAGATGAACAGAAAAATCAACAAATGTATGTAAGAATGAAACTAAATATGTACATTTTGTTAAGCCATGTGAACACTGCCAAGTCAAGAAACTGTCAAACTGCAACAGAAGTCAAAACTTGCCAGGAGGAAATATAGTCCAGACAAGACAAATAAATATACAACAGATTTTGGAGAAGGGGATAGTGGAGAAATAGCCCTGCAGAAACAATCAAGAATATGTAGCGACTCTTAAAATTGATAAAGAGTTTAACGAAAACTAAAAGAGTTAAGACATATCAAGTTAGTAAGCAACTTTACTTGGTAGCAAATGAAAATCCTAGACGATTAGCAATTTGAGTCAGGTACAATTGTTCTTTAAAGAGCAGCTGAAGAGAAACTGCAGGAGGTGAAGGAAGGCATGTTTTCTAGAGAACACCCTTGGTATTTAGGCATAAAGAAAACAAATGGGACTAGAGTGAAACCAGTATGTTGTTAGTTCCACTGTAATCTAAGACTCAAGTTCAATGAAATCCACTGACATATCACAAATTATTAACTATAATGTATGGGCAATATTTACATAGACAAGTGAAAACTGTAAAAACAGACCTGAACAGAAATATGAGTTTGGTGATTCTGTATCATTCATCATCTAAGTAAACATATAAAAACCTTAATAACGGGAAAACAACATTGTTTTGCAATTTAAGATAGACAAACTGTAAAGTTACTGGCTGTCTTGGGAATATTTACTACTTAGTCTAAATATTTATTTAAAACACTTCTATCACTCATCAGAGTAATGAGTTTTGTTACAGTACTTCTAAATACCATGACTCTTCCACCCATCTTCTTGGGGGAAGGAACTCAGAACCTCAATCAGGCTTACTGTAAACTATTTTCTAAGACCCAATAGAGCGAGTTTAAGATCAATATGGTCCCATTTCTCATTTGTTTATTTCTAACAAAAACCCACAAAAGCTTGTATTCTTTTGATATTCTGTGCTAAAAATTATACTGTTTATTCTTTCCTTTGTTGTGTCCTTGGTACTTGAGGAAAAACCTTTAGAAACCTTTGTTTAAAAAAAGAAACACTGTGAGCACCCTCCTTCCTAATTGTTAAACACAGATCAGCAAGTAAGAAAAAGTATGTTTTTAAAAACAAAACAGTTTTTGGCTACACGTATATTTCAAGAACTCCCCCTTGCTACTTGACAAATAATGGGCTGGGAATGTCTACAAGACAACTGATGCATAAACCTACAGAGATGTTACACTAGAGAAATAAGTTGGAACTTCCTACACTACTACTGTGGGGGAGTTCTCAGCAAGGCAGTGGATCCTGCCCTTATCTGAGGACACTGGTACAGAATCCATGACACAATGAAATGAAAACTTCTGTTCTTTCACCATATGGGTTTTCGTCAAAAAGATCCCAAGTCAGTGTTACATGAAGGCTGCAGTGTATGTTTCTCCTATGTTTAATAATTATCTTTGAGGAAATGTGACAGAGCAGTTTGAGTATACTTCTAAGTGGTCAACTGAACAGGGCTGGTACATACTTAGGAAAGTGGTCTGTTAGTATATGTAGGTTATGGCATAATACAACTTACTATAATTCTTAGCCCACTAACAACATTTACAGCTTCTGTATTTTAAGAGGTTTTGAGTATGTAATATTTTGAGTGAATACCTTCTCTTTTAAAAAAGCCCTTAATTGGTTTTAATGCTCTGAGATTAATGGAGAAGAGGGGATAACCCGGAATCAGCACACAAAGCCCTCTTACAATGCTTGCTAGGAGAAGGATTTCTTTCAGAATTCCACAGAACGGCTAGTGCTATACGATTTCCTTCCAGCTGGTGGAAAGGCATGTTAACTGGGATGCTCAGAATGAGAAAGAATGACTTCTTGACAAATGCAGCTTTTCTTCTTTATGCTTTGAATGCTAGCACATCACTCCGTTCAATGAATGTTGGCACACCTACCACGTGGAAGCACTGGCCAGTCAACAGAGAATAAAAATTAAAAAATGAATCAATAAAGCAGGGTCTGTGTTCCTCCAATCATTTTGTCTTGCAGAAGCAAGAAAACACAGTGTCACCTCTGGTGTAATAAAAGTATTTAACATCTCTTAAATAGTTCCATGGGTGGAGTGATCTCTATTCTTAATTTTATCTAGGAGAGTCCTGAAAAGATCCACAAAGAAGGTGATGCCCAAATAATTTTAAAGAACAGAACTGGCAGGCATAGAGTTGGTGAAGGCCGAAAGATATTTTAAACAGAAGACAAAGCTTTGGCAAAAATAATATCCTATAATACTAAACATCCCATGATTCTGCCGATTAGGGAACACTGGATAAAATGAAGTTGGTTGGCTTTATCACAGGATAGCACAGAGCCTCTACTAAGACCTCCGTGTGTCACGAATCTCCAAGGTGAAAAAGAAGGTATGCAGCATTCAGCATGTTTACTTGGCATGGAAGTCTTTTTTAGCAGAGCATCACTGATAGCGCAGTGTTCCTTGAAACATACTCTAAGAAACCTGTACTGGGACATCTCTACAGAGCCTCTGGCTCCAGTAAATCAGTATTTCTAAGAAGAAAATTGCAGAGAAAAAACACCAGCTATCTTAATGTCTTAATACTTCTTAAGCTATTATAAAATTTAGCACGTCTCTAGTGCAATTAAGGCTCCAAGAATGCAAAATTAATATGGGGAGAAAAGATTATTTAGACAGCCAGCGAGATGGGTAGTCTCCTTGTATGAACCTACCCTAAGGGAAGGGGGCATCAGACATTCAAGCCTGGCCCAATCCAACCACTAGCAAAGGCCAGAGTCTGTCACAAATATCTGCCCCTGGCCCAGTCCACTCATTTTCTGACAAGCTCTCAGGTCTGGGGTGAAGGCAAAAAAGCCATGAGCAGAGCACAGCACACCACAACACACCACAACACAACACAACACAACACGACATAAAACAACACAACACAGCACAAGAAATCTTGATAATTTAATACTCTAAAGGTCTCTATATGGTTACAAGTAAGTCTCAAAATACAAAATAAAATAAATGGGCCTCGGGAATGGTTCTCATTTTATTGCAAGGACCTTGGAGCTCTGCAAAGTGGGGACGTTATGCATCTTCAGCACTGATGGTAGGGTTACTGGCAGGACTGGTGGGTGAAGCAGGTAAAAGGGTGTGAGGCCAATGTGGCTGAAGGAGGTGATGGCAATGGCCAGAAAGCAGTGCTGACCAAAGATGGCTACTGGGTAACTGGCCAAATTCAGCCTATAAGACCTACATGGGGCACTTCAGGAAGAATTGGGGGGTAGGGAGTGAAGAGCCTGTTAAAGGTACTTATGGAGCAATAGCCACCCAAACCAATCCAATCTGGGTAGCTTCTATCAAAATGACCCCATTTTAACAGGGTGGGGTCACATGAGGAAACGTGTTGCATCTACAACAAAACCAAGAAGGACCTCTTAGTCAATAGAGTTCATACCACCTGAAAGATACATTCCTGGGATTGGGTAGAGAAGGACTTCTTACCTTTAAGAAGTCATACCACATACACAAGAAGTATGGCACAGTGATCAGGGGCATAAGCTCTGAAGCGTGATTACCTGGGTTCAGATATGAGCTCTAACTAATCAACTGTGCAATCCTGGTAGAAGTGCTTCTTTGTGCCTCAATTTACTCACCATAAAATGGGGATAATAGTAGCTACCATATAAAGTGGCTATTAGGATTAAATGATTAATACATATGTAAAGTACTTAGAAGAAAGTTAACTTCTTAGAGTTCCTCCCATTAATTTATTCTCCTGTAAAACAGGATGACAATAATAGCTAATACTTATGATTCACCTGCTATCTGCCATACTCTGTTCTAAGTCTTTCACATATAGTTAATTCTTACCTCGGTTTTTAAATGAAGATGAAGTACTTACGATGGCACCAAGTGCATGGTAGCACACAATAAACTGAATTACTAATATCACTGCTGCTACTACTGCTATTACAGCTAGCCGCTGCAGTGCCTCCTGTTCTAAGCACTATGCTAGGTATTGTCCATACAGTGGTTTTACATCTCAACAATACTAAAAGGTAAGACTCCTCATCTTCATAGGGCAGATAAAGAAACTTGCAGAAAGATTAAGGAGTTTAGTGAGTGAGAATTCTGAGTTTCAAAACCAGTTCTCTCTGGCTTCAAAGACCTGTCTTCCTCCTCCACTATGCTGTTTCATAACTTCTTTTAACAAGTTATTTGAAAAACAAAAGACAGTAGCAAAATAAAACTACTTTTTCTGGCTTCAGAATATGAAGACGGCTGTACAAGGCTGCTTCTTCTGGCAGGGAGGAAGGGAAGAAGATCTAGCTGGAAGACAAAGGAAGCTTCAACTAGTTTAATACTGGTTCCTTTAAAAAATACACATCCAACTACGCTGCAGCAAGTACACTAAAATATTAATATTTACTAAATACAGGTGAAGGTTTTATGGCTGTTTACTATACTACTATCTAATATATTCCCTCTCTATTTTTCTGTATCCTTGAAATATTTCCTTAAAAATAAACATGTACCACTGAACTACTAAACTGTGGGAAGCTTCATGGAACTAAAGGAAAATGACAGGATTCAGGGATCTAGAAATTCTAGATCAAGAAATTCTAGAAATCAAGTCCTGATTATGTCATTAGCATGACATGCTCTTAAGAAATTCACAACCATTTTGGAACTCAAGAACCTACGAAATCAGATCACGCTACAGGATGAGATAGCTCAGGGTCATTCCATGTGAACATTACAATTCATTAATATTGATACACCACTGCTATTTCAATATTATTCCTGTCAGGTAGACAGATACCATCAGTAGATAGAAATTTGAATAGGACCCACAGACCGTTTTAAAACATTCTTTGTTTTTCTATAATCGAGTGGCTCTCAATGTTTTCAAATGTGAAAATCCTTCCTTAAGGTATCATCACCATCTAGGTGGTAGATATGTGGATCCGCAGACCCCTTGCAACTAACTCAGGCAGTATATCAGTATGGGGGACATACTGTTATGAACTTTGACTACTTCAATATTCACTATCACAGAAATTCAAACTTTACTGAGGGGCAGTTATTATGTAAAAGACTATCAAAGTTCTCAGAAAGTTCAGACAACTGTCAAGTAGAACGTTCAAGAAAGAGAAAGTAGAGAGCACAACGATTTTAAAATTGTTTTACATAAAAATTATTAACCCCTCTAGTTTTTTTTTTTTTTTTTTAAACGAATAAGCCAAAAACTTCTCTTTCTTAAAAGACTTAACAATTCTGACCTCAGATGATCAGCTTGCCTCGGCCTTCCAAAGTGCTGGGATTACAGGCATCAGATAGCATGCCTGGTCAACATGATGAAAGCCCATCTCTACTAAAAATATAAAAATTAGCTGGGTGTGGTGGTACATGCCTGTAATCCCAGCTATTCAGGAGGCTGGGGCAGAAGAATTGCTTGAACTTGGGAGGCAGAGGTTACAGCGAGCTGAGAACGTGCCATCAAGAAAAATAAAAGACATCAATTTTGCATATTTAACCGCTATAAATCGAAAGGATGCAACGCAGTAGCCTGAAATGAGACATGAACATGGCGGCTCTGAGACCAAGTTTCAGTTCCAGTTGTTCTGATATCCCAATCGGAATTCTATTAACAACTACTTCAGGCCAGAGCTCTCTGTAGTCACACAGCTGACTTTTCTCATAATGTGGAATAACGGTATCAGAAATGCTTAATCTGGGTCAAGTTATAGAAGTTAGGGTTTTGTGTTTTTAAAAAGGAGAAAAGCTGCGACACAATATTAAAAGTCAATAGTTTTTTTTGAGTGCTAATCTGAAAACACAGTTACTGCTAAAATATTTTTGCTTTTGTATTATTAAAAGATATAATGTTTTCAGAAAATACTTGCTATTCAGCCAATTAATAAGTCATTATTTGGCTGGGTGCGGTGGCTCACGCCTATAATCCCAGCACTTTAGGAGGTCGAGGCGGGTGGATCACCTGAACTCAGGAGTTCAAGACCAGCCTGGCCAACATGATAAAACCCTGTCTCTACTAAAAATACAAAAATTAGCCAGATGTGGTGGCATGTGCCTGTAATCCCAGCTACCCAGGAGGCTGAGGCAGAAGAATCACTTGAACTTGGGAGGTGGAAGTTGTAGTGAGCTGAGATCAGGCTACTGAACTCCAGCCTGGGTGACAGAGCAAGACACCATCTCAAAAAAATCCAACAAAATCCCTAAACAAACAAACAAAATCCCTAAAAACAAAAACAAACCTTATTATTTAAGTAACAGGAGTAGATGTCAATGGCAAGTTACAAGAGAAACTCCGACTCTTTGTAACTTGCCATTCACATCTACTTATGTGGCGTATTTCTGATAACAAAAACATTACCAAACTTCTAAAGACCCAAAACACTTCTAATGCTATACAATGAAAAAATGTGAGGTGTAACATACATTTAAGAAATATTCGTAACAAGTAAGATAATTATTTCCCTACTTATTCCAGTACGGGGTCACAGGTGTCCAGAGCCTGTCCCAACAATTCAGGGTGCCAGACTTGAACCAGCCCTGGCTAGGATGCCATCCCATTGCAGGGTGCACTACTACCACACACCCACTTTCTCTCAGTCTGGGTCCATGCAGACATGCCAATGAACCTAATGTGCACATCTTTGGGATGTCGGGGGGAAACCGGAGTACTTGGAGAAAATCCACCCAGACATGGGGGAATGTACAAACTCCATACAGACAGTAGCCTCTGCCAGAGAGATTTTTTTTTCCTCATCAACTTTTTAGCAAAATTGTTCAAAATGTTGAATTAAATAATGTTATTGAAGGACCTGCTATCCTTTTAACTGGGAAAAAGAAGGCAACTAACCATTGGTTAGTTACATCCAGTGTTCAGGACACAAACTTGACCTATTTGGCTTAGAAAGCATAAAATATTTCATGTGGAATGAATGCTGATACCTGATACTATATTTTTTCACTTCAGGGTCTTAATATATCATCCCTCAGGGATTATAAAATTAATTGCTACATATAAGCAAGAATAAATCAATTTAGCATATAGTCCACCTCCTTCAAATTTCACTCATTACTTGCATAATCCAATCTATAAGTGTTAAAAGCTGGAGATGACTGACATCTCGTAGTAAATAAAGCCACAACATCAAACATGTGCCAATATAGAAAAAATTATGACTATAATGAAATTCTCAAATGATGTCCTTTAATTCTGATACTGGTGTGTTTGCTGCTGTTCATGTTCTCAACCTTTCACTGATGAGATAGTATGTTATTGTTGGGAACTACCAAAAGAGAACCAAATGGATTACTCTGAAGAAGGCCTTTGGATTTGCAAATTGACCTCAGGAATCCCTCCACTGACCTATGGCCAAGTTGTGATCAAGCAATTTCTGTACTAATATTATCCCCTAGGAAAATGAAGTCTCCCCAGAAGATCTCGACTAATGTCATATGCTCCTCAATCAACTTCAATTATTTTTTGGAATAGTTCATTTCCTCCCAGCCATTTGCTCCAAGCTCAAAACAAAATGAAAAACAAAAAAAAAACTTTTGGCCCAGTGAGTACATTAACATGATGGGAAGGTTTGAGACTTGCCAAGTGCTGAATCATGTTTATGCTTAGGTTGTGTTTCTACACCTGCCTTAGGTAGTGTTTCTACACCTGGTTTTGGGGGCATAAACTCCCTCCAAGAATCCTAGCTACCCTAGTCAATCCACTGGAAGATGGGTTTACTGCCAAGCAAACGCCACCTACTAAGAAATCAAAGTGAAAAAAGATTCTTGGAATTGAATGGGAGAAAACAAAACCTCTTCATTCAGTAGGTGGCACTCTTTCCTTAAAAATGTTAACTCAGGCAACTATTAATATCAAAGATGTCATCTGCCCACTAATCAGTTGAAAGAGAAGGCACATTAACTCCAACATCCTGTCCTAAATATAGTCTGAATCATTAATGTCTTCCTAAATAATGTCTTCCTCATTTCAATGAGATCCTGAAGTTGTTCATAAATATGCCAATTTCTTTTCACTATAGCAAAAGCTACAATTTCACAGAACCAAATAATTGCATTTATTTTAAACTGGCAGGTTTTGACTTATGACTTTTCTTAGTATATGCTTTAAAAGACATTCATCATAACTGTTGTCTAATTTTAATGATTTCAGAGATAAAAGACAATTTGAATGGAAATGGGGCAAAGAACTGTACTTGTAATACAGGAACTGTATTACTCCATTTTAAAACAAGACAGTAGCTCTTTTTCATAAGCATGCATATGTATATTCTTTTTAAAAGCAGCTTTGACTCAATTTTTTATCACTCTGACTGATACTGGACTAAAGTCATCAACCTGAAAACTTTTAAACTGAAAAATGAAAACAAGACTAACAGCTAATAAAATGTGAGTTTGCTATTTTATGTTCTATATAAAATGTGAGTCAATAAATATGTACCGAATAAAACCAAACACCAAAATTTGACTGGCTTCTAGTCAGGTGCACACGCTGACCAAGCTGAAATGCGATGCCTAGCCTACAGAAGAACCAAAAAATAAAAATAAAACCTCCGATTTATCTAATTTTCCTTAGGCGTATTTCTTGGTGTCAGTACTCTGTAGGGTCCACCTCATTACTGAAGCTCTAGGGTTACCTCCCTTGGAGAAACCATCCCAGGTGCTGCCTTCACCTTCCCCCACTGGCCACGTCCCCTAAAACTCGGTGTGAAGAAGTCTTCCTCAGTCCTTGCTCAGCAAAGAGCACTGCTATAATAGCCTCTTATCTGTTTCCCACTCTTGACTGTGAGATCCTTGAGGACGGAAATGGGTTTCAAGTTTATGTCTGCTGCCCTAGCAGAAAGCTTGGCACAAGGGTGGTAGTCAATACATATGTACCGAATAAAAGAATGGACTGATCTTTTTCCCCTTGGACTTTTACTTGAGAACAAGGCCTTTGTCTTACTCATCTTTCATCCAGCCGTACTGACTCCCAAATGCCCAGTATTGTACACAGAAGGCTGTGAGGAAGCAATGCCTTTTCAATATGAGCCTAGATCTACACCAGAAAGATCTCCAAGATGTAAGTAAGCTTCACTGAGGCCTTTGTGTATGCCAAGTATCTACTGTTAGTCCTGGGGCACTGCAGAAAGAGAGAATAGCTTCCACACCACTCTTGGGAAAAATGACAGCTTTCAACCCCAGGAAAAGACTAAGAGATGGTCAGTAAAGAAGCTAAGAACCATGAGTCTAGATTCATACATATTTCAGTGAAAACATAACTTAGGAACTTACCCACGTCTATAATTTCGTTAATGGCTGTTGATTTTTCCTGTGTTTAGGAGCAATAAAATGCCTTGAAAAAAAACCCTTAGAGATTCAAAGATTTTGTGGCTGGGAGGGGAGACTCAGAAGCCAGAAGGGGCATCCTACAGGGAAGCAACCTGAGAGGAAGAAAGGGAACTGGCTGAGGGGGGTCAGTGAATAGGCATGTCTCAGGGGCAGTGCTGGAACTCTGTATCCAGATTCCTCACACACAGATTCTCCTAGCTTGGTGGGGGAATACTGCTGGCAGGATACATGTGAAATCAGAGCATAAGCAAGAAAAATGGGGCATCTATTTTCTAGTGTGACAATTTTATTCCAACATTTGTGAGAGGGGTGCCCCATGATGGTTTTATGTTAAAGATATAAAGGTGGCTAAAATACAAAATTCAAATGGATTAAGGTAAATCAAAAGACTTGAGACATGAATCAATTTTGTTCACTGTTCCAAGTAAGCATTACTAGGATGACAGTCTGCACGGACACTCCTGGGTCCCTTTCCTTCAGTCCTCTAAAAGAAGTGTGCTGGGTGGATGGGGCCAAAATGTTTGACAATAGGCTGAAGCAGCTGTTCTCAGCAACTCTGCCATCATAATATGACAGTCACATACACAAGACAAAACTTCAGTAAACTGTTTAGGGAGTGCCACAACAACTAGCCATATATAAATAACAGGTCACCCCCAATCCAAAGCAGAAGCAAGATAAACTGCAAAAATGCCAAAGTATTAATCACGTACCTACCACTTTCCATCCAAGAAAGGCTATCAGTATGCAAGAGAATAAGTAACATCTAAAATGGGTATTTCTAAATAGGTCTGAAATTAATTTTTCTAAAAACTAATCACTTTAAAACTTTGACATTTCATTATTACCAAAACAGTACTTTTCAATTACCTCCCCCAGTGCACTGCCACACCTATGTCATCAACACCAAAATCTGACTGGCTGCTAGTCAGGTACACATGCTGACCAAGTTGAAATATGGAGAGAGAGAGTATTTCTGAGGCATTTAAAAGCGACAATTAGGAAGTGGGTAGATGAACACAAGAGCCACTCAGAGGGTCGGACAGAAAACAATTCTCAGAACGACTTGCGACAGGGATGGTCTCTTAGAGGAACTGCTCACATCAACCTTGTAGTCGAGTCCACAAACCAAGCAGAAACCATGAAATGGGTTCTGAGCACACTTATAAACATGTTTTCGTTAAAATGTTATCTCTCTGAAAGCAGGGAGTTTTGTCTGTTTCATCACTGCCATCTTCCTAGTGTCCGCATATAGCCAATTCTTTTCAAAATTTGTTGAATGTTTTGCTGTATCACAAGCTACAATAATTTAAACAAAGAGAACACAAACATTCCTATCTACAAATTTCCTATTTCAAAAGCATAGCAAGCTTTTCATTACAGACTGGCTTCCTATTAACCATCAATCAACCCCCTCCAAACTGCCTTCTCCTTGAGAAATGACAACATTTCAAAAAACCATGCTCACTACACTTTAACCACAAATAAAACTTTTTCCTCTCTGTGCCATCTCTTCAGCTTGTAAAACTCCCCCCCCTTTCACCTTAAAACAAAAAACCACCAAACTCCAAAATGCTTCATCTTTACAAACACTCTGGCTTCTACTTCTCTCCCATCTCCCTCCTCCTCCAGGTTTCTCCAGAGTTGCCTATGCTTTCGCACCTCCCCTTCATCCCTTAATGAAGTATATCCTGCTCCCAGCACTTATTTTACTAACCTGTCCTCTGTAGCCCTCAGCCAGCAGCATTGCTACTGCGGACCACTGGTTCCTTGGAAAAGGCCTTCTTCCTGCCTTCCTGTCTCCTAACCTGCAGTCTCTCAGGCTCCTCAGTGGGATCTTCTTCAGATCTTTTCCAGGAAATACTGGCACTCCTCAGGGAGGAAGCTGAGCTAATATTTCCCTGCTACCCTTTCTAAGGTATGGATATGAGCCTGGACCTACCTATCAAGGAGTTAAGATTGCCAACAGAACTATCATTCACTTCTCAATCTTTAATATTCATCCCAGATTCTAAGCCATCTAAGGTTCAATGGAGCAAAGGTATCACTGGAGAGAAACAATAGAGGCCATGAAACTTCAAGCCTGCATGCGGAATTACCATTAATAATTAATTTGTATAAAATAACTAAATTAAGCTACTTGTAAGTATTATTACTTAGTATTACTTATAAGTAATAAGATAAAATTAAGTGTCTTATTTTATACAAGTTATTCTCTTAAAAGCTGTATATAAATAAAATATACATAATAAAATCATTTTCAGGAGTGTGACACCATCACCCTTGGTATTCTGGCTGGGGTGTCAACTCACATTTTAATTTAAAAAGCTTTATTAAAGCACAACAATATTTCTCTCACCTTTTTTTTTTCTTCTTCTTTTTTTTCTGAGACAGACTCTCCACTCTGTTGCCCAGGATGGAGTGCAGTGGTGCCATCTTGGCTCACTGCAACCTCCCTCTCCCAGGTTCAAGCCATTCTCCTGCCTCAGACTCCCGAGTAGCTGGGATTACAGGTGCCTGCCACCATGCCCGGCTAATTTTTTGTATTTTTAGTATAGATGGGGTTTAACCATGTTGGCCAGGCTGGTCTCAAACTCCTGACCTGATGATGATCTGCCCACAAGCACAATTAATAGGCAATATTCACCAAGCTGTCCTCATATCCAGCATACACATAGAATCCTGTCAAATCCAGGTAGAACCTACAACTACCCTTTAGTTTCCTCCAAGAGTTTCTTATGAAATTAGCTATAAGTAATTAATAGCTAGCTAGAGAACACAATAATTAAACTCTCTTTTTACCTTCCCTGGCTCCAGCATATACCTGGGGCTCACTCAGTTCCCAGCACAGTACATACACATAGGAAAGTATGTCAGTAAACACATATTGAGCTGAAGTGATAGTGTTTAAGTTTCCATCCATAAGCAGCTCACACAAAAGACTTGTGAGATAGCAAACTATTAGTATTGGAAAAAAAATAATGGCTGGTCAGAGATACAGGTAAAGATAAAGATATTTATCTTGCCTTGAAGGAGATTTCAGTTTTACCTGAGTGACCTTTCTATAAACTAAAAGATAATCTCCTTTGTTGAGAAGGCATAGGGGTCAGGCAGATTACTGAATTCTCTCAGAGCCACTAAGCTCTTTTAATAATTATCAAAGAAGGTACCTGCCAAACACAAAATAAAGGCCCCACATGTGACAGACAGGCATTCGTTAACTTATTTCACTAGTAAAGAACAACCACTAGTGAGACAATAAATGAACAGAAGTCCATCTAGGCATAACTTAATACTAGATGCTAGCTTTAGATATCATCTTTACTCAAATTAATAAAAGGACATTTTAACCAACCAAGAATAATTACCAAGAATAATTATTTTAATTAAAACACAATAATTAAAAGAATGCCAAAGTATGAAATAAGACTAAATTTAAAATAACTGGAAATGAAAACTAGCTCCCCGCCCAGACCCATTTGTAAAGAGCTTTAAGAAGTATGTCTTGTTGTAAAGACATACATTTCAAAATGCCCAAGGTACTGCAGGAAGCTCCCTGGAGGCATGCACAGAGACACTCAGGTGTGAGCTGAGGCGCTGAGGAGGAGGGAGTGTGTCCACAGACAGTAGCAGGAGTGTTTGCTCTCCCCTTACCACTGTGCAAGGCTACACAGGCCGCCTCAGTTTCTGAGATATTCCCACCAACTGTGAAGCATGTAAGACAGTCTGGGCAGGCCCCCTGTGAAGTACTCCAAAACTTAACAACTACTGTTTTTAATGAACGTGCACACCAAGCCTATCTCCAATTTTGCTGGCAAAAAATGTACGTATTAACAAAGTTCAACCATATTTTTGCCTGGAGCTTCGTCTCTCCCTGGCATAGTAAAAACACTGAAATTTAAATGTATTTGTGCTTGTAACTTGCCTTATTTTATAAGAACTTCATATAAAAACAAAAGAATGTTAAAATGCTTCACTAATGTTTTTTGTATTTTTGGAAGACCTAAAGAGATAATTTAAAAAGTCATCACAAGATATGATTTTGACTTCATCTTACGCTATGTAAAGAATGAATAAAAGCTAAGACAAAGAAATATTTCCTCCAAGATAATAAAATTTGTGTTCTGATTAAACAAACATCTCTTGGTTTGAAAAAATAATTTAAAAATTATGCAAAGATAATCATAAAGAACACAGGCTTGAAGTCAAACTACTAAGGTTCAGTTTCAGGCTTCACCACCCACTAGCTGTGCTACCACCTTGCCAGGATACCTCACCTCTCATAGTCTCTGATTTTTCATATGTAATATGGGAATCAAAATTCACGAGGATGATGTAAGACTTAAATGAGACAACCCATATAAGGTATCCGGTGTACCAAGCACAGAGAAATTTAACTATCATTGCTATTTCAGGTAAGTACAGTAGGAGAGTGACAATGAACCAGGATGATTAAGGCTGGGTCCCAGACCTGGCACTGTACTGAAGTAGAAAAGCTCTTCACAATGGCTGATCCTCTTTTTCATACCACTTGCATTGCTTAGAATCAGGAGGCTGTCCTTTTGAATTCTAAAATGCTATGACCATAAATCCTAGTATTTTACTTTTACCCTTCTGAAAGGGTAGGTTTATATATTCATCATCTCATTTGCTCTTCCCAAATTCTGTAAGTAAGAAGGGTATCATTATTTCTAATTTATAGATGAAGTCAAACTCAAAAGAGGTTAAATAAAGTAACTTTACTCAAAATCTTGCCAAGGTGTTAAGATAGTAGTGGGGAAAGGTCTCACAAGCCTGAGCCAGTGCTAACACTTTGTCTACCACAATAAGCAGGAAAGCAGGTTGAGTATCTTTCCACTAAAGACACCTGGCAATTCCCTCTCCAACAGCTAAAAGAGGAAAGAGGAAATCAAATATGCCCACAAGGAATGTCTAGACTCTTGAATTTGAACTGCAATTCAATTAGGCTTTTCACTTTTAACAGACACAGTAAACTGTTAGTATCAGTAATTTTGGTTTTCTAAGTATTTTCTATAAAAACCTCACACAGAGTAGGTCTCTTTAACTCTTGTGAAGTCAAAAAAGAATTTTCATGGAATTCATTTAATTTCTGCATTAGTCCTACATAAGCAATCATAAAGATCTTGACGTAAATGAGAATATTCAAAAGGACTGTTTAATGTTCTAAAATAAAAAGGAAATGATTCTAATATTTAATAAATGCATAAGTTTCCATTTTCGAAAGTGCAAACTAAATGCCTGCCTGATAGTTGGTGTTTAAACTCGAATTACAAAATGAACAAAGAGATCAACATTAGAAATCATGGGTTAAAAAAATTAGGGTTAGGTATTCTGTGGTCTGTCTTCCTCCCTCAGAGTCTGCTAGAAAGAAGCCTGATTAGGTTCTAGAGTTCACTGGTTTGAGATGGATTCTGTCACCTTCCCTCTTCTCCCCGATGTTCTCCCTTCCCATTCCTAACCCTGCAGGTGGGAATCGCAGGGGACACACATAATCACAGAGGAGAGATGGAGATGGCTTTCGGGTTTCGGCAGTCACTGCAGTCTCTGAACCTCAAATTCACACACATGATCCTAAAAAAAATCCTACATTTTAACCCATTTTCATGGGTTAAAAGAAAAAGAGGCTATTTTAATGCAAGAATACTGTACTTGAAGAGACCTGACACACATGGCTGCCTAATCATATGGGAAAGAATGAATTAACACTTTAAATATATCATATTCCTTAAGCAGAAACTTCTTATAAAACATTTAAGTGCTGTTACCAATGCTTCTAATGTAGGCAATCTCTCATAGTGCATTACAAAAAAAAAAAAAAAAAAATCAATCCTAGATTAGGTATTTAAAAAAAAAAACAGTAAATGACAGCATAAAATCTTCTGTGTCTTTGGGCTAAATTTTGTTGACAGATTTTTAAACTCTTTAGCCAATATAAAATTTAACTTATGTGCTCTAAATACCCAATAGTGTGAGGACAGGAAGTCAGACTAGGAGTAAAAGGTACAGTATAGGTAATCCGAAGTATAAAGCAGATGGATAATGTTCAATTAAAAACACAAACCTTATGCTCAATAAACGATTTATAAAATGTTTATTTTTAAATAAAGAACTAAGAAATTTACAGGAAAATGTGTGTGTACCAGCACTATAGCAACTGTTCTACAGCACAGAACCCAGCGTAAGAAGCTTACGGAAGATCCTGGAATACCAAGTCCCAAAACAGCTTGGCCACGTGGAATGAAAAGGCAGTAATTTAGCAAGACCTGTATATGTATCGGGGTGGGAGAGGTAGTATGTCTATGTGTTTAAGACAGAGGCAGACTGCTACAAGAAACAGAGACAGAACTTGGTAAAAAAAAGTTAATTTCATTTTGGATTAGGGTATGGCCAACAGAGTCTTCTACTTAGATAAGAAATGCCTACTAATTTGTTTTTAGTAATTAAAATTTATGACATTTTAAATTTTAAATTCACAATTTAAATATGTAAAATCTGTGCCATCTATCAGTATTTCAGGGGAATCTTCAACAAAAAGAAAGCATTATATTACACAATATAATTCTGATCACATTTCTTTAGAAGGCTGCTGGATTCAGAGGTACTTCAGACACTAATGGTTTTATATCTTATCATCAAAACTTGGTCCAAGAAGTAAGAGGAAGAAGAAAAAGCGAAACGTTCTTGAGCATAAACCACCTTTTCTCTGTAATGCCAAAACTGCTTTTTTGAACCTTAGCCCAAAACAGAGGCTTTGTTCTCATGTGTCTTTGGTACTATTTAAAACTCCCCTAGCAAATCCTCTTGCAGAGGAGGGAATGCCCTACTATCCATTTAAAAAACTGCAGGAAGATTTCAGTTTGCATTGTGCAATGACAGCCTAGCTGCCTTATGTACTGATGACAAAACCTATAGCCAGTTATCACCATCAGTCACAACTAGCTAGAGAATGGTGCTGAGGTAACCAAGATTCAAAAGACTTTGCTCTGTTCCTGACTACAGCCTTATCTGGAAATCACAGGCTAGCAGCACATAGTAAGTGCCCCAAATAAATATCTAATAACTCATCACAATGGTAAGAACTAGCATGGGTTGGGGTAGAGGCAGGAAGGGTCAAGTATTCTTTACTACCAAGAATCTAAGACAGAAAGTAATTACTGCTGAATGTCTGTGTGCTCTGCAATGAATTATGAGCAGTGTCAGTTCTGTGTATAAAAAACAGCAATGGGGGCTTGGCATGGTGGCTCACACCTGTAATCCCGGCATTCTAGGAGGCCAAGGCAGGTGGACTGCTTGAGCCCAGGAGTTGGAGACTGGTCTGGGCAATATGGCAAAACCCCATCTCTACACACACACACAAAAAAAATTAGCCGGGTATGGTGGCATGCACCTGTGGTCCCAGCTACTCTGGAGGCAAAAGTGGGAGGATTACCTGAGCCCAGAAAGGCTGAAGCTGCAGTGAGTCATGACCATGCCACTGCACTTCAGTCTGAGTAAAGGAGTGAGACCTTGTTTCAAAAAAGAAAAGAAAAGAGAAAAGACAGCAATAGGCAAGAAGGTTTGTGTGACAATGCTTCAAGTCGGTGCAATTACAATGATTACATCAGTTAAAAGGTCTTATTCCAAGTCTTTTTGAAAGTCATAATTTTTTAGAACTTGAGCCCAAAATTATTAAAGAAGAAAAATAAAAGGATTAATAGTGAAATGTATTTGCATTTTCCAGCAGCTGTCAACTCTGTCCAGATTACGTGAAAAGAGCCCCCAAAATATAATTAAATGTGAATTTTCACAATTAGGAAGCAATGTGATTGTTACCAAGCGACGCATTTTTAACTTAAAAAAAGATGCACATATATGTTTATTTACAAAAAAAGTCTCTATAAACAAAGGAAGAAGTAAAAGGACTGCTTTTTTAGAGGTTAACAGTGAGAAGAAAAAGATAGTTTTAATAGCAGTTGTCAAAAGTTAAAGTTATTTTCAAAACTGCCCCAAGTAGTATTTGCTAAACACAAACATGCTAATGACCTTGACCTAATTTATTTTCTCCACTTTGCAAAATTATATTCTCCTGGCAGTTATAAGCTTTTTTAAAAACATATTTTCTCATCACTTAATGTTGCTTAACAAATATGATTTCTTTTTTCTGGGCTTTTGTTGCTTTTCATTTACATTTCTCTTTATAGTTGTTACCCAGGTTTAAAATTTTAAGGGTTTGTAGTTCAAAAACTGTTATTTCAATAATTACAGCTAAATTCAGCCACAAGAAATAATTCCCAAGTTAAATCTCTGGAGAGTTGCCAGAGCTTGAAGGGAACTGAGAGATTGTGTAAACCAACCTTTTCTTTTCACAGATGAGAAAACAAGACCAAGAAACCTACATTAGGTTATAGAGATGAGAACCCTTATGAGATGCTTTATCCCATATCACAGAATTTTGAAAGTTGCCATTTTCTATTTTTCTAATAAATCATTTCAAAATAACAGGGGAAATGTATTGTTATCAAGGTGATGCATAATCTACACAAACTGCCTTTGCTAACCTAGTGGTAAGTAGCATGGCAACCTTGAGGAAGGCTCTTAACCTCATCTTCATCTGTACAGTTAAAGGTTTAAGTAGTGAGCACAGATAATTACTTGCGGGAGTATTATCTATAGTTAGTATTAACTGAAAACTTTTCTGGAACAAGAATGGTGCTTCATTGTGGCTCAAGCCTGTAATCCTAGCACTTTGGGAGGCCGAGGTGAGTGGATCACGAGGTCAAGATATCGAGACCATCCTGGTCAACATGGTGAAACCCCGTCTCTACTAAAGATACAAAAAATTAGCTGGGCATGGTGGCACGTGCCTGTAATCCCAGCTACTCAGGAGGCTGAGGCAGGAGAATTGCCTGAACCCAGGGAGCAGAGGTTGCGGTGAGCTGAGATCGCGCCATTGCACTCCAGCCTGGGTAACAAGAGCGAAACTCCGTCTCAAAAAAAAAAAAAAAAAAAAAGAATGGTGCTTCATTGTACCACCACCAACCCCATTTTAGAGACAAGAAATTCAAGGTTCAGAGAAGTGACTTTGCTGGAGTCCAAGCAGCTAACAGATCTGATTTCTCGGGCTCATGTTTCCTTTTTTTTTTTTTGGAGACAGAGTTTTGCTTTTGTCACCCAGGCTGGAGTACAGTGGGGCAATCTCAGCTTACTGCAACCTCCGCCTTCCAGTTTCAAGCGATTCTCCTGACTTGGCCTCCTGGGTAGCTGGGATTACAGGCACCCGCCACTATGCTTGGCTAATTTTCGTAGAAACAGGGTTTCAACATGTTGGCCAGGCTGGTCTCGAACTCCTGACCTTGTGATCCACCCACCTCGGCCTCCCAAAGTACTGGGATTACAGGTGTGAGCCACCGTGCCCGGCTGGGCCCAGGTTCTTATCACTACAGTGTACGATTTAAAATGGAAACATGCCGTTCCAAAATCAAATTCAGGGCCACAGTGGATGGGATTCATTTTGCCATGAGGACACTTCCCAGTCTGTGAACCTGTGAAACTACATGGAGCTACTGAAGTGCAACAGCCACAGCTCCCAGACTTGTGACCCCAGACTGTCTTGTCCCAGCTCTGTTGGGGCCTCCTGACCCACTTCTTAATGCTCTGTGGTTACCTGTCAAATTACAAAGGCTTTTTTATTTTGTCCTAAGCACTGAGATCCCAGGATTGACCAGTGGGGGCAATACAAGGCAGAGAGCTCTGCCTGTCCCTCTGGCCATAGCAGAAATCGTGTCCTAGCTTGGTCCCTGCACCCTACCTCCACTCTGACTGAGTTACCTGAACTATACTTGCAGTTATCCATGCTGCTCCAAGACTGCTGATATTTGGGTCTGTGTGTTCTTCACCCACCCCTAGGCCACAAAACCTCCTTGCAAGCTCCTTTCACCTGCTTTACTCCTCCACATTTATCGTGACTTAGCCTGGTGCTCCATCTCCCATTTACCGGAAAAGCCTCCTGATGCCTCCCCTACTCCCAGTAGACTGGGTCCTGCACTGTCTTTGTCATCAGGTAAGCTCCTCCACCGGCAGTGACTGCAGGATGGAGATTTCCTTCCTGTTGTGTCCCCAGCATCTCAGTGCCTGGCTCACAGCTCATACTGGGAGTGTTTCCTGAAGGCATGGACATCTCCTCCCCAGGACTGATAGAAGGACTAAAGACACTCGCCCTAGCATGCTTACTACTCTGTCTTTTCATTTCTCAAGAAAGAACATCCATAGATCCAACGAAACGGATGTGAGTAACCTGCACACATAATGTGCATGCTCACCTATAACCTGTCAGCTTGCTGGGACCCTGTCCCTGGAGGCTCATCATAAACCTTGTGATGCGACACTGTCAACAAGCTCTCTGCTTGAAGTATCTGAGCATATCTGTTATCTCACCTGTGAAGGACTTGGATTATTCTCAAGGACAGCAATATGTGTCCTTGACAAAACAATGTTGGCAGCAACATTTTTTCCCTGAGACCACACCTCTGAGCTTTTAACACCAAACAAAAAAATCTGATTCACTTTACAATAATGTGCGCTTGACAAACATCTCTTTGTAAACACCGTTGTTCAGAAAGACCTGACTACATGTACAACGATACAGAAAAAACTAAAAAGGCTTAAAAGTAGCAAATCTAGCTCAGATATTGAGGAACATTGTAAACCAGAGTTCAGAATTCACAGTATAGCACTGACTTCTACAGAGCCACATTTATTTTTTAGTGGAATACGAATAATTCCTTATTACAGAGGGAATAAAAACAAAACCTCACCACGGAGATAGTAGGAGTATTTTAGATAGAGTAAGAGCACTGGGTACACTGAGAAAGAAGGGTCAGCTGCAGGACAGAGGTGGAATTCAGCTGGTCAAGAGTCCAACCAGAGATACCATTTCAAACACCTTATCTATGCATTAACGCCAACACTTAAAAAAAATTGTTTTCTTTAAAAAAAAAGAAGGGTCAGCTGGGGAACTAAAACTATGAGCACGATACCAAATGACTGGAGCAGGCTGTTCTGAGGGGCTGCTGAGAGTGAGCAGAGGCCTGAGCACTAGGGGTTTCTAACTGTGTTTCAGAGTCTGGACTTTATTGAGGATAAAGAAAAGTGGCCTGACTTTGGGTTAGCAGCCATGGCAGTGGAGAAAGGTGGGTGTATTCTCAGGCTAGCAGGAGAGTGGTAACAACAGAACTGGTGACTGGAAGCTGAAGGTGTGAAAGTCCAAGAGTAAGAGCACAGCAATGGGAGACACTGGCAGTGTCTACCCTGACAGGCACCCTCAACCACATGGGGATCTGGATGCAAGGACAGAGAGGCTGAGGAGGGCAGGGATGCAGTTTGGACATCTGGCTGCCATGGTGCCTGGCAAGAGGAATCCCTCCTGGAGGAACTATCCTGGAGAAAGTTGGATGCAGGATTCTGTCAGAAAACCAAGACATCCTAGGCACCAAAATATCAATGAGTCAGCAAAGATACAGCTGATAATAATCTGACAAATCCTTTTCTTTCTGGTTAAAGACTAGCTTTCCTCTAATCTTTGTACCAAACTTGAAATTTGGTTAAGAATCTAGACCCTTGGAGCAAGAATAATATCTAAAATAAATGCATTTGAGAATTTTCAAATATATTGAAAATTTTGTATATGACAAATATTTTCACTCAATAAACAGTGCTGGGTTACCAAGCCAACCTGCTGAAGAAAATATGATCCCTAAGTCACCCCTTAAACTTCAGATGGACTTGAGATGAAAGTACCTTTAAAAAAAAATAACAATACTATACAGTATTCTTATATAGTGTTTGGAATTTACCAAGCACTGTTTTAAGAGCCACACAAACATGAATTCTTTCAGTCTTCACAACAACTCTAAAGTAGGTATTATAATTATCTTCATTTTACAGTAAAAGAAACCAAGGTGCAAGGAAGTTAAGTAACTACCCAGTTAGACGTCTTAACAATGGTGAAATTCTGAATAGAACCCAGGCATCTGCTTTCTTAATCACCACACAGCACTGCCTCTCTGGAAGGCCTTTCTATCTGACCTAAACACAGAAGTTGTAAAAGAACTGAAATTTGAAAACAAAAAATTAAAGTTTTTCAATGGGAAAAAATACTTAACCAAAGTCATAAATCATAATACAAAAGTGGAGGAAAATAACTGCAACAAATGTCATAGCTTATTCCTAATATACAAAGAGTTGTTTATAAATCAATAAGGAAAAAACCTCTCCCATGCATGGAAGGAAATACACAAAAGTAGTATGAAATTGTCAATAAATGTAAGATACCCAACAATACTAAAACAAAAACAAAAACAAAAACTAAGAAACGCAAATTCAAATGAGAAACCATCTTCCATCTACCAGATTGGCAAAAATGAAAGACTGATGATACACAATGTTGGCAAGAATGTGGGCAATGGCATTCTCACATATTGTGAGATAAATGTCAACTGACACGGCGTTTTGCAGGGCAATTTGGCTATACGGTCAAATTTTAAAATATGCATGCCCTTTGACTCAGCAATTTCACTTCTGAACATTTATTTTACAGAATTATACACAGAACTACATGAAAATCTACCAGAGTAGTCACTGAAGCATAATATAACAACCAAAAAGCAAACAATGTAAATGTCTACAAATAGCAAACTGGTTCATTAATGAGACTCCCAAAATGGAATATTATGCAGTCATTAAAAAGATAGCTTTATGTTCACCAAAATAACAAAACATTGTTAATAAAAAAGCAACTTGTATAGCAATGTGTATAGTATGTTCCTGTTTGTTAAATGATAAAAATGTAACTTTAAAAAAATTGTTTGCTTTCAAAAGGACTGTTCAATCACTTTATTAATGAAGTTTAATTCTGTAAATTCTGAATACCAGAAATACCCTGAGTACCTTGTAACAATATTGTCTAATAGCCTAGAAATGCCAGTGTACAGGAATACTTGAAACATATTTCTCAAAACTCAAAATAAATTTATATTAAAACCTTTTCAGGAATATTACTATTTACATTAATCTGTCACTTAAAAAAACAAAAAACAAACTTAAGATTCAATGAAAATAATCTGGCTTATTACCCAAGAAGATTTTTTTTTCCTTGAGACAGAGTCTCGCTCTATTGCCCAGGCTGGAGTGCAGTGGCACAATCTCAGCTCACTGCAACCTCTGCTTCCTGTTACCCAAGAAGATTTTAAAAGTACCAACAGAAATCCATGAAGTATTTACGTAACAGATATAGTCTTGATCCTTGAAGTGGTAAACCTCTAACTTACCTGTAAGATGTAGTTCTGTATCCTTGATGATTCTGAATAAATATGATGTACTTTAGAATTATATAAAATTAGATGCTGCAATTATTTTAAATAAAAGAAGAATCTTTAAAAATAAGAACAATCTCATTGCTTCCTAATTATAAAACTTGCTTCCTAACAAGTATCTTCATCACATCAAAGTATCTTGATGAAGATAAAGATACCTCCTAACAAATATCTTCATCAAAGTGTCTTGATGAAGATCAAAGTATCTTGATAAAGATATTTTGAGGGGGGGAAGAAAAGAATAAACTGTGAAATGCCAGTTTCAAAACACGAGTAAGTATCATCTAAGAACATGTAGACATTAAGAATGTTTTCCCAAGTAACCATCTCATTAAACCAAAAATCTTGTTGTAATTAAGTGACTTACTTGGTCAATGCTACAAATGCTGGAGCTTAGTGCCCAGCTACCTGCAACATAAGAAAAAGTACCTGTAATCCCAGCACGTTGGGAGGCTGAGGCGGGTGGATCACCTGAGGTCAGGAGTTCAAGACCAGCCTGGCCAACATGGTTAAACCCCATCTCTACCAAAAACACAAAAATTAGCCAGGTGTGGTGGCAGGTGCCTGTAATCCCAGCTACTCAGGAGGCTGAGGTAGGAGAATGGCTTGAACCCAGGAGGCGGATATTGCAGGGAGCCAATATGGTACCACTGCACTCCAGCCTGGGCAACAGAGCAAGACTCTGTCTCAAAAACAAAACAAAAAAAGGAAAAGATCAGTGTATTTTAGTGGTAGTTGTGATTATTAAGCATTTTAAAGCAACTGTAGGGTATAAAATGACTCAGGTCAACAATAACAAGAAAGAATTTTACACACAGATAATCGATAAGACATTTGGTGAGCAGCATCCAGTTTTATGTAATTCTAAAGTATCTATGTATTCAGTATCATCATGGCTACAGAACTACATCTTACAGAAAAGTTAGTGGTTTACCACTTCAAAGATCAAGACACTTTCTATAACTATACTGGATAGTAATTTTCCTTAATCTGTATTACAAGCTTTCCAACTTTGCTTCACTGAGTATATTTTTAAACGGCAGAGGCTACCCAGTTGGCACTAACTGTACCAATGCCAGGTGGACCCCGATTGTAATGTTTTGACATCCTCTTCTCCCTTTCTCCTCTGTCAGGTCTGCCAACACTGCAGCCTTTGGGGCACCTGCCTCTTGCAGGACTCGTTGCCACACCTTCTAACTGGCTGCTTCTAACTGCTGCATGTCAAGGACACCACATGAACAAGACAGCAAGAACAACATCTTAAGTGTCAATCCTGAGCAAATGTCCCGGGAACTCTTCTAAGTGTAAAATCAAAGAGCTTCAATAGCACGTATTTTGTTACAGGGCCTTTGGCTGCTTAGAGCATTTTTTCTTACTTCTTAGTGCTAACCCATGTTCTAGATAAGAGAGGCTGCTGGGTTTAGTTACCAACAGTAAACTTTAAAACGTTTTCAGTTACATGGGTTCTTGGCTTCTGCAATCTCATTGAGTACTTGCCTAACAAATATTTTCTTCAATGCAAATGTGAACCTGTATTTATGCCAAGTTGAATTATGATCAAGTTAATGAATTTTAGATGAAGTAGGGCTATCGAGACAAGAATTCTAAAAGTGGTATCTTAAGTTTAGATGACATTCTGAGAACTTTAAAGATTATATTAATTCATGACAATATGTATATTTACTCACACAGACATATGTGTATATATATAAATGCATATATATACATGCACACACACACAAATTCTTAACTCCCTAGTAAGTACAGAATAATTATGTACACCTAGCAGACTCTTCTTCCCTATAATGTTGTCATGCAGTACAGCTATTTGCTCTCTACTACATTAAGCTGTCCTATTTCACTCAAGGTACTAGGCAGGTCCACAAGTCCAGATAGCTCTCAATGAGTCTATCGCAAATTTACAATGTGGAAACACCAATAATCTGGACTTTTGCCATTTAACACCTTTTCAACTATGTCCTACACTATGTCTGCCTAAACAGGAAAAACTGTGAATCTACTAATTTGAACATGCCCATCCCATTATCTCTCTCGTTCATTTATTCAACAAGTATTTACAGTGTCTACTCTATGTCAGGCATTTTGCTGGGTGCTAGGTCCCTACCCAACCACAAGCCCTACCCACTCAGTCTTCGGTCTTCTGGGGGAAGGCAGTCATTCATGAAATGAGGTAACACATGTGAAAGCACAACACTGACAGTAGAGACACCCTGCTACAAGGCCAGTCTGGGCGATCAGGGAAAGCTTCCCTAAGGAAGTGTCAATGAGTTAAGATTTTAACAATGAGGAGCTGACTTTATGGAGAAACAGTGTTCCTGGCAGAGTGAACATGCTAGAACTCTATAGCAGGAGGCAGTGAGTGAGTCTGAGGCAGGTGTGAGCTGAGACGGGCCTGGAGATCAGGCAGGGACTTGGTCAGGCATGTTAAAGATTTCCTGGTCTTTATTCAAATGGAAGGCATGTGAACATTTTAAAATTAAATTAAGTTTGGTTTTCTGGAGGGACGAAGTTATGATCAGATTTACATTTTGAAATGATCACCCTGGCCACCTAATATAGAGAACAGATTGCAAAGGAGAAAGGACACAGGGAGCAGGCAAGGAGGCTACTAGGTTAGAGGAAATGAGAGACAGTGGGCACCTGGCTAGGGGTGTGGTAAAAGGTCAAATCCCTAGCACCTAAGGATGGACTGAATTTGAGGAGGTGAAAGGAGGAGGTGTCAAGAGTGACTCCTGGGTTCTGGTTCTGCCATTTAATGAGCAGGGAACATGTTAGGAGAAGGTTTAGGGAAGGTCATGAATTTGGTTTTAGACACCTGACTGTGCAGGTGTCATGTAGCCAGGTATATAGGTCTGGACTTTAGGAGAGATCATTGTCAGTACAATAAACTCTGCAATCATTTGTAAATGGTCCATAACCGATCTAAGGGCATTAATGAGACAGGGGTGGGGGTGGAGGAGACAGAATGAAGGCCCAGGATCACCCTGGGGATCTTCTAGCATCAATGTTCAACAGGATGAAGACGGGCTGTCACAGAAGTGTCATGGTTAAAAGAAAATCAGGAGGGCTTACCAATTAACTCAAATAACTAGACACTTTCAAATATCAGGAATTCAATTTTCTCAATATCTGACATTTTGAGCATGGCTCCAATTATTTTGTAACTACACTTAGTCATTAAAACACTAATTATTAGAAAGCTCACGTTATATATAATTGGTCAATATTATCAATGACTGCTTGCTAAATGCCAACTACTGCTACTAAACATCAAGCAATCGTCCGGGCACGGTGGCTCATTCCTGTAATCCCAGCACTTTGGGAGGCCAAGGTGGGTGGATCACTTGAGGTCAGGAGTTAAAGACCAGCATGGCCAACATGGTGAAATCTCTTCTCCACAAAAAAAAAAAAAAAAATTATCTGGGAATGGTGGTACATGCTGGTGATCTCAGCTACTCAGGAGGCTAGACAGAATTGCTTGAACCCAGGAGGCAGTGGCTGCAGTGAGCAGAGATTGCACCACTGCACTACAGCCTGAGCAACAGAGCAAGACTCCATTTCAAAAATACATACATACATACATACCAAACGATGTACAAAAACTCCTAAAAAATAGTACTTGCCTTCAAAACTTGTCTTAAGCTAGATCATGATTAAAATCACACCATATTAAGTTATTTTAATCTTTGGATATGCTAATTTAACCACTTTGGGAAAATTAATTCATGTTAACCTTTCTGGCATCTAATATTCAGGGTTCCCAGACCCTAGTCTAGATGCTGGGAGATGGTGCAAAGAATCAGATAAAATTCCTTGTCTGTTAACAACCGATATTTAGTATTCAGAAAATACCATAAAACCAGTTTGAAGATTACTTGACAACATATCACTTAAATTATTGTTTAGCCATTGAAGAAAAGTGAAGCCAGACACAGTGGCTTGTACCTGTAGTCCCAGCTATGTGGAAGGATCATCTGAGCCCAGGAGTTCGATCCAGCCTGGGCAACACAGTGAGAACCCATTTCTAATTTAAATATACAAAAAGAAAAGTAATGATAACACCTGTCAACAGCAAACCTTCCACCTACACCCCAGTATCGACCCTCTCCTCACTCCATATCTATCCATCATCATTATGCTTACATGATAAACTTAGTTAATACACTAACTGTAGTACTGTGCAGGCTGTACCATGTGGCTCCAGGGCCTATTTACAGTCTTTAAGAGGTCCGTTGGCTTGCTTAGTAATTCCCAGGTAACAGATATGTACTTTCAGAAATATATACTTGATGAGTTTTAACAATTCTACATCTCAATCAAATTAACCAGCCTGGTTTTCCAAAGGACTCAATCACTAACAATACAGAACCTTCCATACCAAACATACCTAAATCAACTATGACATGCCATAGAGTAAATAAAAACAAGGCTATCTTCTTGATCTCTTACCCCCTAGAGCATATTTTACATTTCCCCAGTTGTTTTCCTACTAGTAGAGTTGCTGTTACTAATAATAAAGACTGAATTTTAAAACTAGCTATTAGCAGATGTTGAATTTCCTGCTCCCCCATCTCCTTTTTAATTTTCTCTTACAAGAAAAATAAATAATGCCCGAACATGCAGTTTTGTATATATTCCTCTTATTAGGCAGAAACAGTTTGAAACTAATACGCTGTATCCCTTCTGCATCCCATCTCTCTTACAGCACTTAACATGATATTGTGAAACATGTTCATACCACAATCTACAAACAGAAACAGCCTGTGTACTCATGATCTTTTTCTCCACCACCCTATAAACAATGAATGGATGAAATCTAAAACAATAACAAAGGGGTAGAGTCTAGCAATACTAAAAGTTTCTCTTCTGTGTGATTACCATGAATGAACCATGTTAATTTCAGCTTCTTTATCTCCTTTCACTTATGACTTAATACAGCACAAATCAATAAATTTAAGAAACATTCAACACTAATGATTAATCCTCTTTGGCTGACATGATAGGGTGATCTAAATACAGTTTACTTGTATTACATATAGAAGGCCAGGTTACGGAAACATACCTATTACACATATTAGCAGGAAAACGTAGCATAGGGTAGAGACCTAGCTCATGGTCTATTAGAATGCCTGCAGAACAACTTTCTCCTTAAAAATAATTAATTTGATTATTAATTTGAAAAAGAAAATGGAAGAAGCATAGAGTAGTATCAAGAAATGGACTCTGTGGAGTCAGACTGACTTGGGATTGAATCCTAGCTCTGTCTTCTAGTTGTGTGATGATGAGGCTTTACCATCTCAGATGAGTTTGCCTCCAGCAAACAGAAATTACACTATCTTAGGGAGCTGCAGTGATGATTAAATGAGATTATATATAAAGATGTATAATATATATATTATACACACAGAGAAGGCAAAAAAGGTGATTATATAAAAGGTATCTAGGCACAACTATATGCTCAATGAATACGTTTTAAGCCACAGATAAAATCCTAATATATTGGCCGGGTACAGCGGCTCATGCCTGTAATTCCAGTACTTTGAGAGGCCAAGGCAGGTGGATCATGAGGTCAGGAGTTCAAGACCAGCCTGGGCAAGATGGTGAAATGCTGTCTCTACTAAAAATATAAAAAATTAGCCGGGCATGGTGGCGGGCACCTGTAACTTCAGCTACTCAGGAGGCTGAGGTAGAGAACTGCTTGAACCCAAGAGGAGGAGGTTTCAGGGAGCTGAGATCATGCACTGCCCTCCTGCCTGGGTGAAGCAGTGAAACTCCATCTCAAAAAAAATTAAATTAAATAATCCTAATATATTTTTGCAATTTGAAAAGAGTATCTGACTAATCTCATGCTTTGCAATGAACCAAAACTAATTCTGGCCCTGATTATTTATTTTGTGATGAAATATGTTCTTTTTCTTAAAGACAACTTTGGGTTATTCCTAATCCTACACGTTTCCTCACATTAATATTCTACCATTCGCATGTTTAAGTTGCTTTAGCTTCTGACTTAGGATATAAAAAGAGGCCAGAACTAAGGAAAACAACCAAGTTTAAGGAATATACTTGATATATCCGATAGAAGCAAAGAATTCCAAGATTGGAGGTGTAATTGCAGTTCCTAAGCAGCCACTAGAGACTATTACTCTTCCATGACACATATTCCCATTGCCATCTTTATATAAGAGATAGCCCTCAACCCAAGAAGATAACTTGGGTAAAAAATGCAAAAGTGGTGCTTTCTACCTGAGAGCACTTCTGAATGCCCCATACTTTTCCTCAAGGTAATCCATTCCCCATTAACTACCTTGACACCCCAACATTTCTACCTTTGGAATGCACAATGCCAGTGTCAAGGACTGGTTAGCCAACCAGCCTAGGCAAGCTGTAGCTGGGTTTTTTTTTGCTCTTGTTGAAAGCAAAAGAACACTCCTTTCTTCCCACATTTTGAAATCTGCAAGTTGACAAGTCAGTGGCCATTTCTAAAACATGCAACATGTTATGCTTGAGGTGCCATGGAAGTCGTAAAAGAATATCAATGAACAGGGCTACTTCCTGTTTTTCGTATCTAACAAAATGGAGTTATTACAGTGTATTGGAAATCATATATTAAGGAATGTTGGTTAACCAGTCACTCTTGCCAAAATCAGATATGAAAGAAAAGTTGGCAACAATTCTACCTCTGATATTTCTCTTCTAGAATATTTAATAAGGTTAATCTCTGAAGAATGCATTAATTTTCTTACCTGATTTAAAATGAAACTGAGACCATTCCTAACTAAAAACATACAAAATCATGGAAGACTAACTTATGTGACCACCTCTATGTTTTTTATAAAGTCACTTAGTATTTTAAGAGTAATTTTTAGGTAATAATGCTCTTATACCTCCTCTTTAGTAAAAGGTTACTAAATTATATTTTAGTCTAATAGTTTTAAAAAGGAAATGAAATCTGAGGGTTATATGAGGATATAAAAGCAGCCTGTGAAATATCTTTAGTTTTAAACAAAAACTAACATTAACAAGTATAGCATATCTTGTCCTTTCATGGGACCAGCAAATTGATAGTTTGGTTTTTTAAGTTACAGAAATAGGATGGGGTAATTATATCTACCAAACTCACAATAGCCTGTTCAATGGAGAGTAACACTGTAATTTTTCTTCAAAGTCAGTAAATAGAAAGAAAAAGCCCCTAAATTCTGTAATATAAGGAAAAATTCCAAACCCTTGGGCGCCACTTACAGGCACTTTCACTGATTTCAGCTATTAACCTGAACAAGAGGGACAAACTTAAAATCTTCCATTTTAGTATGAATATTATTTATTTATATAACTTCTAATTCACAAGTGTATTTTCTACATCCAAATAACAGAAGGAAATTCTAAACTTAAAAAAAATCACAGAACTCTCAATTATTTCAAAATCTCAGATTTTCCTCTTAGAAGTATGAGTATAACTTAACAACTGTCAAAAAAAAAAAAAAAGGAAAACAAAGTTCAACTGATATTTTATTGAGTTGGCTATAATCAACTTTTTTTCTACAGTTTTAATTCAGAGATAATTATGTATCATAACCAACAGGCAGCATAAAATGCACACACACAAATAAGATACAAGCCCTTTCCCCGCAGTTTTATACCAACCAATTCAAATGAATTTCAACCCCACTGTTAAGAGAAAAAAAAAAATTCACTGTATTTCATAAAATTAGGGAATCAACATTTTACTATAAATGAAATCTTTACATATAACATTTGTGATAAGCCAACAGCATTCTGGCTAGTAAAAATATTTTTTTAAAAAAAGATTATCCTTACTAGCCCATTATTTTCTTATACTGTGCAATTATAATCCACACCTTAAGCAAAGGGGAAAAAACCTCGGTTATAAAATGCAAATATTAAGTATGGATTACTTAGTCCCTAAATTCTATCTGCCTCCATCTTAGTCGTCTTATTTTGGGTCAAGAGACAACACTAAACAATTTCTGTATAGTATTTTTACAGTGCATGCTCTTCTATATTCACAGCTCATTAGGAGAACTAGATTGCTGACGTTTGCTAAATTATTTATTGTATCCACAAAGTTAGGTCTCATAAGGATACAATTAATTTCTCAAATTTGGGGTTAAAAATTTTTATCCAGTTCATTTGAAGTTCAGTTCAGTATCCCTCAAATAATTATTCTAGTTAAGTTTTAATACAATCTGCACAGTAACAGGAAACTGTAGAGGTACACAACTCTAGTAAGAATAAATTACATGTACAAGCCCACACAAAACTATTATCAGTCACAAATCTCCTTTCCTATTAGTAGTGCCATGGTACAGTGCGGAGCATATTTTTTAGTTCTTGCTGGGGGAGGAAAGGGACCTCCAAATAATAAATGGTTCGTGATTGTAAGTAAATAACCAAGTGCACAAAAAATGCCAGATCACTTTAGATAATTAATCCAAACCGAGGACTCCTGTCAAAATCGTCTTACAAAATGACACACTTTATTCCTATACTAAAGGTCAGGGAATTCTATAGAGCAACAAGGGACTATCACAAAAACATTTCCAGCAACTCAAAATACCATCAAGACTTTGTGCTTTGCATACATTAATCAGATGTAAAAAAAAAAAAAAAAAAAAAGAAAAAAAAAAAGGACGTAGCTGTCACACTTAAAAGAATTTCCTTTAACATAAAAATTTCCAGTAGCCAAAAACGGGCGAGGTCAATGACCCGCTGGTCTAAAATACCTTACACATACTGTACTTCATATGCATCTGAGCCGAAGCCCACCGTGCTGTGTGGCCCCTGGAATTCAGCTGGCGGCCCGCGCCGCGGCACCGAGCAGGAAGCACCGCACCCGCGCCGCGGTCCCAGGGCCAAGCCGGAGGGGCTGCGGGGAGCAGCCACTACTGCTTTGAAACTGAATGGCTGACACATCCGGTCCTGGCTCTTACACCACTCTGCCAAATGCAAACTTCAAAGGCCAAATTCAAACTCCAAACAGAAGTCACTCAAGTCTTAGCAGTACAGTTCGCATTCCCAGGAACACTCGAAGCCCCTTGGGGGTCGCAATTAGACAAACCGCACTTCTTAAAAGACTGCAAGCCCCCGCGAGAGTGCAGCCTCCCGCCGCACCGCTTTGACAGGCGTTACGGAGCCGTCTGCCCCGAGCCCTGCAGCAGGCGCTGGGGGCGCGCCGCCCGCGTCCGGGCCCGGCCCCCGGTACCTGCCTAGCGACTCGAGCCACGAGCGGGCCGAGGGGCTCTGCCTGTCACGGCCGCGGGGACCTCCTGCTTTCTCTTCGGCCCTCTCCGTCCCCCACCCGACCTCGGGCTCCCCATCCACCCCGCCCCTTTTCCGACCACCGCCCGCCGCAGGCTCGGGCCTCGCCCCCCAGTGCCCCGGCCCCGGGGACACCCGTCCGGGGGCGCCGCCGCAGGGCCGTGCCCCGCCCCCCGGGCTCCTCGGAGAGCCCCGATTCCGGGAGTCCCACAAAGCTAGCCGTGGCCCCCCACACCTTTTCGCCACGGGTTCCCGCAGCGCGGCTCGCACGCCTGTCACATGTCTACAAACAATAACAAACTCTTCTGCACGTACCCGTCCGGTCCCCCAGGCTGGGTCCGGGGCGCCGCCCGACTCCGGAGGGGTCGGGGGGTGCTCAGGGGCGCGGGTCCCGGCGAGCGGCCCGTAGTCTCGCCGCTCTGAGCCCCGGGACGCCGTGCACGGAGCCCGGCATTCATTCATTGCCCTCTGCCCGCCCCCCAAGTCCCCGCCGCGCCCCCGGCCGCGCTGCTCACCCGGAGGGGGCCGCTGCAGGAGGTGGCTCGGCGGCAGGCGCCCGCTTCTCCCCGGGCTCGGCCGCTGCGGGACTCGAGGCGCCGCTGTCCGGCGCGGCCACCGGCTCGGCAGGGTGGGCGCCGCCGCGGCTAGCGGCTCCGTGGGACGGCGGCACCGCCACAGGCTGGAAGCCGGTCCCACTCCCCGCTGCGTCCGCGGGCTCCGGCGACGGGGAAGTCGAGGAGGACGGCGGCGAGGCGGCGAGGAAGAGCGGCGGCTCCGGCAGCTGGTCCAGCTCCACACTCCGCACTTTGCGCAGCTGCCGCCGCCTCCAGTCCGCCCGCTCGCGGTCCCCGCTGCCCGCCTCCCGCAGCAGTCCCGCGGCCGCCGCGGGCGCGCTGCTCGCCTTGAGGGCCCCTCCGCCGCCGCCCGCCTCAGGGCTTGCAGCCCCGGCGCCCGGGAATCCCGACGACGAGGCGCGATTCCCCGCCGCCGCCGCCATTTTCTCTCGCGGGCTACATTCGCTCGGCCCCTGCGAGGGAGGGAGGGGGCGGGGAGAGCGCAGGGGGCGGGCACTGCGCCGCCAGCGTAAGGCCTCCTGCGCCAACTGCGTGAGCGCGGCCCGCCGGGCGCCCGGCCTGGACCCACCGACGGCCGGGCGCGCTGAGTCCGGCCTGCAGCGGAGGCGTGGGCGGAGGGCGGCCAGGGGGCCGCAGGTGGGAGAAGGTGGGCTGTCCTAACGGCCTGGAGAGGTGGACTGGGAGGCGGCGGGCGCGGGGGCGCTCTAGACTCAGCGCGCTGCACGCGCCGCGCCGCCAGGTAGTCCCGGCCGCACCGGCGAAAGGAGGAGCCTCGGCGGCAGCGCTGCGCCGCTTCCTCTCCGCAATCTCGTCCCGGCTCCGCGGGAGCTCGCCGGAGGGGAGTTGCCGCTTCTGAAAGAAAGAATTAGTTCCAACTTGGGTTTCTGGTGCCTGAAGGGGACGCAGGCGAGAGGGTTTACTGTCTGTCATTCGCACTGCCCTTTGCAGCGAGCGTCGGGGGACCCGGGCGCGGACCAGCCTCCCACCGACGCGCAGGTGGCGCCCGGGACCGTCTTGCTTGCAGCAAACCGAAAGCAAGTAAACGTTCAACAGACAGGCTGCTGTGGAGCAGGAAAATAAAGTTTTGTTTTTGTTTTCTTTTGAAAAGAAAACATTCCTTCTCTGTTGTCCCACCCGTATCCCTGTGCTACGAATAACAAAACTTCAAAGTTTTCTGTAATATCTTACATCCTGAAGCTGTTGATTAGGGATAGCTACCCCCTGCCGGCACCAAGTCCCCACAGCCTCAGAAACCGTGGGGGCGAGGAAAGGAGGCGAGTGTCCCCTTCGAGCTGGAGTTTTTCTTTGGCTGACTTTGGGAAACACAGTCCTGTGCAGGATTTCATGGAGCGCGATTGGGGAGGGAACCAGCGCTGTGTCTGGAAGTCACCCTCGGCCAGCTCCTGGCCCTCCCCGAATCCGATGCTTCACGCCGCACGTCCTTCTTCCCCGCAGGGTCGGGCCACCAGCCGGGTTCCCTCTGTCCCCACCCCTGCAGGGCCCGGCTGCCCCTCGCGGCGTTCTGAGTCCACCTACTCCCTGTGCTCCTACGTGAGAAGGTGCTTTGGGATGGAAAAAGCAACATTTACAGGTTACTGATTTTCGACTTTTTGTCAACCGAGGAGAGCTTTTGTGTTGTGTTAATTTCTTCCTTCCTTTCCTTTCTTCCAGCCGGTTTGTTTAGTATTCGGAATCTCCCAAAACCCAGGAGCAGCGTCTATACATTTACTTTGTGAAACCTGATTAAGGAGAGGGGAGGCTTGGGGAGGGGTGCGGATTCTTACGGAGATAATCTTGTCAGTCTTCACATATTTAGACAAAAGCCTGAACTATTTACAGAATAATTCCATTGACTTCTTAAGACTAGGTAAAATGAAAGCCCCTTTGCCAGATACGTTAACGGCGTAACCAGGTTAGCCTAGAAGGGTTTTTAAAAGTCCAGATTTCATATCAGCTCAATGTTTTGAAAACTGCTCTAACGTCTCCCATTAGATAGTTTAAATCGTTACACCCAACGATGCAAATTTTGAAAGTTCAGATAAATCTGTTAAAAATTAAGTCTACATTTAGGCTGTAATTATATGCTCTTTTAATGGCAGTCAAATGTATCATCCAAACCAAACAGTAGTTATTTCCCAGGTCTTCCCGGATTGCCACACCCACCAAATCCTAAACTGAAAGGGATCAACTTTCCTTGTTCCTATTTTGATCTAAAGACTTTTTAAAATTTGCACACACATATTCAGGTACCTGTAAGTGAGAAAGGTAAGTGGAAGACTTTAGCCAGAGTAGCAAAGTAAAAACGAGATTCCAGCAAAACTTTGATTTTTGACTCTGTTTGTACAGTGGTTAAAACTGGGGATCAAAGTGAGAGGACTACCCAGTGCAACACTATCAACTAGCTACAATTCTCTGACTTCCTCCATTCACCACATATTGCCGTGGAAAAACCTAAGTGTTGGTCTTTCCCCATAGTTGTTGGTGTTTTGAATCATATATTTTTTTTAATTGTTTATGTAAATATTCAGGTTGTCATTATGCATCTGCATATGGACACACTGATTTCTTAAAGAGAATCAAAGGACGTGCTTAACTGAAAAAGGGTGTTCTCCTTCTGCCATATGTTAATGGAAGTTTTGAGGAGCATTTAGCTGTATGGGATTGCTACCAAAGTTTCTGAGTCTTAAGCGTGATTAAGACTCTAGCTCTGGTTTTGGTGCTGTTCAATCCTGCTTTGTGTTACTGAAGAGAGGTGGATGTCAAGTATCAAGTATTATTGGCTCTGAATTGTCTAAATATGATTTCTTTAATGACATACAGGAGATTTGTATTCCTTCCAAGGTTGTTTCCAGACGGAAAGCTCCAGTTCCTATTTCCAAGCTCTTTATTTCTATCCTCACTGGGATATAAACTTTGCAATTATTTCACACCTGCAATTTCATGACAATTTCAGTAACCTTTGCAATGATTTCACACCTGCAATTTCGTGACAATTTCAGTAACCTTTTTACTGGTGCATTACAGATCACTGCCTCCACATAGTGCTTCTGGGAACTGCCTACGTCACACTTCAGCTCCTACACCATATTGACGTTGAGGATCTGCTTTGACACTGGGCATTTCCTCGCTGTGCATATATCACAAATATTAGAATGAGCAGACATAATATACATTAGGAGAAATATTTCAGCCTGTACATCATTCATCATAACTTTATTAAGCACCTACTGTGCACATGCAGGAATTTTTCTCCTCTGAGGATATTGTTTGTTGTTTTCCATTTCTACAAAAATGAATAAATAAAATATTCCAATCTACAAATATTATTTGTGTGGTTATTTATCAGGCTGATTGGTAGAATTTCAGATCTATCACTATATTAATCTATTCACACATTCATAGCTGTTTGTGAGATCTATATCTTAGATAAACATAAAATAATCATGTAACCTTGAGAATAGGATAAAAGCTGGTGTTCTTTCAAGCTTATAAATATTTATCATGGAATACTTGCAGGAGTCCTGGGGCTATAATTTGATTCTGCATGCCCTTTCCAGACAGCACACTTCCTAGGTGTTTTCAGATGTTCTAAGTCAGAAAATTCTGTCAGCAGTGGGATAACTGGCCCCTTACAAGGGCACTGAAAATGATGTTATAGTAGAAGGACTCTTAACCAGCCTCTGTTTGGCTGACTCATCCAGTAAGATACCAGCCATTACTGTGTGGTGTACAACATGCAGAGGGATAACACAGCGCAATAAGTACTCAGGCCAGCGGCTGGTGTGCACCTGCATACTTCTGTTCCCCGTAGGTGAGTTATGGGTCCCATGAGAATCCATTGTACTTGTTCCCAAACTTGATTCCACCTGTTACAATGTTCCTTGTGAAATTTAATTAAATATGACACAATTGATTATTAAATTAATAAAACATGAGTATGTGTGTGCAAAAAGAAAGTTGTTCCAGTGAAAATGAAGTGAAATGCTTTGAGAGGAAATGAAATTGTGGATCAAAGTGAGGCAGTACCCAATGCAACAGTATTAACTAGTTACGTACAATTCTGTAACTTCTTCCCATATCACCACGGGGAAACCTAAGTGCTGGTCTTTCCAATAGTTTTTAATGCTTTGAGTCATTTTTATTTTAATCACCTATGCGAATATTCAAGTTGTTGTTATGCATTTGCATTGGGACATACTGATTTTTAAGAGAAAAATAATCAAAGGACATGTTTAACTGAAAAGGGTGTTCTTCCTTTACCATATGTTAATAGGAAGTCTTTGAGGTAAGGCACTGAAAAAAATCTGTCAGGTTAGTTGTGGATATGACCACTGTGAAAGATTGGGAAGAAAGCATTCAAGCCTAGAATTTGCTTTGCAGCTATGTATCAGTACTCACTTTGCTTTAAAGAAAGTAAAACTGAAATTGTTGACAGTGCGAAAGATACATGGAACTCTATAAACGATGGGCCCACATTCTAAAGACTAAGGCTCTACAACCAAAAAACCCCCAAACCAACCAAAACAAAATACTGTTGTTTATATTTTATTTTTATTTTATATTTTATTTTTATTTATATTATATTTTATTTTATTTTACTAAGGTAAAATACTTAAGAGATATATGTGATTTCCTTTAATTAATAAACTTTCTAAAAATTTTGCATAGCTTTGCATGTTCCTAAAATCAAAAACTAAATTTCGTAATAAACAATGAAAAGTACTTGAATTGGGATTTTATATTTAAGAATACAACTACAACTTATTAAATTTAATCTGCCTGAGAGTTAGCAAAATTCTTCTCACTTTACAATCCTGCACTGATTCTTTGAATTCTTTGAATGGCCATCGTGGTTGCTGTTTTTTGATGCATGCTGAGATATTCTCTTTCCATTTGACCTTTGTGGCTTAGTCAGGGCTATCATCTTTGCAAAAAGTATTTGAAGGGTTCGTACATTTCCCAAGGTCCTCCTGTAATCCTCAATTACTTTCTTTAGACTAGTGTCCTTGTCAGTTTTTTCTTCCTTTTACCGACTTCCTGGTCCAACTCTGCTGAATCCTGCATTCACAAGGCTTTGCATGTGACCTGAGCAGTTCAGGACCACTTTCATTGGCTGTGTTCACTTCTGAATCCTTTGCAACATTTGCACCTTCACTTTGCAATTGGTTTCCATTGTTTTGGGGCCAAAGCTGCCATAAAGAGGTATAAAAAGTTGCATGGGGTTGGGTATGTGGCTCACGCCTGTAATCCCAGCATTTTAGAAGGCCAAGACAGGAGGATTGCTTGAGGCCTGGAGTTTGAGGCCAGCCTGGGTGACATAGTGAGAACTTCATCTCTACAAAAATTAAAAAAAAAATTTAACTGGGCATGGTGGCACATACCTATAGTCCCAGCTACTCGGGAGGCTGAAATGGGAAGATGGATTATGCCCAGGAGATTGAGACTGCAATGAGCCATAATCACAAACCCTGCACTTCCAGCCTGGGCCACAGAGCAACACTATGTCTCTAAAAAATAACTAATAAATAAAAATTTTCAAAAATTGTCGTGCACTAGAGGAATGCTGTCTAACAAAATATGATGCAAGCCACGTACATAATTTTAAATTTTCTAGTAGACACATGAGAAACCAGGTGAAACTAATTTCAATAATTTGTTTTATTCTATGTAACATATCCAAAAATTATTTTCATGGGTAATCAATCAATGTCTAATTATTACGAATGAAATAGTTTCTCTTTTATGGTGCTAGATTTTGAAATCTGGTGTGTATTTTCCACTTGCAGAACATTTCTAACATCTTAATCCAGACTAGCCACATTTCAAGTGCTCAAAGGCCACAGGTAGCTAGCATATTGGACAATGCAGAGCTAGAACTATAGTACCTAAAACCAATGAGTTTTATGGATTTTTAAATGCTTCATTAGGTCAGAATTAGTATATAAGAAATATAATCCACATGTGTATGTTTAGGAAATAAAGAAAAACACAATGGATGTAAATTATAGCCATACGCTGCATAATGATGTTTCGGTCCATGAAGGACCACATATATGATGGGGTCCCAGAGGATTATAATGCCATATTTTTACTGTACATTTGCTGTGTTTACATAAGTTTGGATACACAAATACCTACCATTGTGTTACACTGCCTGCAGTATTCAGTATAATCACATGCTATATAGGTTTGTAGCCTAGGAGCAATAGGCTATATATACCATATAGCTTATGTGTGTAGTAGACTATACTATCTAGATTTGTGTACATACACTCTGTGATGTTCACAAAATCACCTAATGATGCATTTCTCAGAATGTATCAAATGCATCCCGGTCATTAAGTGATGCATGACTGTAGCAACACATAACTAAGAAAATTAGTCTTTTCACCTCTAGTAGTTACCTTTCCACATAAATTTTAGCCATCATTGTTGGAGTTACCTTTCTCAACTACAGTTCTGATTCTGTCCTCTCTCCTCAAACCCTTTAATGGTTCCACATTTCATAGAGTATGGGATCCACGTTCTTTGATTCATTGAACAAACATCAAATGCATTACCTCCTATGTGCTAGACACTGTGCATACCCTAGAGATCAAAGTAGGTATCATTCCTACCCTCATAGAACTCCCAGTCTATCACCTCCCTTACTTTTTACTATTGACAGTTCAGTTATCACCATAGTACATCCTGTCCTGAGGCCCGGGCTCCAGACACAAATATCTGCTCCCCTTAGTTAGGACTATATCGTGCTCTCTTTCCTCTTCTCCTGAAAAACACTTCCTTAAGCCAGGCACGGTGGCTCATGCCTGTAATCCCAGCACTTTGGGAGGCCAAGGCGGGTGAATCACGAGGTCAAGAGATTGAGACCATCCTGGTCAACATGATGAAACCCCGTCTCTACTAAAAATAAAAAAAAATTAGCTGGGCATGGTGGCGCATGCCTGTAATCCCAGCTACTCAGGAGGCTGAGGCAGGAGAATTGCCTGAACCCAGGAGGCGGAGGTTGCAGTGAGCCGAGATCACGCCATTGCACGCCAGCCTGGGTAACAAGAGCGAAAATCTGTCTCAAAAAAAAAAAACAAAAACCAACCACTTCCTTAAATCCATTCACCTGTAAAACCCTCACTACCACCACCCCTGGGCTAACTCCTTTCCTAACCTTTGCAGGTCCAGGGTGATAATATGGATGGAAGCCCCTTACAACATTTTTAATGATTTAAAAGTTAAAATGTAAGCCAACAGTAAGTAAAATATGTTCTAAGTTCCTACTTTGATAAGTATACTTTTATGAAGATAAAATTGAATATTATATGTAAAGTTGTGGCTTTTATATGACTGCTATGACAAAAAATCAAAGACAGTTATGTTTAATTGCAGCACATTGATGGGCTGACAATGTTTGGATAAGGAATAAAGACACACGTAATTTGCAAATATTTTTATGAAATTAATTTTCTAGCTTTAATTTCAACTAAATTATTAATTCTGTTGTTTATAATAAGATATTTCACAGAATTTGCGGTCAGTCACTTGAAACAATCCAATGATTTATTATTATCAAAAGCCAAGAATCAATTCAAAATACAAATTTGACAAACATCAAAATTTTAAATAAAAATGATTCAAATAAAGTTGAACTTTAAAAACTTGCAAATTTGATTATTAGCAAATATTTTATTAAAATAAAACTATTTGAACTTCTAGCATTCAAGATCGACATCATTGCTAATGGATGGACAGCATACTTTAAATGTTTTGTCAAATCTATATAAATACAAATCTAAGTCACACGTATTTCTGAGCATTGCAAAATATTCCTTAGTGTTTGTGCACAAATGTCTTTAATATTGCTCATATATTGTGAGCAGTTAGGGATCCATGAAATGGAACTCAAAGGGAAATGAGAACAGGGACTCTCAGACAACCAGGATGTGCCGTGTTATTCAGGAATCCACTGCATTTCTGTTATGTGAGGGGAGAGATTTGACAAGTTAGTGCATTTGTCTCTGCTCTTACTGAACGCTTCTACCAGTGAGGTCCTCCCTGTGTCCAAAGTGATGTTGTTTCCAACATCAGTGGCAGCATCAACATTTACAAAACTTCTTGACATTTGAAGGCCCCGGGGAAAGGCACATGAAGCTGTGCTTCCCTGGGGCTCAATGGTGTTGTTCGCCAGAGCAGATGTTTGCGGAGCCACCACTGTGCATTAGATCCCAGTGATCAGGGCAGCTGTGTGTTCTTGAGTCCATTTCTTTTTATGAATTTGTGACACAAAATCTAAAACACAGGGCCAGAGGTAGTCCCCTGCTCAGGTCCAAGGCAAGTACTTGCTAAGCACCTGCTAAGGGGCTGGCCCTATTCTGGGAGAAATAAGAGGTGCTGGGAGTGGAGAAAACAAGACACAGTGCTCTTTTCCTCTGGAAATTTACAAAGCCTGCTTTGCATTGGAGCCATTTGTGTCTGTGTGCACGTTTTCCACTTCCTATGAGACCCTGGAGCAGAGACTATTTCGTTTTCATCATCTCACCTCCCAGGGTCCCATAAAAAGCTGTACATCTCACAATGCCTTAGTGAACTAATAAAACTGTACTGTATTATGTAGGGTCGATTAGTCTGCTCTAACAAGTAGATCTAAATATGCAACGGCTCAAGACAAAGGAATTATATTCCTGGGTGAGAACTTGAGTTGTCTAGGGGACTGTCCTCCATCCAGTCATTCAGGAACCCTTTTGCTCTGTTGCTTTGCCATCCTCTGGGCCATGATAGCCACCCAAGTGCCTTGCATGCAGTAGATGCTCAGTGAACAGGAGTTGATTTAGATGGTTAAAAACTTCAACTGTCTAAGAGTTCTTAGGATTTGACCTTTAATCACAAAACTCCCTCCCTAACAGGGAGTTCCCCTTCCTTGAAATGAAACCACCTCATCTGTGAATTTAATTGTGCATTCATTTTAGAAAAAGGTAAGAAGTTATCTCTCTATATATATTCTAATCACTGAGTCTCTTACTGGGAGCAATTGGCAGGGATGGGGGATCAGGGAAACTGGGAATCTAAAAGGCAGAAAAATAGAATGGCAGAAAAGAAGCAGAAAGTTTTGCAATGAAGACTCAGGAAAGTTTAAGGAAAATGAGGGGTAGTAAACTCAGGCCTTAGAAGTGCACTTCAGGGGCCTGTGTGAGGAGAAGGGATTGTTGGTAGAGTGAGGGAGGAGGTGGAACCCTGAGAAGCAGACTGTGGAGGTCATGCAATCGAAAGGCATTGAATATCTGGATAGAAGTCCATGAAAGGAAAGAAAAATGTCTCTAGGTGTGTGTACCACCTGCAACACAAAACTTACCTCAAAGGTTTGGAGAAGAGGATCCTGGAAGTTTCTGGAGAGCAAAAGATGTTTAAAATGATCATTAAATCTAAACATGTATTAAACATTTACTATGCACCAATACAGTGATAAGTGCTTCACTTATGTTAACTTATTTAATCTACACAATAACCCTGTGAGGTAGGCACTGTCGTCATCTCCACTTTCCAGATGAAGAAACTGAAGCAGAGAGGTTAAGTAACTTAACCAAGACTATTCAGAAGCAGCGGGGGTGAGATTTGAACTTAGATACTCTGGGCCCACTGCCCATTCTTTTAACCTCAAAGCTGCAATGTGTATCCATTATGATAATGTAATATATGTAAAATATTTTTGTTGTTTTTCTATGGTTAGTTGCTGTTTTCTTAGTGTGAAACATATTTACGAGATCTTTCAGTGTTCTTGTTTCAATACAGCTCTCATTTTCTAATGCCTTAGGCTTCTCAAGTGAAAGTCTTACCATGAAGATCCTCACCAGTACACACCCCTTTGAATGGAGAAAGGGATACCACACTCTGCATTTTTTTTAACCTAAAGTGCCAAGCTGTTTCAAATCTTATTTTTGAAAATTCTTTGTAAACTAGACAACAAATTTACCTTTTATTGCTATAGATATTAAATTCATTATACAAAGAAATGGAAAACAACAGCATCCTAAAGACTCTATGGGAAACTGCAATAGCAAGGGTTAGCTGCCAATCAGAGTCCTTCTCCCCATCCATTGCCACACAGCTGTATTGGGGAAGTACTTGCCTAGCCAGTGACTAAGTTTTCCAGCCTGCCTTGCAGCTAGGTATGGCCGTGTGACTAGTTCTCATCAACAACATGTGATCCACAGATTTCAAGAAATGGCACAGCTGAATGCAGATGGCTATCATGGCCCAGAGGATGGCAAAGCAACAGAGCAAAAGGGTTACTGAATGACTGGATGGAGGACAGTCCCCTAGATAACTCAAGTTCTCACCCAGGAATATAATTCCTTCGTCTTGAGCCATTGCATATTTAGATCTACTTGTTAGAGCAGACTAATCGACCCTAAGTAATACAGTACAGTTTTATTAGTTCACTAAGGCATTGTGAGATGTACAGCTTTTTATAGGAGGAACAGTGTAACACAGACCAGAAGACTCTGCTATCAGCCAGGTCTCTGTTTAAATCTCAACTTGTCCATGGCTGTGTGATCTTTGGCAAGCTGTACACACTTTAATCATCATTAATATAGTGATATAGTATTCACTGTTGGGGCCTCACCCTTTTCCTCTCACCTTACCACTACTTTGGTGCACGTAAGCCAGATTTCAACGACAGCACTTGTATCTGTCTGACCTGTGAAGCTCAATTTGTGGAGTATATAGCTGGCTGGAAGTGGCTCTGCTCCTGATCCTAAGCAGTCCTTAGCCAATGACGTGAGTTGCAGATGGTGTGCTGGAGGTGGCTTGCATCAACTTGAGAGCCTAGATACCTCTTCTCAACTCTAAGTTCAGTGATATCACATTGGTAGCTTCAAATTGGCCATAATGGGAGCATTTACACCAAAGAAATTGGCAAATGCTACAAATCAAAGCTCTCTCATTCTCCCAGAGCTGGCTGCTAAACACTGACCAACCTATTAACTCTCTTGCCCTCTGGGTAGGATAACTCAGGTATGTTCTACAATGATTTCTGGATTTTGTTTTCCAGAAGGGTTAAGCTCTAATAGCTCACAGTAGTAGGCAGTTTGGAAAAACACCTTTATTGGGCGCCTTTTCTGTCTCACTTTTCCACTCCCTTGTAGTGTTTCCTTCGCCTCCTGAATAAACTAATTAAATTAGAATCCCATCTGAAGGTCCTCTTTTGGAGGAACTCAAAGTAGGACAGGGGATAGCAATAAATAAAGTTGAAATTATCTAAAATGCATAGAATTTAGTAGGTTCCAGATACTTCTCAAAAGAAGACATTTATGTAGCCAACAAATATATGAAAAAAAGCTCATTGTCAGTGGTCATTAGAGAAATGCAAGTCAAAACCACATTGAGATACCATCTCAAGCCAGCTACAAGGGTGATTATTAAACAATTGGGAGATGGGGAGAGATCCAAGATGGCCGGTCACTAGCAGCTCAGGCTTGTAGCTCCCAGTGAAAATGCAGAGAACAAGAGGACGCCACACTTTCAGATGAATTTCTGTTGCTCACGGACCAGGAGATTCGCAGCGGAGGATCCCCACGGGTTGCTGGCAAGACTCTTGTGGCCTGCGTGGCAGTTTTGCTGGCGCCCCAGAGTGGTGGTTCTCGGTGCAAAGTAAACGGGACTGGGTCCTCTTTTGGTTGACATTTGGAGCTCTGGGAAGGCAGAGCCACCTATTCAGCTGATTAAAGAAGGGATTCAGGAGGGAAGCCAAATGGGAGACTCCTGGGCAGAAAAGCACCAAGAATCTTGACACTGCTGTTTTGGCCTGTGCAGTGGGTTGCTCAGATTCTGGCACTGGGAATCAGCAAGTTGGACGTCCACTCAGAGATCTAATTTGAAAGTTGGTAGTTACAAAGACGACTGGTGGATAAATTTACAATGATGGGAAGAAACCAGCGTAAAAAGGCTGAGAATACTCAAAATCAGAATGCCTCTCCTTCTATAGAGGATCACAGTTCCTCATCAACAAGGGAACAAGGCCTGATGGAGAATGAGTGCATTTCAATAACAGAATTAGGCTTCAGAAGGTGGATAATAAGAAATTTCTGTGAGTTAAAAGAACATGTTCTAGCCCAATGTAAAGAAACTAAGAACCTTGAAAAAAGGTTTGATGAAATCCTAATGAGAATAGACAATTTAGAGAGGAATATAAGTGAATTTAATGGAACTGAAGAATACAATATGAGAACTCTGCGAAGTATGTACAGGTTTTAACACTCGAATTGATCAAGCAGAAGAAGGGATATCAGAGGTCGAAGACCAACTTAGTGAAATGAAACAAGAAGATAAGATTAGAGAATAAAAAGTAAAAAGGAATGAGCAAAGTCTCCAAGATATATGGGACTATGTGAAAAGACCTAATTTACATTTGATAGGTGTACCTGAATGTCATGAAGAGAATGAATCCAAGCTGGAAAATATTCTTCAGGATATTATTCAGAAAAACTTTCCTAACCTAGTAAGGCAGGACAATACTCAACTCCAGGTAATACAGAGAACACCACAAAGATAATCCTCAAGTAGAGCAACCCCAAGACACATAATTGTTAGATTCACCAGGGTTGAAATAAAGGAGAAAATTCTAAGGGCAGCTAGAGAGAAAGGTCAGGTTATCCATAAAGGGAAGCCTATCAGACTTACAGCAGATCTCTCAGCAGAAACCCTACAAACTAGAAGAGAGTGGGGGTCAATATTCAATATCCTCAAAGAAAAGAATTTTCAACCCAGAATCTCATATCCAGCCAAACTAAGCTTTAAAAATGAGGGAAAAATAAAATTTTTCACAAACAAGCAAGCACTCAGATTTCATCACCACCAGGCCTGCTTTACAAGAGTTTCTGAAAGAAGCACTACACACAAAAAGGAACAACCAGTACTAGTCATCCCAAAAACTTACCAAAAGGTAAAGAGTATCTCCATAATGAAGAATCTATATCAACTAATGGGCAAAATAGCCAGCTAGCATTAAATGACAATATTAAACTCACAAATATTAATATGAATCCTAATTTAAATGGATTAAATGCCCAAATCAAAGACACAGACACACAAACTGAATAAAAAGTCAAAATACATTGGCACTCTGTATCCAGATCTATCTCATAAGCAAGGACACACAAAGACTCAAAACAAAAGGTTGGAGGAAGACTCACCAATCAAATGGAGAGGGAAAAAAAAAAACAAAACAGAAGTTGTAACTTTCATCTCTGACAAAATAGACTTTAATAGTAACGAAGACTAAAAGAAACAAAGAAGGACATTACATAATTATAAAAAGATCAATGCAACAATAGGAGTCAATGATCATAAATATATATGTACCCAATATAGGAGCACCCAGATACCTAAGACAAGTTTTCAATGACTTATAAAGAGACTTGGACTCTGCACAATAATAGCGGGAGACTTTGACACCACATTGTTAATATTCGAAGGATCAACGAGATAGAATATTAACAGGGACATTTATGATTTGAACTCAGACCTGGAACAAGTAAACTCAGTGAATATTTATAGAATTCTTCAACCCAGGTCCACAGAACATATATATTTTTTAGTATCACATTACACCTATTTTGAAAGTGACCACATAAATGGAAGCAAATCACTCTTCAGCATTTGTATAGCATTTCACAGATTTAAATGAAACATTGGTTGGCTGTTTGTTTGTTATTTTCTTTCTTTATTCCTGTCTCCGCTGTTAAACACAATTATTGGCATAAAAGAGGTTTTTAATACCTGCTGTTCTCTCTCCCCCTTTTCTCTTTCTTTCAAAAAAAAAAAAAAAAGAACTTTAAAAGGCCTGGACATGGATGAGCATATCACACTTATCTTTCCCAGACAATTAGTTTGAAATACTAACAACAAAATATGATCTGCAAAGTAAGTTTTAAAAGGTCCAGAAAGATTTTTCTTCTTCTGATGGCTTTCTAAGGTCATCTTATGCATCACACTCTTTGAAATAAATGTGTGGTTGCTCCCCTAGCTATTTTAACATGCACAGTTAACAAGGCCTGGCATTTTTGTCTGCTTATGAGATCATCTGACTATGCTCAAGCCACCAACAGGTCATCCCAGGGTAATTCTGTGGATGGAGACCCCATCTTCATCCCACGTGTAAGCTTGTTCCTTGAAAGGTACTGTCTGAAACAGACCTACTTTTTGATTGTATTCAAATTCTCGAATTCAAGTCTATTCTATTGTAGGCTAATACATTTCCATACATTCAACACCGGTGAGACAGAGCAAGCTATATGGGAATACCGTCCGGCTGTTGGGCACTAACAGAAAAAAAAAAAAAAATCAGGAGACAACAGATGCTGGAGAGGACGTAGAGAAATAGGAATGCTTTTACACTGTTGGTGGGAGTGTAAGTTAGTTCAACCATTGTGGAAGACAGTGTGGTGATTCCTCAGGGTTCTAGAACTGGAATTTGACCCAGCAATCCCATTACTGGGTGTGTACCCAAAGGATTATAAGTCATTCTATCACAAAGACACATGCACACGTATGTTTATTGTGGCACTGTTCACAATAGCAAAGACTGGGAACCAACCCAAATGCCCATGAATGATGGACTGGATAAAGAAAATGCAACACATAGACACCTTGGAATACCATGCAGCCAAAAAAAGGATGATTTCGTGTCTTTTGCAGGGACATGGATAAAGCTGGAAACCATCATTCTTAGTAAACTGACGCAAGAACAGAAACTCAAACACCGCATGTTCTCACTTGTAAGTCGATGTTGAGTGATGAGAACACATGGACACAGGGAGGAGTATGGGGTTAGGGGAGGGATAGCAGGGGGTAGGGGGATAGGGGAGGGATAGCTTTAGGAGAAATACCTAATGTAGATGATGGGGTGATGGATGCAACAAACCTTCGTGGCATGTGTATACCTATGTAACAAACCTGCACATTGTGCACATGGACCCCAGAACTCAATGTATAACAACAACAATAATAATAAAGAATTTAGTAGGTTCCTAGCAAATGTTAGCGATTCCCTAGCTGAAGTAATATATGGCTGAAAGAAACTCAGCAGAGTTATTATAGGTTAACTAACCATAAAAGGATTTAAATTTTGCATTTAAAAGTCACTTGTCCTAAATATATGAATCACCTTTAATGACTTTTAACTTTCATTGTTTTAAATAGTTTTATTATAATACATAAAAACTATACATGTAAAAACTTAAGGTAAATCTCTAACATATTCAAAGAGATGAAGTTAACTCTGGAATGTAGTCTTGTGAGACCTAGATCTCCAAGCTCCCTTATGCTGGTGGGTACAGGCTTCTAAAAACTTCAAGATCTCTGACACTTTTATTAATTGTTTTTTATGTCTGTTTGTTTGTTTTGAGACAGCGTCTCACTGTGTCACCCAGGCTAGAATGCAGTGGGAGGATTTTGGCTCACTGCAATCTCTGCCTCCTGAGTTCAAGCTCTTCTCATGCCTCAGCCTCCCATGTAGTTGGGATTACAAGCATGCACCACCACACCCAGCTAATTTTTGTATGTTTAGTAGAGATGGGGTTTTACCATGTTGGCCAAGCTGGTCTTAAACTCCTGATCTCAAGTGATCTGCCGCCTCAGCCTCCCAAAGTGCTGGGATTACAGGCCTGAGCCACTGCACCCAACGTATTTATTGGTCTTGATTTTGTATTAGCAACTCTCAGTTTTGTTTTGTGTAGTTTAGATACTCATGCTGACCTCATATGTTATGTCACTTTTGAACTAGGATCCCAGTATTCCGGTCATAAATTGCAGTTTGGGACACTTCAGAAGGCTCTCTCTGGAGCTCACCATTATAATGTTTCCTGCAAATATATCAGGTCTCTGAATATTTTTTAAAGAATAGTTCTTTGTGATGTCTTTATAGTGAAATTATAACATTTTTTATTTCAGTAGTAAATGTGGTTTATAAGACACCATCAAGGAGGATGTTTTGGGAAAGCCAAATTATCAATTTCTGATTTAGCAGGAAAGTACCTGCCAGTTCTTTTAGCAGGAAAAGTAAGAGCCACCAGTTCCAGGCCAGGGCTACCCCCGTCTGTGTCACAGGTGGCGAGTCTCTCCATTACTTATCTTCACTGAGTCTTGGTGTCTCCATTTTCTTTCTTTCTTTATATATATATATATATATGATTGCTCTTTAGATTCTGGGGTACATGTGCAAAACATGCAGGATTGTTGCATAGGTATATACATGGCAATGTGGTTTGCTGCCTCCATCCTCCCGTCACCTATATCTGGCATTTCTCCCCCTGTTATTCCTCCCCAACATCCCTACCTCCCCACCCCCTGCTGTACCTCTCCCATTTCCCCCCAACAGACCCTAGTGTGTGATGCTCCCCTCCCTGTGTCCACGAGTTCCCATTGTTCAACACCCGCCTATGAGTGAGAACATGCGGTGTTTGATTTTCTGTTCTTGTTTCAGTTTGCTGAGAATAATGGTTTCTAGATTCATCCATGTCCCTATAAAGGACACAAACTCATCATTTTGTATGGCTGCATAGTATTCCATGGTGTATATGTGCCACATTTGCCTTGTTTAGTCTATCATTGATGGGCATTTGGGTTGGTTCCAGGTCCTTGCTATTGTGAACAGTGCTGCAATGAATGTATATGTGCATGTGTCTTTATAAAAGAATGATTTATAATCCTTTGGATATATACCCAGTAATGGGATTGCTGGGTCAAATGGAATTTCTGTTTCTAGGTCCTTGAGGAATCGCCACACTGTCTTCCACAATGGTTGAACTAATTTACACTCCCACCAACAGTGTAGAAGTGTTCATATTTCTCCACATTCTCTCCAGCATCTGTTGTCTCCAGATTTTTTAATGATTGCCATTCTAACTGGCGTGAGATGGTATCTCAATGTGGTTTTGATTTGCATTTCTCTAATGAACAGTGATGATGAGCATTTTGTCATAAGTTTTTTGGCCTCATAAATATCTTCTTTTGATATGTGTCTGTTCATGTCCTTTGCCTACTTTTGAATGGGTTTGTTTGCTTTTTTTTTCTTGTCAATCTGTTTTAGTTCTTTGTAGATTCTGGATATTAGCCCTTTGTCAGATGGGTAGATTGCAAACATTTTTTCCCGTTCTTTTGGTTGCCAGTTCACTCTAATGACTGTTTCCTTTGCTGTACAGAAGCTCTGGAGTTTAAATAGATCCCATTTGTCTATTTTGGCTTCTGTTGCCATTGCTTTTGGTGTTTTAGTCATGAAGTCCTTGCCTATGCTCATGTCCTGGATGGTTTTGCCTAGGTTTTCTTCTAGGGTTTTTAAGGTGTTAGGCCATATGTTTAAGTCTTTAATCCATCTGGAGTTAATTTTAATGTAAGGTGTCAGGAAGGGGTCCAGTTTCTGCTTTCTGCACATAGCCAGCCAGTTTTCCCAACACCATTTATTAAACAGGGAATCCTTTCCCCATTGCTTGCTTTTGTCAGGTTTGTCAAAGATCAGATGGTTGTAAATGTGTGGTGTTGACTCCAAGACCTCTGTTCTGTTCCATTGGTCTATATCTATGTTTTGGTACCAGTACCATGCTGTTTTGATTACTGTAGCCTTGTAGTATGAACTTGGGTAGCATGATGCCTCCAGCTTTGTTCCTTTTGCTCAGAATTGACTTGGCTATGCAGGTTCTCTTTTGTTTCCATATGAAGTTTAGGGTGTTTTTTTTCACTTCTGTGAAGGTCATTGGTAGCTTGATGGGGATAGCATTGAATCTATAAATTACTTTGGGCAGTATGGCCATTTTCACAATATTGATTCTTCCTAACTATAAGCATGGAATGTTTTTCCATCTGTTTGTGTTCTCTCTTATTTCCTTGAGCAGTGGTTTGTAGTTCTCCCTGAAGAGGTCCTTTACATTCTTGGTTAGTTGTATTCCTAGGTATTTTATTCTCTTTGTAGCAATTGTGAATGGCAGTTTGTTCTTGATTTGGCTCTATGTCTGTTATTGGTGAATAGGAATGCTTGTGATTTCTGCACATTGATTTTGTATCCTGAGACTTTGCTGAAGTTGCTTATCAGTTTCAGGAGATTTTGGGCTGAGATGATGGGGTCTTCTAAATATACAATCATGTCGTCTGCAAATAGAGACAATTTGACTTGTTCCTTTCCTAATTGAATACCCTTTATTTCTTTTTCTTGCCTGATTGCTCTGGCTAGAACTTCTAATACTATATTGAATAGGAGTGGTGAGAGAGGGCATCCTTGTCTAGTGCCAGATTTCAAAGGGAATGTTTCCAGTTTTTGCCCATTCAGTATGATATTGGCTGTGGGTTTGTCATAAATAGCTTTTATCAGTTTGAGATATATTCCATTGATACCTACTTTATTCAGAGTTTTTAGCATAAAGGATGTTGAATTTTGTTGAAGGCCTTCTCTGCATCTGTTGAGATAATCATGTGGTTTTTGTCCTTCATTCTGTTTATGTGGTGGATATGTTTATAGACTTACATATGTTGAACCAGCCTTGCATCCCCGGGATGAAGCCTACATGTTCATGATGGATAAGGTTTTTGATGTGCTGTTGCAATCAGTTTGCCAGTATTTTGTTGAAGATTTTTGCATCTATGTTCATCATGGATATTGGCCTGAAGTTTTCGTTTTTTGTTGTCTTTGCCGGGTTTTGATATCAGGATGCTGTTGGTCTCATAACATGATTTACGAAGGATTCCCTCTTTTTGGATTGTTTGGAATAGTTTCAGAAGGAGTGATACCAGCTCCTCTTTATATGTCTGGTAGAATTGGGCTATGAACCCATCTGGACCTGGGCTTTTTTTGATTGGTAGGCTATTAATTGCTGCCTCAACTTTAGCCCTTGTTATTTGTCTATACAGGGTTTTGACTTCTTCATGGTTTAGGCTTGGGAAGGTGCAAGTGTCCAGGAATTTATCCATTTCTTCCAGGTTTACTGATTCGTGTGCATAGAGTTGTTTGTAGTAATCTCTGATGGTAGTTTGTATTTCTGTGGAATTTGTGGTGATATCCCCTTTATCTTTTTTTATTGCTTTTTGATTGTTCTCCCTTTTCTTTTTTATTAATCCAGCTGGTGGTCTGTCCATTTTGTTGATCTTTTCAAAAAACCAACTCCTGGATTTGTTGAGTTTTTGAAGGGTTTTTTTGTGTCTCTATCTCTTTCAGTTCTGCTCTGATCTTAGTTATTTCTTGTCTTCTGCTGGCTTTTGAGTTTTTTTGATTTTGTTCCTCTAGCTCTTTCAATTTTGTTGATAGGATGTCGATTTTAGACCTTTCCTTGCTTCTCATGTGGGCATTTATTGCTATAAATTTTTTTCTCAACACTGCTTTAAATGTGTCCCAGAGATTCTAGTACATTGTGTCTTCATTCTCATTGGTTTTGAAGAACACCTTTATTTCTGCCTTCATTTCATTGTTTATCCAGTCAACCTTCAAGAGCCAGTTGTTCAGCTTCCATGAAGTTGTCCAGTTCTGAGTTAGTTTCTTAATTTTGAGTTCTAATTTGATTGCACTGTGGTCTGAGAGACTGCTTGTTATGATTTCCATTCTTTTGCATTTGCTAAGGAGTGATTTACTTCCAATTATGTGGTCAATTTTAGAGTAGGTGCAATGTGGTGCTGAGAAGAATGTATATTCTGTGGATTTGGGGTGGAGAGTTCTGTATATGTCTATTAGGTTTGCTTGGTCCAGATCTGAGTTAAAGTCCTGGATATCCTTGTTAATTTTCTGTCTCGCTGATCTGTCTAATATAGACAGTGGAGGGTTAAGGTCTCCCACTGTTATTATGTGGGAGTCTAAGTCTCTTCGTAGGTCATTAAGAACTTGCTTTATGTATCTGGGTGCTCCTGTATTGGGTGCACATATATTTAGGATTGTTAGCTCTTCTTGTTGTATCGATCCTTTTACCATTATGTAATGTCCTTCTTTGTCTCCTTTGATCTTTGTTGATTTAAAGTTTATTTTATCAGAGACCAGGATTGCAACTCCTGCTTTTTTTTTTTTTTTTTTTTTGCTCTCGATTTGCTTGGTAAATCTTCCTCCATCCCTTTGTTTTGAGGTTATGTATGTCCTTGCATGTGAGATGGGTTTCCTGGATACAGCACACTGATGGGTTTTGACTTTTTATCCAATTTGCCAGTCTGTGTCTTTTGATTGAGGCATTTAGCCCATTTACATTTAAGGTTAAAATTGTTATGTATGAATTTGATCCTGCCATTTTGATGCTAGCTGGTTGTTTTGCCCATTAGTTGGCACAGTTTCTTCATTGTGTCAATGCTTTTTACCATTTGGTACGTTTTTGGAGTGGCTGGTACTGGTTGTTCCTTTCTATGTGTAGCGCTTCTTTCAGGAGCTCTTGTAAGGCAGGCCTGGTGGTGACAGAATCTCTCAGCAATTCTGTCATAAAGGATTGTTCATAAAGGATTTTATTTCTCCTTTGCTTATGAAGCTTAGTTTGGCTCGATATGAAATTCTAGGTTGAAAGTTCTTTTCTTTAAGGATGTTGAATATTGGCCCCCACTCTCTTCTTGCTTGTAGGATTTATGCTGAGAGATCTGCTATGAGTCTGATGGGCTTCCCTTTGTGGGTAATCCAACCTTTCTCTCTGGCTGCCCTTAGCATTTTTTCCTTCATTTCAACTCTGGTCAATCTGATGATTATGTGCCTTGAGGTTGCTCTTCTTGAGGAATATCTTTGTGGTGTTCTCTGTATTTTCTGGACTTGAATAGTGGCCTGCCTTGCTAGGTATGGGAAGTTCTCCTGGCTAATGTCCTGAAGAGTGTTTTCCAGCTTGGATTCATTCTCTCTGCCACATTCAGGTACACCTATCAAATGTAGATTGGGTCTTTTCACATAATCCATATTTCTTGGAGGCTTTGTTCATTTCTTTTCACACTTTTTTCTCTAATCTTGTCTTCTTATTTTATTTCATTGAGTTGATCTTCCATCTCTGATATCCTTTCTTCTGCTTGGTTAATTCAGCTATTGAAATTTGTGTATGCTTCGCAAAGTTCTTGTGTTGTGTTTTTCAGCTCCATTAAGTCATTTATATTCTTCTCTAAGCTGTTTATTCTCATTAGCATTTCATCAACCTTTTTTCAAGGTTCTTAGTTTCTTTGCATTGGGTTAGAACATGTTCTTTTAGCTCAGAGAAGTTTGTTATTATCCACCTTCTGAGGCCTGTTTCTGTCAATTCATCAGACTCATTCTCCATCCAGCTTTGTTCCTTTGCTGGTGAGGAGTTGTGATCCCTGGAGGAGGAGAGGTGTTCTGGTTTTGGGTGTTTTCATCCTTTTTGCACTACTTTCTTCCCATCTTTGTAGTTGGTGATTTCGGATGGGGTCTCTGAGTGGATGTCCTTTTTGTTGATGATGAAGTTATTTCTTTCTGCTTTTTAGTTTTCCTTTTAACAGTCAGGCCCCTCTGCTGTAGGACTGCTGAGGTCCACTCCAGACCCTGCTTGCCTGGGGATCACCTGCAGTGGCTGCAGGACAATAAGGGTTGCTGCCAGTTTCTTCTTCTGTTATCTTTGTCCCACAAGGGTACCTGCCAGATGTCAGCCTGAGCTCTCCTTTATGAGGTGACTCTTTGGATATACGGGGGTCAGGGAGCTGCTTGAGGAGACAGTCTGTCCCTTATAGGAGCTCAAATGCTGAGCCGTGAGCTCTGTTGTTCTGTTCAGAGCTGCTGGGCCGGTACATTTAAGTCTGCTGCAGTGGAACTCATAACTGCCTTTTTTCCCAGGTGCTCTGTCCTGGGAAGGTAGGGCTTTATTTATAAGTTCCTGACATTCTGCTGCCTTTTTCAGAGCTGCCTTGCCCAGCAAGGAGGTAGCCTAGTCACAGTCTGCCAGCAGAGGCAGTGCTGAGGTGCCATGTCCTCTGCCCAGCTGCTGTGTGAACTTCCTTGTGGTTTTGTTTATAGAGGTATAGTTAGAACTGCCTTAGTAATGGTCTGCCTCTGTAATGGCGGGCTGCCTCGTTAATGGCAGACTGCCTCAGTAATAGTGGATTGCCTCAGTAATGGCGGACTGCCTCGGTAATGGCTGATGCCCTTCCGCCAACAGAGCTGGACCGTCCCAGGTCCAGCTGCACTTGCTGTGAAACTCTCAATCCACAGCGGTTCAGATTACCGGTGTTTGGGGGGGTGGGACCCGCCAAGCCAGATCACCTGGCTCCCTGTTTTAGCCCCCTTTTTTTCAGTTGAATGGGCGGTTCTGTCTCCCAGGCATTCCAGGTGCCAGTTGAAATGGCTGTCCTGATTTGTGTGAGTTTTTGCATGGAGACCCACTGCACTGCTGAAACAGCCATGCTGGAAACTCGTAGTGCTTTTCAGCCCAGGAATCTCCTGGTCTGTGGACAGTAATAACTCACTTGCAAATGTGGTGTTCACTCACCCTCTGCATTGTTCTTACTGGGAACTGCACTCCAGAGCTGTTCCTATTTAGCCATCTTGGAGTTAGAGTCTGTGTCTCCATTTTCTAAGTCACGATATTCCTCTTGGTGATACTTAGTACCTAGTCCAGCTCTATCCACTTATGAAAGTCTGTCACATATAGACAAAGGCCCCAATTCAAATAATATCCATCATTTCCTGGTTCTGTCTTACCATTTCAAGAGCTATAAGGTAGTAGTAAAAGGCTGCTGGTATGTTGGTTCCTTGCCATCATATTTGTGGTGTGAAAATCAGAAAGTAATACCTTCATCTGGGGCAGGAGGGTCAAAGAGGCAATGAAGTGCTGGTTTTAATATTTTTTTGTTTTAATTTTAAGAGAAACTACTGATTTTTTATTGTGGTTTACTTATGATTTATAAAAGTGTGATTTCTCTTTAACTTATTAATAATCACACATGCAAGTTAAAACAGTGAAATTTATTTTCCGACAGACTGAAAACATTTTAAAAAGCAGATAATGTCTGGTATTGCTGAGGACAAAAAGAAACAGTCACCATTGGTAGGAGTTCAATCTGTGCCCCTTGAAAGCAGATTCTGAAATGGGGAAACAGGAGTGAGAGAGGCACAAAGCCAGGCCTGGGGGGCCTTAGCCAGTTGATTTCCACCGTTGTGGACAGTTGGGGCTCAGTCCTTTGGGCCCTTCTGGGGAGCTGTGTGGAAGGTGCCTTGCATTACACCTTCCACACAGAGATGTGGGAGAGGGTAGGGTAGCATTTACCCACCAACTCATGTCTTCACTAGACAAGTGCTGGGCCAAGAGGTGTTACCCTTCCACATTTCAAGTTTTGTGCCTGTGCAGAAGGTAATCGGCTTGCCACCAGCACCCCCTCACTGGGGCAGAAGTGAGGGGTAACAGGGTGGGGCTGGAGTGAGATGCTGTGGGGCCATAGAGAGCTGTAGCCAGAGAAGAAGTAAAAGGTAGACCAAGATGTGAGCTGCTAAGCTCAAAAAAACAAAATGAAAACAACTGATGAGATGAGAGAATCTTGGTGTTTAGCCGTAGTTTAGTACTGCTCTGCACATCCTAAGACGATTCTTATCATTGATTTCCATCTCAAATTACAAAGAAAAATAATTTCTAAGATGAAAAACGAAGTGTCATTGTAGCAAAAGCTCTAAAACACAGGAAATCTCTGCAGAGAGCCTCCCCCTTCACAAATATTTATTGGCAATTGTGGGACCCATCTGTTGCTTCAGATGATTTAGTGGGCAGAGAATCTGCTGGGCCAACTGTAGGAGAACATAGTAATCTGTGGAAGCTGAGACAGAAGCTCTTCCCTCTGTTTTGTGGACTACAGAGCAAGTCATATCACATCCCAGTCTGAGAGAGGCAAAATAAACTAAGAATGATTTTTCTTTGTGGAGTGCTTCAAATGCTGGTAAAATCACAAGGCTACCTTCTTTATTTGTAAAGATATTCGTATCAAATACATGAGTATTGTTGTTAGCTCATTAGTATATGTGAAACCATTGGTATGCTAACTCATTTAAAGGGAAGAAACCATGGATTAGGCAAAGTAAGACCACAGAAATATAATTGTTATTTTAAATCACTTTTGATATCTCAGAAGTTCCCAAAATTTTGTCTTAATGATTCACTTTCTCCTTTAGCAGTAGGATACTGACAAAACGAGTAAAACCTAATTCCAGGATGATTTAGGTTTTTAAAATTTTTTCAAATATTAAATGTTCAGGGGTGACATTCTATAGGAATGCTATTGGAAATTTAAAAAAATCTTCTGAAATATAAGAACAATGCTAAGCTGATTTTTAAATGGCTTTTTCTCAAAGTAATTCTTTACCTTCCTGAAACAGCTGACTATATACTGGTACTTAGATTCTGAACTGATGGCTGGGGAGACCCAGGACATTTGCATTTTTCTATTCTCCAACTGCTTTGCAGGCTTGTTGGCTGGGATCAATGCCCCTCCCTGCAGTTTCAGGCCCAGGCCCAGCTATTCCTATTCACATGTCAGTTGCTAATCATCATCTGGTCTAGCAGAAGGAAGGGGCAGCTCCCAAACTGGCTGGCCTATCACATACAGGGGAGCTGTCAGTCTCCTGAGAGGCTGAGCATCTGTTTAGAGTGGCACCTGCTAACTCAGCTGATTTTTGGCCACTTTGCTTGTATTTCTTCCTTATTCCTTGGATGCTGTTTTCATCTTATTTGAAGGGAAGTATCTCAGCACTTTTCATACTTCTCATATTAATTTAATCAAGGATGATACTATGAGCTTAGGTAACTGTTAAGGGGCCATTCTTAATGAGAGGACGACATAAAATTACAATGGGTTGGGTTCTCTGTGAAAATCTGTAATTGCCCTTACATAGAGAAGTTATTAACATTATTGGATTCACTGCCTTCATTAACAATGTACACCAAAGAGCCTGGACTGCTCTGTGAGCTTATTCATGTCACAAAGATTTTAATTGTTTTTATTGCCATTGCAATATTTAATATTCCTTTTATTCTTACTTGCTTCTGTACTTTGCTCAAAATGAGTCGATTAGTTTTGAAGGGAGGAGGACTACTCAATAATCCAGAGAACAAAATAAACATATCAAACTTATTGGAAAGACTAAAATTAGAGATGAACTCCTTCCAGAGAATGAGAAATCTAGAATTCAATTCAACTAGCATTTGCTGAAACCCCTGTGTACAGGCATTTTGCATACAGGCACCCAATTTAATTTTTCCACAACCCTTCTTCAAGGTAGACATAATTCTTCCCATTTTACAGACTTGAAAATAGAACCTTAGATTTTAAAAATATTTTCCCAAATCACTTAGCTGGCAAATTGGTAGGATTGGCTTCTAACTCTAAATTCAGTATTTTTTCCATTACACACTGCTGCTTCCAGGAGGAATAAATATATTCTTTGTACTACAGTCAGGCAGCAGTTAATCAGTCAATAAATATTTATCAAGTGCCTATCAGGTAGCATGCAATTGAAGGGCTTCTGCATAGCGATAGTGTAATAATCACTCACCGTCTCCAACCAGTCCTATTTTGAGCAGTAGCACAATGTTCCCCAGCACTTTGCTAGGGTTAAAAGGTTAGTTGGTGGCAAAAGTGAATTTCTTTGAATGATGCTGAATAATGCAAACAGGGTCCATAACTTCCATCTCTTCTCATTAACATTATGTTTTAACAGGGTACTGGAGTTTTAGCACAGATTTTTACCTATTTCACTAGAATTATCCGACATGCAGAGTAGGTATTCAGGGTACTCAAATAATGATATTACTACTTTCACTTTGATATTTTCTCAGCTTTACAAACTAAGTTCTTTACATTCACCTTCTTAGTAAGTCTGTTTCAAAGTTTGGCTCCATCCTTTCCTCCTCCTTCTTCTAAAAATACTTGCATGGATAAGGAAGGGAAAAAAAATCTAACAAAGGTGCCAAGAAAACACTTTGCTTTATAAAGGCCTCGTAACTGAAGGAATGTTAATCAAAGTTTCTCCCTAAATTAAATTTTGGGCTGACTCCAATATGGAAAGCTCCAGCTGCAAAGGATATAATCCCAGAAATTGTGAATACCTGTAAACAGGCAAGGGTTTTACTTATTCTTTGGTTTTGATGCTAATCTTTGCTATTAGTTTCCAGTAGGGCTGATACAAGTCCATTGGAGACAGACAAATGGAGATAGTCAAAACTGAAAAAATATGAGAACAAAATGAGCTCATAAAAAAGCGTTGTTTCATCATTAGTGAACAGTAGCAGATGAAAATCTCATTGTTCTTCAACTCTTAATTTTGGAAAAAATCCTTGGTGAAATGGCACCTCTCCTTTCCCATGTGCCACCTTTTACTGAGTAATTAAAAATTTAATTGAGCTCAAAAGGACAGACTAGGCCTTAAGCATTTTATACTTGAAGTATAATCAGTATCTAATTTGTTTAAATGGACGGTGAAATGAAGAGATATACAATAGCACTTGGCATATGGTTTTTAAAAATAATTTTCCCCTTTGACATTTAACATGTCACTGAATTAGAAATTACATCATAAAATAGTGGTTTTAGCCAGATGACCCGAAAGCCAAGTCAGTATAGCCCAAGTCCGACTTTTTTTTGAAATGATGATGAATCAACTTTATAGCACTTGAAAACCCACCACCAGAACTCATGTGCAATTCTGTATTTTCCTCCAGGGTCCCGGGGGGATGGGGTGGGGGAAAAGGATAATGCAAATACAGCAAAAAATTTAAGAAACCTCAAAGGATTGGTGACTTGATTTCAGGACAGGAGAGGAAGTGAGATGCTTAAGATGGTGTTTGATTTATTAGTCCAATAAGGGAAAGAGCAGCTCCTAAAGGTGGTGGATGGCAAGTTCTAGCCATGGAGAGTGAAACAGACAGATTTGGTAGAAAAGGAAGGGACAATTAGTGAGTATCTTAGGATCAAGTTATGTCCCTCCTGGCTTCTTAACCAGCCACCTGTCGGGCCATGGCAGACATACCAGGGATCTGGAGCTGCAAGATCTCCCCACAGTCCCACAGCAGATTTAGAGCAGCACAGCCCATTGCAGTGGAGAATTGTATCACAGAACACAAAACTGGAATTACAATCATTATTTTCTCCAAATATGTTAAACATATTTGTTTGGTTCTATAGGAATATTGGCCTTCCTCTATATAATCAAGGTTAAACAGGTTTGCTTATATAAGGTTTTCTAAACTTCAGGTTTAAGCCAGCATTTTTTTTTACATAAAAGAAATACAATAGAAAATAGAGTGGATTGTCTGAGTAAGGACAATGTGAGTCTTTTGTTTGTGTGTGCATGTGTGTGTAGTGATGGCATAAAGTGTATTCCTTACTGCAGGTTGCAGTAAAAAAGGATTCAAGATCATTGGGTTGGGGCTGCAGAATGGAATCAATATTTACACATTTCAGTTCTAGATGCTGAAGCAGGCCCACACAGCAAAAATCAATTCATTGGCAATGAGTTTGCCACAAGCCAGTTTACCAAAAATCGATTCCAAAAACTGATTTGCTGAGGCATCAATTTATCACATTAACTGGAGACAGTGCCCACATTTTAGTTTCCTTAAAACTGTACTATAGCACTGTAGCTAGAGATTTGTTAGACTTGTCAAATATCTATCAGTTTGGGCTACCAATCTCACAGTTCAGATACCTGTGTCCCTTTCTGCTCCTGGTTATATGGATGTCTCTTGGGGTGACATACCTGCAAATGAATTTTCTGACAAATTTTAGCAAATTTGTTATTTGGCAAATTGATTATTTGGTAAATTGACTGTTATAACAAACAGACTCATTGCCTGCTCATATTCTCTTTCCTTTGGAATTATTTCCCAACCATTTTCATTCATAATGCCTTCCCTCTTTTCTAATCCCATTCACATTCTCTCTCTGAACTGCACTGTCCATTGTGGAATGCTGTGCTGTTCGCCAATTATGGACACTATGTAATGATCATGTTTATGATGCAATTCATGAAAATGATAGCCCTATACAAATAAGGTGCTAAATTCTGCAGTTACACAATTAGAAAACAATGTAGTATAACTGCATTAATTGCATGAGACTGACAATGTGTGCCATATATTAATTTATTTTTCTCTAAGTATATTCTATACTCCCAGTACACTGGCTTGAGACTTCAGCCATCTCAGTATCAGTATCTCAGCATCCTCCATGTTCAAGCACTAAACCTTTTCCATATTTCCTAAGAGACTCCTTTCATTTCCATTTTCCCCATTTCCATCCTTTTACCAGAGTTTAGTTGTTCCTGGATTATTGAGACAGTTTACTCATCTATTGTCTCAATTTCTCTCCCTTCTCCTCTTGTTCTTCCTCCTCCTCCTTTTAAAAAGTTTTATCAGTGTAAGTGGTTTAAGAACTCAAATAGTTCTGTAAGTTTTGTTATAAAAAGTAGTGATCTGCTTCCCTTTCCACATTCCCGCCCCACACCCTACTGAAGAGATAACTGCCGTCATCTCCTCTCCTTTGGCTGCTTATTTTTATGTTTATCTTTACATTTGTATTAATGTACTGTGTCACCGCTTATTATTTCATTCCAGACATTCTCCGTTGTCTTCTCACTAGAGTAGAAGAGGATCTAGTCCCCTTTTCTTCCTCCCTCCTCAAGATACACACCCCATCCTCCCAGTAGAATTAATTGTAATTTGAGTTGTGTAAGGAATTAGCATTTACATGTTTATGGGCACTATTCATCCATTGAAACAATTTTGTTTCCCCTAAAGTGTTAGTGTTATATTGCTGTTTTCATGTTTTCAATTTCTAAATGTCAACAAGTTCTGCTCCTCTGTGGTTACGAATTGACTCCTTGGAAGCCCAGGATTTATTCCTAACCCCTCTATAAACAGCAGGAGTTTTGTTCTTGGGAATGTGTATTTATCAAGATTACCCCTGTATCATAACATCTCCTTTCCAATATTAATGACTGGTGCTTTGCACTATTCTAAAGTGTCAAGTAAGTTAGTGACTTCATCTGTGCATTTGCACGCTCAGAATTCCCAGGTGGTCTGTATCTGTAAATGTCCTCTTTTGTCCACTGGTGAAACCTATGGGGTGGTTGGCAAATCACAATGGCCCTGACATCAGACAACCTCTTGAATGTGCTCTTCTTGGCCCTTCCATAAACTTGGAACAACTGCTCTCCATGACAGTGGCCACCTTCTGAAAATCTCGGCTTCTGTTCACACCAGCCCTCCAAACAAACTTCCTCAGACCCTTTTGCAACTCCTTTGATGGGAAATGGAAAATTGGCGTAAGATTATCTTGGATTGAAATGTGTGGGATTTTCAGGCAGGCTAATAATTCAGAATTTTCCCAACAGATATTATCTAAAAATTTGGTCAATGTTCATCTAGTGAGAGTGTAAAAAATATCAATGTTATACTAATAAAAACTGAATACTTCAATTTGTCTCCAAAATACTAAGAGGGCATTCATAAGTGGGATAAAGCCAATGATTTATTATGGGCATAAATAACATGTTCTCTTGTTTGGGCTGTTTGTCATGTCTTGTAGGTTTCTGTCACTGTTACTTAAAGAGCCTTGGCCACTCCCATTCAGCCAAGATAGAGGTGACTTGCATAGACATTGTAACTCTGTTCAAAATAGGCAGAGGGCTCCTCTCCAAACACCATGATTTTTATGTGAGCAAAATGTTACTCACTTTTTTCAGCCTTTTGGAAAGTTATTTTTTTACTGTTTTTTAAAATATGATTTCTTGAGATATATATTGGGCAGTTTAAAATTTTAGAAAATAACAAAGTCTCTCATTCCGGGTAAATCCACTCACTACACATTACTTTGCTTTCAGAATTTGAGCTGACAGTCACAAATGGCACCAGGCAATAGCTGGCCAATAGTCTCAGGGTTAGTGGCACAGCCCTTGCGGTGGCACCAGGGAACCCGTGCTCCACAAGACACAAAAATAGTCAGCCTAGTGCCAAAAAACTGGTAGATAGCCTAGTGCCAAAAAACTGGTAATTAAAATATACAGTCTGTGGGGAATCCAAATCAAATTTACATTTTGACAGTTATGAAAGGAGTTGTATGTGTAAACTTATGTGAAAAACAGATATGCACACATATATATGTTTATGTCTCTCACAATATTATTTGCATAAATTAAATATATATGTACATAGCAATATCATTATGATTTGTGCTCTTGTCTCTATGTGCATGTATTTCTTTTTTTTTTTTTTTGGAGACTGAGTTTCTCTCTGTCACCCAGGCTGGAGTACAGTGATGTGATCTCAGCTCACTGCAACCTCCGTCTCCTGGGTTCAAGCAATTCTCGTGCCTCAGCCTTCCCAGTATCTGGGATTATAGATAAGCACCATCATGCCTGGCTAATTTTTGTATTTTTAGTAGAGACGGGGTTTCGCCATGTTGCCCATCCTGGTCTCAAACTCCTGGCCTCAAGTGATTTGCCAGCCCCAGCCTCCCAAAGTGCTGGGATTACAGTCCTGAGCCACCAGGCCTGGCCATATATACATATAATTTTAATATATTCCTAAAAAGTCTATTATTAAGGCATTCACTGAGTTTCAATTTGAGCAGTTCAAATGGACTGATCAGAGACAGAGCAGTTGTCCCAAAGATCTCAAGAGGTTTAACAAAATTCTATGATTTAAAAAAATTAAAAGTAAAAAAAAAAACCAAAACCAATGTCAAGAGAAGGGACCCGGTCTAAGAATAGACTTTGAGGAAGAAGGAAAAACAGCCACCATCACAGAAAGAGCTTTGTTCAAGAAGGTTGCCTCAGTCAGTTCTAGCAAGTGGGCCTTCTGGTCTACGTCAATCCCAAAAAGAAACTGAGCAGAATACCTCTAAAAAGAGGAAGAAGCAGTTTTTATATACAGTTATTACTGGGACTTTGATTTGAATCAACTATAAAAAAGAAACATGGTTAAAAAATGAAATACATCAACTTGGTGAAACCCCTGTCTCTACTAAAGATACAAAAAATTAGCTGGGTGTGGTGGTGTGCACCTGTAGTCCCAGCTACTTGGGAGTCTGAGGCAGGAGAATTGCTTGAACCCGGGAGGCAGAGTTTGCAGTGAGCCAAGATCGCACCATTGCACTCCAGCCTGGGCAACAGGGCGAGACTCTGTCTCAAAAAAAAGAAATATGTTAGAAATAAAAATATATGCACCCAAACCATCTTGAAAAAGAGGACAAAAGTAGAAGACTCACACTTTCTGATTTCAAATCTTACAATCTTTCGAAGCAGTAATTAAGACAGTTGGTATTTGGCATCAAAACAGACATACAGTTCAATAGAATTGGGAATCCAAAAATAAACCTATGCATGACACTAAAGCCATAAGCAACAACAAAACAGACAAATTAGACTTCATCAAAATTTTAATAGTTGTGTTTCAAAGGACACTATCTGGAGATTGAAAAGACAATCCTGATAAAAGACTTCTATCAAGAATAGATGAAGACTTCTTACAACTCAATAATTAAAAGACAAAAACTCAATTTATAAATGGGCAAAAGATTGAAATAGACATTTTTCCAAAGAAGATACGCAAGTGGAAACAAGCACATGAAAAAATGCCCAACATTGTTACCTATCAGGAAATACAAACGGAAAGCACATGCAATACCATTCCACGCCCACTATGATGGCTAGAATAAAATGGACAGATAGTGAGTGTCCATCTCTGTGAGACTGTGAAGAAATTGCTGGTGTAAATCATCTAGCCACTTTGGAAAACAGTTTGACAATTACTCAGATTATTAAATGTAGAGTTACCATATGGCCCAGAAATTCCACTCTGAGGTATACAGCCATGAGAAATGAAAACATAGGCCAAAACAAAAACTCATACATGAATGTTAATAGAAGCATTATTTGTAGTAGTCCAAAGGTAGAACAACCCAAATGTCCATTAACTGATGAACAGATAAAGTAAAATATGATAGATACATACAATGAAATACTGTTCAACCATAAAAAGGAATGAAGTACTAATAAATGCTATAACATGGATTAACCTTGAAAACCTGCTAAGTGAAAGAAGACGACAGAAAAGGCCACATAATACGTGATTCCACTGATATGAAAAGTCCAGAATCAGCAAATCCATACAGCCAGAAAGCAGATTAGTGGTTGCCGGAGTTTAGGCAGAGGGAGGAATGGGGAGTGGCTCCTTAATGAGCACAGGTTTTTTTTTTTTTTGTGATGATATAAATATTGTAAAATTGATGGTGGTGATGGTTGTGCAATTCTGGGAATAGACTAAAACGACTGAATTGTACGCTTTTTAATTTAATTTTATTCTGAAGACAGGGTCTCACTCTGTCACCCAGCTGGAGTGCAGTGGCTCAATTATAGCTCACTGCAACCTTGACCTTTTGGATTTAAAGGATCTTCCCTCCTTAGCCTCTTGAATATCTGGGACTACAGGCACCCACCACCATGCCTGGCTATTTTTTTTAAGAGATGGTGGCTTCCTTTTTTGCCCAGGGTGGTCTTGAACTCCTGGGTTCAAGTGATCCTCATACCTTGGCCTCCCATAGTGCTGGGATTACAGGCATGAGAATGCCTGGCCTGAACTGTACACTTTAAATGAGTGAATTAGGTAGTATGTAAATGATATCTCGATGAAGCCACTACAAAAAATACAGGCAAAACTATAATATGCATTTCATAAGAACACATGGAAATGTCACCATACACATTAAACATGACAGAATGGCTGTCTCTGAGGGAGGAGGGAAAAGTGAATGACACATGGGGATAAAAGGGAATAAGTAATGAATACAAAGAGAAACAAGGGCGCTTCCACAGTCTGAGGACTGTGCAGTGAGCTGAGGTGCATGATAAGCTCAGCTCTAGACACCTATATTTAAAAAGAGAGGAAATAAATTTTAAACGTTGAGTTCAATGGCACCCTATTATCAATATTTCAAATGGTACATATTTTAAGTCTCCCCAGAAACTGATCCTCTGATGCATCCCTTAATCTGCTCCAGGTTTTCATCTTCGTTGTTCTTCCTCCCATTGCCTCTTCTCAGGAAGGTGTGCAAGGTACTCTCTGCATTCTGGTTTTTCAAGCACAGCTTGTTTACCCAGATCATTCCTCACTTGACTATCTTAATTCACTATCCAAAAGATATGTAAATAACCAATAGTTTTGACCTACAAATTTGGCGCAAGGGAAGGCTTGGAGCAAGGGAAGACTTGCCAGAGTGTTCTGAGGCTGCTGTGTTTGGCTCTTTCAGTGTTTCTTGGTTAAATAATGAAATTTTCACATACACGATTTTGTTCTGCAATGATTTCTTTTCTGAAAGCATTATTATTTTTGTTTCTTTGTTTTTGAGACAGGGTCTTACTCTGTCACCCAGGCTGGAGTGCAGAGGCACAATCTCTGCTCACTGTAGCTTTGACCTCCTGGGCTCAAGTGATCCTCCCAACTCAACCTCCCAAGTAGCTGGGACTATAGGCATATGCCACCATGCCCAGCTAATTTTTGTATTTTTTTGTAGAAATGGGGTTTTGTCATGTTGCCCAGTCTGGGCTCAAACTTCTGAACTCAAGAGATCCGCCTGCTTCGGCTTCCCAAAGTGCTGGGATTACAGGCCTGAGCCACTGTGCCCAGCCACATTATGTTTACTTAGTGTTTATATTACTGATTTGACCGCTGGTCATCCATTTCTTCTGTCTGTTTTGTGTTGCTTTCTATGTTGCAATTTATGTTTTAAGGTGCGTAAGCATTTCTTCCTGAATTATAAATCTAAGGGCAAAACCTATAACTTATGCTTTATGATATTCCTCTTAGTAACTGTCACGATTCTTTTCATATACAGTAGTTCCTTCTCATCTGTGCTTTTGATTTCTGTTTTTTATTCACAGTAAACTGTAGTACAAAAATATTAAATGAAAAATACCAGAAACCATTCATAAATTTTCACTTGCACACCATTCTGAGTAGCATGATGAAATCTCAAGCTATCCTGCTCTATTTTATGTGGGATGTTTCGGTCTGTAGAGGCCCACCTGTTAGTCACTTAGTAGCTGTCTCATTGATCAGATTGGCTTTTTCAGTATTACAGTGCTTCTTGTGTTCAAGTCACCTTTATTTTACTTCATAATGGCCCCAAAGCCCAAGACTTAGTAATGCTGACATATTCTTATAATTGCTTTATTTTATTATTACTGTTATTAATCTCTAACTGTGCCTGATATATAAGTCAAACTTTACCATAGGTATGTATGTATAGGAAAAACAGTATATACTGCATAGGGTACTATTTGGTATTATCCATGGTCTCAGGCATTTTTTGGGGTTCTTGAAATGCACCCCTCAAGGATATGGGGGGACTAATGAAATGAGGAGTGATAACACAGGTTGATAAATTGATTGATTGACAGTTTATGGATTTACCAAATCATCTTGGAGTCTCAAAGAAAATACTTTTTAAAAAAAGGTTTCAGTGAGTATTTCTCAATGAGTATCATGTGATTCTTTTCTTAAAAATCAGCATATTTCAAAGGGAATGCTTCCAGTTTTTGCCCATTCAGTATGATATTGGCTGTTGGTTTGTCATAAATAGCTTTTATTACTTTGAGATACGTTCCATCGATACCGAGTTTATTGAGGGTTTTTAGCATAAAGGGCTGTTGAATTTTGTCAAATGCCTTCTCTGCGTCAATTGAGATAATCATGTGGTTTTTGTTTTTGGTTCTGTTTATGTGGTGAATTACGTTGATAGACTTGCGTATGTTGAACCAGCCTTGCATCCCCGGGATGAATCCTACTTGATCATGATGAATAAGTTTTTTGATTTGCTGTTGCAATCGGCTTGCCAATATTTTATTGAAGATTTTTGCATCTATGTTCATCATGGATATTGGCCTGAAGTTTTCTTTTCTTGTTGGGTCTCTGCCGGGTTTTGGTATCAGAATGATGTTGGTCTCGTAAAATGATTTGGGAAGGATTCCCTCTTTTTGGATTGTTTGAAATAGTTTTAGAAGGAATGGTACCAGCTCCTCCTTGTGTGTCTGGTAGAATTCGGCTGTGAACCCGTCTGGACCTGGGCTTTTTTTGTGTGGTAGGCTCTTAATTGCTGCCTCAACTTCAGACCTTGTTATTGGTCTATTCATAGTTTCAGCTTCCTCCTGGTTTAGGCTTGGGAGGACACAGGAGTCCAGGAATTTATCCATTTCTTCCAGGTTTACTAGTTTATGCGCATAGAGTTGTTTGTAATATCCTCTGATGATGGTTTGAATTTCTGTGGAATCTGTGGTGATTTCCCCTTTATCATTTTTTATTGCATCTATTTGGTTGTTCTCTCTTTTCTTTTTAATCAATCTGGCTAGTGGTCTGTCTATTTTGTTGATCTTTTCAAAAAACCAGCTCTTGGATTTATTGATTTTTTTAAAGGGTTTTTTGTGTCTCAATCTCCTTCAGTTCAGCTCTGATCTTAGTTATTTCTTGTCTTCTGCTGGGTTTTGAGTTTTTTTGATCTTGCTCCTCTAGCTCTTTAAATTTTGACGATAGGGTGTCAATTTTGGATCTCTCCATTCTCCTCATATGGGCACTTATTGCTATATACTTTCCTCTAGAGACTGCTTTAAATGTGTCCCAGAGGTTCTGGCATGTTATGTCTTCGTTCTCATTGGTTTCGAGGAACTTCTTTATTTCTGCCTTCATTTCATTGTTTACCCAGTTAACATTCAAGAGCCAGTTGTTCAGTTTCCATGAAGCTGTGTGGTTCTGGGTTGGTTTCTGTATTCTGAGTTCTAACTTGATTGCACTATGGTCTGAGAGGCTGTTTGTTGTGATTTCAGTTGTTTTGCATTTGTTGAGCAGTGCTTTACTTCCAATTATGTGGTCAATTTTTGAGTAGGTGTGATGTGGTGCTGAGAAGAATGTGTATTCTGTGGATTTGGGGTGGAGAGTTCTGTAAATGTCTATCAGGTTTGCTTGCTCCAGGTCTCAGTTCATGCCCTGGATATCCTTGTTGATTTTCTGTCTGGTTGATCTGTCTAATATTGACAGTGGAGTGTTAAAGTCTCCCACTATTATTGTGTGGGAGTCTAAGTCCTTTTGTAAGTCATTAAGAACTTGCCTTATGTATCTGGGTGCTCCTGCATTGGGTCCATATATGTTTAGGATCATTAGCTCTTCTTGTTGTATCGATCCTTTTACCATTATGTAATGGCCTTCTTTGTCTCTTTTGATCTTTGTTGCTTTAAAGTCTATTTTATCAGAGATGAGAATTGCAACTCCTGCTTTTTTTTGCTCTCGATTTGCTTGGTATATCTTCCTCCATCCCTTTGTGTATCCTTGTGTGTGAGATGGGTTTCCTGAAATCTGGCACTAGACAAGGATGCCCTCTTTCACCACTCCTATTCAATATAGTACTGGAAGTTCTAGCCAGAGCAATCAGGCAAGAAAAAGAAATAAAGGGTATTCAAATAGGAAAGGTGGAAGCCAAATTGTCTCTATTTGCAGGCGACATGATAGTATACCTAGAAGACCCCATCGCCTCAGCCCAAAAACTCCTGAAACTGATAAGCAACTTCAGCAAAGTCTCAGGATATAAAATCAATGTGCAAAAATTACAGGCATTCGTCTACACCAATAACAGACTTAAAGAAAGCCAAATCAAGAACGAACTGCCATTCACAATTGCTACAAAAAGAATAAAATACCTGGGAATACAACTCACAAGGAACATAAGGGACCTCTTCAAGGAGAACTACAAACCACTGCTCAACGAAATCAGAGAGGACACAAACAGATGGAGAAACATTCCATGTTCATGGTTAGGAAGAATTAATATCGTGAAAATGGCTATATTGCCCAAAGTAATTTACAGAATCAAAGCTATCCCCATCAAGCTACCATTGACTTTCTTCACAGAACTGGAAAAAACCATCATGAACTTCATATGGAACCAAAAGAGAGCCCGCATAGCCAAGTCAATTCTAAGCAAAAAGAACACAGCGGGGGGCATCACACTACCGGATTTCAAACTATACTACAAGGCTACAGTAATCAAAACAGCATGGTACTGGTACCAAAACAGAGATATAGACCAATGGAACAAAACAGAGGCACTGGAGGCAACACAACAGACATACAACTATACAATCTTTGATAAACCTGACAAAAACAAGCAATGGGGAAAGGATTCCCTGTTTAGCAAATGGTTTTGGGAAAACTGGCTAGCCATGTGCAGAAAGCAGAAACTGGACCCCTTCCTGACACCTTACACTAAAATTAACTCCAGAAGGATTAAAGACTTAAACATAAGACCTGGCACGATAAAAACCCTAGAAGGAAATCTAGGCAAAACTATCCAGGACATAGGAGTAGGCAAGGACTTCATGAACAAAACACCAAAAGCATTGGCAACAAAAGCCAATAATAGACAAATGGGACCTAATGAAACTCCACAGCTTCTGCACGGCAAAAGAAACAGTCACTAGAGTGGATCGGCAACCAACAGAATGGGAAAAAATGTTTGCAGTTTACCCATCTGACAAAGGGCTGATATCCAGAATTTACAAAGAACTCAAACAGATTTACAGGAAAAAAACAAACAAGCCCATTCAAAAGTGGGCAAAGGATATGAACAGACACTTTACAAAAGAAGACATATATGAGGCCAACAATCATATGAAAAAATGCTCATCATCACTGGTCATCAGAGAGATGCAAATCAAAACCACATTGAGATACCATCTCACGCCAGTTAGAATGGCGATCATTAAAAAATCTGGAGACAACAGATGCTGGAGAGGATGTGGAGAAAAAGGAACACTTTTACACTGTTGGTGGGAGTGTAAATTAGTTCAACCATTGTGGAAGACAGTGTGGCGATTCCTCAAGGCCTTAGAAATAGAAATTCCATTTGATCCAGCAATCACATTACTGGGTATATATCCAAAAGACTATAAATCGTTCTACTATAAGGACACATGTACACGAATGTTCATTGCAGCACTGTTTACAATAGCAAAGACCTGGAATCAACCCAAATGCCCATTGATAATAGACTGGATTGGAAAAATGTGGCACATAAACACCATGGAATATTATGCAGCAATCAGAAATGATGAGTTTGTGCCGTTTGTAGGGACATGGATGAATCTGGAGAACATCATCCTCAGCAAACTGACACAAGAACAGAAAATGAAACACCGCATATTCTCACTCATAGGTGGGTGAGGAAAAATGAGAACACAGGGACACGGAGAGGAAAGTACTAAACACTGGGGTCTATTGGGGGGAAAAGGGGAGGGCCAGTTGGAGGGGGAAGTGGGGAGGGATAGCCTGGGGAGAAATGCCAAATGTGGGTGAAGGGGAGAAGAAAAGCAAAGCACACTGCCATGTGTGTACCTACGCAACTGTCTTGCATGCTCTGCTCATGTACCCCAAAACCTAAAATCCAATAAAAAATTTAAAAAAAAATCAGCATATTGACCTCTTAGAATTTCATAATTTTAACTGATATACTTTTTTTTCCCCTGAAGACGGAGTTTCACTCTTGTTGCCTAGGCTGGAGTTCGATGGCACAATCTCGGCTCACACTGTAACTTCTGCCTCCCGAGTTCAAGCAATTCTCCTGCCTCAGCCTCCCGAGTGGCTAGGATTATAGGCATGTGCCACCATGCCCAGCTAATTTTGTATTTTTAGTAGAGTCAGGGTTTCTCCATGTTGGTCAGGCTGGTCTCAAACTCTCAACCTCAGGTGATCCACTGCCTTGGCCTCCCAAAGTGCTGGGATTACAGGTATGAGCCACCATGCCTGGTCAACTCATATACTTTTAAATGTTTTTACCTGACTTGAAAACAGGTGACTTGTTATGATGTTCAATGTAACAACCCAATAGTTTTCTCACCACCTCCTTGGGTTCTATCTTCATGTAAAAGTACATTTCTATTCTTTGTAAATTACCTAGTCTTGCGTATGTTGTTGTAGCATACCCGAGACTAGGTAATTTAAAAAGAATAGGAATGTATTTTTCAGTTCTGGAGATCAGGAAGTCCAAGATAAAGATGCCAGCATCTGGTGAGGGCCTCCTTACCACACCCTTCCATGCAGAAGGAGGACTGAATGCTGTGTGAAGCCTCTTTTATAAGCACCTTGAGCCCATTCTTGAGGGAGGACCTATCACCTCTTAAAGGCCCCACCCTTTTTTAAAAATAGGTTTTTGGGGAACAGGTGGTGTTTGGTTACATGGATAAATTCTTTAGTGGTGATTTCTGAGAAGTTGGCATACCCATCACCTGAGCAGTGTACACTGTTCCCAATGTGTGGTCTTTTATCCCTTGCCCCCCTTCCCACCCTCTCCACTGAGTACCCAAAGTCCACTGTATCACTCCTTTTCTTTTTAGAGACAAGGTTTCACTATGTTGGCCGGGAGAGTCTCAATCTCTTGACTTAGTGATCTGCCTGCCTTGGCCTCCCAAAGAGCTGGGATTACAGGTGTGAGCCACTGTGCCCAGCCCATTGTATCACTCTTATGCCTCTGTGTATCCATAGCTTAGCTCCCACTTCTAAGTGAGAACATATGATGTTTGGTTTTCCATTTCAGAGTTACTTCACTTAGAATAATGGTCTCCAATTCCATCCAGGTTGCTGTGAATGCCATTATTTCTTTCCTTTTTATGGAGGAGTAGTATTCCATGATGTGTATATACACACATATGTACATATACACACCACATTTTCTTTATCCATTTATTAACTAATGGGCATTTGGGCAGGTTCCATATTTTTGTAATTGCAAACTGTGCTGCTAAAAACATGCATATGCAAATATCTTTTTGGTATAATGAGTTGTTTTCTTCTGGGTAGATACCCAGTAGTGGGATAGCTGGAGCAAATGATTCTACTTTAGTTCTTTAAGGGATCTTCACACTGTTTTCTGTAGTGGTTGTACTAGTTTACATTCCCATGAGCAGTGTAAAAATGTTCCCTTTTCACCATATATTATTTTTTTATTTTAAATTATAATAAAGGCCCCACTTCTTCATACTGTTACATTGGCAACACCTGAATTTTGGAGGGGACACATTCAAACCACAGCAGGTATTGCATAGAATATCATAGACAGTTTCTGCCTGCAACAAATTTGCTAAAACAAGTTCATAAAACTAGAAAGCCCTTTGGTAAGATTGCATGGGCTTAAAATTAACTGGTTTAAAGCTATACTCACTGGTGCAATTAACCTTATTTCTGAAACATAAATGTTCATATTCTTACATGACCTTTATTTGCAAAGAGATTTGTAGCATTGGCTGGGAAAGGTATTTCAGCAACCTTCTTTTAGTGACTGCATTTTATGAAACACATCAAAGACAGTCCTGAGGCTGTATAGTCTCTTTTCAAAAAGGGTTCATGTAGCATATTCAGAAGGTTGCAGTTCCAAATTACACTGATGTTGGCAAGGTGCCGTGGCTCATGCCTGTAATCGCAGCACTTTGGAAGGCTGAGGTGGGTGGATCACCTGAGGTCAGGAGTTCAAGACCAGCCTGGTCAATAATGCAAAACCCTATCTCTACTAAAAATACAAAAATTAGCTGGGCATGTTGGCACACGCCTATAGTCACATCTACTCAGGAAGCTGAGGCAAGAGAATCGCTTGAACCTGGGAGGTGGAGGTTGCAATGAATTGAGAGTGTGCCACTGCACTCTAGCCTGGGTGACAGAGCAAGACTCCATCTCAAACAAAACAAAACAAAACAAAACCCAAATTCCACTGATGTCTTGCCTTCTTGTCTTGTGACAAAGAGTGGAAGAATGTGAATGAAAATGTCAATGGTAAGCTTCAGCTGTGCAGTATTACACAATTACTTGGATGTTTGCTGCTTCAGATTAGAATCTGAGTCTTGAAAGCAGTGAGAAAACTTAACAACCTTTAGTAGTTTTCCCTAGTCACCTGGTAGATTTAAAATTATGGGTTGCTTTATAGAGACCTTTAGCTCCCTAATTGATAGTTGAGCCAGTGCAAGATACCCAATAGATTATGACAAGTTCAGAGCACCAGCAAAGCAGGGACACCCCACCCTAAAAACAAACAAGTTAGCTTTGACAGCTTTGTTCAGAACTTTGCACAAAAAAATGTTGGAAGAAACTCTATTGATTTTGGCATGCATGGAAATTTTGCATCATAATAAAATGTTGAATTACCACCATTGGGGTGAGAGGACTCCATAATCTTTTCAACATTTAGGGCCTTCCAAGGGTCTGGCTACAAGAAGCCACACACTATAAAGTCACATGAAAATTCTCTAACTCCCAATACACAAATTGAATCTAATTTTTGCAGGTATAATTTAAAATTGAGGTAATGTTTTAGAGGCTGAAGGGAACTATGAGAAATATACATGCGGACATCTTGTTCTTCTACCAGAAAGAAACCAGTTGGAATTAAGGCCCTGATGTGTCTGAAAACTGAACAGTCACTTCTGTCTTTATTCAAGAAGTGCCTTCTATGTGGATTCTTGGGGGAATTAATTACTGACCTCTTGTTCCTTTACAGCCTTTAAATCCATGTCTATACCCCTCTCCCCCCAGAAAAAAATACAGGAAATCCTTTTCTTTTGTGTTTACCCTGCTCCATAATCAACTAAAAGTTTTTGTTTGTACATTTTTTGTTTTCATTTTCTTCATAATTTTATAGATATTCTCTATCATAATGAAAGTTGAGAAAAATAAAGTTTTCTATTTTTTTATTAGTTTTTAAAGAATGCTTTTCTTGGTTGGGTGCAGTGGCTCACGCCTGTAATCCCAGTACTTTGGGAAGCCAAGGTGGGCAGATACCTGAGGTTAGAAGTGCAAGACCAGCCTGGCCAACATGATGAAACCCCATCTCTACCAAAAATACAAAAATTAGCTGTGTGTGGTGGCACACACCTGTACTGCCAGCTGCTTGGGAGGTTGAGAGGCAGGAGAATCACTTGAACCTAGGAGGCTGAGGTTGCCCTGAGCTGGGATCATGTCACTGCACTCCAGCCTGGGTGACAGAGCAAGTCTCCGTCAAAAAAAAAAAAAAAGCTTTTCTCATATGTGCTTAAGGAAATGTAAATTTAGCTGACTACTTGAAACAAAATTTTAGAAACACAGAAATAAATGAAACATAATATTTTATTTTTAATATTTTAAAATTATATAAAAGTGGTGGCAGTAGCAGAGAGTTCAATACTTACCAATGAATTTTATTTTCATTTTATTTTTCCAACAAGTTTTAATGTGATAATATTTTGCTACTCTTGCTTCAATTTTTTAAAAATAAATAATATAGATATAGATTGTTGGAAACAGATGCTTGGTGCTGCAAACAAAAATTAGCACTGAGACAAAGGATATCTCAGAAAGCAATGTTTACCTCCCGCCCTAGCCATCTTGCCACGTGAGTACAACAAACAAAGGAAACGCAGACATATTTATCCCTTACGCATTTGGGGTTGTCCTTACGCTGTGCCTGATCTCCGTTGGTTGGAGTCAGGCCTTACAATCTAAACTAAAACCCAATTGGCTAATAACTTAAAACGTTTTTAAATAGTTAAGCAATGTCGAGCTGGGACATGCCTGTGAGCACATCCAGCACAGATATTTTGCTTAAAATACAAGGACATAGAATATACTACATTCCTGTAAGCATGGCATGTTTAACAGATACATAGGATAGGGTTTAAGAAAGAGTTATTAGCAAATTCATTATTTAACAAGAAAGAAAACTTTGAAGAGGAACTTCTACTTCCCACATAGATGAAGACCTCCCTTCCTTATTCTCTTCCCTGATACCCAATGGTGATTGCCAGCCTGAGGTTGGTGTATATCCTTCTTGTCCACATCTTTTGTGTTCTTACTACATATTATGCTTCCACTACAAAATATTGCTTTATGATTTGTATATATCTATCTCTACACATTGATTCTGAGATTTAATCATGTTGACGCAAGCAGTACTAATCTCATATGTTTTAAGACTATATATAGTGTTTTCACTGTGTAAATGTACTTAATTTATCTGTTAATGTATCAATGAACACTTGAATTCTTTCCAATTTTTCCCTAAAAAGTTGCTACTGGAGAAGAGCCTCAGACAGCTTTCCTATGAAGATGCCCACAGGAACTCTAGCTCAGTTCCCAGAAGTAGAATTGCTAGTTTGTAGGGAATGTGAATTTATTTGACTAGATATTGCCAAATCGTACAATTGACAGTGGGGTGCTCATTTCTGTACATACTTCTCCATTAGACTTTAATTTTTCTGCCAATCTTTTACGTATGGAATACTGCTTCATGTTGTTTTCATCTGCATTTCCCTGATTGCCAATGAGAAAACAGAATATTTTCACATATCATTCTTATGTGAACTATCTGTTCTTACTCTTTGCCTGTTTAAAAAAAATAGATAGTTGTCTTCAAGTTGATTTGTAGGATTTTAAGAAATTGATGCTAAGTATACTAGATTTTGAGAACTTTACATTGCATGTATGTTTTCTTAGTATGTGATTTGTCTTTCAATTTTGTGTATGATGTCTCCTGTTGCCGAGAAAATTTTAGTGCAGTCAAATGTTTTAAGTTTATTATATATATGTGTGTGTATATATATATATATATATATATGTTATTATTATTATTTTTTTTGAGATGGAGCCTCGCTCTGTCACCCAGGCTGTAGTGCAGTGGTACAATCTCAGCTCACGGCAACCTCTGCTTCCCAGGTTCAAAGGATTCTGGTGCCTCCGTCTCCCGAGTAGCTGGGATTACAGGTGTCTGCCATCATGCCTGGCTAATTTATGTATTTTTAGTTGAGATGGGGTTCCGCCATGTTGGCCAGGCTGGTCTCAAATTCCTGGCCTCAAGCGATCCGTTCGCCTTGGCCTCCTGAAGTGTTAGGATTACAGGTGTGAGCCACTGCGCCTGGCCATATTTATACTTATATTTTTAACCAGCATAGATTTAAACATGTAATATTGTGAGGTAAGGTCTAATTTATTATTCCTGATTTAATATGACCTAATTTACCGTTCCATATGGATCACTAGTCAGAATAGTATACCCCTTTTGTCTACTGATTGACAGTTATTGTTACTGGGCTATATAGAGAGTGCAGTGGTTCTAACATTGTAACATACATCATAATCACCTGAGGACTTGTTGAAAATATAGATCTATTGGCTTTACCCCAAGTTTTGATTCAGTAGGTCTTGGGCTTGGGTGTGGTCTGAGAATTTGTTTCTCCGGTAAATTCCCAGGGATGCTGATGCAGCTTGTCCTAGGACCACACTTTCAGAACCACTTATATTGAAGAACCAACATGTTTTGTTAGTATCTCTTAACATGAATGCCTTGAGGAAACTTACATTTAAGCCTATGTTATAGATGAGGAACATGGTGAGGAAATCAATTAGGTGATTTTTCTAAGGTTTGTACCAACAAGTTAGAATTGGAGACTGCTGTAACTTTACTTGGTTTTGGTTTCTACAACATGTAACCAGAATTAAATCATAACATGATTTAATTTTAAAAAAACACCTGTTTTTTTACTTGAAAATTATATCTTTACATATTTGGTTCTATCTCTTTAATATTTCAAAAAACAGTTATCTGGTCTTAGTAATATGACAAATAGAATGCATAAAATGAATACAAGGGTTGAATGTAAACATTATCAGAAAACAAATTTAAGTATCATGCTTATTAAATAGAAAACGATCATAGGCAGAGAAGTCTTATGGTATATTTAAAGTCAAATAACTCAATCATAAAAGGATTAGTCACAGACTATGTGCTAAGTAAATCTTTATTTATCAACTACTTATTGATCTTATTAAATCTCTTGGTTTTAGTCAGATACCTGGCAAGTGCAGTATCATCATGGGCTCCTTCCCTAAGTCTTGCTACTTAGGAGGTGGCCCGAGGATTAGCTACATAGACATTACCTGTGAGCTCATGGAATTGCAGAATCTCAGGCCACAGACCTCCTGAATCAGAATCTGCTTTTTAAGATCCCCAGTTGGTTCAAATGCACAGTCTGAAAGTTCTGAGATTCTGGCACTTCTAAGATGCTCTTAGGTGATGTCAATGCGGTGTTGAGAGCCCTCTTAACTACACTTAATGTGGCAGAACTCTGCTCTCCTCTCTACTCATATTAAAATGAACAATATCTTTAAAGAACACTAACTTTGCTAAGTAGTTTAATAGGGATTCCCTTCAGTAAAGATTTATGGACACTACAGTGGATATTATCCTGAAGAGAGAAAAATAAAGACAACACAGGCACGGCTCTCAGAGTGAAATAACAAGTTTGGTAGTCAATGTTATAGAACAATGGTAATTGTATCTGATTGCTAAAAGAAAGCTCCCAAGAACAACACTTATCAGCAGAAATATAGTTATAACACAGGAAGTCCAGAATTTGACTTCTATGGAACTATGTTTCATTTGAAAGAATATAAAGCAATGGAAACAGATAAAATTATACGTTTAAATGGAACCCATCACATTACATAATGTGCATTATTTGATTTGTGAAAGCAATTCTGCAGTTACTGTTTTGATTCAGAGCCTTTTGTATCTTAATCTATACCAGGCACAGAAGTAATTGGTATGAAAGATATGGGACTTTTTTTTTTCTTTTGAGACAGGGTTTTGCTCTGTTGCCCAGGCTGGAGTGCTGGAGTGTGGTAGTGTGATCTCTGTTCACTGCAACCTCCACCTCCTGGGCTCAAGCAAGATATACGCATTTGAATAGAATGTGTTCTTGAATCAAAGTGCCTTGAAGTTTTTCCAGCTTCAAATATAGGAGGAAACTTTTCAAGGTTTAGCTCCCATATCTCAGTGCTGATTTGTGGTACTCAAAATGAATAAAACATAGACTCTTGGTTTGAGTATAAATATCAAACAGTCTTGCAGTCTGGGTAGTTTGTGTTGTGTCAAAGCATATTGCTAACACAACTGTTAACACATACACTGGATTAAGACTGGATTAAAGCTTGGATTCCACTTCAGAAAAGGCAAGTCCATTCTTCATTTATTCATTCACTCATCTTTTTTTTTTTTTTTTCCTGGAAGTATTCAGGTTACATTTGTAATGAACTAGGTTTCCTGTTGACACCAGAGCATAAGGCAGATTCTCTTTTTGTTTTGTTCTTTTTATGAGAGAAAACATGAATTCTGACAAGATATATTATTTCCATAAACAACATTCCTTTCTTTTTCACTTTTTTTGGTTTCTCCAGCGTTTTAAATGCTCATGAATGGGATAGTATTTCCTCCTCGAAAAGCCTTGTATAACATCAGCAGATAATTTTTTTTCTATATGTTGGTTTAGCAATAGAGCATTATCTCATTAAGAAGAAAGTCTGTGAATATTTTTATTGGCAGGAGAGCTTTTCATCCCTATTTAAAGGACATTCAAATTCCAGTGGCTATCCAGTAAGTTGGGATAAATCTATCCATTCATCTATCCATTTTTAAAAATCATTTTTTCTTTTATCCAACTATCCATCGAACAAGTGCCTACCATGTACTTTTTAGGTACGAGGCTCTGGGCTCAATACTGCTATGTAAATACAAAACTACTTCAGTCCTTATTCTAAAGGAGCATTAGCTTCCATAACACCTGCATAATGACATGCATCTTACCATATTGTATTGTTGCTTTGAATACTTGTCTCCCCTGCTAGACGGAAAACTCCTTTAGAACATCTTGATTACTTCCTGGTTAGTATGGTAATACCTTGCCAGACATTCAGATTTTTGATGAGTTGGAGTTTAGCTCTAGGCTGCCTACGTTTAAATCTTATCCCTGATACTTGGTAATTGTGTGGCCATGAACAAGTTAGGTGATCAGTCTGTACCTCAATTTCAACATCTGTTAAGTGGAGATGATCATTATACCTGTTGTTTAAGGCTGATACCAAGATCAAACAAGTTAATATATGTAAAGCACTGGAATTAGTAATATTTAGCAGTATTTACGTACACTATGTAAATGTTAATTATAATTATCACACCTACTTTTCAAAATGAACTGATTCCGTTAAAGCAGTAGTCTCCTAAGATGATCCACTGGGAGCAGGAAGAAAATAGTAGAAATACTAGAAAATGAATTCCTATTTCATTTTCAAATCCTTTTTCAATCTTAATTTTTGTGTATCTTCTATGTATATATATATGTTCATCTCATTAATAAACATATATATTAATATATATGTATATGAATAACATATATAGTAATATAGATGTTTATTCATTGACAAACTATATATGTATAGTATATTCATTATTATTAATTAATAAACTATACATGTATAGCTTATTAATGAATCAACCCATATGTAGACATTGGGGTAAATGTTAGTTTTTTAAATTTTTATTTTTTACTGTTAGGACACTCAACCAAAAACTTAAAGATAGTTGCATTACGTAAATATATGATACCTACCCACAGAAAGGACTTGCAATTTGTAGTTTATAAAGCACCGTTAGGTATATTATCACAAGTCGGAGAAGACACTGAGCATATTATCAACTAGTACTTTTCATCTGCTTCTGATTCTTACCACACCTAAATGGACACAACTGAATGGTGAGGATACAGGCCTGCTAGAGTCGATGACTTGAGCAGTCAGTGCTTCCTTCCACCCTGATGAGGCACTTGATGGGTTTTTCAGGGCCTGAGAGAAGTTGGCTCGGATTTTGCTAGCATGCATTTTCATCATACACACTCACTGCAGCTTGGCAGTGACACATGAAATATAAAATCCATTGAAATATAAGCCAAACATATCACTGGCCAACATTTTCTCCAGTGTGATGGTTGACGAATGGTCTTTTTTGGTGTTTACTTTTCAAAGTCCTATGAGACAAACATACCAAAACCTTTACCATAGAGTGCAATCTGGTCTCTTCTGTCTGCATGATTCATTTTCAGATTTTCTTGTGTAAATGAAGCTGAAGATACTAACAAAACAACAGCTGTTTAGCTATAAATTAGTAAAACAAGCTTCTCATCCAAGGTTATTATCGAAGGGTTTTATTTAAAGCAATTTACACATATATGAAGGATTTTGCTTAATACATTCTTGAAGCCATTTAGGGAAGGCCTGGGGATTAGATGGGAGCTGCCCCCTTTCCTCTTGCTGAGAATTTGAAGATTAATTTATCTAAACAAAAAGGAAAGCCACATTTGCTAGAAATTCCATAAGCTTACTACATATTTAATTGGGGTTCCATAAGAACCTGCTCATTAAAAAGCAAAGAATATAAGCTCAAAAGAGAGAGTTATCATCAACCTCTCATTGATTAGAAAAATAACACAGAGGAGGTAGGGATAATTAGTGGGAACCTTGGTCATACAAGTCATTAGCTTTCAAAATTCTGTTCTAAACTTAAAACCTATTCCTTTTCCTTTTACCAAAGCTTGTTTTTTAAAATAGGAATTATTTTCTCCTTTGCTTTTGTTTTGTACTTCTTCATTTTTAAGGAACAAAAATCCAAAGGAATTGTCTTAACATAGAATCCACTCCACATGGAGAGCTGACTCAGCCCTGCTGTAGGCAGGCATTACCTACTTCCTCCTCAGTTTCCTCATCCGCAAAACAAGGATAGTCACTCCTACCTCATAAGCTTGTTTCATTAACATTACCCGATGAATTTATACAGCAAGCTTTCTAAAGACGGACTGTACTGATTACCATTACTTATGGTATACCTATTTATGTAATTTGGGACATTGAATTTTTTTTTTTTTGAGATGGAGTCTTGCTCTGTTGCCAGGCTAGAGTGTAGTGGCGAGATCGTGGCTCTACAATCTCCGCCTCCTGGGTTCAAGCGATTTTCCTGCCTCAGCCTCCCAAGGAGCTGGGACTACAGGCACAAGCCACCACACCCAGCTAATTTTTGCATTTTTAAGTAGAGATGGGATTTCGCCATGTTGGCCAGGATGGTCTCCATCTTTTGACCTCGTGATCCGCCCACTTCGGCCTCCCAAAGGGTGCTGGGATTATAGAGGTGAGCCACCCACCGAGCCTGGCCGGGGACATTGAATTATTTAATGAAAATAACTAAACTTCAAGTTTAGAGAAACTAAACTCTTATTGTATATGTCAATGTAATTTCATCTTTTAAGAAAAGCAAATATTACGAAATGCAGGTTAATTCGTTAGTGAAGGATGCCTAACTATGTTTAATGGACAGATTATTCCTACACTATATTTATATATAACATGGTCATAATAATCAATTTGTTAAGTGTTAGGAAACATGAAGAGGACTGTATTGGCTTCTTATGTCCATTACTTTTTTGTACTCTCTGAAAAGAAAACAAAAGACTGTTGGGAGCATGAATCCTAAGTATTACTTTTCTTATTTGGGTACTTCTCACATAAGAATCTGGTATTTTCAGATTTAGTGAATTTCATCCTTTTAACCTGAAGGAGTTTGTTTTATTGTTTTTGTTTTAAAAAATTTCAGAGCCACAAACTCACGAGGTATAGTCTATTATAAATGAATCAAAATACACTTATTGGGCATCTTCTATGTACTAGTTATGGTATAAATAAGGTGGACCAGTGATTTTCAAAGTGTGGAGGACCAGCATTATCAGCATCACCTGGTAACTTGCTAGAGAGTTAAATTCTCGGACCCCATTCAAGACCTACTGAATCAGAAACTTTGGGAATGGGGCCTACAAATCTGTCTTAACAAATGCTCTAGGTGATTCTGATGGTAGCTGAAGTCTGAGAACACAAAGGTGAGTTAAATGGAGTGTTTGTAACTTGCAAACTATCCATACCTATCCTTGTTTCCAGTATTTGGACCGACGCAGTCTATCAGAGCATGTCTTCCACGTAACCCATCTATTCACCAATTATGTACTTGTGTTTTCGAGCTTGAGTTTGAGAAACACAATCTATATTATCACTTGTTGCACCTCCACTCTGTAAGCAGGGGTAGGTATTGAAGTTGTTCTGGGAGTGGGACTTTCTCTCACCCGAATTCAATTTTTCTTGAATGTGTGATCAGAACCAAGCTGTGGGGATTAGAATAGGGCCTACACATAGGCAGATGGATATTTAAGGACAGCAACAAGGCAGCCCAGCTTCTGTGAGCAGGTATGATGGAGGGTGGAATTGGTAGAAGTGGCAACTCCTGGCTTATTCTTGGGCTCTTGATTGTGGGTCTTTGGTGCACGTGCTGGAACTTGGTAGAGACATTTGACTGTTCCAACTAGATGCTGCCTTCCTACATAAATGAGATCTTTTCTGCCAGGCAACATGGTTTTACCCTTGCATCCAGAAGTAAGTAGCTAGAACTCTGATTTTTGCCAGGGAAGGAGTGATCCAGGAGCTGCCTGGCACATTTTGTGGGGCTGGCTGGGGGAATGTGGAATAAATGGCAACAGATATTTAGGGCTCTTGAGAGTAGAGCAAGGAGTTAGGGACAGTGTACTCCTCAGCTGGTCTAGCAGGAAAGGAATCTCCTTCCTGGTTTTAGCTCTGCAGACCTGGTAGGTAGGATGTCTTGAAGCTTTATGGCTGATGCCACAAAGCTGGTAGGCTGGGCAGCTACAGTGTTTTAGGAGATACAACAGGGCAAGTGGCTTGTCTTAGGTTATGGTGACGGGTGATTTTCAGGACTAGGGCAGTCATTCTGACTTAATTCCAGGAGTAGGGTGATGGGAGTAGAGGAATTTCAGCCCATTCCCAGCTGCTATGGACTAAGCACTGGCTTTGACAAGCTGAGACTGCTAAGTCTTTGTCCTGTCCTGCAAGGCTGAGTAGTGGGGCGTAAGAAGTTGAAAGGGAGGTGGGACTTTCCAGGATAGCGGCCTCTTGAAGCTTCCCCACTTTTTTCCCTACAGGCTCCCAGTTACTACACAGCTACTGGCTTCTCGGTTTTGAGGCAGTTCCCTTCTTGGGGGTTTCCTTGATAAAGTTATGGACTTGTGTGCCCATTGTCCCCCATGCGACTGAGCTTGTTCTAGAGTTTGAGGACCTTCAAAGGGCCCCCCCAAAATTCCTGTTGGGATCCTTTCCTATTATTTCTTCATCCTACCACTCAGAGGGAGGATCTTTTTTGGAGATCTACTGTTTACTCACATATTGGATGGAGTTGGTGCCCACCCTCTTGGCAGAGAGAAAGATTCCTGCCACTCGTGTTGCTGATGCCAGCCTGAACAAGCGTTCCAGTATTGAAGGCAAATGAAATGTAGTGTTGTTATTCATGACCTTGCCCCCCACACAGCCATCTCTGTTTCACCTGCCTTATGTCCAAAAGCTCTTTCTCCCTAATGTGGAGCAGCTGATCCTGGGGATCCCGGGCCAGAACCACTGGGAGATAGGCCATGGCCAGAATATATTTCCAGCAGAGAATCTCTGCCATATGCAGGATTGCAAGGTGAACCTTCACAGAGCTGCCTGGGGTGAGGGATTGTTGCACGCAAGACTTTCAGCTTCCCTTCTTGTCAGGGGATCTGCCTGGCTCTCAGCAGTGAGCTCCATCAATCCAACTTTGAGTGCTATAAGGCAAGACATGTAGCTTTGTTCTTTATTTTCTGGAGTCATATTGGGATAGCTTTAAATGCTCAACTCTCTAGGCCTGGCTCCTTTTGAGTCAAGGAAGCCATTGAAGTTGGTACTAATGTAATCTAGCACTGATGCAGTGTGTAGCATCTTCCCCCCACTGTGACCTTATCCTTCAGCTTTGTTCATAAGGAACAACACTGGCTTCCTAATGATTGTTCTGAAGCAGTCCTGATCCAGCAACTTTTCTCTAGGCCCTCCTTCTCCCTTCCCATATACCCCTACCAAGTCTCCCAAAGCCCTTAAGTATGAGGCTATGGCTATAAGGCATTCACTATTCTATCCTTTGTTTCTGCAGAGGGGAGTACCTACCTGTCCCCAGCTCTTCCAGATCTGCCATCCCACCAGGGTCAGACTCTTCTCTTTGATGGTCCAGGATAACAAACACAAGATGAGTGGGCACCATGTGAACTCTTCCTTGGTGGAGAAGTGTGGCTGCTCTTGAGATACTCCAAAGCCTCCTACTGGCCTCAGGACCACCTAAGTCTCAGGACTCTAGTTGAAGCTGGGATTGGTTTTCATAGTGACTGGAGCTCTTTAAAGGAAGGTGGGATTTGGCTTGTTTCTCAAAGCACAGCAAGAAGGATGGCATTATGGCAGTAACCCCTCTTAGACGCTTCTCTTTGATATGGGTAGAGGACCCCTGGTGCTGTTCTCAGTCACTCCTACCCCTGGGAAGCTAGGCTCTTTGAGATGTCTGACTATTTCTGTCCTAGATTGTGAATGGGCCAGGCTTAGTGTCACCTCTGGGGTCACATAGGTGGAGAAAGAAGAACTGGAATTGGACACATATCAGCTCTTGGGGTAGCGGTAAAATTGTTACTGGTGTTAAGCTGGCTTTGGACTCTCCTGAGCTATTCAGCTGTTATTGTTTCTCTCTGTACCATAGGCCTGGGGCTGGTCCAGAACTGGCTTCAGCATGTAAATTCCTCCCCACCTAGCACTCCTGGCCTCTTCAGAGTGAGGGCTCTGTCTAAGGAAGCATTCTGTCATGGGCTAGTCATGGGTAAAGGGCACCAAGGCCTTTGTCAGATGGGAACCTGGGAGTGGAGGATATCACTCAACTGATCTAGGCAGAGGGGGCCTCTGGCCTCATGGAAGGTTTGTCTCACTATCATTTAAGGAACTTGATGATAGTACTTTTCTACTATCCTTAATAAAACTATAGTACCATTGTGGGTCTCTTTTGTTGGTTATCTATTGGATAATGTCCTTGAGCCTCTGAATCAGAATGAGTAGATAGATGTTGGGTTTCAAATCCTATTGTCAAGGATCGCAGGAAAGAAGCAGCGCAGTGCACTTGGATACAAATGTTCATTCATTATAGCATCCACTCAGTGACTCCTGGCTTTAGGTTCTAAAACTCAGGTTCAGAATAAGATATAAGGAAGTACTCCAGTGTAGATATTAATACAAAAACTACTCGTTAGTTTTTTTGAGGCAGAAGAGAAACTGAAAGTTAGATGACACTCAGAACCTCAGTAACATGTTATCTGTCCTAATGGGAGGAGGGGCATATTAGTTAAATTTAGAACTTTAAAAATTTTATTTTCTCAGTGGGTGTTCATAGTTCACGTTAGCCTGCATCTTGCAGTGTATCCCTGTAGAATGGTGGTCAGGGTGAGGGCTGAGCATAGAGGAGGCAGAGAGCCACCCCTGGCTCCAGACTCCCAAGCTCGGTCTCAGCTGTATGGTGGATTTCATGAAATAAGGATGAACGAACTTCTGTCTGTTTAGATTCCTTTCTTTATACCTCTGTGACTGAAGTTCTGGCAAATTTATGGAAGCAGTTTGTGCTTCTGAGTTTAATAGCAAAGTGTGCAATATGAGAAGCTGACTTTCTAGCCCCAATTCTATATGAAGGTAGTGACTGTCAGGTGTGACATGTGCCCTGACAGACTGCTTTCTTTGTATAAGAACATAGCCTTAAAACAGTCCTATAGCTCTTTAACTGGGTGTTGTGGAGACATTTCAAAATCCTAACGCCTTTTTTTTTCATGGACATTAGCTTGTATTTAGTATTTAAATAGTTCAATACTCATTTAACGGATTCCCTTATTGGTGGACATTCAAAGAGGGCATTTTAAAGTTACCCATTATTACAGTACTGTGATCATCTTTGAATACAGATTTTTTTTTTTTTTTTTGAGACTGAGTCTCACCCTGTCACCAGGCTGGAGTGCAGTGGCGTGATCTCGGCTCACTGCAATCTCTGTCTCTGGGTTCAAGTGATTCTCTTACCTCAGCCTCCTGAGTAGCTGAGACTACAGGCATGCACCTCTATGCCCAGCTAATTTTTGTATTTTTAGTAGAGATGGGGTTTTACCGTGTTGGCCAGGATGGTCTTGATATCTTGACCTCGTGATCTGCCCACCTCAACCTCCCAAAGTGCTGGGATCATGGGCATGAGCCACTGCTCCCGGCCTGAATCCAGATTCTTATATGCAAGTAGAATTGCTAAGCAAACGTCAGAGATGCAATTTGATCTCCCAGAAACCTGTGCCAGATTAACATTTCCCTCAACTGTGAGATCATTTTCCCCACACAGGGCAAGTCCTTTTGATAAGGGAAACATTTCATTGTTAAGTTGCATCCTTAAAAATGAAAATTTGAATACATCTAATTAGCCAGTTGAATTCTTTGAGTTTATCCGGCATTTTTTTTTTTGCCTTATTGAAACTGTTAATATAAAAAAATGTGGCAGATACATTTCTTTTCTACATGGGGGTATTAAATGGATAAGTCAGTCTCTGACTTTATTGGCTCATATTTGGTCTCTCCATGAGAAGATCACACATACTCTTGTAGTTCTTATGTTTGTGGTCTTATTCATACATTAATGCTTCCGGGTAGGGCAAGCTGGAGGCTCCCAGGCCTTGTGTTTAGACCTGGCAGTGCCAGTCTCCAGCCAGTCAGGTGTGAGCATCTACAGGGTTTCCAGGGAGGCATCTGCTTTGGAGTTGAGGGCCTAGTTTGCAGAAATAAAGCACTATGTTACTGGGGGTGATGTGTAACAAAGATGACAAAGCTGGAAAGAGTGCGGGTTCCTTAGGGCAGGTATTGGTAAGTATTTTTCTGCAAAGGGCCAGATAGTAAATATCTTGGGCTTTGTAGGCCCTACAACCTCTGTCTAACTATACTCAACTCTGGCATTGAAGCAGAGAAATGACTACTGAGGAAATGTAAACAAACATGCATCTTTGTATGCCAAGAAAATGTTATGCATGGGCCCTAGCATTTAAACTTAATGTAACTTTGACTTGTCACAAAGTATTCTTTTTTCAACCACTTAAAGAGAATTCTTCATTTTTGAGTTGTACAAAAGTGCAATGATTAGCCTGTGGGCCATAGACTGTCAAACTCGCCTTAGAATATCACTGTGGCCAGTACTGGCAGAGACTTCTAGTTTATGAGAAATTGTATCCCTATTTAATTAGGCCACTGTTAGCTTGGTTTTTTATTTATTTATTTATTTATTTGGTTACTTGCAGTCAAATACATTCAGGTCTTTTTTTAAAAAGTAGCCATCTGTTCTAACCTTTTATTAACTATTTGAACTTCCCCCACCTTGATTTGGACATTATTTTTTTAAATCACAAGTTAAATTTCTTTAAGTCTTGTAAGTCTTTTCTGGCATTCTATTCCAATTCATTAATTTTTGTTCATTTTCATGTCCATATTAACTTAATTCCTACAGTTTTAAGGTATACTTACGATGCTGAGAGAATGTATACTATATACTACATTGTTTTTCTCATGGGAAATGTCTAAATGTCTGTATCTTCCCACCCATGAACATGATATAACTTCACATTTAATGGAGAAAAAGATCTGAATGAATGTCCTTGTTTTTATTTCATTTAAGCCATGGAAATTTCTACTTTGATTATTTCTGGGTGATCTAGGTTACTGTTAGTGTGAAAGGAACTGTTAACTGGAATTACTTTTATGGCATCAGTCCATGTTACTCTTCCCATTCGGTAATGAAACCATGTAGATTCAGAGCATTGTTTTCGCCCAACATGAAAGACCAACTCAGAGTTCAGTGCTTTCTGTGATTGTACTTAGTCTTTGGAAAGTGCTACTGGGTAGTTTTTGTTCTGTGTTTGAGTCAAGTGTTATTAAATACTAGTGAGTCCCTAGATTTGACATTATCTAGAACAGTAAAATGGTGTTATGTACAACTATTGGAAAGTGGATTGAACCTGGTTGCTGATGCCAACCTAAGTGGTGTGGATTCGTATATATTCTAAGGATCATGTTTATGTCAATGGGAACCCAGAATGGAGGCTCAAAATAAGTTTGATTTGCATGTACAGACAACTCCTAAAAGATCAAAGAAGCAGAGGTAGTAAGTGACAAGACCTGGGTAAAAGGAGAATGTCGGAGCCTCATCCTCAGACTTACATTCCAAAAAGAATGGACTCACAATGTCATGCATTCTGAGGAGGCATGCTTTGTGCTTTGGTACCACTTCTTAAAGGGGCTGAGGTCTGAGAGACAAACAGCCATCAAACCATGTAGAAAGAGGGTACAGGCTGAGTTAAGCAGCACCCACAATGGCCTACGGAGAAAAGAGTAGGAGAAAGGTATTCAGCTAAGCAGAGAAAGTTCTGTAGAGCTGGAGTGTGGGGTTTGAGGTGGGAGAAGTTGAGTGGGTGGGCAGTTTCACTCTTCTGGGCAGAGTCCACAGGATCATGTGAATGCAAATACGTAATTGCTTTCCTTCATGAAAGAGATTGTATAAGTCATGTATGAAAGATCACTTTTCTTTGGTGACTTGAATGTATTAATAAAAAGTAATGGGAATATCTACTAAAGCTGAACACATGCATACCCTGTGCTCTAGCAATTGCCTTTCTAGCCACATACTTTACCAAAAGATATAGCAGCACTACATGTAAAAACCCCAAATTGAAAACTACCGAAATGCTCATCATCAGTAGGATACATTAATCGTGACATACTCACACAGGAGAGTACTATTTAATGAGAAGAGATAAAGAATTCTGTAAATGAACTGATAAATCCCACAGACATGTTGAGGGAAAAACTAGATACAGGGTAAAACATAGATGTATGATTGTCTACGTATGTAGAGAACAAAAATCGGCAAAAGTAGGAAAAACACTTCAAATCCATTTATATTAAAGTATCCAGAGAGGTCAGATTCATAAAGACAAAGTGAAATGGTGCTTACCAGGAGCTAGAGGGAGAGAGGAATAGGGAGATACTGCTTCATGGGTATGGAGTGTCAGTTACCTGAGATGAAAAGAGTTTTGGTGGTGGATGCTGGTGATGGTTGTATATCAAGGGGATTGCACTTAGTGCTACTGAACTGCACACTTAAAAATGGTTAAGATGGTGCGTTTTATGTATATTTCACCAAATAAGTGTTTTGCAAATGGCAAAGCAAATATTGTTAGATTAACGTTACTGTTAGCTGAAGGTGGGGTGTGGGATGCAAGTATAAAAGCTCTTAAGTGTGGGGGATGTTCTGACTCTTAATCCGGGCAGAGGCCTCAAAAGTGTGTTCAGTTTGTGAAAATTCATTAAACTGTATACTTTTTGCACATCTGCATGTATATTATGCTTCAATTAAAGTTATTCTGGAAAAGAAAAAAGCAATGGGAAGTTTTAAAGTGAATTAATTAGTAATAGGTTATGTTATTAAGTGCCTGGTGCAAGGCATTCTAACTATTAATTCTCTTACTATGAGGAAGGTCTGTCTTACAAAGAGAAAACAGAGGAACAGTGGTTTACTGAAGTAAAAAGTAGCCATCTACAGATTCCTAGTAGGAGAAATCTCAAATGCTTCTACATACATCTCTAGAGAAACATTCCTTTACCTAATCAGTTTAAAGTTTTTCTGTCTTTAAAACAGAAGAACGTCTAATGCTTAAAACTAGGCCCTGGCATTAAATTGCATGCCTCTCAACCAGAATAAAAAAAAAGACATTCTCTAATTTAAACTGGAATAATGAGTGTTCTCACTTATGTTAACTTAAGGGTAAATTGAGATCATAGGATGGGTGCTGACTCTGGATAGTTCAAATACAATCATGAAGGTTTATTTTTATCTCAGAAGTAAATTTTTAAAAGAAAATTTATCATAGCTTTAAAACTTAAGGGATGAGAATCAAACTAGGAATGCATATGAAATTTTTCAGTGTCTCCAATCATATTTCACACAGTTTTGGAAAAGCTACGTTTTAAAAATGCACTAAATATACTATTCCCTCCCTCTCTCCTTACTTTCCTCCCTCCCTCCCTCCCTCCCTCCCTCCCTCCCTCCCTCCCTCCCTCCCTTCCTTCTCCTTTCTTTTCTTTTTCTTTCTTTTAATACTCTGTCACCCAGGCTGGAGTGCAGTGGTGTGATCTCTGTTCGCTGCAACCTCTGCCTCAGCCTCCTGAGTAGCTAGGATTACAGGCACGTGTCATCACACCTGGCTAATTTTTGTATTTTTAGTAGAGACAGAGTTTCACCATGTTGACCAGATGATCCTCCCACCTCAGCCTCCCAAAATGCTGGAATTACAGGCATGAGCCTCTGCACCCGGCCACTAAACATACCATTTTCTATCAAAATATGACCTTTTCGTTTCTTCATCTCTATATATTCTACTGAGTGAAGAAACATTCTGCTAAGTCTTTCCTGATGGATCCTGCTCTCCTTCACCTTTCTTTTGTGCCACCGTCTTTATTCCCACGTTTGTGTCTCTCACGCATGGTATCCTTCCCTGCTTAGTCTTACTGAGCTTTGTGACAATACCTGCATCCACCTTCAACCTCCACCACATCCAGTTGTCTCTGGCTGGCTGGTCAGAACTCAGAGCAGCTGTGGGCAGATCTGCTGCAGTACAGAGAGGCCTGTGCCTGTGGCTGGATGCCCAGAGTCTGTTCTCTGTAACACCTGATCAGATTTTTGAGATACCACCTCACCCCGGGGACTGGTTCTGGTTAAAATAAGCTGCTCGGGAACACTGTCTCATAGAGAGTGGTTGTCAACAAGGTTGTGCAAGGGGAGTCATCCTGGAAAAGATAAAGGGAAACAAAACAGGAAGTGGGGAAGAAATGGGGTAAGGGATTAGTTCTTATCACAGAGTGCATTTTGCTCTGTATCATTGAAAATATCTCCTGTGACTAGCACTTGACAGGACATCTGCTGGTAACTGCCACTTATTTTACAATCCCGAATTCAAGGGTGCTCATGAGAGAAGAATACAGTATCTGTTGAAATATACTCCCACATGAAGCCCATTGTGCTGTCCCCATAATTTTCACTCGAGTCCAAGGCATGCTGACATATTTTAAATGGGAGATCTGTGTGCAACCCTATTCACTGCAGACTGCAGACAAGTCATTCTCTTGCTATGTGGAAATCTCTCATTTCCCTTCCCTACTGTGTCTTTGGTCAACAGTTATAAACTCTCCTTCAGATAGCTGGTTGTGTATTAAAGTCTATTTATAACAGTCAACGGACAACTGATTGTTTATGGGGAATCGTGGCAATTTTTGCTTAGGAAGGACAATTAGGGCATTTCTTCTGTAGCAGAGTAGGTTCAGCCACTGGACTCCGCAAACATTGCCTCACTTGTCTTCTTGCATTCTGTGGGTTGAGGTTACCCCAGGTGCTAATGGTGAATTCAAACCCAGCACAGACTGCTGGCTGGGTCTTCAGTCCAGGGTCTTGGGGGCTAGACAATAGAAAAAAAATGACAGTAATACTTTGTGAGGAACAAAAAAATACAAAAGTATTCATATCTAAGAGGAACAGTATACTAAAAATTTTCAGTAGAGTTCATAAAACTGTAGATTTCCACCCCCCTAATTACAGTTCTGGATTATGGTGGTTTTTTGTTTCTTTGTTTTTGAGACATTATCTTGCTCTGTTGCTCAGGCTGGAGTGCAGCGGTGTGACGTCGGCTCACTGCAACCTCTGCCTCTTGGGTTCAAGGGATTCTCCTGCCTCAGCCTCAGCCTCCCGAGTAGCTGAGATTACAGGCATGTGCCACCACACTCGGCTAATTTTTGTATTTTTAGTAGAGATGGGGGATTTGCCATGTTGGCCAGGCTGGTCTCAAAGTCCTGACTTCACCTGATTCTCCAGCCTCAGCCTTCTGAAGTGCTGGGACTACAGGCATGAGCCACTGTGCCTGGCTGCCCCCAACCACAGTTCTAATTAAAATAGAACCATTTGACAACTTTTTCGCATTGAGAAAACTTCCTATTCTGGTGGGTCTTGAGGTGCTTTTTAGTTTTCTCTCTAATTTCAAAACATGTTTTTTTCAACTAGAACAAAAACATAGACAAAATTAAATATCATCATTAATGGATAGTGAAACAAAAATGCTAATGGGAAAAATATCTGGATTTCTAGAAAACTTCTCACAAAGTATTTTTTCTACTAGCTCTGACTTTAGTAGGATGGTTTTGAACTCTTCCTTAATTTTTGGAAAAATAGAATGGGTGATATTTAATTTTTAAGTGCAATATTCAGATTTGAAGATAAAGAATATAGAAAAAATTAAAATGGTTTATACTTTCCCTGCCTAGGTGACACTTGTTATGTTAAACTGTCACTTGCATATGATTAATAAGCTTAACTGAACATAACATAAAAACTAAACATAATCATTGTTCATATTACTAATCCAAAAAAATTGTATACAAATAGATAGATGTATATCCGTGGAGGAGTTTCAAACAAGTGTATTTAAATGATACAATGACCTGGTCTACTTCTTGGTTTGCTTATTCTGATTCTAATTTATTCCATTTTCTCTGTTAAATCTTACCATATCATATTTGCCTTATTCTGTCTTCTTCAGAAGGTGTTAATAAGTTAACGACGAATACATAATATTATAGGTGACTTTTAAAAGCTAATAAAAAGTTTGAGGATTTTAGAATTTTCAGTCACATTGTTTTCAAATCAGTAAGTTACCCCTAAGTGACTAGTTATCTATTTTTAGTGCTTTTGCTGCATTTAATAACTTTCTGAAGTCCTGTTTGATCCATATTTTCTTACGTATTCTTTTAAGGGCCGCTTTAGGAAAAAAGCCTTGTGTCGCTGGAACGATTTGTTCATAATTCTGGATTAATCTGGGACCGCTTTTTCAGAAACAGCAGGGAAGGCCCATCCATTTGGCTCAGGAGGGCCTCTCTGAGGATATTTGGTCCTTGAGCATTTCTTTCTTGGTCTCTGCTGCAGCAAAAGGTAAATGAATAATGAGGTGCAGATGAACTGAGTCAAAGTCCTTTTAAGAGAAACCTGAACAGCAATACCATGGTTTCAGTTCTTCCATTCTGCGTATAAAGTCTGGTATTCTTCTGGGATGTAAGACTACAAAAATGTTCTGTAGACGCTGGAATCAGTTTTTCAGGTTGTTCAGACAAGATCATCATCTCTATTCCTGGTTCCCACCAGAGACAGAGCTGAAGGCTGAGCTATTGAAAACTTTCCTTGTGGCCACATGGATGTTAAACTGTCAGAGCTAGAAGAGAGAACCTCCAATTCATCCCAAATAAAAGCCCTTTTCTGTGGGGTTATCAGTGAAAGGTAGTAAAAGTTTTGCATTGACTAATGCCTCTGTGAACTATTTGACGTGGCAATAAACAACTAAAATGGGAAGTTGAGGACCTAAATAGGTCAAAAGAAGTTAGTATTTTCAGGATTGTATTCCATATGTGAATATAGAACACAGAAGGGAGCAGTCAATATAAATTCCTGGCATGTGATTTTAAGCAAAAACCCTAGATACATCAGTTTGGGGCTATATTTTAATGTGGTTTTACCAGTGAACAAATCAGTGAGGTTTTCCCTTCTAGCAGTTAAAGTGCTTGAGATTTTAAAGAACTGAGCTCTGAGCAAAAAGACCCACATAATACAAGTCTTCCACAGACCAAATGTAATGTAACTTTTAGAAAAAAAAAGCCTCCGCTCCTCAGGGCCAGCCGACCACCAAGATACAGAATGACCCTATCTCCAGAACACACTCTTCAAAAGCCAGTACAAATGTCTGCCAGGCAATCTGGGAGGCAGGGGTGTCTAAGTTTTCCTTTATTTATTCTTGAAACTCACTGATAGGGTAGGTTCCTAGGAACAATAAATGTTTGATTTTTGGAAGACCCTTCTTTTTTTTTTTTCTTTCTATTGTTTAAGTCACTGAAGAAGTGGTTTCCCAAGCTCACTGAAACAAAGGAAAGGGCACATGCTTTCACTAAAGCCTTCTAGGAAGATTTGAGAGAGGAGGAGGGTGAGAGGATCATTCAGGAAAGTGACTTAAGGTCACTGATGATGGAGCAGAGTTAGCAAGGGTGAGCATAAGAGCAGATCTAGGACCAGAGCTGCAGGTGCTGGTGGATGGACTAAGAATTCCTGGGGAGGCAAAGGGCTGGGGAAACCACTTGGGTGTCCTTGGAAGCAGTGGGTGCCTCAGCACCATGGAGGCCAATGCTGCTCCATGCTGGCTGGTTACACCCAATGGGCCTTTGGCCACTGGACTTAGTATGTTAGAATCTCTGTGGAAAGGATTGGTATATTAAAACACCTCTCCAGGTAATTTTTTCTTTTTTTGAGACAGAATTTTGCTCTCATTACCCAGGATGGAGTGCAATGGTGCAATCTAGGCTCACTGCAACCTCTGCCTCCCAGGTTCAAGTGATTCTCCTGCCTTAGCCTCCCGAGTAGCTGGCATCACAGGCATGAGCTACCACGCCTGGCTAATTTTGTATTTTTAGTAGAGACAAGGTTTCTTCATGTTGGTCAGACTGGTCTCAAACTTCTGACCTCAGGTGATCCACCTGCCTTGGCCTCCCAAAGTTCTGGGATTACAGGCTTGAGCCACTGTGCCCAGCCTCTCTCCAGGTAATTTTAACGTATAGCCATGAAATCAGCTTGAGTGGGGAAATAATTATATGTGGGGTACAAGGGAGTGAATTGACAGTTCCAGTGTGGAAACCTCCTTAGGTGTTAACTTCAGTCATGTTGAAGGTCACACCTATATTATGGAATTGTTAGGGAGATTATCCTTATGGTTGAGCTCAGAGCTTTGGAATCAAACACACTGGCTTCAGATCCTCGCTCAGTCTATTTGACCATTTGTGTGTCCTTAAGCAAGTTACTTAATTTCCTTAAGCCCCAGTTTCTACATTTGTAAAACAGGGGTAATAATACTTGCAGGGAGGACTCAGTTCTGCAGCTGCCCTGAGCATGCTGCTTGGCATATGGAAAATGTGCAAACATTGGAACCTTCCTTCATTTCCTTCTCCATCCTCCTGGTCTTGCTGCTGTTATACCTAATGCCTGACAAAATGTGTAAAAACCTAAATGCTAGTCTTTTTTAGTTTATTTCCAAACTCTGTTAATATTTATCACGAGATATTAATAGACTGTAGCACATTATTATGATCCTCTACTATACTATGGTAATGTACTATACACTGTATAGTAGCTGCTGATTTTTTTTTCTTTTTCATAAATTCAAGTATTTCAATACAATGTATGCAGAATATGTGCAAGGACTAAATGCTGGTTGTCTGGGTGGGGTTCATGCCAAATCAAGTGTGACAGCCTTTTCTGGAAAGAAAGAATAATGACATTATTACAAGCTAGATATTAACTGAATATGCTAAGCTCATCATACAGACTGCCCAGTTCAATCTGTACAACATCCCTTTGAGGTTGTTAGTAGAATTACCTCTGTTTTTTAGATAAGGAAATGGAAGCTTACAGAGATTAAGCCATTTGCCCAAGTTAGAGAACCAGTATGAGATGGAGGAGGAGGATTCCAGCTCAGGCAGGCTGGCTCAGAGCCCTGCCTGTTACCATTATGCTTAGCAGGCCTCATGGGCCCTGTCTGGGGGCTCAGGTTCAAGGGTTCCTTACCGGCAGGCTAGCTATCATAAGAGGAAAGGGAGTACCAGAAAGCTTTTTCTCTAGTTTGCTAAGTATCAGCTTTCCTAATGTATGAATTACTGCTTAGAGGCACAGTCGTTACACTGTGTAATACCTTTTGAAGTATGGTGTGTATGTTCCTGTGGTTGCATTTTTTTGTGCATATACACACATCTCTGCAAACCTTAGAGGAGGGATAAAAGGCAATGAGATGTTTTGAGAAAAATTACATTGATCTATATTAAGATGTATTTTCTTATGATTGTAAAACAGGTACAAAAATCAGAATATAAAACAATATAGTATCCTAACATTTAAAAATGTTCATTTATATTAATGTTAAATTCTAAATGTTAACATTCAAATGTCGACAGTGGTTATCTGTATAACAGTAGGCTTGGGTTGGCTATCACTTACCTTTCTGCCCTTTTGAATTGTCTGAATTTTTTAAAATAATGGGCATGTATTGCTTTTATGGTAAGAAATATGAAAACACAAACCTGTTCTAGAAAACTTAGAAAAGCCAATAAAACTATAAAGAAGAAAATAACAATCTTACCACCAATTAAAAATACTGATAACATTAGCACGTATACTGCCAATCATCTCTATTATTATGTATATATTATATGGTAGAGATAATCTACGATTCATAATTTGGTGACTCATTTTCTTTTCTTTCTTTTAAAAAATCAAGAGCATTTTTATGATATTAAAGACTTCTTAAGCATTTATTATTATTATTTTGAGATGGAGTTTTGCTCTTGCTACCCAGGCTATAGTGCAATGGTGTGATATCAGCTTTCTGCAACCTCTACCTCCTGAGTTCAAGTATTTCTCCTGTCTCAGCCTCCGGAGTAGCTGGGATTACAGGCATGTGCCACCATGCCTGGCTAATTTTGTATTTTTAGTAGAGACAGAGTTTCACCATGTTGGTCAGGCTGGTCTTGAACTCCTGACCTCAGGTGATCCACCTGCCTTAGCCTCCCAGAGTGCTGGGATTATAGGCATGAGCCACTGCGCCCAACCTTAAGCATTATTAAAATTATTTAAATGTTACATAATAGATCATATGTACAATTTACTTAACCATTACCCTATATATTTTTTCTTTTTTAATAGTAATCAACAGTGATGTATATTAGATATCTTTATTCATGAATCTTGCATTACATTTCAGATTGTTTTCTAGATTCCTAGCATTAGTGGGTTAAAGTGAATGATCATAATTTAGTTATTTCTTTTCATAATTTAGTTATTTATTGCGATGTAAAAAAAAAAAACAAAATGTGCTGACCTAGACCGATTATATATTATTGTTTTTCATGGTTCTGTGGGTTGAATGAGCTAAGCTCAGTAGTTCTTGTTTGGGAGTCTGGGGCTGAGCCATCCAGAAGCTTCACTGGCTGGACATTCAAAGTGGCTTCTTCATGCACGTGCATGATCCTTCTGCATTCCTCCATGTTGTCTCCTTCCAGTACAGTGGCCTGGATATCTTCCCTGTCTCTCAGGGATCCAAGAGGAAGAAGTAGAAACTGCCAGTCCTTTTAAAGACCAGGTCCTGGAGCTGGCACAATGTCACCTCCAGTGTACCTTCTGTTGAAAGCAGTCACCCGCCAGCTAAGCTTCAAGGCTGTGCAGGAGCAGCCTCCCCTCCCCATGGAAGGGTGGCATGTGTCTACAGGAGGGCAGCAGTTGATGGCAGTCATCTTCGAAGTCAGGCTACCACAGATCATTTTTTAAAATGGAATGAAATACAGTTTGGTACAGTTTTAAGCAAACTTGTGAAGTGACTGAATGCTTACAAAAGTCTACAGAAAGACATTTCTGTCAGAAATAAATCTTGCTAAAGCTCCTTGAAGGAAGTGTGAGGGAGGAAAGCAGGCCGATGGAAGCTAGTCTCCTCAATAGGCCTAAATGTCCCCATGTCCCCTGAGAAAGTCTCTGCAGGGGGATGGAGTGCTAAGGAGTGAGAGTTACTGACAGCTGAGTGACTCGTCCTGCCTCAGGCAAACACTGAACTTTCCTGTTCTTTGAGGTTCAGCTCAGGCTGTCCCTGTCCCTGCCCCTCTGGGGCCAAACCACAGCCTGGCAGAGGTGCCAGATGGGAGGGTGTGGGGAAGTGCCAGGACAGCCCTGGAGGGAGAAGGACAAGTCCTTGTTGGGAAGTGATTTGAGATAAGGCTGTGACGGGAAGGAAGAAGGAGGTGCAGGAGGAGATGACCAACTGGACACAGACATCTCCAACTCTTCCTTGAAGACACAACTGATCTACAGCACATAGCAGTGAAAGGGCACACTTTGGCGGTTATTATTCTTTCTGGGAAGGTACCCAGTGACCTGGAATCTAGCATTTTGCCCCAGTAGACACTCCCATGCAAGCTATTGTAAGGCTCTGTATTGTTTCAGGAGCAGGAAAGAGGAGGACTACTGACTCTTCATCCACTCGAATGCTCCCCTGCCCCTTCCCCACTGGAGAGACCACTTTGCACCCCCCATCCCCTTGCCTAAGAGATCCCTCCATCCTTACTTGTCCTAAATCTCCACAGAAGCCAAGGAGACAAGGATTAGGAGTGAGGTTTTTGAGCTCACTGTTCAGGTTCAGCTTCAGGCTTTACCACACACTCTAAGTAACTTTTGGTGAGTTAGTTAGCCTCTCTGCATATTGGTTTACTCATCTATAAAAGGGGGACTTAAATATAGTCTCACCTCATTTTGTTGTAAGGATTGAATGAGTTAATTATGTAGAATTTTCTAGAACTCTCTGTGGCTCACAGTAAACACTCACAAAGCATTATTTTAACTTTCTATTACTTAAAAAAAATACTTGTTTTTTTTTTTTGTTTTGTTTAAATAGACTTTATCTTTTAGGATAGTTTTTGGATCACAGCAAAATTGAGCAGAAGGTACAGAGATTTCCCATATGTGTCCTGCCTGCAAACACACATAAGCAAAGCCTTCCCTACCATCAGCATCCTGCACCAGGTAGTACACTTGTTACAACTGACGAACCTACAGTGACACGTAATTATCACCCAAAGTCCATAGTTTACCATAGGGCTCACATTTGGTGTTGTAAATTCTATCAGTCTGGACAAATGTATGATGATAGGCATCCACAATTTTAGCATCAGACAGAATTGTTTTGCTGCCCTAAACATCCTCTTTTGTATCACTTTTAATTACAGCTTTCCTTGAATTGTAGATAAGACATTCTTGCATATCCTTTATTACTTCTTCTAAACTAATCAAGCTGGATTACTTTATGTGACCTGTACAATATTACTTGTTCCACAGAGCTATGCATGGCACTTGGCAAATGGATAGTGAATTAGTGGTAGAAGAGGTGAGCAAATGAATGAATGAGACCTGTGGGTGGGGGTAAAAGACTCAAACTTAGATGAGATTTTTGATTTTTATTTTTTATACTTTTTGAGTGTTTTCTTTATTTTCTCCAATGAGCATAGTATGTTTCTAGTCAGAAATAAGAATAAAGATAATTTGTTTTAAACTTTTAAGTTTGGGGTACATGTGAAGGTTTGTTACATAGGTAATCATGTGTCTTGGGTGTTTGTGGTGCAGATTATTTCATTACCCAGGTATTAAGCCTAGTACCCATTGGTTATTCTTCCTGATGCTCTCCCTCCTCCCACCCTCCACCCTCCAATGGGCCCCAGCATGTGTTGTTCTCCTTTAGGTGTCCATGTGTTCTCATCTTTTAGCTCCCACTTGCAAGTGAGAACAAGCAGTATTTGGTTTTCTGTTACTGCATTAGTTTGCTAAGGATAATGGTCTCCAGCTCCATCCATGTCCATTCCATGGTGTGTATGTACCACATTTTCTTTATCTAGTCGATCACTGATGGGCATTTAGGTTGATCCCATATCTTTACTACGGTGAATAGTGCTGCAATGAACATACACATCCATGTAGAAAAATGCAAATCAAAACCACAATGAGATACCATATCACACCAGTCAGAATGGCTATTATTAAAAAGTCAAAACATAATACATGCTAGGGAGGTTGTGGAGAAAAAGGAACACCTGTACACTGTTGGTGGGAGTGTAAATTAGTTGAACCATTGTTGAAAACAGTGGGGCGATTTGTCAGAGAGCTAAAGTCATACATATCATTTACCTCAGCAGTCCCATTACTGGATATATGCCCAAAGGAACATAAATTATTCTATTATAAAGACACATGCACATGCATATGTGTGTGTGTGTGTGTGTTTTTAAAAAGAACTTAAACTTGCTCTCTGTTCCTCAGCAACTTCTTTACCCATTGGCACTTAACTCTGGTTCCTCTCCAGTAGGCATCATGGAATCTCTGCCAGGCAATGTGGGGTTCACCGGCTAGTGTTCCTGTTGACCAGCAGTTAAGGGCACAGACTCTGGAGCCAGATGCTTGGGTTTAAATTTGGGTTCCACCCCTCCTAGCTGTGTGAACTTGGGGAAATTAGTTACTTCTCTGTCTCTGCCTTGCCCCATCTGTAAAATGGGTATGATGGCACTTACGTCATAGGGATTTGTGAGGATTCTCTCAGTTAATACAGGTCAAGTGCTTAGGACAGTGACTGGCATTTACAAATAAATAAGCATTTACAAATGTTAGCTCTTGCTTCTGTCATACACCGAAGCCTATCAGGATACACAGAATCAGTCTAGAGAAGTTTCTTCTCCAATGAAGGACTGTTGAGGGCCTTTTTACGCGCTGCCTTTTCTACTACCACACCCACATGCTGGTCTGAAGAAATAGATACAATTCTGGCAAAACAAGCTGCTTTTTAAATTTTTGTACAAATCTAACTTTCAAGCTTTTGCTTCCTTTGCACTAAAACTCTCTTGTAATAAATGTATTGAGAAAATAACCAAAGAGTTAGAGATTTGGTTATAAGCTGAATAGTAAAGAGGGAATCTGCTTGCTCCCTGGATCATCCTTTCACCCTTTAATGGCAACAGCAAAATGTAACAAGCAAGACTGGAATGAGAGTTGAGCCCCTGCTGAGAGTATCTGGTTAGAGGTGGTTCAGGTAGGTCTCGTCACCCTTGATCTTAGTTCATCTTGGCATGAGGTATGAGAATGTACATGGTTGGAGGATGTCACTTTCCCAGCCAAGGCATCAATCCCTAAAGTCCTTACCATTAGGAAATATTCAATATTGTGACTTCTTCCAATCAAAGTGAAACCTAAAGTTGAGCCCAAATCCAAACCTCTTTGATTATTATTTCTGGTTATGATTATGCTCGTTAGCCTGGGGCTTCTTTAATATTTCTATACTGAAGAAGGTTTGATTTGGTCAGCATAAAAAAAATCTCAGAATAATCCTATTTTCAAGAGATGGCTGATGTGTATGCAGAGACAGCAGACTTCATTCATCCAACAGATACTATGAGCAGGTGCTAGTCTCTAGACACTGAGCTAGGTGCTGCGGAGATGGTAATGAACAGGCCAGAGAAGATTTCTCTCTTCATGGGGCTTCCTGTCTGGGCAAGAGTCAAACTGAATTGTGGATCTGTAACCCCCAGTGCCTCAGCATTGAGAGAGAAAACAAAAGCCTCATACCCCCCATCTTCTCTGCAAACCTCCAGGATCATTTCGTGTGATTCCAGGTCAAACTTCAACTAGGAGTATTTAATCAGCTCTCTCTTTCCCCTCCCCTCTTTGCCAAGCCTACTGTCTCTGGATCCTTCTTTGCCACACTAACTTTCTGTTCAAAATATGAGGATAGTACTTCTGATTAGTGGATATATTAAGGTTTTCCAGAGAAACAGAACCAACAGGAACTATGGATGTGTATGTGTACACACACACACACACACACACGTAAAGAATTGGCCCATATGGTTATGGAGGCCAAGAAGTTCCAGGATCTGCAGTGGGTAAGCTGGAGACCCAGGAGAGCTGACAGTATAGTTTCAGTCCAAAGCTGAAGGCCTGAGAACCAGGACAGTTTATAGTATAATTTCCAGTCTGAGTCAGAAGACAGGAGAAAACTGATGTCCCAGTTAAAAGAAAGGCAGAGTGAATTCTCTCTTACCATATCTTTTTGTTCTATTCAGGCCTTCAGTGGATTGGATGAGACCCACTCACACTGGGGAGGGCAATCTGCTTTACTCTGTCTGCCGACTTGAATGTTAATCTTATCCAGAAATGCCCTCACAGACACACCCAGAATAACATTGACTAAATATCTGGGTGCCTGTCACTCAGTCAAGTTGACACACAATTAGCCATTGCAGTGGAGTTTAGGCCATGTGCCCCAATTCTAGCTGCAAGGGAAGCTGGGAAAAATAAGTATCTGGCTATTTAAGCTTATACAATGAAAGATGGGTTCTGTTTTAAGATGAAGGATTCTTCAAACCAGTAATGAAAGGGTCAGATGCTGGGAGACTAAAGTGAAAAACAAATGTTTCTTACAGACTCGAATCCAGTTTTCCTGGTTCCAAGTCTAGCGCTTTCTTCATTACATTGCAGTTGCCACATTATTGGAAAATTTTTTTTTGTTTACTTTCAGAAAACAAGCTGATGGGGTGAGAGAGCACTGAGAATTCCATTCTTCAGTGTGTGTTTAATTATTTCTACACTGGAGCAAATGCCATGGACTGATTTTTTTTTTCATGGGAATTCAAGCCCCACTCTCTTTGGCAGGGAGTCCTAACTATTTTTGGAACTTGGAAAAAAATTCAGAGAATTTGGTTCACTTTTGGTCATGTACAGTAATGTTATTTTTGTGTATCTAGGACAGTGACATGGTCAATGCTTATTTTTAATTGGCTTTCTGGGGACACAAGGTCAGGAGCAAGGCAGAAGAGTCACTCATGGTTGATTAGGATCCTGTCCTGTCGATCTGTATTCACTGGCAGGAGCCCTCGTCTCCCTGAGTGCTTGAAGTGGCTTCTCCTCCAAGCCTGCCAGGCCTCTCTCTCTCTGGACTTATTACTGTCTTTTGATTACAGCTAGAGTGTTCTATAAGGGTTGGTGGAAAGTGCTTTAGCACAAGAATCAGGACACTAGCATTTGAGTTGTAGCTCTGATACCTAATCAGAGTGTAGAGCAAGTTATTTACTCACTCTGAGTCCCAGTTCCTGGGTCTGTGAAACATAGATATTGGACTAGATAATTCCTAATATAGCAGCTTTTGGCTGCAAATAAAAACACCCAGGTAAAAAATGACTTTAAAAATAAGGAAGTGCTATATAAAAATAAAAAATTCTGGACTCAGGATTGTTTGAAGGATTAGTTCGGTGGTTCAGTGATGTAGCAAAGGACACAGACCCTTTTGTCTCACTGTGTTGCGTCGTGTTCATGATGTCTCTCTTTACGGTTGCAGATGGCTACCATAGTCTGGGCATCAAGAATAAACAACATGACATCAAAAAGATCACAGAAGATGAGGGGTCGCTTCCTTTTGAATCTTTTTAATGGAGAGGAAACCTTTCTGGGAAAGGCAGACTTCTCCTTAGGTCCTGTGCCATAGTCCCAAAGGAAGGCAGGAAAGCAAGGATCAGGCATTTGAGGCCTCCACTGTGTGCATCAGACTTTATCAGTGAGAATAAAGACCTGCAAACTCTTTTTCTGTGTCCAGCATGCTATAATTCCATGTTTCCTTGATGTTCTTCATCAGTGAATGTAAAGATCAGGCTTTGGCACTGGTACTTGAGTGTTGAGTCTTACATGACTTTGGAAAGATAAGGAACAGTGGCTTCTTCCTAGGAAAAGTACACAGAGTGGATACTGACAGTATACTTCAGAACATTTTTCACGGGGAGATAATGAGTAGCCTGCTAGCAAGGGTAATTGCCTTCTTAAAATACATCATATAGATAGACCCAATGTATGCTTCCTATCAAGTTTGTATTTTTACCCAATTTCTTTCTGTATTGCATTCCGGTCATGTGCAGTGTTGGAAGAATTCCATGTACCCCAATCACAGATTGGGTTCTCTGGAAGAAGACACTGAGAGGGATTAACACCTATAGTGCTCTGTAGTGTAAATCTTCCACTGAGACTTGCCATAAATTCTACATGATATCTTTTCCCGTTACTGATTGCTACCTTTTAAATATATCCCTTCCAAAATTCAGGTGTTGAAACTCAATGGCTTGTGTGACGGTATTAACAGGTAGGGCCTTTAAGGGATGATTATGTGGGCTCTTCTCCCTCATGAATGGGATTACAGCCTTTATGAAAGAGACTTCTTTATGAAGTGTTTGGCTATCTTGCTCTTCTACCATGTGAGGAAACAGTGTTTCTCCCCTCCAGTGGATGCATCAACAAGGCACCATCTTGGAAGGAAAGAGCAGCCCTCACCAGACAACTGAACCTGCTGGCACCTTGATCTTAGATTCCCAGCCGCCAGAACTGTGAGAAAACAAATTTCTGCTCTTTAGGAATTACCAAGTCTGTGGTATTCTATTACAGCAGCACAAATGGACTGAGATGCTGATACTTTCAACACCATAGTGACTGCCAGATCATATGGCCCAAGTGGCAGGGATGCTTATAGCCTGAACATGCTGTAGAGCCCCTTTATTTTCTGGGCCATACAAAAATCTTGTAGCCTTTTCTATCACCCAGTATATATATATATATATTTTATAGGTAAACAACTTTATTAACATAGCATATATATATATATATATATATATATATATATATTTATAGTTAAACAACTTTATTAACATAGTCAAGCAGTGACTATGGGCTGACAGAGTAATCCTAGAGATGGGATATGCTGTCTCTAGAACTTCAAGAGGCTCATCAGGTTTTGTGCTTTCTTCTTAATGGTGTAGTGTGGTCCTTACTCCTGGGGACTCATCCTATCTTCAGTGGGTGAATTCTGGATCTGAAAACTGGCTCATGTCCAGAAACTGGGCAAGAATTGTTCCCCTTTACTGGGGTGAGTGCCCTCAGCCTCTCAGCCATCTTTCTTGGCTTCTTCTGTCTGTACAGAAAAATGAATATATTTTTTTCCTGTAGTGCCCTTCTCTGCTATCTGTTACATTTGGCCTTTTGGATGCGGCGTTCTGAGCTAGGCATTCTAGACTCTCATTCAACCTTGCTGGTTCCTCTGTTAATTGTAAACCTCTGGCTTCTGGTAGCTAAAGGCTGCAACCTGGACTTTATGGTTTAGAGTCCTCTTATTCTCTTTGGTATCAGTAAGCCCAGTTCTATGATGGTATCTGCTACCATCAGCCCTGGCCTACAGAGGGGAACCACCGCCTAGTGTTTTAGTCTTCTTGGTAGTGTATTCCTTATGCCTTGGCAAATGGTGTGTCCTCTGGGCTTTCCTGTGGAACAATTACCTTCTGGTCATATATAATAGTATATCTATTCCAGCATTTCTACTTCCCTGAGCCTCTTAATCCCTCTGTCCACTGTCTATCATGGAAATGCTGGCATGTCCACTTCACACTTAGTATGCCCAGTGCATTTACCATACTTTTGGGAGCCACTATAGTAGTGAGTTTGCATCATCTCTTGGGGTCCTCTCCAGGGTGTTAAATCGTGTATCTCAGAGAAGCAATTCCAAGTTGACACACTATTTGCTGTGTCCCAGCCTCCTTGATCAAGACTCTGAGAAATCAGTCTCACACATCCTCCCCTGGATCCTGCTGGTACATGCCAGGTAGGTCTTGTGCTCCTTTGTGGTATAGGCTCTTTCCTCCTTTTCAGCTTAGCAGCAGAGGGTACTTGCGTGGCAAAACTCCATGTCTGCCACAGTCCCAGGTGCTTATTATTCCAAGGATTAAAGACAGACAATGCACTTTGGGAGGCCGAGGCGGGTGGATCACGAGGTCAAGAGATCGAGACCATCCTGGTCAAAATGGTGAAACCCCGTCTCTACTAAAGATACAAAAAATTAGCTGTGCATGGTGGCATGTGCCTGTAATCCCAGCTACTCAGGAGGCTGAGGCAGGAGAATTGCCTGAACTCAGGAGTTGGAGGTTGCGGGGAGCCGAGGTCGCGCCATTGCACTCCAGCCTGGGTAACAAGAGCAAAACTCCGTCTCAAATTAAAAAAAAAAAAAAGATAGACAATGAAAAAAACAGGGTGCTGAAATTTGCTAAGAGTCCTGGAGCTTCTCTCCTAAAGGACCTTATCGGTTAGGATGGGTGAGACTCCCACTCTTTCAATTTCTAGTTGTAACTCTGTGTACTATCAAGTCTCAGCAAGGCACATCCTGAGGTCTATGGCCCAGAGTGATTTGCAAGCTCATATGAAACTGTGCTTCCCTTTGGGGATCCTCAGAAATGACTGGGAAGGGGTGCACGCTTCAGAAGGAGCCTCCAGACACCCTGTGGATGCAGGTAAAACAAAAACAGGGTTTGTACACTGCTATGTTTCTATGACTTTTCTTGTATTAGTGGACTGGGAAAGTATAAGAACTTTTGAATATATTAATTTTTATCTTTTTTGTTTTACCATTTTAAGTCTGTAGAAATTCAGTTAAGTGTTAAAATGTCTAGAATCAAAGGCATGAATTTGAGTCATAGCATAAATATCTCTTGGTAAATTAGTCTCTTTTGATAATTATTTACTCTTCTTGAGCTTGGTTCTTTGTTAGTAAAGTGAGGATAATACCTACTCAAATTGTTTGAGAGAAAATAAGATAATCTAACAACATCTTCAACATAGTAAGGCTCAACAATGTCATTCACTTTGTAATTATTATTATCTTCCCACCTCTATTTTAGGCTTCCATGAGGTAGAGACAGGGCCATATTCATTTTTATATCCCTCACAGTGGTAAGCACAATGTCATGAGCATTATAGGCACTGAATAAATGTTGGTTAAGATAATATAAGATCACTTTAGTAGTACTTTAATTTCTTTAGTGAAAACACCCTGTACAAATTCAAGGCATAATAAGAATTACATACACTTTAGATCATACTTTTGATTTTTCTATCAATAGTAAGTGTTTTGGGAGTTGGCAGAGCAGTGTTGGATTCTTATCAAGTCAACGCTTGCTGAGGACTCTTTGTGAGTATGTGGAAAGCTAGATGCAAGATAGTAAGCTGGGGCTGGGGATTAGTGGAGTGAAGCCAATGAGATCTCGGCCATACGTCTGAAATCTTGGCCTCATTATCACAATGCTGTAATGAGGTGCTCATCAGTTATCAATAATTCAAGTATACGTAATGAGGTAAACACCTGGGTTCACTAACAATGATGGCAGTAAGCAATGGCAGCAATGTCAGCATTCCAATGAAACATTTCATGCAGTAGAAACGTTCTCTGCACTGCAAGAAGCTTCTTAATTTCATTTATACCTTTAATTGAATTAGGCCTTAAGAACACTGGGACTTGGGCTCTGGTTCTGTCAGAGTATATTCAGTACTATAAATCAAGAGCCAAGAGAAAGTCTTCTTACAGAACAAAGACAGGGAAAACAAGGCAACTGAGGTCACAGACCACTTCAAAATAGCACTTCTTTTCTATAAGTATTAAATTAGAGAACAGTTTCTTTCATACTGATATAGAGTCAACAATCAAACTGAAAGAAATTAAGAGCTCTGCTTCCAGGCATTTATTAAAGGTGGTCTGTGCAGACTGCTGGGTAGGATAGGATGAGTCAATCAATATACAATATTTGTAAAAAGAACACATTGCATATTTAGAATATATTTTTGTAACTAAAAGCCACCATGGGAAAGCTTTCCTGGTAAACTTTCACTCGTTTTCTTCCTTTCTTGATGCTGACTGATATTTATTCAGCATTCACTGTCACGATCACTCCTTAATTAACATCCCAGATGTTATCAACAATATGACTTAAAAAATTAGACTAATGTTTATTTATGGGGGCTGTGGTGGGAGGTAGTGGCAGACAGGAAGGTAGGATATGAGCCTGGGTCCTCAAATTCCCCAGAATTGCTAGCCTAGGAAAAGAAACATTGGGCTGAGAGTATTAAAATCTTATATTTGTCCACTGATTTGAGCCCTCACCTAAACCTTGGGTGCCTCAATTTCTTTATCTATAAAGTGGAATTACTTACAAATATTAATAGTATCACATTACAGATAAAATCATGTAGGATATGCAGGAGAACTTTTTTACATTAAGTATTTTCTGTACAGAAGACAAAAGACTTTGGATAACTCCTAACCCAGCTGTTGCTTCTTGTTACCAAAATAGCAGCAACAAAGATCTTATCAGAATCAATGGAAAGAGAGATGCCACTTCTTAATAACGAGAGTTTAAAAAATATATAATAAGTGATTTACACCAAAAATAAAAATTGTAAAGTTATACTCTGAACACAGATTCTTGGAGCCAAACTATAAAATGTTGATTCAAGATCTGGGAGTCCGATTTTGGGATGGAAAGGGACGAACTGCTACTTAGCACCTCTCTTGCAACCTCGTAGTCAGTATGGGACTGGGGCATGGAGGTATGTGCTGAAAGGGATCTGGGGAAAAGAGAAAGATGCTGACAAAGAAGTCCTGCCAATAAGCCACAGAGACAGGGAGGGGCCTTCAGAGGCCTCTGGCATAACAATGAACTCATTGGAAATACCCAACTCACAGATGCCAACAACCTCTGCTCAAGCTCCCTCTTGCCTGAGGCCATCTAAAGTGCCAGACACCAGGCCTTTCTTCCCTCCCAGTGGCTCCTGGCATTTCTAAGGCCTGCCAGATGTAGGAATTGGGCACTGGCTCCCAGTCACTAAGTGAGGTCTGTCATTGAAACTTCCTGGGCCCTTCCAATCGCATCCATCTGAGCTCCTGCTGTGCTCCCCTCTCTTCACACTGATGGTTAGTATCCTCTACCATGTGATGACATACATGAAGAAGCATACAATTTTTCAAGAGAAAATGGCATTTCAACACATAACATTTGATCCTTAGTCAAGAGCTTTCCTCCTGGTAGGCCATCTGCTCGGCTACTATATACCACAGAATTACAGAGCTATTGTCTCAAAAAGAACTCATTTTAGATGCAATCAGTTTTATGTGAGCTATAATGTGTTCCAGTGGTTCCCAAAGTGTGACCCACTAACTCCAGGGCATCTCTGCATCTCTGAGACTACTTCCAGGAGTGTGCAACATGAAAAACCATGTTTCTAATAATGCTAAGACTCAATTTGCCTTTTTAACTGTATAGTCATTTGCACTACTGGTACAAAAACAACGATGGGTAAGGCTGCTTATGCCTTCATGCAAATCAAGGCAGAGGTGCCAGACTGTACTAGTTGTCATTGTATTTTTCACAACCACACAGTTGGTGTAATTTTTAAATATTCTGTGCAGTCATATGGGAAGTCTGCTTCATGAAGCACTTTTGCTGTCAATCAAAGTACATTGTCTTAAAGAACGTAAGCAAATTGTTTGAATTAGAACTTTATTTTTGGAACAGCATTTTTATTTGAAGGAATGACTGACAAATCATAGATATTCAGATTTGGGTACTGGCAGACATTTTCTCCAAAATGAACAGAGGAAGGCTGTTACTTTAAGACAAACAACTCAGTGTTTTTATCAGTGTTAAAATCTAAGATTTCAAGCAAAAATTAGAATTGTAAAAGCCTCACATCCAACACTGTGAGTTCAACAGTTTCCCAATATTTAAAGATTTTCCTGAGGTCAATGTTATATTAGCAAATGCAAATTTTATATGCTAGCATTATTTATATATCAACAAATGTACTTTTTAAAATTGTTAAATTAATGTATCAACATTTGAAAGATTTTCATAGTGAACTAACACTTTCCAAAAGGCAGGCATATGGTATTACATGGATAACATGGGTAAAAGATTCACTGGAAGTGCATAAGACTGATGTTTTTAAATGGGACTATGAAAATTCATTAATACAGTTTTAAATTCCATATTGCAGCTAATCTTAAGGAAACTACTATCTATTGAGTTTTGCTACAGAATCAGAAAAGCTCACTTTTCTGTACCTGTAGGAAGCCAGTTAAATATATCTTTAGTGCCTTCAGGTCTTGATGGAAATGTGCTATGCAAATCCAGAGGTACAAGATAGCAATTTGGCCTTTGGCAAGCAAATTGTGTCTGAATTACATTTTATTGAGAAATATCTTTTTGAAATAGAGACATTGTCAGTAAAAGTTGTAATTTAAGACTGCAAATGGGATTGAAACAAATTGGGTTTTCTGTTTCCTGACACAACATGGTGAATATTCTTCAGCCTTTTCCTTCTTTGACCCACCCAGAGTATGAGCTCTCCCAACATTGCCGCAGCAAATGGGTAGATGCGTCTGGAGTTGATGTGAAAATGGCTCCTTTTGGCCTGTTGATATCTTGTACATACATAGAGCCTTTTTACTCGTTAATGAAGTATCAGGCCTAGGAGGGGCCTAATTTTTGTTGAGGGATGCAAGTACTTTGGAAGGGAATTCAACTGCCTTAGAAATAAAAACGTGCTGATATTATTAAAGCCCCAGCTTTTTATAATCAAGTCTGCATTACAATGAGCTATTCTTTAAAAAGAAACCTCAGCATCCCCCTAGATTGTAGTCCTCCTGATATAAACTCCCCTAAGTAGCTAAAATGAACTGAAGGATTCAATAGAGGCATTACTGTTCTTCCATTTGAGTATTGCAGATTCTCTGCCAAATATAAAGTTTTTTTCTTGACAGTAATTAGCTAGCTGGCCCATATGTTTCTAATGACTACTCCAAGTGAGAGTGAATAAAGACATATTATAGAGGAAGATGCTTGCTACAAAAGGGACATGCTTCCTAATTTACTGTAGCTCTATCAAGCAGTTAAGAGCAGCCCTATTTGACCCCTTTATGACTGGAATTAGCAATTATAATTAAAATTAGCAATTGAGCATCATGGCAAAGAACAGGGCTCTAGAGTCAGAAACTGCCACTTACTTTGTGGCTTTGGGCATGTTTAATTTTCTGAGTCTTTATTTTTTTTAACTGTGAGTTGGAGATGATATACTACCTATTTCACAGGGCTGTTGTAAGGATCCTATGAGATAATCCATTCAGAATGTGTAGAACGGGGCTTGGCACAGAGTTAGGGCACCATAAGATTTAGCTGTATTATTATTATTATTATTATAACTATGATTCTGTTTGGAAAAATGGTACAGATTCCAAAGAACCATTGACCTGGGACATATGTCAAAAATTTCAGTTCGGATTAAACTTTCATGCCTCTGAAATCACAGGCTGATGAAAGATTAATGAGTGTTACAAATAGCCTTATGTTGTTTAAAACTTCGGTGGATGTTGGAGTAAAACGAGTTCAGCGGTAGAATAATTATGGCTGAAATCCACTTACTCTTAATCAAGTATAGTTATTCAGAGAACCCTACCATTCATTTCTGAAGAGAGGTCTGGTGGTCTGGAGGTTAACTGGGGTATACAAAAGATTTCTCCCTTTTTGGCAATTAGGTGAATCATATTTAGGCCAATTATTTGAATGTTAGACCTCCTGAAAGCTTTAATTCAGAAAACTAGATTGGCACCTTGGGGGCCCACCAGACAGAACAGATTCTAAACAATCCTGGTAAGAAATCTTCTCCTAGGAGCTTTTTCAATTTTAAGCAATTAATCAATCACTTTATAGTAGGTGAATATTAACTCCCGACCTTGGATTATTCTAGAGTTAACAGGGAGGGAGGGAGAGAGAGAGAAAGAGAGAGAGAGAGAGAGAGAGAGAGAGAGAGAGAGAGAGAGAGAGAGAGAGAGATTGTTCAAGGACCATATAATCAAGTAAAGTAACTTTTTATTAATGGAAATTTGTGCTATGGCAATTGCTATTTCAAAATTCATTTGAGGGAGAGGAATTAGTATGTCCCAAACTGTGCACTTTTTATGGATTTTGACAGCTGAGTCCAAAGTTTCCATTAGGATTTTTAAAAGAGATAAAGTCATTATGAAATATTTTCAACAATGACCAGGGTTTAACTGTTCGTAATTTTGCCGTACAGTAGTCTTTATCAAACACATAATAAGATAGTAGATTTTTCATTGAAGGGTAGTCAAGGCTGGTTTCAGCCCTTTATCATCCAGTGGTACATAACTGAGAAGAAATTTCAGATGAAAGATGATGTTTGTGTCTCTTTAGCTCCTCGCTACTCACAGTCCATCTGTGGACCAGTAGCATCTGCATCATCTGGGTGTCAGAGAACCTCAGGCCTCTCCCCAGACCCATGAAATCAGAATCTTCATTTTTAACAAGATGTGAGAAGCACTGTTTTAGGCCACAAGAAATGAATCTTTTAATTAAAGATACAATCCTCAGCCTTCAGTACCTTACCACATCTTACCATTCTACCTGACCGAGAAGGTCTGATGATTTTAAGAAAACCTTGCCTTCAAAACTTATAACAATTAATAAAAAGTAAGCAGAGACATGTCAAATATATAGAAAAGTATAGAACTAGTAAAATAAACCTACCACTGAGTTTAAAGGCATTTTAATTTTAACATTTTACCACATTTGAGTATCTTTCCCTTTCCTGACTGAAAAAAATATTTTTATTGCAAAAAAAACCCTAACAAAAATTACCATTTTAAGTCTCTTTGAGTACACAATTCAGTACTATCAAGTATATTCACATTGTTATGCAACATCACCACAATTTTTTTTTTTTTTTTTGAGAAGGGAGTCTTGCTCTGTCACCCAGGCTGGAGTGCAGTGGTGTGACCTTGGCTCACTGCAACCTCTGCCTCTCGAGTTCAAGTGATTCTCCTGCCTCAGCCTCCAAGTAGCTGGGAGTATAGGTGCCTGCTACCACGTCTGGCTAAGTTTTGTATTTTTAGTAGAGATGAGATTTCACCATGTTGGCCAGGCTGGTCTTGAATTCCTGACTTAAGTGATGTGCCCACCTCAGCCTCCCAAAGTGCTGGGATCACAGGCGTGAGCCACCATGCCTGGCCACCACTATTTTATTTCCACAATTTTTAAAATCATCCCAGACTGAAACTCTGTAGCTGTTAGACAATTGCTTTTCATCCTCCTTCCAGCAGCTCTTGGTAACCACTATTTTACTTTCTTGATAAATTTGGCTGTTCTAGGTACCCCATATAAGTGAAATCATAAAATAATTGCTCTTTTGTGTCTGGCTTATTTCACTTAGCTTAATATTTTCAAGGTTTATCTATGATATAGCATGCATCAAAATCTTTCCTTCCTTTTAAAGACCGAATACAATTCTAAAGCATGTAAGCATATCCCATATTTTGTTTGTCCATTCAGCCATTGATGGGCATTTGGGTTGTCTTCACATTTTGGCCATTGTGAATAATGATGCTGTGAACACTGGTGTGCAAATATCTGTTTGAGTCTTTGATTTCAATTTTTGGGTATAAACCTAGAAGTAAAATTGCAGAATCATACAGGAATTATATGCTTAACTTTTTGAGGAACCATCATGCGGTCTTCCATGGTGGTGCACCATTTTACATTCCTACCAGCAATTCACAACGATTCTAATTTTTCTACATCATCACCAACATTTATTTTCTTCTCTCTCTCTTATTCTTTCTCTCTCAGAATCTAGCAGGTGTGAAATGGTATCTGATTTGTATTTCCTGAATTATTAGTGATGTTGAGCATCTTTTTCTGTGTTTTTGCTCAAATGTATAATCTTATTTGGAGGATATGTATTCAAGTTGTTTCTCCTGTTTTAAATTATGGTTCGTTTGTTTTTTTTTGTTGTTGAGCTGCAGTAGTTCTTTATATATTCTGGATAGTAGTCCTTTATCAGATATATGATTCACAAATATTCTTCAATTCTGAGGGATTTTTTTTTTTTAACCAGGCTGATTCATGTTGATTCACAGTATTTAAATCCATTTCTCCAATGAGGAGCAGTTAGGTTTTCTAATTGAGAAGTTAATTGTTTCTAAGTTTTAAAAAAATAACAAACAGCATGGCCACAAACATTTTCATGCATGTGTCTCTCACACACACACTTTTCTAGGGTAGATAACTAGAAGTGGAATTACTGGTGTCATAGAGTGGATTGTAGAATGATAATGTTTACTAGACATGACTGAGGTGTAGAAGCAGCCAGGAGCTTATTATTGAAACTATCTCTAGTTACTTGGTTATACTATATGTCTCATTTCCACTAGATAAATTCTTTTTTTTTGAGACGGAATTTCGCTCTTGTTACCCAGGCTGGAGTGCAATGGCGCGATCTCGGCTCACCGCAACCTCCGCCTCCTGGGTTCAGGCAATTCTCCTGCCTCAGCCTCCTGAGTAGCTGGGATTACAGGCACGCACCACCATGCCCAGCTTCCACTAGATAAATTCTAAGGGCTGCTATTTTTATTGTAAAAAAAATATTGTGATGATGGATGAGTTCAACTCTCCAGTGTCATCATTTGGTCATACGGCTGAACTTCTAGGTCTTTTAATGGATCATGGCCAGCTTTTGTCTTCAAATTCTCAAATCGTTTTGTCCCTGAAACTGTTGCATTCTGGAGCCAATCAAATTGGTTCCAGACACCTGCAATGACAAATACAAAGGTGTTTCTAATTTTTAAAAATAGTTCTTCCATTTTCAATCAGGAATCTGAATTAGGATAGAAAGAGGTAGTTATAGAAGCAGATATCTCAGAGGCTGTTATTAACTGAAATCAGTTAATATCTTACTTCTCAAAAAATGTATGTGGCAGAAGACTGTGTGAAGAAGGACCTTATTCTTAGCATCTAATGTGCCAACTTATTGATCTAGTAGGGGAGCCAAGACACTAGGCTGTCCTCTCACCTGGATGTTGGTGCTCAAACAAATAAGAACTGATCAACTGTAGACTCACCTTTAGAACTGGCCTAGACCATATGTAGAGATCTGCTTTAAACAAGTGTTTTCACGTTAAAATGAACATCACACTTTCTAACATTCCTAAATCAGCCAAAGACAACCAAAACAAAACCACACAAAACCTGTTCTGTTTAAAACATGATTTTTAAGGAACACTTATACACTGATGATGAGAATGTAAATTAGCTCCACTCTTATGGAAAATAGTATAGAGATTTCTGAAAGAACTGAAAATAGAACTGAATAGTAATTCAACCCAGCGATCCCATTACTAGGTACCCAGCCAAAGGAAAAGAAGTAATCTCATCAAAAAGGCACCTGCACTCTTATGTTTATCAGAGCATAGTTTAAAATATTAAAGGCTTGGAATCAACTTAAGTGTTCACCAGTGGTGGACTGGATTTTTAAAATTTGGTACATGGGCCAGGGGCGGTGGCTCATGCCTGTAATCCCAGCACTTTGGGAGGCTGAAGTGGGCAGATCACTTGAGGTCAGGAGTTGGAGACCAGCCTGGCCAACATGATAAAACCCTGTCTCTACTAAAATACAAAAATTAGCTGGGTGTGGTGGCAGGCACTTGTAATCCCAGCTACTCAGGAGGCTGAGGCAGGAGAATCTCTTGAACCCGAGATGCTGAGGTTGCAATGAGCTGAAATGGTGCCATTGCAAATCCAGCCTGGGTGACAGAGTGAGACTCCCTCTCAAAAAAAAAAAGTAGTATGTATATGTATATGTATATGTATATGTATATGTATATGTATATGTATATGTGTATATATATGTGTGTGTGTGTGTATACATACACATACATACCATGGAATACTATGCAGTCATAAAAAAGAATGAAATCATCCAACACGGGTACAATTGGAGGGCATTATCCTAAGTAAATTAATGAAGAAATAGAAAACCAAGTACTATATGTTCTCACTAATAAGTGGGAGCTAAACAATGGGTACATATGGATATAAAGAGGTAAACAATAGACACTGGGGACTCCAAAAGGGGAGAGGGAGGAAGGGGAGAAGGACTGGTAAAACTACTTGTTTGGTACTCAGTTTACTATTTGGGTGATGGGTTCACAAGAAGCCCAAACCCTAGAACTATGCAATGCACCTATGTAACAAACTTGTGCATGGAACCCCTGAATCTATAATTTAAAGAAAGCATGATTTCTGATAATATTGCTATTGGCTCTTATAAGTCCATGGACTTGATCAAATTTTTAAGATAATTGTTACACCCTAGGTCAATTGCAACAGAGAGTATAGCTTTATAGACCAAAATCTTTAGAGTGGTAAACTGAGTCATTGAGGTTGCCAGAATAGGACATTGCTCATCCTTTCCCCAGTCAGTTTGAATACTTGTCATCCCAGAAGTAGATAAAACTGTTTTTGATGCAAAAGGCTTTGAGGAGATGTCTCAGTTTGAACCAGAAAGCTGTTATATTAGCAGGATTACTGGTTTGAGCCAGAAGGCCTGGGATGAAGCTCTTGTTCTGTCACTTACTGCTTGGACAGTCTCAGATGCATCTCTGAGCTTGTCTAAATTCTCAGTTTCCTCATCTACCATAGGGTGATGACAAAACCATACTTACTTCAAAGTACTGTTCTGAGAATTTAGTGAAACAATCCATGTCACAGTTGTTGAGGAACTGTAAAATCTGTAAATTGTCACTTCAACAGTGATGGAATAAAGGCCCACACCCTGAGCAAGAGTGTGGTTAATAGCAACAGCCACCGGCAGAGCCAGTGCAGGGAGATTTAGTCAAAACAAAACTAAACAAACAAAAAACCCCAAACAAATGTCAGAGTACTCAGTGGGGTTTTCTATTCAGCCATTACCAGAGAACTTCCAATCTAATATGCAATAAAAAATACTTAACACACTATTAATATTTCATCACTTTTACTTTTGCCGGGGTAAGTTTTGACCCCAAATAGTTTTAATATTTGCATGCCACGAATTTAATAGATATGTATGTATTGTTTGCATATCAATTTTGCCAACTGTCATGTAAATCATGGACCTGTCTTAATGATGGGGTTATTGTCTTTTTTTCTTTTGACTAAAGTTTGATCAGTTGTTTCAGTAAAACATTCAAGAATTTTTAGATAAAAGCAGTTAAGAATCCCCAACTGCTCATCATATGAAGCTCAGATGTTCTTGTGTTTTGGTTAAGGGCTGTGCTTGGATGATAATGAGTCAGAGCAGTTTGTATCTAGGCACAGACCTTGATCCTGACAAATAAATATAAATTGTATTATTCCTAGAAGTTATTCATTAGCTATTAATATGATTAACATGAAGTTCCTTTGAAGTGAACATTACATGTATCCTATGAAACATGACAAAGGATAGCTCTGCTGGATAGCTTCTTTGGAGAAACCAATTTTGCTAACCATCCTTCCCTGCCCCCACCCACCAGCAAAGCTCTATGATTCAAACAGGATTTCCTGTATGCTACCAGAAGCATCCATGACTTTTTTTTTTTTTCCTGCTAGTACTTCTAAAGTTCCCCATTTAGGCGTTTCAATCTCTTACCCACGTTTTCCTGGGGCCCCACGTATGGCATAGTGCAGGCTGTACCTTCTAGAAGATTAGCTGGCTAAAGGGAAGAGCACAGGCCAAAATCTAGCCATGCATTCTTGCATGGGTTTGTGTGCATGCAGAGGAAGTGGTGCGTTTTTCTAACTTGTATGAAGTTGCTATATAGGCTGAAAGAGGCCCTGCCCTGTCTTCCTCAATGTCTTTCTTATCTCCTTTATCCTTCATCCCTTCTTTTCCATTATTTGCACTTCAAATCACCTTATCACCACCCATCAACCTGTCCCCTTCCTGTAACCCTTCTTGCCCTCTGCCCCTCTCTAGCCACCCCATAGGCCAACACAAAGGTCTCACTCCCTTGCGTTTCCAAAGAACCTCTCCTAACTTGAATACCTTTTACAGGACATATCCAAATGCATGTTTTTATAGTGTCATTTAAAGCACATGAGATTAAATTATACTTTATTGGTTTGTTGCAGTTTCATGAGGGTTGAAAAAAGGATGAAGGCTAGGTTGAGTTGAAATGTATAATGATTAAAAGCAAAACAGGAAATGAATGTTTGCTCAGTCGATCATTTCCTATTGAGGGTTCTCTGTGCAATGTGGTTTATGAAGAGTTCACTGTTCAGCTTTAAACAGATTGAAATGATCCGTGGGGGGGAAATAACACTAAACCCAAGGACTGTGTGGAAGTGATGCTCAATGCCGGCCCCCGGGCTGCTGTGGAAAGGCCGGCTGTGCAGGCGTACGTGTTCGTGTTGAAGGAAGCCTTTGAAAGCTATCTTTTTAACAGGATGAATATGAAAAGCTACTGGGGAGGAAGAAAAAGGCAGCACAGAACTGCCACTTGAGCGTTGCTTCCTGTCCATGTGGCTCTAGCTCTTTGCTGACAGTTATTCTTAGGCTTCTTTGGCTTCAAAGGTTTCCTCTTTTCTATTTTTGGTATCAGAATATGGATTTAGATCTGCATAACCCCTCTTGACTACTAATCTGTTCCCCGAAGAGAGTGGAGCTGCTGTTTTCTGTAGCTATCAGTTCTCTTTCTTTTCAGCACCTCCAAATGATTTTTAATATTAAGGGCACAGATTTATGGGAAGGAGTCATTGAGTTTTCAAACTGATTTGTAGTCTCTTAATTTGCACATTCCTTTCTCCAGCGGGGGCATCTCAGAGATCATCTCAAGTAATGGGGCCTGACTTCTGTGATGAGTGAAAGAATCCAGGTTGGTAAAACAGATGGCCATCGAATGACCAAAAAACAAGCAAGGAAGATTTGCACTGGAGTAACATGTAATTGATTAAGCACAATGCTCTTTTGGAAAGGAATAATTGATGCCCATGTCATCTAAAGTTAGCTGAATCTATGCAAACTGCACCACAAAGCTACAAGCCACCCCAGACTGGAATGCTGAGGACCCAGGCCCTAGCAGAGGAAAACACACTGCCCAAAGTGAAGCGTGCTCTCTAATTCTATTTTTTAAATCACTTCTGTTTTTGTCTGTTCTTATGGCCTGGCTTTACTGGATCATTAATAACAATAAAGAATGGCACAGATTCTTTTTCATCCAGGTACCTTAATCTTTTTTTTTTCTTTTCTTTTTTTTTAAAGAAATACTAAGCCCTTGAGTCCTCTCATAAAAAATATGGGCCGCCTACTTGGCTGACTGCAGAACCAGGGATCAGGAATGCTGCCCGCTTAGCTCAGCTGCCTCTGCCACGTGGTCTTAATCAGGGTCTCCCTCTGTGGCTTTAAAAGGGTGACAATCTTATTCTTGAGAAGGATTACTGTGGGAATGTGTAAACTGAAGCATCAAGGCTTGTCCCATCTTCCCAAGGCCACTCAGCCAGTTTCTGTCTGCCATAGCACCTGGTTTGACCTTTACAATCCTCTAGAAGCCATGGTAGTCCACATGTGCCATATTTTATTTTATTTTGCAAAGAGCAAAATGAACAGAAGCATATTGGGAGAGGAACTTTGAGAATTAATTCTAGGTACTTTGCAAATGGATGATTGGCAAGAAGAAGCTCAAACTAGGTCATATACTGGGTTTCCAGCACTGGGAAGGTATCTTTTAATATATTTTACATAATGGTTTTAAGCAGCAGGCTGCATTATCTGCTCAGTGTTGACAGTGAGCTAAAAAGCTGCATAATTGAGTTCAAAAGAAAGTCCCCCTTAAGTCTTCTCCAGAGCATTTTGACCCTGCTGAATTTTTCAGAGGTTGTTTTAAATGTGTCCCAATGTCAGACTTGTTCAGAAAGGGCGCATTGTGTCTCCCAAGAGAATGATAATTTGCTCTTTCTTTTTAAAGTGGAGCAAAATGCTAACTTTTAATAGACGATCTTGCCTTTTCTGCACAGAAAAAGTCCTCCCTCAGAATTCCTATGCAAATATTCAAACTCCTGGGTTGGGAAAAGGTTAAAAGGAACTGAAAAAGTCCATAGTGGCTCTTTCTGAGATGCACTCCAACACTTGGCAGGATGAGGTGTTCATAGCAGGTGCTGGATTTGCTATAAATGGACAATTTATAAACAGAGCTGACAACTGGGAAAACAGAGCAGTGGGGAATGCTGGCATTCCAGGGGCCAGTGGTGGATTTCCTATCAGATGGTCCTCAGCATGGAATCAATAGATAGCTGCTGCTCTGAAGGAAAGCCAGTTGGCTGACGCATAAAAGGGCTGCACCTCAATTCATGCATGATCTGCTGCTAGATATTTTAAATAGGTCAGTGCAAATTAGCTTCTTCAGGTTGGTACTTCCTTAATTAGCAATTTAATTGCAAAGTCTTTTCCTCCCTTCTCAACCTTGACTGAATTTAACTCTCTTCCCTCCATGTACTGCCAGAGGAATGGGACCTGGGAGAAGTCTGGCTTAATAAACAAATGAGGACCTTGGGAGAGTGGGGGAGGAATCAGAGCAGCCTTTAGTGGCTAGAGCCAATGCAGAACCTGGCTAAGACAAGTCATGTGTGAGCAAGGGCAGCATTTTTGGCCGTGCCCTGGGGGGAGAAAGGATCAGGGCCTTTGTGCATGGAGCCCAGGGGGAGAAACAGAAATTTGTGGCAAAGGCATCTCATTTCTCTTCTGCTGTTTGTCAGGAGCTGCCAGTACACTAAGACATTCCTGAGGTCCCTTCAGGAAGGTTCTGCTTTCAAAGTATTCCCATGGGTGCACTCTAATGATCACATTCAAAGTTTCCATCGTTTTTATTTATTTTTAGAGAAGTTTTCCCCCTGTAGAGATGTCTGATGGTAGTCCCTGGATAGACGGCACTGGATAGCATTCCAATGTCTCCATCTGCAGCCTTGCATCAGTGTAGAGTTCTGCCCAGAGCTAGTGGAGTGACCATACCTGTTTGTTCTAGCTGCATGAGTGGTTTTCCAGGAGACATTTATTTGACTGGGACTCTATTTTTCTCCTGACCACGCCCTGTTGTTTTTCTCTTCAGAGGAATAGACCGAAGACCTGACTCTGGAAGGACCTTTGACTTCCTTACAGGTAGTGAAAATTGCAAAGGTCTGAAGACTAGGGTGTTGAATTAGATGCACGTTCATTCAGCACAAGGGATGGTCTAGGAATGAGGGCTGTTGGAGGCAAAAGCACAGGGCTTTGAGGGAATCCAGAGCAGGAACTGCTGAGTGCCACATAAGAGTAGAGTGCCACACGCAGAGTAGAGAGGGACCTAAGGCATTGAGGGGATGGGGACTTTCTGGTGGGAAGTCATGTCTGTGAGTGCAAACTCCTAAGAACTTTTCTTTCCTATGGAAGCTCAGGATCATTAATCGTGGTGATCTCTTTGATAAATATGTGCCAAATCTTACTGAGCATCTATTATTTTCAAAAAACCATAGTAGGCATGGGAAATACAAGGATGTATACGGTACAGTTCTACCACCAGAGGTTTATGATGTGGTTAGGGAGAGATACCGTATTCTCATGAAAAGGTGGTAAGTCGGGAGCAACACAGCATGAAAAAGCCATTGACAACGAGCAAATGCCCTAGAAGTGCACAGGAAGAGTGGTGGAGGTGGGTCAGGAATGGCTTGATAGAAAAGACCAGACTATAGCTGGGCCTGGAAAGGTGGGAGAATTTCAGTAATTGGAAATGTGAAGGAGAGACTATTCCAGGGAGGGGGAAGCTGGGCTGAAAGCCCTGATGAGGAGCTGACCCCTATGCTTTGGAGGAGAGAAAAGAAGGTCTTGGGAGGTAAGGCTGAGGGATCACACAGACCTGATGGCTGCACAGAGTGTACAGTTCATCTTGCAGAACATCTCTGATCAGGGAATGGAGACAAGGAAAGCGGTATCTCAAGAAGACAAAGGAACACAAGAGTGGCAGTCACTGTAGGAGGACCTCACAGTCCAATCTCAAAGTGGCCAAGGCTTAGGTCTGAAGAGGTTTTTATTAAGAGTGTGGGATGTGTTCTGCACTGCTCTGTGTGCATGGAGCACTCCTTCCCCAGCATCTTCCTTCCTCACTCACAGCCCCTGTTTACTCCAGAAGATAGGGCTAAGCCTCTACTCACTGGAGTTTCCCCACAGAGAGCCAAAGCAAAACAAAGGCTGATTTTTTTTTTTAAACTTCATTGCTTCATTCTTATTCATTCACTCTTGGATTCCCATTGGTGTCACCTGATTTATTTGAGGCCTTACTGTACTATTTGGACTATTGCTCATTTCCATAGCTAACCTTGGAAGGCCATCTTTGAGCTCTGGAAGCATCTGCTCAACTTGACAGAAGGCTAAGGCAGAGCCACAGCTCTGGGGTGGGTGGGGTTTGCCCTAGTGAGGGAGGGCTCACCTGCTGAAGCTCTAACACTTTTCCCATTCTGGAATACCTCGACATACAGCCTGCAGACAAATAGCTTGAGTATCATCCGGATCTAGTTTAAAATCCTGACCTACTAGATCAGAATCTGCATGTTCTGCAAGATTCAGAGGGATTCATATGCATGTTAGAGTTTGAGAGGCACTGCTTTCAACCTAGCTGGATGGAAGAATCACCTGCGGAGCATTCACAACATTCCCCAACACATTCCCTACTCCAGACAAGTTAAGCCAGAATCTCTAAGGTGGAGCCCTGGCGCTGGTATTTTTATAAAGAAAGCGTTTCCAGATGATTCTATGTGCAGACTGAAATAATCACTGACCTGTGGTCTGGGTTAGCCACCCAGTTTCCAGGGCGCTGAATTCCCCTCATATTGTAAAACAAAACACCGTGAACCATTTAGCCACAGACTCAGATGGAGTTGGAGTAATATCAGTTAAGCATTTATCTAGGAGCTGGTTAGGAAACTCCCAACCAGGAGCGGATACAGCCACTGGCTTCACCTGAAAGTGACGAGATGGCCACATCTACAATTTCTGGTCTTGAGTATTCTCTTCTGGCTTTGGAAGGTAACTTTACATAGAACCAGTCCCCTAATATTCTTTAAAGAGAGAATATCCAGGTCTGGCCTCTGGGCAGTTATGTTCTCTACTTATTGACAGCAAAGACATACTGAGGGATTGAGAATTGATTTTCACGCAAGTGCTCACTTTCAGAAAACACCAAAGTGTTTAAAAGCAGTTTTCCACTGGTCCTTGGGCTAGGACAGATGCCAAGGTTTAATAACTCTCATGGTTATTTCAACACATTTTCTTTCCCTGTAAGCCTTTCAGTTACTGAGTGCCAGCATGCTGAGACCCTCCTCAAGCCAGTCCCTGATATCCCACAGTATCTCCAGCTCTGCTAAAATATTGAGGGGATTTCCACCAACAGATTGGGAGCCTGACCTGATCTTGGTCCAGGCTTGGAGGTATTAACAACTCTGTTTCTTTTTCCTGCCTTAGACCTGGCTCTCCATGTACCTGTATGGCTGTGGCCTTGAGCACAGCTGCGTGAGCAGTGGTCTTTCTCCTCTTTCCTTATTATGTATTATCCTTTTAGAGCTAGGTTTAAAGCACACCTGGAGACTCCTGCTTACCTGGAGTCTATCTGTGCTCCTTAACTCTTCCTAGAGACTTATTTTTCTGGGTTAGGATCCTGCTTAGACCTAAGACCTCTTAGAATTAGTGTGCTAAACTTCATCTGTTTGGGGTCCCAAGATGTTCTGTGCACTTAGCAACTCAGACCATCATACACGCTAGTCTGCACTGAGCTGAGGTCCCTTGTCCCTTTGCACACTGCTGGCCTCTCCTTTTAGGGGCTGCCTTCTTCTGGGGCCACCTTGGCTCCTTCCTCTTGTTTTCTCTCCTTTTCCTTTGGCTGGGCATTAAGGTCTCGGAATCTCTCCCTGCTCCTACCCCGACCCGAGACACACAGTAGCAGCATCTGCTCAAATGTAACCATGGGGACAGTGCCATCATGACTGCTATTCTCAATGACAATGCCATCACTAGTTTTTGCTGATGAGGAAACAGATTTGGAGGTAAATCAGACAGTGGTGGTGAGAAGACCCCAGTTTCTCACTTCTGGTTTAGAATTCCCAAGGCTTCTTCAGTTCCATATCATAACATTGCAAGAAGACCTGAAAAACCAGATTGAAATCCAGAAATGATGCTAAGCTGAAGTGACATTTGTGTTTGGCATATATTGAAAACGTAACCGGGGTGTTTGTGTAATGAGCACCCAGTCCAGAAATAAAGAAGTTTCCTTTCGCTGAAGGTGAAATTGTCCTGGGCTGCCAGTCGTGGTGGCTCCTTCAAGGATAACAGAACACTCACTACTCTCTGGAAGCAGATTCATGAGGAAGCTCAGAGGATTTCAGATGTTGTTGCAGTCTGTAGAAGAATTTATAATTTGCATCTCTCTGTGCCCAATTTGCCCCTAGGCACCTTCCTTCTGCTGCTTGAAGTTGGTATGCCTCTGTCCAGACAAGTAGCTTCTTGGGCTATTAATTATGTAATTAAAAATCTAAACCTTCTCATTTTAAATGATAATAAAATGTTTAAAGGTATGTTGCTTGTAAACCCATTTGTTTTTTTGCCTTTCCATTTATTGCCATTCATTGCCTTTTATTGTGGGCTGGCTGGCTGGCCAAGCCAAGCTAATTACTGCACCATTGTTTTTGGAAGACTAGGTAGCACCAAGACTATTAATGAGTCCATAAATTAGGGCTACAGAAGAACCTGGCTGCTTTCCTCTTGCCCCTTCTCTCATTAGGCATGTCATTCTGCTTTGCCCAAATCTGAGAGGATGGGCACAGTGAAGTTGGCTGCTGATAAGACTGAGAACATGGGTTGATAAAGAAAACAGCAATGAGGGTAGAGACTCCAGGGTCCAGGAGAGTGAGAGGACCAGGGGGACCAATATAATGGGAAAAATAAAAGGAGAAGAATTCTAAACTGAGAATTGCCAGCCTGTATCACCAGAAAGTGTCTACCATGTGATCAACACCCATGGCTTACCATGTTAATCAATGTTGAGTTGATTCTTACATGAATACGCTCGCCTGAACTGGACCGAAACCCAGCAGTTATATGACTTCTATGGACAAGGTCCATGTTAAAGTGTCAGAGCAGGTGGCTGTGTATCTCTTCTTTGTATGTTATGATTAAATCTAATCCATTCTTAAGGTGACATAAAATCTAACAAACCTTTTTTTTAAATTGCATTTTAGGTTTTGGGGTACATGTGAAGAACACACAGGATTGTTGCATAGGTACACACGTGGCAGTGTGATTTGCTGCCTTCCTCCCATCACCTATATCTGGCATTTTTCCCTATGCTATCTCTCCCCAACTCCCCCCTGGCTTTCCCTCCCCTATTTCCTCCCTACAGACCCTGGTGTGTGATGCTCCCCTCCCTGTGTCCATGTGTTCTCATTGTTCATCACCCGCTTATGAGTGACAACATGCGGTGTTTGATTTTCTGTTCTTGTGTCAGTTTGCTGAGAATGATGGTTTCCAGGTTCATCCATGTCCCTAAAAGGGACCCAAACTCATTGTTTTTGATGGCTATCTAATATTCAATGGTGTATATGTACCACATTTTCCCTGTCCAGTCTATCATCGATGGGCATTTGGGTTGGTTCCAGGTCTTTGCTATTGTAAACAGTGCTGCAATGAACATTCGTGTACATGTGTCCTTATAGTAGAACGATTTATAATCCTTTGGATATATACCCAGTAATGGGATTGCTGGATCAAATGGAATTTCTATTTCTAGGTCCTTGAGGAATCGCCAATTGTCTTCCACAATGGTTGAACTAATTTACACTCCCACCAACAGTGTAAAAGTGTTCCTATTTCTCCACATCCTCTCCAGCATCTGTTGTCTCCAGATTTTTTAATGATCACTGTTCTAACTGGTGTGAGATGGTATCTCAATGTGGTTTTGATTTGCATTTCTCTAATGAACAGTGATGATGAGCATTTTTTCATATGATTGTTGGCCTCATGTATGTATTCTTTTGTAAAGTGTCTGTTCATATCCTTTGCCCACTTTTGAATGGGCTTGTTTCTAACAAACCTTTTTATCCAGGACTCCCATTGTTCTTAAATTTTATAAAATAAAGATTATAGACTTTTTTGGAGGAATAATGCCTATCACATAATGGAACTTAACAAATTATGGAACAAGTGAATTGTTGCTTTCTCGATAAAACTCTATTTGCCCTAAAAGTTATATGGAGTATAACTTTATTTTGTTTTTAAGTTTATTTTAAAAAATAAAGTATATATATTTTCATTGCAAAAGTAATATGGTAACTACAAAAGAGTAAAAAGAAAAAAAAATCATCCCTGGTTCCAAAGACCACTTTATTAATATTTTCGTATTATTGTATCATGCAGGCTTTTCTATCAAGAATTCTTTTGTTTGTCTGTTTTGGTTGGGGGGGTGAAGTGGAATATTGGATATAATATTAATAGTTATTTAAAATTTTTAATTCAATTAAAATTAATTTTGTTGGAGGCTTCTGCCATTCTTTGGAGTCCCTGGGGATTTTTTTTTTTTTTTGCCATATTAGAAATATCTGCTGTAAGAACTTAGAACAGAGCTGGCACATTGCTGATGAAGAAGCTGAGATGGAGAAAAATGTAACAGCTTGCTCTTAGTTACCCAGTTAGCTGGGTTTCGAACTGTATCTATGACTCCCACCCCAGGCACCCCTTCTATGTCTTTCAATTAAGTATCCTCATAGTATAGTCACAGCAAGGGAAATAACCCAAGAAAGTTAAGGATAGCCTGGAATTCCTGCAAAATATCTTAATGTGAAATAAGCCAATTCCTTAGAAAGAGGAAATGAATAGCCAAAGTGCAATGGACTGAAGTTTTTGTGTCTCCCCCAAATGTATGTGTTGAAGTCCTAGGCTCCAAAGTGCTAGTATAAGAAGTGGAGCCTTTGGGAGGTACATAGACCATAAGGGAAGAGCCCTTATGAATGGGATTAGTACTTATAAAAGAGGCCCCAGAGAGACTCCTTATCCCTTCTGCCATCAAGAAGGAAGAAGACACCATCTATGAACCAGAAAGGAGGCCCTCACTGGTTGCCAAATCTGCCAGTACCTTGATCATGGACTTTCCAGCTTCCAGAACTATAAGAAATAAAGGTCTGTTGTTTATAAGCCACTCAGTCCATGGTATCTTGTATAGCAGCCCAAATGGACTAAGACACCAAGTGACCTCAAGTAACCAAAATGTGTGTGCTTGAGGGCGACAGTCCAGCTGCAAATACTGGGTCCACCAATTACAAGCTCTGTGGCCTTGGGCAAGTTTCTTTAATAATTTCTTTGTTCAGCAAATATTTACTGAGCACCAACTATACACCAGGTGCGCTCTGCGTTGGGAAAACAGCAGTGAGCAAAGCAAAATCAGTTTCCCCGTGAAGAAAGGGGGAGATAGCAATACAAAAGTGAATATATGTGTGTCAGATAGAATCAAGTGGCAAGAAGGAAAACAAAGCCAGATGAGAGGAAGTGGGAGTGCCAGGGAGGTGCTGCGATTTTGTAAAGGAAATACCTTTCAGATAAGGAGACATTTGAGTAGACATTCAGAGGAAGTTCTTAGTATTTTCCAGCCTCAGTTTCCTCATCTCTAAATGGGGTAATGATAGTACCTCCCTCACAAGGTAGCACTGAGAATCCCACGAGAAAATACATTACAGCAAAATGCTCCACTGAAGGTCACTACAGTTCTTATCATTTGTTTCCTCTCCCGTCAAATGGAAAAACACAGCAGATGTATCAGAACCTTTGCAGCAGTAACACCCCAGTGATTCTTAGTCTTTGACTTGTATGATGACACATGCTCTTAATGGAATCCTGGACCTAATTCTCAACCCTTGGTTATGCTTAGTCCTACCTGCCAAAACTGCCAACCCATCTGGCATCAGGTGGAGATTTTAATGCACAGCTGAAAACAACTAAGCTATACTGGAAAAATGAGAACTCAAGGTTTAGCTCCCTATAAAATGCAACTTTTCATTGCAACCTTTAAACCAAGATTCTATCCACTAGGGGAAAGTAAAAGAGTCTCTTATGAATCTAAGCATAAGAGACTCATTTACTTTCCCCTAGTGGATATAAGATGCCCCCTTGCTTGAAGGAATAATATGGAAACTCATTACACTTAGAATAGACAAATGTACAATGGTGCTATTATAAAGAAGCTCAAAAACAGCTAAGGGCCCCACCCTGTTGGCATTTCTAAAGCTAATGTATCTTACTTAAAAAACAGACCTCTTACATTTCTACAGTCCTGCAAGGTTCTGGAGTCTTTGTATTCCTCACCCAATGTCTCAGAAATGACTTGCTGTATTTACAGGTTGAATAAAATGATGAAATCTGTATGCAAATGTTCATGTACCAGGAAATGTGTATTTTAAAAAGTGATGGGAAATGTGTTTCTAAAGTAAGCATTTGAAGAATTCCTCTAATGAGTTTTGATGGTGTTTCTTTCTTTTGAATAAAAACTGCCTACTCTAAACCCTGTGTTTTGGAATCTCCCTCAGCAACATGGGTCTAGACCTCACTGACCAGGCACCGATAGCGGTGAGCGTTTTGACTTCCTCACTGTCATTATGATCCAACTCTTTTGTTTTGTTTTACTTTTTAGACGAGTTGATTCAAAATGAGAAGTGGTTCTCTATGATGCTTTGTCTGACAAATGAGACTCTTGCACACCCCTGAGGCCTCTTGATACTCTGAAGAGGATGCCAGCTTGAGGAGCATTCCTGAGAGTCAAGTCGTCTCGACTCCTTTGGCTTAGCATTGCAGAACTCCTTTCTTTCTCGCTAATTCCAGATCTATGAATGGGTTCTTGCTTATGGAAGAATGTGACCTCTCTTTTTAAAGACATTTCCCATTTTTTCTTTTTTATTATACTTTAAGTTCTGGGACATATGTGCAGAATGTGCAGGTTTGTTACATAGGTATACACGTGCTATGGTGGTTTTCTGCACCTGTCAACCTGTTACCTACATTAGATATTTCTCCAATGCTATCCCTCCCCTATTCCCCCATGACAGACCCCAGTGTGTGATGTTCCCTTCCCTGTGTCCATGTGTTCTCATTGTTCAACTCCCACTTATGAGTGAGAACATACAGTGCTTCGTTTTCTGTCCCTGTGTTAGTTTGCTGAGAATGATGGTTTCCAGCTTCATCCATGTCCCTGCAAAGGACATAAATGCATCCTTTTTTATGGCTGCATAGTATTCCATGGTGTATATATGCCACATTTTCTTTATCCAGACTATTACTGATGAACATTTGGGTTGATTTCAAGTCTGAATTGAAAACTTAAATGTAAGACCTGAAACATAAAAACCTTAGAAGGAAACCTAGGCAATACCATTCAGGACATAGGCATGGGCAAAGACTTCATGACTAAAACACCAGAAGCAATAGCAACAAAAGCCAAAATTGACAAATGGAATCTAATTAAACTTAAGAGCTTCTGCACAGCAAAAAAAAAAACAACTCATCAGAGTGAACAGGCAACCTACAGAATGGGGGAAAATTTTTGCAATCTATCCAACTGACAAAGGGCTATATCCAGAATCTACAAGGAACTTAAACAAATTTACAAGAAAAAACAACCCAATCAAAAAGTGGGTGAAGGATATAAACAGACACTTCTCAAAAGAAGACATATAGGTGGCCAACAAACATATGAAAAAAAGCTCATCATCACTGGTCATTAGAGAAATTCACCTCAAAACCCCAATAAGATATCATCTCATGGCAGTTAGAATGGTGATCATTAAAAAGTCAGAAAACAACAGATGCTGGAGAGGATGTGGAGAAATAGGAGCACTTTTATACTGTTGGTGGAGTGTAAATTAGTTCAACCATTGTGGAAGACAGTGTGGCAATTCCTCAAGGATCTAGAACCAGAAATGACATTTGACCCAGCAATCCCATTACTGAGTATGTACCCAAAGGATTATAAATCATTCTACTATAAAGACACATGCACATGTATGTTTATTGCAGCAATATTCACAATGACATTTCCCATTTTAAAGGTACAAGTTGGCTGTTGTTCATTTTTTCTCTCTGGCAAAGGTGCATTCTGGTGATCTAAAGGATGAGTTGGATCTAAGGGGGCTGAGCCCAGTTATCAGCAGTGTTTATAGGCTCTTCCATTGTCATCTTGCAGTTGACATGTGATTGTTTCAGGCTGCTAATGCTCCTTATCATCTTCTCTTAGGCCTCTTCACCATAAAAATAAGCCTTCCTAGAACACCATATTGTCTAAGATAGGTGCTAAAATGATTTTAATCTAAAGGTCCTTCACTCTATATTTGTAGAAATTTCTACCAGGAGATGTAGGTCTCAATATGTTTGGGTCAACTCTTTTTTTTAGCAAAAACTTAGAGAAGGAAGCAAGATAAGTATGAAATTTCAGTGGTAACAGGAATATACGGCATGCCAGATTGTAAGTGTATCGCTCACTGAGTAACAATCTCCAAAGACGGGCAATCCTATGTGACAGAGATCAAAGAAAGAGGCAAGGTGGCTTGTTTTTGGTTATTTGATCTTTCCATCTGGTCCGTTTTACAGATCAAAGTACAGGTGAAGTGGCTTTCACAGCCAGGGCCTCTGATATGTTGTCTTTCTTACATTAACTTTTGTGGCAGCAGCAGGTCCATGATACTTTCCTACTCAATGTAACTTGGTGTGGTCTCCTACCCTTGGTCATGGTCTTCACACATCTTGGATTTACAGATTCACAATAATGCCAGATTGTTTTTTTAATTTCACAAACATAGCCATTAATTACATAAACAGGCATGTGGCTAAGAACAGAGATCATCAGGAATGCCATTATGAGGCCCATTGTGCCTCAACAATTTTCATGAATTAACATAACTTTTTAGTATCTGTTGATTGAGAAATTACATAAGGTGAAAAAGAAGTTATTGTGAATTCAGTTACATGGTCTCTGTTTAAATGTACTTAAATATAACTATTGATTTTTAGTTATATAATTAATATACATCTACATTTTCATTGACTAAATTAGATGCAACCCATAATGCTATAGCCTTTTCTCATTTCTTGACCAGAGTTCTAATTCTAAGTCCGTCCTATAGTACTACTACTATGGCGTCTATCTATTGATATCTTTTCTCTGCTCTCATATATGTGTATATACACCTATAACAATATTTGGTACTGCTTTTTATGTGTGGTGTGTGTATTTTTTAATGCAAATGACATCACACTATATGTATTATGCTGCAACTTCCAACTATATATTGGAAGTCATTATTATTTTTTAACCCCCTGTGTAATATAACATGGTTTATTTAACCATTCTCCTACTGTATTTACCTCCATAAATGCAAAACCCAGAGTTATGAATGCCTGCTCTTTCAGTAAAAGAGAAATTTGATAACTGCCCACTGGCCCAGAGACGCTCTAGGGAAATGTATGACTACCCTGGGTTTTGATGGAAAAAAATACCTCTCCTGATAAATGGAAACTTTATAAGTGTGCCATGCATGGGTGTGGAATCCAAATTTACCCTACCTATATGTTGGGGAATCCCACGCTGAGAATTTAATATAAAAACTGACTATGGCCTGATGAAAACACTGGGGCTTCCTTTATATGAAGTCTCAAAATCACTCTTTAAGTACTTTTTTACAATTCCCAGCATACAAAATACACACTCCCCTCCGTGCCATAGAACAAAAATCAGAAAAGTTTATACCAATCAAGCAATATAAAATGTAGGATTCTATAAAATAAGTACATTTAAATTAAGTAAATAAATTAAGGGAAAATCATAATAATGGAAGAGAATACTAAAAAAGAGAACAGGTTCAGGTGCAAAATACTACATAAAACTTTAGAGGCTGGGCATGGTGACTCATGCCTGTAATCCCAGCACTTTGGGAGGCTAAGGCGGGTAGATCACAAGGTCAGGAGATCAAGACCATCCTGGCTAACATGGTGAAACCCTGTCTCTACTAAAATACAAAAAATTAGCCAGGTGTGGTGGTATGCACTTGTAGTCCCAGCTACTCAAGAGGCTGAGGCAGGGGAATTGCTTGAACCAGGGAGGCAGATATTGCAGTAAGCCGAGATCATACCACTGCACCCTATCCTGGTGACAGAGCAAGACTCCGGTCTCAAAAAAAAAAAAAAAAGTTTAGAAAGGAAAACTGCAGCTATTGAAAATAATTGTGCCTTGTAAATAAACACTGATGAAAGGTAAAAATTCATCATTTAAGATCTAATTATTAGTAATTAAATAGTGAAAGTGAAGCAATAGTGCATATTACACCATGCCAATATTCTATAAATGCATTGACTTGTCATGAGTTCTCATTCATCTAATTTTAAGAACAAGTTATCTGTATCCAAAATACCTTAAGCCACATAAATAATTACCCAAGGCACAAAAAATATAAATCAAATCCAAGGTCTTCAGAAGTCTCTGGACTGAAGTCTTTTAGTCTTCTTTGACGTTTGACTTCTGTTTTAGGAAGTAAATTTGCCTGTGGAAATGGAAGGACCATACCATGTAAGTATAAAACAGTTCTGAAGGCAAAAGGGAAGTGCCTGTAAAAGTTGAACTTTAAACCTCAGGAACATCTTGCATCCCATCAGAGCAATGAAGAAAATCTTGTTTTGCTTCTGGGAATTGGCATTGCAATAGCCTGGGGAACTAGACACTGCTTCCCTTCAGCAATAAAGTTGTCCAATATGTTTAGACTGCAAAGAACGTCTAATTGATGGTGGTGCTAATGAAGCAGTTGCATATATTCTATGCTGAGGGGACAATTGGGCACAGGAGGAAGCCCAAAGAATTTTTGCTTTATAAGTAGATGAGGTGTCTTTCTTTTTGTGCTGCCTTTGCTGCTACTAGGAATGCATCCTCCTCCCAATTCACTGCTGAGAGTCTGGATCTTTTGTGTACATTTGTCAAGGGTTTTCTTACTCTTTCAAAATAAGACTATCCCAAGTATACTCATATTTTTGTTTCTACAACATTTGTAGTGCCAATTTCTAAACCGAGCAATAAAATGTAATCTGGTAAGTACACGGGAATCTCGTTAAGATATCAATTCTTGTCTGAACTTTTGCTTAGGATTTTTTTTGCTTAATATTATTTGTCAATGAGAATAACAACTGCTAAATGATTTATTAAAATAAGACAATACAGCTCTAAGTTAATTGCCATAGGAAAGATAACTTTTCTAGAGATCACAGTGTCTACAACTTAGATTTATTGGAAGGCTTTAGAGTATATAAACTTGAACCCTTTGAAAAACTGACATAAACAGCTAAAGGGACAAGAAAGAAGCTACGAAATTTAGAATTGGGGATCCTGAAAAAAGAAAAAAAAATCCTAAGTTTACGTAAAAACAACAGAAAGTAAGACTTGGCACTTCCTTGTGGGAATAATAGGACTGATGTGTGAATCCTGACTTGTTTCTAGACTGTAGGCTTGAGTGGGATCCTGGAACCAAATTCGGAGCTTTACCATGAAGTCCAGAGAGGGTGAAGTGGCTGCCTGGTTGGAAACATTTAATTATAAAGAATTTCTTCTGAGCTTCTTTTGCTTTGGTAGAAACTAAAACATGCCCTGGTGATGTGTGTATGATGCAGAACATCTGCATGAAAATCAGATCGCAGCCCCCGTTTACAGATGCTGTCTTACATCCATTCCAAACGTTGGGACAGTCTTTGGAATGGAGGCCTATTTTACTCAGGATCAGGAAACAGGGCTACTCTCCCCTCGCAGCTGTCACTCTTTGGGACTTGCTTCTGTTCTCCAAGTGGCTGTTGGCTGTGCTCCTGCGAAGAATGGCACCCTCACACCGCTCCACTTCTGTCCTTGTTTCTTACTTAACCTCCCTGAGTCTCGTTTCCTCTTTTGCAAGAGCCCAATTCCTGGTACATGACATGAACTTGGGAAATGTTCATTCCCTTCTTAATTTACCTTCATTTTCATCCAGATGGTGGTGGCAATTTTAATAGCAAAAGGAAGGAAAAGAGGACAGGAAGCTGATTCTCCTATTGTTTTTCTCCCTTTGCTACCTGTGAGGTCCCTTAGGAGGAATTCCTAGTCTCTGCCTTTCGGGTCTGGCTCTTCTTTCTTCTTTTCTGGGCTCCATGTTCAGAGGTGTAATTGACATGGAATGCTCCTCTGAAATGCAGATACATGTTTTTCTTTAGACCTCTATGTGCTGTAAGACCTGTCTTACTTCCTACTGTCATCCTTGTAGAATATTACAATTACGAGTTGACTCAGGAGGGAGTTTTGAGTTTTCTGTTTCCTAGCAAGTTGCTTTTTTGAAAACCTTAAAAAAGATTTTGAACTTGTTGTAAGAAAAGGATGGCTTAAGAGAATTGGGAAATGGGTCAGGGTAGACTGTGAAGCTTGAGGCATATGAAAAGGTGGTGATGGCAGAAAGTCAAAGCAGGTAGAGTCACCCTGAGATGCTCAGAGAAGTCAGACACCAAGAGGGCCCCAAGGAGGAGGCAGATTTCCCTGGAACCTTCCTTTCCCAGTTCCGCCTCTTGAGTTTTCCAAGATGGTCCTCTGGAATCCTCATTCCTGCTGCTGGCTAGCTGGCGTGGAAGGTGAGAAAGAGCCACAGATCCCACCAAAGTGATCGAAATTCGTTTTCTCCCAGTGTCATCATCGCACTGCTGGACGGAACTCCTCTCATGGCATGTGATGCCTTGGGTTCCTTGCCAGTTGCCCACCTCTTAGAGCTTGTTTCTTTGGGAGAAAGTTTCCTGAGAGCTCCAAGGGAGCTTGAAAGCAGACACTGGGAATATTACCTGTTCAAAAGTTAAGTCCTACTGATAATATAATCAATTATCTAGATTTTTCTAGAAGCCAGATGGTCTGATATTATTAAATGCCATCTACTGGGTTAAAAGATTTCTGAATGTTTGGGAAGACACAGTGCCATCACCACAAAATGAAACCAGGCTACTGTAGCACCTACAATCATAAGAAACAAGCAATCTCTTATTTATAGGAGGCAGACTTTATTATTTGACTGTATATAGATAGGGCTGTTTTGAAATAACAGCTGGCTTAGGTTTCTTTAGTAGCTTGTACCCTCAGTAAATCCTTCCTGATGTGCTTAGTGTTTTCGATTTAATTGGCTGCACTTAAAGTGTCTGAGTTTGCAAAAACAATTGAGAAATACATTAAATGAGTGCAATCAAACAAATGGCTTAAAGTTACATTAAAATGGAAAATATCCATATATTGTTTTATTTAATGTGTTGCACTCAGACCGTGAAAGCCTGAAAAAGAATAGTAATTATGTAGTCATTTAAAAAATGTGTTTTCAAAGAATATTTAATGTCTTGAGAATGTTTCCATTATAATAAGTGGAAAAAGCAGATCACAAAATGATATTTTGGAATAATCCCAATTTTGTAAAATAACTATATATATGTGTGTATGTGTGTGTGTGTGTGTGTGTACACACACATATGAACACACACAAACATAATGAAAAATTAAGACTTGAAAATAATAAATAAAAATAAAAATATTAACAATAATCATCCAAATGGTAGGATTAGCTGTGATTTTAATTCTTTTTTTAATTTTTCCATATTTTCTATAATGAGCAACTGTTAGTTTTTATATACTTTTTCTAAAAAGAGAAAACATGGAAGAAAAGAAAATTAAAATGAATGTAACCTAACTTTAAAATCAAAATTCCACTGCAAAAGAAACATTTCTTCTAAGTAAGAAAAGAGATAGGCTCCTGAACCAGCAGGAAAAAAGAGAAAGGAAAATTGTAACTGGGTCAAGTACATGTTCAGCTTTCTCTGCAAAGCTCAGGCATTTTTCTTTTTACAACTGCATCCAACCTCTCCAAAGCTGCTTTCTTTTAATCTCTGGAAGGCAAGTTTCTGAACTAATCACAAGAAGAATCACGTTTACTCCTGGCGAAGCAGTCCAATTGGCATTGCATTGGCGAAGAGTGTTTGTTTCAGGGTTGCTGACTGTACAAGCTGCTTTCTGTGCCACTGTTCGGCCTGCCCTCCTGAGCTGGGTTTGTGTGGTGCTGCTGTTGCCTCTCTCCTGGTTTTCCCTGGTACACCAACGGGCACCTGTAAAACCCAGGTCTAACTCTGTCATGACCCTTGGCTGTCATACTGAGAGGATCGGGCTCTCTCCAGCCTGAATGGGCTTCCAAAGCTGACAATTGCTCTGCATTAACCAGTTGTCAGGTTCCTCCGTTTTTGTTTTCATATTCTCTGATTCAACTTACTTAGACCCTCAGCTTTCTTCCTGAGATCTGGGACTCCAGCCACATGGTGACAATGCTCTAAGGTTGCCCCAAATGCTGATCCTTAAAGAGAAATATTTACATCTCCCGTCTGAACATGCCAGCCACACCCAGTGAGGTCGGCCTCTTATGTAAAGGCTGGGTTTGCAAACAAGAGTGTGAAATGGAGACAAGGACAACTTTAAGGTTGGGTTTAGAGGACTGTGTTACGTTCTTTGGCTTGTTTCTAAGCCAAGATTTTTTTTTTTTAATCAGGGCTTACAAAGTAGCTGGTGAAGTAGCTATAATTATTTTGGTGAAATAATTTCTCCAAAAATAATAATCTCTATTATGGATTCTGTGCTGTAGGCATGAAAGTAACAAATCCTTGTTCCAAAAAGATTTTCAATGAAGATAATGTGCATAAGTGCTCAGCCTGCACAGCAAGCACTTAGCACGGCAAGCACTTAGCAAATGTTAACTCCTTGTGGTTGTCTAAAGTCCTAGGGCTGAAAGCTGGAAGCACCGGGCTGGTGTCCTCTGTGGTAGAGAACAATTTTCATATGATTGTGGTGCTTTTGTTTCCAAATCAGAAATTTGTTTCAACTCCAGCGTTTTTCTTTCATTCATATTTTGAGCTTTCTACAAAGCACATTTTCTCTTGGAGCAATGGGGGATGGGAAAGGATAGGAGGCGAGTCATGGTACATAATGATCTCTCATCCTGTGATTTCTGCATTTTTTTAGAAAACTTCAAGGAATGAATCAACTATACAACTACCTGGAGAAAATTTCTCTTAATTAAGAGATGGGCTTGGCCGGATGTGGTGGCTCACACCTGTAATCCCAGCACTTTGGGAGGCTGAGGAGGATCACAAGGTCAGAAGATTGAGGCCATCCTTGCCAACATGGTGAAACCCCGAATCTACTAAAAATACAAAGATTACCTGGGCATGATGGCACATGCCTGTAATCCCAGCTACTCAGGAGGCTAAGGCAGGAGAATCCCTTGAACCAGGGAGTTGGAGGTTGCAGTGAGCTGAGGTTGCACCACTGCACTCCAGCCTGGTGACTCTGTCTCAAAAAAAAAAAAAAAAAAAGGACTAAATTAAGTGATCTCTTCTAGATGGTCAGAGGAATGTGGCCAGTCGCCGGAGATGGACGTTTTGTTCCAAAAACAATCCTCTTGCCCACTCAGTAGGTTCTTTAAAAAAACTAAAGACAAATGTGTTTGTCTTTCACATATGAAACTTGGAGATGATACATTGCAGACAAGGCCTGAGCACTGGAAGGATTGGAGGATGCCTCTCTCTTTTGGAAAGAAGACTCTTATCCATTCTGAGTGGAGGAGATTAGCATGATTAAGTTGATAAACTCCTTTATTCATGTGGTTGTTATCTAACAGTTGAAAAGCAAAATTCAAAAACCTTTACATCTTGGCCAACCTGCTTCTCTGAGCCTCTCCCCAAAGGTAGGAGGAACCTGCCTGGGGAGGCTTTCCCAAACTCATGAGATATGGAGAAATGGGCAGACTTCCTTAGAGCTCTACCATGGTATCCTACTTGATCTTAAAAGCCATTCCTTTTCCTCCTTTCCTCTCTTAAAATGGTTTCTTCCAACTAATGGAATTAGGGGCTCCCTCCTCCCTTTCTCTCCTCTTCCTTTTGTTCCTTTCTCCATACATTTTCTGTTTTTTTAAGGAATGCATTTTGCATTCATTCATTCTTTTCCTTTTTTCATTTGTTTCAACATCTACCCTGTGATAGCAGCATATTTCTAATCACATAGAACAAAAAAATTCTGTCCTTTAAATCCCTGTAGTTCTGTGTCTCAGAATGTGCCCACCCACTGCTGGAAAAGGCACATGCAGAGCACTGATTATTCCATAGTGAACCTTTCCTTGGGGAAGATTTTCCCATCAGATTATTTCACAGTTCTCTGAGGGTTCCCATGCTCTCTCTGTCATTGGAACAGGATATTCTCCAGGGGAAGAATCCACTCTACTTGAATGGCACCATGAATATGATAGCCGGAATATTTTTGTTTTCACCAAAAAGCTTACTTTCGCCAATAACTCAGAGCATTTGTGTGGTCACTCAAAAATCTTTTTTTTTTTTTTTTGAGACAGATTCTTGCCTTGTCACCCAGGCTGGAATGCAGTGGTGCGATCTTGGCTCACTGCAACCTCCACCTCCTGAGTTCAAGCGATTCTAGTGCCTCAGCCTTCTAAGTAGCTGGCATTACAGGTGTGTACCACCACACCTGGGTAATTTTTGTATTTTTAGTACAGACAGGGTTTCACCATGTTGGCCAGGCTGGTCAGGTCTCAAACTCCTGACCTCAAGTCATCCACCTGTCTTGACCTCCCAAAGTGCTGGGATTACAGGCATGAGCCACTGAGCTTGGCCTTAAAAATCTTTAAAAACACTCATCTGCCGGGCATGGTGGCTCATGCCTGTAATCCCAGCACTTTGGGTGGCAGAGGTGGGCAGATCATGAGGTCGGGAGATCAAGACCATCCTGGCCAACATGGTGAAACCCTGTCTCTACTAAAAATACAAAAGTTAGCTGGGCGTGGTGGTGTGTGCCTGTAGTCCCAGCTACTTGGGAGGCTGAGGCAGGAGAATGCTTGAACCTGGGAGGGAGAGGTTGCAGTGAGCCAAGATCATACCACTGCACTCCAGCCTGGTGCCTGGCAATGGAGCAAGACTGTCTGAAAAAACAAAAAAACAAAAAACAAACCACTCATCTTTTCAGGTTGTACACATATTATAACTATAGTCAGAAAATGTTAGATAAGTGCCCAAGGATCTTACCCCCATATTATCAAAGCATATCTTTTAGTAATAGTTGCCTGATTGCTTCCTGTGAATTTCTAGACTGATAATGATTTTGATAATTTTCTTACAGTAATAGCATTCAAAATTTGGATTGAGGCTTTGACATCAATCTATTCATTTCAAAGCCTCAATCTTGGGCCATTGCTGGGTTAATATCTGACTTTGCATTCATGTCAAGTGGTAGGAGACAGAAAGAAACTCTCCCTGCTAATTACAGAACAATGGGATGCAATTAGTACCATAATAGGAGGAGCAGTAAAGAGCATGGGAACCGAGGTGAGGGAGCAAGTTTTTTGACCTGACAAGAACCTTAAGAGACAATTTTCTAGTCTATCAAAAACTTGTCTCATAAAGAGAAAGTTGGGACACAGAATTAGGAAGACTTCAATATCTTTATTTTCATGAAATGCCTTAAAAAGGTACATCATGATTTCTGTCCCCCACACAGGCACTTTGCAAATGATACTTTTTTTTTTTTTTTTTTTTTGCTGTTTGTTGTTTTTGTGTGTGTGTGTTTGTGTGAATTTTTGTATCCAAATAAAAAAAAAACTGTAAAAATTATGACATTGTTTTATTTAATTTCATTTTACATAGTTCTTTGGTTCATCTGAAATACCTTTGCCACTGGGACGACCCTTCATCTTGTGTTAACTTGGTGAGTTGCTTACATAATTGTATTGATGAGCAGACATGCTTCCCAAAAACAGGATTTCTTAGCCACTGGGGACCAGCCTTGTAGAGCTATTGATTTAGTATGATAACCCAGATATCTGGTTTTACTTTCTGCAACCTCACTCCTTGCAGGAAAATAAATGCATCTTGGGAAATAATTTGGTCAGATTTTGACCCATGGTATGTTTAAAATCTAGGTACCTAAGGCCAAGCAACAATAGCAAACAAAGTAAACAAAAAGAAAGAATGGATACAAGAAAGAAATGTCTCTTCACACCTTCCACTTCTAAATCTCTAACAGTGCTGGATACAAGAGGAAAGATTTTCTTGAACAACATAATTCCTACAGATAGGTCTCAGTCGATTTCTGAGTAGGAGGCTACAAGAACAAGGCTACAGAAGAGAGAGAAGCAGGAATGCTTCCTTCAGGGGTAAGGTTTAAACAGTTACCAATAGTTAAATTGGTCTCCTGGCAAGCTCTAATCTAGGGCTGACAGAGAATAAAAGGTTTTAATGGTTTATAGCAGAGCCCTCGGCCATATGATTTCTAAAACACAGACCAGGTAACAAAATTTAGCCTGGGTATAATGGACAACTACATAGTTTTGCCTAATCAAAGCGTTAATGTTAAATTTGTGATAAAAAATAAGGCAACTCAATCTAATAATTTTTCTATGTTATAAATCATTCTATTAAGATAGTTTAATATAGTGATAAAGAGCACAGATAATGGATAGATGTAATGCCTAGATGTAAATGCTAACTCTATAATTATTATCTCTAAGATACTGAGCAAGTTAACATCTTTGTGCCTCCATTTCCTCAGATGTAAAAGAGAATGATGATGATGATGATCATCATCATCGTTTTCTTAGGATTGTTTCTGAAGATTGAATGAACTAGTCCACGTGAAGCACTTGGAAAGTTCTCAGCACATAATAAGAACTCTTAAGTTCTATCTATTATTTCTTTTTACCAGGGTTAACTTGTAATTATCAGAAAACTTGATCAGCAGTGGCTTAAGCCATAAGAACACATGCTGGTCTTAAATTCATCTTTTTTTTTTCTGATGAATTAAAAACCCTTACATCTTGGTCAACCTGCTTCTTTTTTCTGAGCTGATGAGGTGGGGATAGGATCACTAAGAAATGGATAATCAGGGTCTGTCAACAAGGGAGTGGGAGAGGGGTTGTTGACTGAAAATGAATAGTGCCGGTACAACTGTGTTAATGTTCTTGGGGAGAAAACCTTTTAAAACGCTTTATTGATTGAGATATATTGACTATCTTAGGTCTATGGAAGCCAATAAGACCAGCAGGAAACTGACTTAAGATGCTGACCCACCTCCCAAAGTTGGGAGTATCAGAGAGCTCAGAAGGACTGTGAATCCATAGTCAGAAGAGTAGCTGGGGGGAAGGAGAACATGCCCTTTTATTTTATATTTTATTATTTACTTATTTTGAGACAGAGTCTCACTCTATCACCCAGGCTGGAGTGCAGTGGCACCATTTTGGCTCACGTCGACCTCTGCCTCCGTGGTTCAAATGATCCTCCTTGCCTCAGTCTCTGGAGTAGCTGGGATTACAGGCGTGCACCACCGCACTCAGCTAATTTTTGCATTTTTAGTAGAGACAGGGTTTTACCATGTTAGCCAGGCTGGTCTTGAACTCCTGACCTCAGGTGACCCACCTGCCTCATCCTCCCAAAATGCTAGGATTACAGGCCTGAGCCACTGTGCCTGGCCTGAGAACATGCCCTTTTATAGTCACATGTTAGGCTCTGCTCCTTTATTTCTCCTGATTGGAACTACCAGGGCAAGTCTAAAGCAGTGTGGGGTGAGGAAGTGGGTGGAGAAAACTCACCATTCAAAACCCACACATTTCTTAAAAAAATAATTTTAACTTTTATTTTAGATTCATGAGGTACAGATACAGATTTATTACATAGGTATATTGTGTGATGCTGAGGTTTGGGATATGAATGACCTTGTCATCCAGGTAGTAATCCAAGAGTAATGCCTGCCCTCTTCCTTCTTCCCCCGCTCTGTATTAATCTCCAGCGTCTGTTGTTTCCATCATTATATCCATGAGCAGTCAATGTTTAGCTCCCACTGATAAGTGAGAACATGTGGCATTTGGTTTTCTGTTCCTGTGTTAATTTGCTTATTATGTTAATGACCTCCAGCTGCATCCATGTTGCTGCAAAGGATATGATTTTGTTCTTTTTTATGACGAAGTTGTACATAGTGTATATGTACCACTCAGAAATGGTATCTCATGTGGTTTTGATTTAGATTTCTCTGATGATTTGTGATGTGGAGCATTTTTGCATATGTTTCTTGGCTGCTTATATGCCTTGTTTTGAGAAGTGTCTGTTCATGTCCTTTGTCCACTTTCTAATGGGGTTGTTTTTGCTTGTTGAGTTATCTAAGTTTCTTATAAATTTTGCGTATTGGGCCTTTGCCAGATGCAAATTTGTGAATTTTTTCTCTCATTCTGTAGGTTGTCTGTTTACTTTATTGATGGTTTCTTTGGCAGTGTAGAAGCTCTTTGGTTTAATTAGATCGCACTTGTCAGGTTTTGTTTTTACTGCATTAGCTTTTGAGGACTTAGTCATACATTATTTCCCAATACTGATGTCCAGAATGATGTTTCCTAGGTTTTCCTCTAGGATCCTTTTAGTTTGAGGTCTTACATTAAAATCTTTAATTCATGTTTATTTAATTTTTGTATATGGTGAAAGGTAGAGATCCATATGAATACATACTTCTGCATGTAGCTAGCCAGTTTTCCCAGCACTGTTTATTAAATAGGGACTTCTTGCCCCATTGTTTATGCTTGTTGACCTTGTTGAAGAGCAGACAGTTACAGGTGTGCAGCTTCATTTCTGGGTTCTCTATTCTGTCCCATTGGTCTATGTGTCTGTTTTTGCATCAGTAAAATGCTGTTTTGGTTACTGTAGCCTTATAGTATAGTTTGATGTCTGGTAATGTGAGGCCTTAGGCTTTGTTCTTTTTGCTTAGGATTGCTTTGACTAGTCAAGCTCTTTTTTGTTCCATATGAATTTTAAAATATTTTTTTCTAATTCTGTTAAAAAATGACATTGGTAGTTTGATAAGAGTAGTGTTGAATCTGTAGATTGCTTTAGACAGTATGGACATTTTAACAATACTGATTCTTCTAATTCATGAACACAGAATAATTTTATATTTGTTTGTGTCATTTATGATTTATTTCAGCAGTGTTTTATAGTTCTCTTTATAGATATCTTTCACCTCCCTGGCTAGATGTATTCCTAGGTATTTTCTTTTTTTGTGTGGTTATTGTAAATGAGATTGTGTTCTTGCTTTGGCTCTCAGATTGAACATTATTGGTGTATAGAAATGCTGTTGATTTGTGATGCATCAATTTTGTATAGTGCAACTTTACTGAAGTTATTTATTGGTTCCAGGAGACTTTTGTCAGAATCCTTAGTTTGCTAAGTATAAAATCATATTGCCAGCAGAGAAAAGTAGTTTGACTACTTATTTTCCTATTTGGATGCTTTTTATTTCTTTCTCTTGCCTGGCTGTTCTGGTTAGGACTTCCAGTACTATGTTGAATAGGAGTGGTGACAGTGGGTATCGTTTTCTTGTTCCAGTTTTCAAGAGGAATGCTTTCAGTATTTGCCCATTCAGTATGATGTTGTCTGTGGATTGGTCGTAGATGGCTGTTATTATTTGGAGGTACGTTACTTCAATGTCTACTTTATTGAGGGTTTTCTTTATTATGAAGAGACGTTGGATTTTATTGAAGGCTTTTCTGTGTCCATTGAGATGATCATATGGTTTTTTGTTTTAATGCTGTTTATGTAATGAATCACATTTATTGATTTGCATATGTTGAACCAATTTTTCATCTTGACTGTGATGAATTAACTATTTGATGTGCTGCTGGATTTGGTTTCCTAGTATTTTGTTGAGGATTTTTGCATCTATGTTCATCAGAGATATTGGCTTGTAGTTTTCTTTTTTCGTTATGTCTTTTCCAGGTTCTCATATCAGGTTATAATGGCTTCATAGAATCACTTGGGGAGGCGTCCCTCCTCCTCAGTTTTTTTTGGGATAGTTTCAGTTGAATTGGTACCAGCTCTTCTTTGTATGTCTGGTAGAATTTGGCTGTGAATCCATCTCTTCCAGAGCATTTTTTGGATGGTAGGCTTTTTTTAAATTTTTTGGTTGGTAGGATTTAATTTTGGAACATGATATTGGTTTGTTCAGAGTTTCAATTTCTTCCTTATTAAATCTTGGGAGCTTTCATGTTTTCAGAAATTCATCAATTTCCTCGAGATTTTTTAGTTTGTATGCATAGGGGTTTTCATAATAGTCTCTTTGGTAGAGGATCTTTTGTATTTCTGTGGGATTGGTTGTAATGTCACGTTTGTCATTTCCAGCTAAATTTATTTGAATCTTCTGTTTTTCTTTGTTAATCTAGCTAGTGGTCTATTGATCTTACTTATCCTTTCAATGAACCAACTTTTGGTTTCATTAATTCTTTGTATGGATTTTGGGTTCTCAATTTCATTTAGTTCTGTTCTGATTATAGTTATTTCTTTAGTTCTGCTAGCTTTGGGGTTAGTTTGTTATTGTTTTTCTAGTTCCTCTAGATGTGATAGTAGAGCATTACTTTGAGATCTTTCTAACTTTCTGAGGTAGGCATTTAGCACTCTAAACTTTCCTCTTAACATTGCTTTTGCTGCATCCTAGATATTTTTCTATGTTGTGTCCGTATTTGCATTTAGTTCAAAGAATTTGTTGATTTCTACCTTAATTTTATTGTTTACCCAAAAGTCATGCAGGAGCAAGTTGTTTAATTTCCATGTGGTTTCAGGAGATCTTGGTATTGATTTCTACTTTTATTCACTGGTCAAAGAATATGATTGGTGTTTTTTTTTTAAATTTATTGAGATTTGCTTTATGGCTGAGCATGTGGACCTTGGAGTATGTTCTAATTGCAGATGAAAAAGAATGTATATTCTGTGGCTTATGAGTGGAGTATTGTGCAGAGGTTTGTTAGGTTCAATTGGTCAAGTATCAAATTTAAGTCCAGAATTTCTTTGTTAGTTTTCTGCCTCAACGATCTGACTAATGGTATCAGTGAGGTGTTGAAGTCCACCCTATTATTGTGTGTCTGTGTAAGTCTTTTCATAGGTCTACAAGTTGTAGTTTTATGAATCTGGGTGCTTCAGTGTTGGGTGTATATATACTTAGGACAGTTAAGTCTTCTTGTTGAACCCTTTATCATTATGTAATGCCTTTCTTTTTCCTCTTTCACTGTTGTTGGTTTAAAGTCTGTTTTATCTGTTATAAGAATAGAGACCCCTGCTCCTTTTTGTTTTCTGTTAGTGTGACAGATCTTTCTTTAACTCGACTTTGAGCCTGTGAGTATGATTCCATGTGAGGTGGGTGTCTTGAAGACAGCAGATAGCAGATGGGTCTGTTGAAGACTCTCTTATATTTCTACTACCAAGAGCCTGCTCCTAAACTTGCTAAAGGACTCAGAGAGGAATATCAGCCTCTTTTCCCCATACAGCAACATTCGCCAACCACAACTGGTATTTGACTAACTTAGTCTCCTACTTCATTTGTGCTGATTCCGTTCTTCATGCTAATTCCCAATGGCCATTCTTACTATTCCATTATCTGACACCCATTTAAAAAAAGTAGTTGTTTAGCTTAGTAGCAAGAAGGGGGAAGAGTCTTCTATTCAGGACTTTTCTTTACAGGAAGAGATACATACTCAAATTAGGCCAAGTAAATGTGTTAAGGGATATTATGTTAAAAATACAAATAAGCTTCATGAAGTCTAAATATTGCCAGGTCTCAGAAGAACTGGTTTCAGAAAGTGAGTCTCAGACTATTCTCTCTTTCTTGGGGACTCTGTGTTGCTACTTACATTGATCTTATTGCATAGACCCAATATGGTACCCAACATTTACTATTTAGCATGACGTCTCAATTTAAGCACCATCCACTGGCTCAGTCCCTCATACATTCAGTTCCTCATTGTCTTAATTCTAAATTTCTGAGACATACATTTAATTATTTTCATGTATTACTTCAAACCAGGTCTTGGTTATCATGGGAGATAATTTAGTGACTAGGTATGCAAAGACACTCTATTGTGATTGGGATGAAAAATACATTATTCAGAATTTGTAACAGGTTGTGGTAAGTGGACTAGGACTAAGCCCGGAATTAAGAGCTAAGAAATCTGGGTTCTATTTCTGATCATGTCACTACGTAGTTGTAATATCTTAAATTCTGTAAAACATGAAATTGAAATAGTTGTTCCCTAATATTTCTCTTGCCATAACATTCTTTTTTTTTGAGACAGAGTCTCGCTCTTTGGCCCAGACTGGTATGCAATGGTGCAATCTCTGCTCACCGCAACCTCCACCTCCTGGGTTTAAGTGATTCTCCTGCCTTAGCCATTTGAGTATCCGAGATTACAGGAATGTGCTCCCACACCCAGCTAATTCTTATATTTTTAGTAGAGATAGAGTTTCACCATGTTGGCCAGGTTGGTCTCAAACTCCTGACCTCAAGTGATCCACCCACCTCCGCCTTCTACAGTGCTGGGATTACAGGCGTGAGCTGCCATGCCCTGCCTCTTCTCATAACATTCTGTGACTCTTCATCTTAGGACCTGTTTATGACATCTTACAGTTTCTAAAGTTATTGTTTTACTTTGACTATGTTGTATGTAGACTGAGTCCAGATAGCAGTTTAAGAACTTACATTCATCAGCAATACATTTTGTGCATCCCATTGTGGTGCTTACTTCTGGGAATTCTTTCTGCAAACAGCTAACCTATGATGTCTGACTTTTTGTTTATGGCTGATATAGAAGATGATAGAGAAGGAAGCATGACAATAATAAATTCAGGACCTCTGGATAAGTGTGCAATTCACTCAAATACACAGAAGGAATCAGTGGGTTAGTTGTTGCTGTCAATAAATACATAATAAATACACCAATATTCAAATCTTGCTACATTTATAAGACCTTATTAATGTAAGCATTACTTATATTAGTAAGATTCATTTTAACCAATTCAACGTTTTGTGTGAATGGATGCTATTCTGAACATAGAACTAGTTCCAGAAAATCTTTGTGTTAAAATACTATTAAAATTGAATAGTCTACCATACCATATTTTGAATTCTGTACTTCTATAATGGCACAGAAATAAAAAGCAGATGGATGAAATATGTAAGGTAAAAAGCAGAAAAAAATTCATGTGTTTAATTTTAAGTGGAAAATTCGTGCAGGGGAGGGGGTGCCTCACAAGGGTATGACTGGTATGGAAACCAGGTTTGTAACAGTGATGGCAGAAGGAATTGGAGAGTCTTTGGCTGTCTCCACATATTTGGGTATAGAGGAAGGAGAAGATGGCTGTTTTTACAGTGTGAAAACCTGGATGAGTTAGCAGTATAGGGTAGTGGATAAGTGTGTAGGCCCTAGAGTGAGACATCATCTTGGGCAAGTCCTAGGATCTTTTTTGTGCCTTGGCCTCATTATCTTTGTTAGGTTCCTCCAGATGTAGACCTAGAGACCAGGTTTCAAAATTCAAATACTGGGAGGTATTCCAGGAAACAGTGGTAGAGAGTGGGAAGTGAGCAGGTGGAGGTAAGGCAGCCTGTAACAGGTGAGTTATCAAGCGTGTTACAGTTGCAGACAACTAGAGTTTAATCCCTCTAGGGAACTCTGTGAGCCAGTGTAGACCACATAACTCAGAGCTGACCCACTCGAGGAGCAATCCTCTCAGTCATTGATTGAGGGATGCTTCTAGGAGGTGTTAATTCTCTGGTACTTCTGGCCAAAATACTGCAGGAAAGTGGACTCTGGTACCAGGCAATGATCTCTGGCCAAGAGATGCAGCTGTAGGAACTGGGGAGTTCTGCCTCCCTGCACTAAAATGGGGAGGCTTGAGGGGAGATGGACAGGGTGCAGGCAGCATCTGCTACACTCTACCTAGAAAATGGGGGTGATAATAAATGTATTTACCACATATGGTGCTTATGAAAATCTATATGCAAAGCTCTTAGGACAGTACTTGGCATAAAATATGTACTTGATAATGTTATTATTATTGTTAAAATCAGATTAGCTATGTTTGGCAAAAATGCCCATCAATGAGTTGTTTGGTGGTATCATTTGCTCATGTCAAAAAAGGGAGAGCAGAGGAAGCTCTCCACTGAAGCAATCTGTAAAAGCATTCCTATGCTGCATGGGCAGCTGGGCTGGGGTCCTGTGATGTGCCCTCCTGCTCTGCTTTTCCGTGGTTATTCAAATCAACACGCCTGCGGCAGCCATGTTTTGTGCCCTGAGCTACATGCCACCTGCTCACCTCATTTCAGCTGCAGCCGTGGTGAACAGGTCCAGTATTGCCACCAGGAGCCTACCTCAAGCACCTGCTGCAACATCTCTAAGCTTCTTTCCTTGAGATTTTTTTTTTCAAAGAAGGGCAGACTGGGTGTTCATAGGATTTAGTGCCCCTGTGGGGCATTATAGATAATGAAGACCTAGTCCTTATCCTCTGAGAGCTGGTGGGGCTGAGTAGAGATGGTAAAAGAAAATTATTAAAATGTACATGCTAAATTAGAAATATATTGGAGGTGTCCTGAGGAGCTGGAGCTGGAGGAACCTTGAGAGAAGGAGACATATGAGCTGAATCCTGGAAGTTGAGTAGAAGTCGAACCAGCAGAGAAAAGGGAAAGGTATTTCATCCTGAGAGGCCAACAGGCAAGAGGGTATGGCACCGAAGGGAGAGCAGATGAACAGTCTACTGCGGCTGGGCCAGGACTGCATGGGGCACGGAGCTCCTGAGATGAGGGAGAAAGGTGAGCGGGGTGGAACAGGAAGGCCTTGTTGTGTTATGCTTAGTGTGTGTGGACTTCCCTCTGTAGGTAGTGGGAGCCTCCACTCTCCTGTGAGTGGGAGACTTTTACTCACAAGAGGGTCATGACCAGATCTGTCCTTTACCAAGTTTTCTCTGGTGCAGTGGGAAGGGTGGCCTGGGGTGGGGAGAAGCCAGAGGCAGGCAGATGAATCAGGAGGCCATTCCAGCAAGGGAGGAGAACAATAATGACAGCCTAAACTAGGACAGCTGAGCAAGTGGGACTACAGTGATTTGCACAATCAATTTTTTTTAAAGAACATGAATTAGAAGATGGAAAATAATGATGGGAGGGAAATGGCGGCTTTTCTCTTGTTAGAGGCAGAAGCCAAGCATTTGGAGAGAACTGCCCCATCAGTTTCTTTCTCAAATGGCCCACTGATTAAGTCTTATTTTCCTTCTCTTGAAATAGGCCCCAGAAGGATGGTGCCACACCCCTTCCTTTATATCCAGATTCATTTCTAGAAGGCTTGATCAAATGAACCAATATCAGCATCTCCTTCATAGGTCTTGGACAGAATATTAGATTCCTTGGCTATTTTTTTGTTTCTTAATGTATGGGGCTCTTTCCTAAATGGTACATCAAAAGATGCCTTTAAAACATGCATTGGAATGCGGGGGAAATAATGTGGGCTCATGCCAACCATTTGCAAGTGTGATGAATGATTTGAAGAAAGATGCTTGCCAGGTTCATCTTCCTACTCAGAGGTTGGGTAAAATATCAGATGCAATATAAATATAGCCTTTTAGGGGAAAGTCAGAAAGAAGAGTATCCCTGTTAGAGATGGGCCAAAGACTAAGTAAAAAACCCTGCAATTATCCAAAAAAAGAGAAATAGGGCAAGGAGAATGATTTTCATCATGTGACCTACAGAACTCTGGAAACCCATCTGTAACGGTTTATGATTAGCAGATTGCAGAGATACCAACATCTATGTGATACATTCCAGAACAGTAATGTTATCCTTTTCCCTTAGTGAATAATGAATTATTATACAGTAAAGGAAAATTATACAGAACAGCACTTATTTTCACTCAATGACAATAACTTTATTCTTGGATTTTACCACCTCCAGCTTTCTTGGACTGTTATTTTACCTCCAGATGTGCACAATGTCTTACCAATTAAACTACAAGAAGGAAACAAAGGTTTGACACTTGAATATCATTTGATAATACATGCTTTCTTATATTTGTAGTGTAGAGACTATTTTAATCAAGTTGATGCATCTTAATAATTATGCATTTGATAGAGAATATTATGTTCTGTTGCATTTCTGGGTCAATTCCCTATTAGCTCTTGTTCTGCTAGTCTGCTTGTAACATTCTGCAGACCCCTGGCACCATTTTCAAAACTGAGGTCCTCCTGAGTGCATTTGGGAGAATGGCAAGCAGAGTTGGGTAGTAAACATAGTGCAGCTTTCTGTAATGTGTTTCTTTATTTGATTGAAATGGACAAATACACATATATTATGGAATAAATGCAAAACGTATATGCATTTCTGAGATAATATGAAATCACGAAGAAATTCCACATCTAGAGCTGGTTGCTCTGAAGCCCTTCCTGAACCTCTCTGCCTCTGTTCTCCTTACCTCCTCTCCCTAGGTTTGCTTTCACTCTACTCTTGTTCTGGGTGCTTTGGAGGAAGTTATTGAAGCATAACCTTGGAAAGATGCTGGACTGGAGTTAAAATAATCTTGTCTTGTCTCTACCACTTAGTAACCATGTTATTGCAAGCAGAGACATTAGACAATTTGATCTGAACATTATTTCTCTATCTGAAGCATGGAGATGTTCTTAACGATCTCACATAGTCACAAAATTTGAAATGTAATCAGATTGCTAATATTAAACTTGACTTTAGTCTCCCATGCAGTCAAATGACTATAAAAATTCAACATTTTTTTTTTTTAATCACAAAATCAGGATTCTTGAAGATGGGACACTGATCTTTCTTTGTGCTGGTCCAAGCTTTTTTTTTTTTTTAAACTTAATTTATTTCCTAATGGTCTTAAATTCTTTTGACTCCAATGCTTGTTGCATATTAAATGCACTGGAATATTTATTTTCTTCCACAAGGAAATGTAGCCTCTTGGCACTCACCCATCCAGTCACTCAGGTTTCTGTTCAGACATCACTTGTCAGCGAGGCCTTCCCTGACCAGTGACACATTTGCCCCTTTCACCCCATCCTAATCCCCTTCTCTCACCCTACCCCTACCTTTTGCCATCATATTTCATACCACTGCCTGATGAAATATTATGAATTTGTTTATTGTCTGTCTCTCATAAATAAAAAATAGCTCCTCCAGTGGGGGGTGGAGGGGTGCATTGTCGTTTTTTTTCTCATTGCTAAATCCCCAGTGTTTAAAACAGTACCTGACTCATAGTAGGCCCTCAATAAATATTTGTAAAATGAAGGAAAGAATGAGTTTTTTTTCTGAAAAGATATGCCACCCCTTAGGTCTTTCATGTCCTCATATTTAATAGCAAAGTGGGAAAGGGATATTTCTTTACTCTAAAATACCACCATTGTAATTGTCATGAGAAATGCCAACTGATGGTTGGCTTCGGAGTAGGGCAGACCTGTGGGGATGGTGTGTGGGTGCACAGCCCGTCTCCCTGGGAGGGCGGGGTCAGTGGAAACCTCTCCTGCTCTGGCCTCCTCTTACGTTGCAGTAGTGTGGACCCAGTGTTACCAAAGCTTTTGATCTCTTTCTGGAAACATTCTGGAAAGCTGCGTTACAGAACAGAAATCTTTTGATTTTCAAATATTGGCTCAATTTTTTTTTTCAAATAATTTGCTTGCTGAACAAAATACTTGATTGCTTTGTAACCTCTTTGGCATACCCTTTTCAGCCCCCAAGAAGCCTGAAGGTTAGGGAGGGACACATACACATGCTTAAAATGTCCTGCTAACCCTTATGCCCTACTTCTAGCCACTTGGGCTGCAGAGCGGGTGGGCTCTGAAGCCCTGTGAGTGGCCTTATTAGGTCTGGCAGAAATTTATAGCTTGTGGCAGGGGACATGGAGCGAAGAGCCCTAAACTCCAAATTCCAAATCAGCTCAGTCCAAATCCCTCTCCCTGTGTCGGACTCTCTTTACCATGCTCCCTTCTGCAGCTCCTCCCAGCTTCTGCTAATTCGGTTTTTCTCTTTCATGTATATTAAGCTCAGAGCACTTCCGACACAAAGACACCCTTCACTGAGCCTTGACAGTGACCTGTATAAGCTCCTATACTCTCCCTCACAAGCTTGTAAGAGACCTTGTAATTTCTGATGGCTGTGAATTACTGATTTTTGTCCACCATCAGTGCCTAGTACAGAAATTTGCCTGTACATCCTGCACAAGAAACACTGGTTGAATGTGAGCTTCACAAGAGTAGGGATCTGGTCTGTTTAGTTTCTAAAATGACATTTAACACTAGAACAGGGTCAAATGGTGGTATACAGCTGTCACTCCGTAAGTACTTGTGGAATAAACGAATGACTGCTTTCCTCACTTCACATTTTCTGTGTCTTCTGTCAACTGAGCTGCCTGGACTGGGACTGAACTTCCACCATCCAGACTGTGTGCCTCTTCCACACAGTCACAACCCAGCCATGCTGATGGGGAGGGAGCCATTGCCATTAGTAGATCAGAACCATGCCCGTGAAATCCTTCACTAGGACATGCTCAGCTTGAAGAATGATTTTCCTTTAGGATATGGCTTCTTAAATTGCTATGTATTAGATAGAAGGCTCATGTGTCATGAAAAAAGTTAGAAAAAAAGTCTTCCGAGCTGAAAACAGTTCCTGATTTACTAATATTCATTCTTATCACAGAAAAGCACAAGTGATGGTGACCAGCAGCTTCTAAACTTTGTTGATGAGTGGCTTGATCAAGGTAGCCAAACACCCAAGTTTCTGTCTGCTCCAGCAGGTCACATGCAGCACCAGAAGGAACTGCAGAACAGTTTCATCCCTGGCGTGGTTCACCCAAGACTTTACTCTGCCTGTGGACACTGTCCCCTGACCCCTAGAGGATTTCCTCCTTCACCGCCCATCCCCTGATATGTCCTCACACAAATCTACCTTGCATTGACTTTCAATTTCAATTGAACTGGGAGTGGAGGGAGTTTTCCCTTAAAGTAAAAATAAGAAAAGAATCTGCTTCGTACAGGTGCAATGACCTGCCTTCATGAAGAAAGGCTCCCTGGATACCTACAACAGAACCCAGTTTTGCACAATAACCCCCGCTGCAATGTGAGGCTCCGGAGTAATGTGATCTGTTTTCACACAGCCTGGTGTGAGGGTGCTGCTGCCACTCACTCTAAAGGTTACTATCTCTCTTTTATTGTAATTACAAAAGCTAACTGCAAAACCCGAAACCTTGCTGGGAAATTGCCTGCCTACACAAAGAACACAGAGACCCTATCGTTTCAGAGTTTAGTTCTTTCCGAGCCTCTTTATAAAGGAGTTTTTGTCTGCCTCTGGGGCTCCAACCATGGAGGAGCTACAGATCCAGGTTAGCTGATGGCTTGGAGTGTTTCAATGGAGAAGGCTCTCTCTGGAGATAGGCATATAGGTGCTTTACAATTTAGCTTGCAGAAGTTAAGTAAAACTGCAGCTGTGATACAGCATAGATGGTGGGAAGAGGGAATACAGAAAGAGAGACAGATTCCTACTAAATGATGTCGTCTGTTATTTCAGATCCCATCAGCTTTCCTTGAAGGAGGTGTTACAGTGTGTTCATTCTCCCGCTGTTTGCTTTCATCACCCTCGCTCTCAAGGTTTGAATACTATAATCACAATGCAGAGGGTGTTGGGAGGTATTTATTTTTATCCCGACTGCCAGCATCATCACAGTGTGTGTGATCCAAATTTACACTCTGCATATACACAGCATGTGGCCCTGCTGCCGAGCCAGCTGCTTTCCCTAAGGCTTAGGCACGGTTAAGTTTCAAGTTTTGCCTTATCAAAAATGTGATGGCAAAAACGTGTGAGTGAAACCCACACTCACGGCAGCTTACTTAGCAAATATTGAAACGTGTGATTTGTTGTTCGTTGGGACTCAAGAAGGAAGACTGTGTGTGTGTGTGTGTGTGCGTGCGCACGCACACACACACTAGTTATTGCAGACAGAGCAAATTCTCTAAACCAACACCCAATCTCCCTGCTCTCTTTACTGAAAGAAGCTTGATTTCTCAGGGCAGCAATGTGCTTAGTTCAAAGATCACCTTTCCCTTGAGAGAGGGTGTGGCTGTGTGACCAGGCTCCAACTGACTAGATTTATTTTGTGAGACTTCCAGGAAGGCTTCTTAAAAGGGAGGGAGGAGGTTTTTGCCCTGATCCTTTCCTTTTTCCTCCCAGCTTGAAGGCCGATAGGAAGCAAATGCTCTCATCAGCCATCCTGGACTCTGAGGTGGATTTGAAGATAGGCTGTGCATGTAAGTGGCTGGAGCAGAGAGAGTGGCTGGAGCAGAGAGACAGAAGATCTCAGTTCTTGGAGACTGCTGCGCCACTGCACAGCCCTGACCTGCTGACCGAAAATGCATTTTTATGTGAGAGAAAATACCTTTGCATGTTTGAGCCCCTATTTTGGGGTCCTCTGTAGCCAAATGCAATTTGTAACTGATAGATCAACTTGAGGTTTAACACTAACCAAGGCCGGATTCTATAGGTTAATGTGCAGAGACTACAGAGAACAGTGCCTGGCACTGAGTGCATAAAGCCTAGCTGTTGACACCCGCTTGGGGAATTCTCACATTTACTCAACATCTCTGAGTTTACACTTTAATGAAGAAATATCCATTTTAATTTGGCTTCATGCTGTGATTAAAAGTTCTCTATAAAGATGTAGACTGAACATGGTTGTCGTATTCAACATTCAATCCATGACATTTGATTGTGTATTAATTTGTTTATTTATTTATTCACTCAGGAAATATTTATTTAGTACTTGCTTTGTGAGAGGCAGAGCTTTAGATATTGGTGGGGCCTTTAAGGGGTGGTTCACAAGGAAAAACTAGAGGTAGACCCTGACTTCAAACCAGCAGACTGGGAAAAAAGATAATTAAAAGTAATAATAACCATGTTTACTTAGCACTAACTATACCAGATGCAGTGTTTTTATATATATTATCTCACTGAATATTAATAATCTTTTGAAATACATGGATTCTATTATTTTCTTCATTATACAGGTAAAGAGAGAAGTACAAAGAGATTAAATAGGTCGTGCAAAGATAGAGTAAGCAACGAATGGGAATTTACAGAATTTCTCTTTGTGCACTCTTAATCTCTGCAATACCAATAACAATTCAACAATTTATTTGCAAGGCCCTGCACTGTGCTATAGGGGAGTGGTTCTCAAAGTATGGTCCTGGGACCTGCAGCTGCAGGGTCACCTGGAAAATGCCAGAAAGGCATATCATCAGCCTCCCCTAGTCCTACTGAATCAGAAACTGTGGGGTGGGACCCAACCATCGGCGTTGTCTTTCTTCCTTTTTTTTTTTTTTTTGAGATGGAGTCTCACTCTGTTGCCCAGGCTGGAGTGCAGTGGCACAATCTTGGCTCACTGCAACCCCTGCCTCCTGGGTTCAAGCAATTCTATCTCAGCCTCTCGAATAGCTGGGACTACAGTGGCCCACCGCCAAGAGATGGGGTTTCACCATGTTGGGCAGGCTGGTCTTGAACCCCTGGCCTCAGGTGATCCGCCTGCCTCGGCCTCCCAAAGTGCTGGGATTATAGGTGTGAGCCACTGTGCCTGGCCCTATCTGGGTTTTAACAAGTCTTCCAGGTGATTCTGATGCCCCTTGAAGTTTAAGAACTACTGTAGTAGGGAATAAGTAGATGACTGAAACTTATTTAAGTTAGTAAGAGGGAAAAGCAAGTATAAAAATAACTACAACTCAAAGCAGACAAGATCACGTGCACAAAGGAGGCCTGGAATCCTGCCAAGTTTGCGTTTACTGCCAGATTTTCTGACTTTTCAAGAGAAACTGGGAGTCCAGAGTTTAAGAGGGAATTTCCCTCTTAAATGTGAAGACAAAATCAAGTTTAAAAAAAAAAATAGCCAAATAAAACCTGTCTTCAAGGCTAGTGCTTTTAAGTGCCTGAGAGCCCCTGCTGAGGACAATAGAGAGGCAGTCAAGGTAAATTTAGGCAGACACAGGCGGGGAAGAGTCTACTTCTCTGTGTAATTTGTATTCAAAAACTAATAGGAAAGTAAGACAGAAAGGTCCAAAGATAGGTTTGTATGTTCTGAGACAGTTTCTACTCCTCAAGAGCTAGAAAATTTTAATTTTACTCCCTTTTAAGACACAATCTTCAATCGTATATATCTAGATTTATGCATGTTTTTTATCATTTTTTTTCTTTTGATGTTCTGTATAATTGAATCCAAATTCGACTAGCTTAATCTGATGCCTCGATTGGCATTAAGGGCTCACTGCGTATGGCTTTTCTGAGGATTCCAATTTCTTTTTTAATTGTATTCAATCTAGCAACCTGTACTTTTTAACACTATCCACACTTTTCATTTATTTATTTTCTCATGTATTCATTTAAAATAACATAGGCAAATGCAGTAAGAAAGTTTCAAATCTTTTTTTTTTTTTAAAGAATTGCTTTTTAAGGGAAGTCCAATATGTAAAAATAGATGTCAAAGAAGTTTCTCTGACTCAACCAGGAAAGAGTGAAGAGATACCTTCTGGGGTGCCACTTGGGACCCGTTGGAGCTACGAAAATCACTCTAACAAAATATCCAAATATGAGGTTGGTGCAAAAGCAATTGTGTTTTTTACTGTTATGTTTATGGCAAAAACTATAGTCACTTTTGCATCAACCTATGATTGAAGAAAGAAAAGCTGGAATCCTAATAAAATGGTTATGCTGCCAATTTTTTTCTGGAAGATAGCAGCCTGGCACAATAGCTTGAAATGCTCATTCTTCAACTTCTTTATTTGGTAAATATTTATCGAGTACCCTTGGCACTGTGGCTATGTAAAAGTTTTTTAAGAGTGTGTGAAATAAAAGTTAGGGGGTCGATGTCTGGCAGATGTTGCTAGTTGCCTTCCATAGTGTCTGGACTCCAAGACAGCCCCAGTGATTCCTAACTCTTGGGATTCATACTCTTATATAAGGGGGTCTCGGTGCCCAACAGAATATAGCAGAAGTGATGGAGTATCACATCAGAGATGAGGTTATAAAGGCCGTGACTTCCATCCAAAAGTCTTTTCTTCTCTTCATTCCTACTAATAGGTCTCCAATTTCTTTCAAAGCAGCAATGTGTCCAAAAACCAAAACCAGAATGACAACTGCAACAAAATCACAACTCCTCTCCTTTTCTTGAGGCCAAGGGTTTATGTGTAACACAGTTCTGGCCAGTGTTATACCTGGAAGGTTTCTAGGAAAGCTTTGGTTTCCCTGCTACGGGCACCACCCCTTCCTGCTCTTCTTGTTTCCTGTCATATAAATGTGGTGTTGGTGATGGAGTAGCCATCTTGTGACCATGAAGCTACTATGAGAATGAAAGCCACATGGGGCTGGGCGCAGTGGCTCAAACCTATAATCCCAGCACTTTGGGAGCCCAAGGCGGGCTGCTCATGAGGTCAAGAGACCAAGCCATCCTGGCCAACATGATGAAACCCTGTCTCTACTAAAAATACAAAAAAAAATTAGCTGGGCATGGTGGCGTGCGCCTGTAGTCCTAGCTACTGGGGAGGCTGAGGCAGGAGAATGGCTTGAACCCAGGAGGTGGAAGTTGCAGTGAGTCGAGGTCTCGCCACTGCACTCCAGCCTGGCATGCTCTGTAAAAAAAAAAAAGCCACATGGTTTGGAGAACGCAGCAAAAAGCCAGAAGGAACCTCCATCCCTAATGGCTTTGTGAACCTGTTATACCCTCTCTCCACTATCTACCTCTAGAGCAGAGCTGCTTTGTAAGTATATTGTAGCATGAATGGTGCCTCCTGACATTGTGGATGCTAAACCGCACAACTGCAAATGGTGAACCTGCTCTGGGTTTCTTGGTGCCTGAGGACCCAAACAAACACACAAACAAGACAATCCTTAGTGAATTTAGCTATCATTGACCAGATTTTGTGTTTCTGTCAGCTGCACATACTCCTAAGTTATAAAAAATTTTAAATAATAGTGTTCAAAAATTATGAAACTCAAAGAGATCTTATTTTCCTTTCACTTCTTTATTTAAATAAAATGCACTGGGTTTTAAACAAAAAACCAGAATTTTTTATTTAAAAATTCTGGGTTAAAATATAAAGCTTAACCTTCCCCAAAGCTTCGGTTCCTTAAGTGTTGGTGAAGAGATTGACAGCAGTGACCAGACAGACCACAAACATATTGGCAGTGATCTCAGGTTGAAGAAGAAATTGTAGGAAAGTTCTCTCCATACTCTAACTCAAAACAAACCAACAATGGAATAGAGACAAGCATTGACATCGAAGTGGACAATGTTTCTGGGATATCACAATTGTTCTCAGAAGTACTACTATACAGTCTCATATAATTTACTAATACCTTCTTGTCTTCTAATTCTGCTGGCTTTTTATTGTTGTTCTATATCTTAGTTGGTTAAAAGAACATAAATTTCAGACTAACCTAATTCAGTTCAGCAAATACTTTCAGAGACCTCATTTTGTAAAACCTATCACAGTTGTAATTATAACAATAATAATTGCTGTCATTTATTGATTATATTTTTTGTCAGATTTTGTGCTAAGACTTTATGCATTTTACCTTATTTATACTCACAGTGGTCCTATGAATGAGGCAGACAGGATTATTCCTACTTGGAGATCACAAAGGAAAGGATTAGAGCAGGGAAGGCACTTGACCCACACATGTAAGTAGAAGAGCAGAATTTGAACTCAAATCAGTGCACTTTAAAGCCTTTTAACTTACAGGAATTTGAGGGCAATAACCAGTCACTTGGTTGAGGTGAGTGTTTCCTTTCTCCTCCAGTTCTGAGCCAATCAGGAACAGACCAAAAGTCAGATAAAGATCAAGTCATCTTATTCTTTGTCACTTTTTCCAGTGAAGGAAAATACTCACCTATTTGAAGGGAGAACAGTCAGACAAGGGCAAGTCCTCCCTGCCCTACCCCAACCAGGCAGACCTTGCATGGGTCATGTTTGTTACCAGAGGAGGCAGGAGGCCGGTGGGATGTTCGTTGTGTCTGGGCAGATTGCACGGAAAGAGAGAGCCAAAGGAGCTCAGGCACTCACCCTTTACTGCACTCTGCAATCAGATGAACCTTCTCCTCCTGGAGGATGGGATGGGAGGTGGTAGGACTGGTTGAGGGCAGTGGGTGGAGGCTCTTGTCTGTGGGCTGAGAGAGGAGCTCATAAAAGGGAGAAGTTGGTTTTCCTCCATCAACTCTTACATTATCCTGTTGTTTACAGCACTGGACTGTGAGATCAGAAACCTGAGTTTCAGCTCTAACTCTACTCCAAATGATGGAGTAACTTTCAGAAAGTCAACTATCCCCTCTGAGCCTCCATTTTCCCATCTGAAAATGAGAGAGTAAGACTAGTTGAACTCTAAGCTCTGTTTTACTAATTCAAATCTATGGTTTTATGAAAAATGAAGAACGTGAAATTTTTCCTGGGTATTTTTACACACTCTACCTTGAAATGCCAAGGAAACTGTCCATTCTGGCTGCTATAACGAAGTGTCATAAACTAGGTAGCCTATGAACAACAGACATTTATTTCTCACAGTTCTAGAGGCTGGGAAGTCCAAGATCAAGGTGCTGATAGGTTCAGTGTTGGCGAACACCCACGCCCTGGTTCATAGGTGGTGCCTTCTTGCTGTGTCCTCACAAAGTGGAAGGGACAAGGCAGCTGTCTGGGACTGCTTGTATAAGGACATTAATCTCACTCATGAGGGTTCTGCTCTCATAATCTAATCATCTCCCACAGGTCCACTCCCTAATACCATCACCTTGGAGGGATATGACCATTCAGACCATAGCAGACCCATCCAGTGTCTCTGAATTCAGTGCTGTTAATAGAAGAAAACCTAGAGGTTGTCGTCAACTGTCTTGTTCTACAGGTAAGAGGATTTAGGCCTAGAGAAGGTGAGAGACCAGTGTTCTTGCCTGAAGCAAAGCTGGTTGATGTCTAGTGTGTCAGTGTTTGGCAATCTCTAGTGCCACCTTCACAATTTTAACATTGATTGGTTCTCAATGATGTTAGAACTAAACTGTTAAGGGGAAAGGAGATGTGCATGGGACTGTTTTGGGAGTTTCGAGGGAGGAGAAGGATGAGGATCAGCACTGTAAGGTAAGGGGGATAAGCTGAGGGGGAGACAAGAAGGTGAAAGGGGATAGGAGAGAAGCTTTAGAGCTGGAAGTAGGGCACATCAGAGCCACTACTAAGGGAACAAACAGTTTTATTGTGAGTCCACAGAGTATCAAGCACTGCACTGGGTGTTTTGTGCTTTTTTGTTTGTTTTGTTTTGTTTTGAGATAGGGGTTTCCCTTTGTCACCAGGCTGGAGTGCTGTGGTGCTGTCTTGGCTCACTGCAACCTCTTACTCCTGGGTTCAAGCGATTCTCCTGCCTCATCCTCCTAAGTAGCTGGGATTACAGGCACGCACCATCACGCTCGGCTAATTTCTGTATTTTTAGTAGAGATGGGGTTTCACCATATTGGCCAGGATGGTCAAACCCCAATATCTTGACCTCGTGATCTGCTTGCTTCAGTCTCCCAAAGTGCTGGGATTACAGGCGTGAGCCACCGCCCCTGGCCCTACACTGGTTGTTTTATAAACATTATTTAATTTCAATATGAGGGAGAATGATGTAGGGAAAAAGAACTGGGGACCATGCAGGGAGTATAAAAGAAAATAAGCCCTAAAACTGGAGATGGGACAAAAAATGTGGGAGATGGCCTAGATTTATCTAGAGGGAATCTCACTTGGGTTATAGGTGGATGTATGGTGTGTGTGGGACCGCTTTGCTGTAAAGCTGCAGGGCAGGCATTTTGCCCTGAGATTTATGAAGAACTTTCCCCGTGTTTTCCCACAATGCACTCCTCATAAAGAAGCTTCCTTTCCAGAGGATGTGTAAACTGAGGTCAGAGTGTTGATTAACCATTGAGGTGTCCACTTTCAATCCTGTGTTGTGTATGCCAGTATAGGTGGCAAAAGGAAAGATTGCTCATTTATTCTATTTTATTTTTTGAGACAAGGTCTCACTCTGTCACCCAGGCTGGAGCAGTGGCATGATCATGGCTTACTGCAGCCTCAATCTACTGGGCTCAAGTGATCCTGCTGCTTCAGCTTCCTGAGTGGCTGGGACCACAGGCATGTACTACCTGTCTGGCTATTTTTTTTAAGTGTTTTTTAGAGAGGGGGTCTCACTATATTGCCCAGGCCGACCTCAAACTCCTGGGAGTTCAAGTGATCCTCCCACCTCCCAAAGTGTTGGGACTGTAGTCATGAGCCACTGTCCTCAGCGTAGTTTTTTCTTTATAGTTTACATTTGCCCTATGGTAATTCTTCACCTGCTATTTTTCAAATGTAATGGCAGCCTGGGGACTGCTGGGCGAGTGGTGGGGGTGCAGGAAGACTCACCCAAGAGTCAAACCAAAGATCTCAGAATGTCTCTCTTATGAGTACTCTGATAAAGGCAAGCTCAGTTCATATTTATGAGAGAGTATCATAAATAAAAACAAAAAAGAAACCCCCAAACAAACAAACAAACAAACAAACAAAAAACCATTAAATGAAGCTTTAAGTTCCTGTGTGGTGCAGCAGTCCTAATTTGCCCTTTGTGATTTATTTTATATCTTGCTTCCAGATGGCAATGAACACGTCTTTCCACCACTATGGGGAGGACACTTGACTTCAATAAGAAGTTACCCACAAAGAAAGGTGGGGCTCAATGTGCAGAGCCAGACCACCTTGGACCTCGGCTGTTAAAACACAAAACACCTTTTTAGTTGTGTTTTTAGATCCATACTTATTTAAAAGTTGTTTTTAACTCCTTCTCTGGGGAGCTTCAGTGATGGGGAAATCACTATTTCAACAGTCTGACCCTCTCCCATGCCCATCCCAGGAACCAGACTGCTGGGCTTGGCCAAGAATAAATGGAACTTGAGTTTCAAAACCTTCCTACCCAGTAAAGTTTCAAATTTGTAGCCTTTGAAGACAGAGAAGATGTGAAATGTAGCAAACTGTCTTGGACATTAACCAACAATTGTTTGGAGAATTCTCTTGCCTGTTTGGGAAACAACCTCTGCACAAACATGAATTAAATAACCCTTCTTTATAATTTTCTTGGTAACTGGGACTGTAGACCTCTGAAACCCTCTTATCTGCCTAAACATTCTTTGATCCACCCACGTTAAACAGAACAGGAAAAAGGTTTTGTTTGGTTTGGTTTTTAGGCATTGTCACACCCTACATGGAAACTTTTTAGATTGTATATTAGACTGGCCAAATTAAAACATCTAAATATAACACCTCAAAACGTGTTGTTTATAATTTAACATGGAAATGAATACAGAGTAAATTCAGCTTTGGGTTAAAAAAAAGTTTAACAAAAGTGATCTCGGGTGAGGAAACTCCTTTCTGGTAATTTGATGTTCTTGTCCTTTCCAATCTCCTCACTCTCTTTTTGCTGTCATTTGAAATCATAATCCATTGAAATCAACTACATCTATTAAAATCTATCAAATCAACTTCTGGTAACTGTTAAAATCCTTTTGTCATGTTAGCACTTAAAAAATGGCATCAGTTCTGTTACTTTAATATTATAACCCCTTTGGGGGTAGGGAGATTAAGAAGTAATGTGTAGAACAAAAGAAGAAACTACACAAGAGATCATGAAAATTTAAGCTGTGCTATAATCTTAAGAGAAAGCAAAATATACCTCCTAAATGAGTATCTATCTATACTATACACACACACACACACACACACACACACACACACACACTCATACACATTCAATTTCCTTGGAAAGAAAATTATCAAGGAAATCTGAACTTTTAGTCAATTTATTATTGTTTCTCCAACATATGGATACCTTGTGATATATTCTTAAATAGAGGAGCTATTAGAACTTCTGGAGCTAAGTTATACTGAAAATATGATCAAACTTTAAAAAATACATAAGAATGAAGGAATTGAAACTGAATCCTTACTAGGACTTCTGAAGTCTGCTCTGAATTGAAACGAGGTGGAAAAAATAAACTATAGTTGCCAGGTGAGGACTCACATTGTCTCATTAGGAAATAGGGACCTAACCCTCGTATCACTGAGGGAATTAAAGGAATTCCTACATTAGTTACTCTTTGATTGTTCTGAAATCCAAGTCCAAGTTCCTGTAATGCCTGATGGTAACTTCTTCCGAGCCAAGGTAAAGGTTAGTAGAACACAGCATTTCCAGGTTGTGATGTGAGATGCACAAATATGACATGCTAATGTTATTTTTTTAAATGTTATTCTAAGAAAAGATTTAATCTTTGCAGTATAACTTGTGTTACTATTTACTGATGTAAAGAAAGCCATGACTACTAGATTGGTGGATGGATTTTGGTGTCAATCTTGAATTAGAATCTTGGCTTTACTGTTTTTGTTTTGTGACCATAGGCAACCTAACTTCTCAGAGACATAGTTTCTAGTCTGTAAAATAAGTATAATAATAATCTCTAGTGGGGTTGTGTGAGGATTGAGTGAGAAAATAGGTAAACCACCTGCTGTAGAGGTCAATCCCCCATTGTCTTTTTCTACGACTCACAAGTTTTTAAATTGCTAACATTAAGACTTCTCACACTTTACCTTTGGAAATACTTTTTTAGGTTTCTCGGAAGTGTTTTTGTCTCTCCTGATCTTTAATATCCTTCTTCCGTGTGTTTTCTTTTTTATCCCCGTTCTTCCCTCCTTGATCTGATATTCACCCCAATACTTACTTAAACCTCCCATCTTGATTTCTCTATCCAACTTCACCTTCTTCCTTTTTCCTTCCCTGCAACCAGAGAACTTCTTTGATCCTCAGTACTTTATCACTCTCCACAAACAATTCAGCTAATATTACCCGTAAAAACATTATGGCGTTGCAAGTAATTTTCAAGGAAAAAAATTTTAATACATTCTCTTTCTGTCTCTGATCATAATCTTATATTTAAAAAATGTATTTTGTAAATAGCCAAGATAAAGATGTTCCTGGAATAGTTTGGTGCAATGGAAAAAGTACAGAAAGAGGGAGGTCAGTTCCTGTCCAGCTCTTTGATCTTTGGTGGGTCCATTTATTTCTTAAAACCTCAGTTGCTTCATCTGTTAAAAAAAAAAAGCAGTTGGATGATTATCCCTGAATTCCCTTTTGGCTTTAAAAATAGTATATAAATGGCTATCTCTATAAAAAGGCAATGTTCTTCTGGTACTGGCTAACCCAAGAATGCAACTGATCCTTATATCATTTTTGTTTTTTTTCAGTCAGTCCCTCTGTGTGAGTGCAGAGAACAAGCAAGCAGAAGACAACATTCTGTAGCACAGATAGTAGGACATGCTGCTGGTGAGTCAGCACCCTCTGGGCCACCTTCTACCACTTGGGCCTGTTGATCTTTAGCCACACTGATGCTCTCAAATGGTTATCCTGCTTGGTCCCCTATAGGACAGGTTATAACCAAGTTTGTGAAATGGCTGGACGAGATTAGAACTGTGCCAGAAACAGATCACAAACATCTCTCTGCTGTCATGAATGCAGGTCCAATCCGATGGGGGTATCAGCATCATGGGAGGCTGCGGGAGGACAGCAAGGAAGATCAGAAACAAACATGTTTAAAAAAATGTCCCAATTTTTCCACCTCGGGAGTTGGTTGTCAGAGTATGGTAAAATGCTTCCCTCCTCCCGAATGACAGTGAACTGAAAAGCCAGGACAGAAGTTTCTGTGTTAAAATGTTAATGTGAAGTCTTACTGTTTTTGAGTGCTTAAGGAAAAGCTAGTGGGAACTTTCCAGGGAAGATGGTGGGTGTTGCTAACATGAAATTATGTATGAGAATTCCTAAATGGAGGCTTTATATGGTTCAGTTGGAGGATAATGAGATCCTAGCTTGTCAGGGATGGGTGGGTAGGGCAGAGGATGGAATTGGTGAGAGCAGGGAGAAAGGGTACAGAAGAAAGCCTGCTTTTGGACTCTGTGGCCTGGGGAGCTGCCTGCATGAAGGGTCTAGAATGAAGGCTGATGGGGAAACAGAGCAAAATAGGGGAAGTATGGATAGAGAAAGTCAAATGGCTGGAGAGCTAGATGGGAGGAGTCCACTGCCCAGAACAAGGATAGAAGCATGGCATTGGACTTGGGAAATACTAGGATTAGTTGAAAAAAAGAAGTAATTCTTGAAGGACCACACTGGGAAGGATCTGTGGATTGAAAGGAAAGTGGCCTTTCAAAGTCCCAGGGAGTGATCTCCGGCTTTGAACCTGTGCCAAGCCAGTCAGGGTGATGGTTGCTTGGCTCTTTCTAACCTTTGTAGCTCAGGCCATGGCTGCCAAATTTGTCCAGGGGGGCAATCTTGTTTTCGCAAAGAAACTGGAACCCAAAGTTCTAGTCCACAGCCATTGTGGTAACCTGGGTTTTTCACTCTACTGCAAGGCCTGCTCTGTCTTGCAAGTGGTCTTTTGCCTTATTTCCTTTTAACTAAAACTTTGTCTTGGGCCCTGTTTTACAGTTATATTTGATTGAGGACCGGCTGTTGTGCTGGCACTTGCCAGCACTCACCCTCACTATCTCATCTGTTGCTCATAGTAACCCTGTGAGGAAAGCAATTATTCCCACTTCACAGATAAGAAAACTGAGGCATACAGAGTTTTTGTTTTCTGGCTTGCCACAAATTATGGGTCAGAGCCAGGGTTCAATCCAGGCATTTTACCACCAGAGCCCAATGCTCTGGGCAGTGCCTCTCCACCCTGCACCTGCTTCAATATTCAGTCTCTGCTCTGATTCTTTGCAGCCCTGATTACAGAGATGAGCCCTCTGTATGTTCTGCTTTCAGTCCAGCCATTGAATCCCTTCCACATTGTCTACCTCTGTCATCTTTTGCTGATGATGCTCAGGGGTCTGCCTGATCTCTGGGTCGTGGCCATCTCACATGGACTGGTTCTGCTGCTTAGAGAGAACTCTGCTGGTGGCCCCTGAGCTCTCCTTTAGAGCTCCAGCCGTAGCAGGGTTCTCTCTGACTTACTCTGCAGTGAAGTGGAGTTATGTGGGCATAGTCACAAGGACAGGCTGGGAGCAGTGTTCAGTCAGATAAGATGTGCACTCAGGGTGTGATGTTGGCTGGAGTGTAAGACAGGCCTTCAGGGACCCAGGTAGAAATGAGTCCTGTAGGTTTTATTTCTAGATGAGCTGAGGAAAGACATTTTCTCCTTTAATGGTGAATTGGGGTTACTTCTTTTGGGAATTTTTGGTATGCTTTGAAGGACTCTGCAGCAATTCATCTTGCCCATGGCCTGCCCTTGGAGTGTGGGGCCTGGGGCTGTACATTGCCATCCTGTTTTGGTTGGGAAGAGGTTCTCAGCCCTCCCCATTTATCACAATCACCTGTTCTTAGGAACAGCTGAGCCTTTCTACCTGGGTCCCTGAAGGCCTGTCTTACACTCCAGCCAACATCACACCCTGAGTGCACATCTTATCTGACTGAACACTGCTCCCAGCCTGTCCTTGTGACTATGCCCACATAACTCCACTTCACTGCAGAGTAAGTCAGAGAGAACCCTGCTACGGCTGGAGCTCTAAATGTTGTCCTCAGAGGTGCAGCTTCAGGTGGCCTGGAGTGATAGCTAGATATCCATAGTTTTATTAAAAAGTGCTCCAGGTGATTTTAATGCCCAGCCTGTGTTGCTAACCCCTCATGTGCTGGTGGTTCTTGGGCTAAAGGTATCAACAGGAACAGGAGCAAAGTAGGGTGGCCTGATATTTTGTACTCTTTTATGAGATGCTTAATTAGGTGTGGGGCACAAAAGGAGAGAGAGGAGAAGCTCAGGAAAACCAAGTTTATTATGCTCACAGGTCCTGGAGACAGGAGGCATGGTTATGCCATGCAGGGGCACATGGAAAAACACCAGGGTGATTGGAAACAGAAGATGGGAACCCGGGGAAGGTTTGGCCAGAGCCAATAAATGGGGTTTTCATTGGCTGGTCTGAATGATTAGGGGCAGGGTCTAAGATATAAGGCTGGCCCCTAGTTGCCTGATACCTGGCCCTGGGTTAATTAAGGCAGAGTATTGCCTCCTTGGGTACACAGGCAAGATTGGGCAGTTTTCATATGAAAGGCTCGATTGGGTAGTTTTCATATGAAAGGCTGAGCCCTTTGGTATCTCTAATAATTGACTAGCCCCAAGAGAAACAGCCTCTTTCCAGCTAGAAATAAAATTATACACATGCACTTGCATGCACCCACATACAATATCTGAGAAGAAAATAAATCGTTAATGTTGCTTTGCATTGTGAACCCTGAATATTGAGGAATGTAAATCTGATCAAAAAAGAAAGCTAGGCTCAGTGGCTCATGCCTATAATCCCAATACTTTGGGAGGCTAAGGCAGGAGGATTGCTCGAACCCAGAAGTTCGAGGCTGCAGTGAGCTATGATCCTGCCACTGCACCCCAGCCTGGATGACAGAGTGAGACCCTGGCTTAAAAAATAATGATAATAAATAATAATTGGCCGGGTGCGGTGGTCCACGCCTATAATCCCAGCACGTTGGGATGCCGAGGCGAGCAGATCACCTGAGGTCAGGAGTTTGAGACCAGCCTGACCAACGTGGAGAAACCCCATCTCTACTGAAAAAACAAAATTAGTCGACTGTAGTGGCGCATGCCTGTAATCCCAGCTACTCAGGAGGCTGAGGCAGGAGAATTGCCTGAACCTGGGAGGTGGAGGTGGTGGTGAGCTGAGATCGCACCATTGCACTCCAGCCTGGGCAACAAGAGTGAAACTCTGTCTCAAAATAATAATAATAATAATAATTTTAAAATGAAAAAGAAGAGCCAGGTAGGTTCCTTAAATTGTCCCAGAATGCTAGAGGAGATCACCATGTACTTGAAAGGTACCATGAGCCAGAGATCTAGAGAGCTGGGAGGCTGTTCTGTGGGACTGGGAGTTGCTCAGCAGCAGCGAGCATGAGGAGTGTGCTCAGCTGGCAGGCTGCAAACTCTGAATTCTATGCGAATGTGGCCCCCAAGTTGCCCTGAAGCTTTGGACTGTTGTCTAATGAGCTACCCAAATGTGTTCAACCCCAGTAAATCAGAGCTGCAAAGGCAGAAATGTGCGGGGCAGGGGGAGGATGGGGGGAAGAGAAATTTGGTCCAGCCTGTGAAAGGCCAAGTAAAAGCATGGATCATTATTTGAAATGCAGTAGTCTTTGGATGACCGTTACGATGGTCCACGTTTGACACAAAAGCAAAAGAAAGCCAAATATATTTTAAACAGGATTTAAGAAATACAAGGTTAAGGATTTTCTTAGCAGAAAAGTAAAAAAGTGTGTGCTGTTTACTTAGTTTTGCTCACTTTTTTTTTTTAACTTTTTCAGTTCCTGTTTTTTAGCTTTTCTTTGTAAGCCTGTGGACTCTCAGGGTCAACCTTAGGTTAATTGACGTGTTTTTTTCTAATCAAAGTTTTGAGATAAGCCAAACTTTCATAGCTAAATAGTAAAGCCCTGATCACAGGGTTTTAAAGTCAGACAGGGGTCTTTGCACACACCCCTGCCTCAGCCTCCTGAGTAGCTGGGATTACAGGCATGCGCCACCATGGTCAACTAATTTTGTTTTTCTAGTAGAGCTTTGTGTCTGCATATGCATACGGCTATGTGTGAAGGCAGGAGTAAATGTTCCTTCAACTTGCTGAGCCTCATCTGCAAATTGAGGGGTTTGGAACTGTGACCTGTGACTTCAGAATACGGGCTAACTAACAGTTGTTGAGCACTTACTGTATGCCAGACACTAAATTCTTAACATCGATTATTTTATTTTCTCCTCACTATGTTCCTAGACGTCCATACTATTATAATCACTGCCTCTGTTTAGAGATTAGGAACTGAGGCTTAGGGAGGTTAAGTATCTTTCTCCAGGACACAACGCTGGGATGGCTGGAGCTAGGATTTTGATCCCAGACCTCACGATGATAATCAGTCTGCTTACATGACCTCCCAAAATAATTTTGTCTCCACTTTGTTAAGATGAGTTCTTCAAGACCAGCCCTCCATTGGGCCTATTTCCTCCCAGACAAATTGCCTTTTTTCATCTGTGCTGAGACATGAGTGGCTACACTGGGTCATTACTGTTAGGCCCACAGGTTAAACTAATTCTAAATGTGGTTAACTGAGTAAGAAGGACTTTAAGTTAGCTTTTCTTGATGACAGGAATGTAAGACTGTGAGCTGGAAGGAACACTAGAGAATGCCATCATTTTCATTAAAAGCAACTTGCTGGTGCACCCATGTTCATAGCAGTGCTATTCACAATAGCCAAGAAGTGGAAGCCACACAAAATGTATGTGGATGGATGAATGAAGAAACAAAATGTGCTATTTGCATGCAATAGAGTATTACTCAGCCTTAAAAGGGAAGTTACTACGTGGATGAACCTCAAGGACATTATGCTAAGTGAAACAAGCCAGTCACAGAAGTTGACTTCACTTTTATAATAATATAAGCTATCTAGAGTATTTAAAGTCATAAAAATAAAAGGTAGAAGAAGGTGGTTGCCAAGGGTTAGGGGAAGGGAAAACGGAGTTGTTTAATGGATAGAAAATTTTAGTTTTGCAAGATGATAAGTTTCTGGAGACTCATTGTAAAACAATGTAAATATATTAACGCTATTGAATTGTACAGTGTAAATGCTAACATTTTACATGATGAATTTTATGTATATTTTACCACAATTAAAACACAAACAAACAAAATAATTAGGAACATTCTTGGCTGGGTGTGATGGCTCATTCTTGTAATCCCAGCACTTTGGGAGGCTGAGGCGGGTGGATCACAAGGTAGGAGATTGAGACCATCCTGGCCAACATGATAAAACCCCATCTCTACAAAAATAATTAGCTGGGAGTGGTGGCACACACCTGTAGTCCCAGCTACCCGGGAGGCTGAGGCAGGAGAATTGCTTGAACCAAGGAGGTGGAGATTGCAGTGAGCCGAGATCACGCCACTGCACTACAGGCTGGGTGATAGTGTGAGACTCCGTCTAAAAAAAAAAAAAAAGGAACATTCTTGATCAGTACACTGAAAATTGGTTGTAAACAAAAATAACATTGCTGTCACATACCTTTAAAGAAATGCTTACAGTCTTTATAGGAAGAATTGTGAACATGAATTTTAGTATTTTTCTTGAATGTTAATTTATTACTCTGAGTTTATTGTGCATCTATGGTGGTTAAAAGGCATGATAATTGTACCTACAACATAGGGAATGTACAACACATTTGCATCATTTAGCGTAATGAAAAATAAAATATTGGGAGAAATGAAAAAATTTAAAAAGCAATTTCCAGTTTTAAAACAGAAATACGTAGTTTCTCCAAATTATTGAACTGGCAGATTGCTTTTTCATCGTACAGAATCCCTAAACGTATCCACATGTTAATATGAGGACCAGAACTATCTTTCTGGATAGTGGAGTACAAAACTATGCTAAGCCTTCTGTATAGACTAGTGAGCAGAACAAGCCTTCCTGGATGAACAGCCACTTCTCTGCAAACTAGGTGGAAATGCAGATTCAGCAATTCACAGCCTGGAATCTTTAGGTAAATTTTAACACATGAGAATTGTCTCATGTACTGGCCATAGCTCCTTCTGGAGTGTATGCCCTGATGGACTTCATTCAGGGCTAACTAATGGCAGGCAGATTTCTGAAAATTTGTGTAGGAGGTAAAAGTCTGAATAACAGATTAGGAAGGAGCCCCAAGAAACTGTCTAGTTCATCAAACTGCAAAGGCAGGATGTCTTAGTTTGGTTCCCCAAAAGCAAGCCTGAGAGTAGATCTCAGGGGCAGGTAGTTTATTTGGGAGTTGAACTCAAGAAGCAGGAATAAGGGGATGCAGAGAATGTGGCAGAAAGGAAAATGTTAGGGTATGCTGTCAAGGCTGATGCTGTGGACAACGGGAGCATGGTTACACTGGCGTTCTGAGAAGTGCATGGAAAGTCTCCAGACTGTCCTTTGTTATGCTGGAGCCTCGGGCACTTCTCCACTGCTTCTCACGCCTCATTGCTTGAGGATTTTCAGGCTGACTTCAATGTGGCCTGCCTGGGCTCCTGTGCCTTCACAGGAGGTCCTGAGGCAGAAAGCAAGAAATTGACCTGAGATTTCTAGAACTCAAAGCGGTGGCTGAAATCAGAGGTCGGCTGAGGGGTTATGATGTGAGCATAAGAAGGTGTGCTGAGGGCATGTGACGTGAGCACAAAGGGTTGACTGGGAAGTCACTTAATATGAATCCTTGTAAGGCACTCCTATTAAGTCCTTGTGGGATACATGGAGAAAGGCAGTGTGGTGTTGCGGTTAAGCCTGTGGGCCTGTATCAGACAGCCTAGGTTTGAATACTCATTTCACCAACTTTATCAGGCACATGTTCTTGAGCAAGCCACTTTCTTAGTCCATTTGAGCTGCTGTAACAAAATACCTTAGACTCAGTAACTTGTAAACCAAGAAATTTATAGCTTACAGTTCTGGAGGCTGGAAAGTCCAAGATCAAAAAACTAGCAGGTTCAGTGTCTGGTGAGGTCTGCTCTCTCTGCTTCAAAAACTTTGCCTCCTTGCTGTGTCTTCACATGACAGAAGGGGCAAGGGAGCTTCCTTGAGTCGGGGGCTTAAATCCCATTCATAGGGCAGAGCCTCATGACTTACCACTTCCCGAAATGCCCCACCTCTTAATACCATCCCACTGAGTATTAGATTCCAGTATAGGAATTTTGGGGTACACAAGCATGCAGGTCACAGCAATACTTAACCTCCCTATGCTTTGGTTTTCTCATCTGTGAGATGGTGCTATAAAAGCTTCCTGGAAATGTCATGTATGGTCTGTATCATCCAGGTGGCACACTTAGCATTGTGGCAGTTATAATGATACAGCAGGTTGACTTTCCCAGGGCCTCAGAATTACTTAGAATGACTCAATCAGAAAACCTGCTGTGTAAGCTTTTTAGCCAAAATCCTGAATAAGCCCAGACCAATATGTCAGCGCTAGAAAGGATTAATGGCCTTAATTGATGACATGGAAATAAGACTTTTCATCCACTCATCTAGGATGGATTTGGCAAATTCTGTAGAAGATGAATGAGATGTCTTTTTTTTTTTTTAAAAAAAGCTAGACTTACACTCTCACTTTAAAAGGGGCTGCTAGTTTTCCCTGATGACAATATTCTTTTAAAAAACCAACTCCCATGAGCCATGTGACATGAAGAGTTGCCCTGAAGGTACAGCCACAGGCACCTTCACCCTAGAATCATTCTTGCTCTGGAGGGTGCCTGTACCTGAAGGAGATGCCTCTGGTCCTTTCTACTTAGTTTTATGGTTTTAAAAAATTGTACAATGAACATTTTCCTGCATTTTGGAGGGAAACAATCTGGAAGGGCTGCTCAAGAATGGGCAAGACTAATATCTCTATAGCCATACACTCTTTACAGAAGCATCGCTGATGTGGCCCCAGGAAGTCAGTGATTGATGTGAAAATCCCAAATTGAATTTTGAGCCTGGAGTTTAGCCATTTTCTCTCTATTGGGAGTTTTCATAATGGAAAATAAATGCGAGGTATTCTGCTAATTCTGGAGCATTTTTGCATTATACAGCTTCTTTTCGTTATAATGGGGGACTGAAGAACTGGAACCCCAAGGGGCAAGAGAAAATTGGAGCCCTGCAAAGCCTAGCAAGATACTGTTGCATGTTTCCTTGGTGAACTGCTCTGAGGTTTTGCTTATATTCTTCTCTCTTTGGTTTAAGATTGGGGGTTCAATCAGCAGAATCACAAAATAAAAGCCAAAGGAGGTGGAGAAGACTGATACTACTGAGTGTGTAGTTTGAAACACTTGGGTTTATCCTGTCAACCTTGATCAATGGATATGTACATTTTAGGTTGTGATAATAACATATAACTATAAAAATCCTCTACTGTTGGTTATCATGTCTGAAACTCTCCAATCCTAACCCCAATTGCCTTCCCCTTCCCTGAAACAACGATCTTAATATCCCAATTTTTGATAAAACATTATATTTAAGAACCTACTATCACATTATAGCAGAACGAATGGTGCTGTTGGATGCTTTAAGAATCTAGTTCCACTTTGGGAGGCCGAGGTGGGTGGATCACGAGGTGAAGAGATCGAGACCATCCTGGTCAACATGGTGAAACCCTGTCTCTACTAAAAATACAAAAAATTAGCTGGGTATGGTGGCCCGTGCCTGTAATCCCAGCTACTCAGGAGGTTGAGGCAGGAGAATTGCCTGAACCCAGGAGGCGGAGGTTGTGGTGAGCCGAGATCGTGCCATTGCACTCCAGCCTGGGTAACAAGAGCGGAACTCCGTCTCAAAAAAAAAAAAAAGAATCTAGTTCCAGATACTGCGAAAACTTCAATCTGCCTTCTGCAATTGTTTGCTATTCAGTGAGCCTGATATTGTTTATTGCTCAGCGTGCTTATGACCTTTGTTACCATCATGCTATGTTAAAGTTCAGTGGTGGTGACCTGACCTGTATTCTAGTGTTGAGAGCCACCATTTTGCAGTAAATGGACACTCACTGACCTGCAGGCTAGTTTCTGTCCACTACTTGTCTAAAAAACAAACCAGAGAAAGAGAAGACACTAAAGCAACAGAGGGGAAGCCATGGTCACCCTGGTGTTGGTGCCTTCGTGCTGTAAGGGCATTTATTTCTGGGTGATGATCCAGAGCAGGGGTGGGGAAGTCAGCATGGAGCATAGTAGGTCTGAGCGCCTACCATGAGCTCAGTGTGGTGGTAGGGCATGGATGAGGAAGTACGAGAAAGGTCTCTGTTTTCCGTGATCTTAGAATCTGGTTGGGAAAACAAACCACAAACTCTTGGGGGGCAGTTCGATCCCTAAGCAGTGCTCCATACCTTGGGTCAGAATGAGTGATGTGCACAGCTAATGCCTCAGGAATCCAAAGGCAAGGGAGGCTCCATGTGGGCCGCTGGTCTCAATCAGCGCTGGGAAGGATGGCTAGAGGACAGCAAGGCACAGAAAACAACCAGAGAGCAAAGTCCCTAGGACCGATTTTTAAAGAAGTGATGTGATCTGGAATTTTAGCTACATGAGTTCATCTCGTTGAAGATGCACAGGAGGAGACAAATCAAATCTTTGCACATGGGGTCGTTTTGAAGAGAAAATAAATAATCACTCCTCTTGTTTTGCTTTATCCGGTACTGGCATCATGCCCACATGACACATAGAGAATTTTGGCTTCTTCAGATGTTTTTGGTTACATTGGCCTTCTGCAGAGAAGGTGGGAGATTGGAAATACTGCTGTTCTTCTGACAAAAACATTTTTTCTCATGACCAGCTCTTCTGAAATGGCACTTCTTTCTTGTTTATTCATGGCTGGAAAACTTCTCCGTGCATATGACCTTCTTTGTGAGTGATGGCAGGTTTATTTGGAGAGAGTTGTTCATGGGGATAAGGAATCTATCCTTTTATTTGGATTTGCATACATAATATTTTTCTTTTGATGCTTACTTTTTTTTAGTCATTTTCTTCTGTGTTTTTGCTCTGCTTGGTGACATGGATTACATTGGATTTTTGGTTCCTTCTGTAATTCAGTTTTTCAGAGACTTACCTTAGAGTTTCTCATTTATGGGACATGGCTTTACTTTTCTACCTTTACTTTGTCAAGTCTGAAATTTCTGGTCCTGGAATGAAGATTCCTTGAAGATTTTTGTAATCAAGCCACCCTGCTTCAAGGCGATGACAGGAATGCTGAGAGGCAGCAGAAATTCCCTTACTCTGAACACTCAGGGATGGCACAGGTTCTTTAATGTACAAATTTGCAGACGGTAGAGACAGACATATCACTCAGTTTGCCTATTTCTCCCAGACTGGTGGAGAAGGTGAGAGAGACCAAACAGTTCCAACGTCATTGGTGCTTCATGGCTTCACAGGGCAAATTATCAAGAAGTCCACCCTTTCTCTGTTTATTTTTCATTGAGTGGGTGGCATTTGCTATAAGAGGTGGGCATAATAAGGTCACTTTGTTGATTCTAAGTAAGGAGACAATTTGTGCAATATTGAGGTAAGGTTATCATTTGAGCTTAAATTACTTTGAGCATTTTCCTCCCCCCAGATCCATATTCTCTCTTTTTTTTTTCTTATTTTTATCAGTCCCTTTTTATTTTTTTTACCCTAAAATATCTCTCTCCTGTTAATGTGGTTCATATTAGCCTGGCAACCTCCCTCTCTGCATACCTGTGTCAATCAAAATGAAGTTTTCTACCACAGATTCTAAAATTGAGTGATGCTATCGGGTTCATTAGAAGAAAATATGTGTGCCTTTCTCTTCTCCTCTGAAACTAAAAAAAAAAAAAAAAAATGTGCAGACTATAATGTGTTTTGCTCTGACGGTGAGGACATACAGTGGGCTTGCCGATCCTTGCAGTGGCCTGTGTAGAGATTTCTGTTGGAAGGTCAAGCTCCACCCTGCAATTTCTTGCTTGTGTAACTGCCTAAAACAAACAAACACAACTACCAGCACTTCCGGATTTTTGCTGTTACCCCTTCATTTACTTCTCTAGGTTATGTCTTCTGTTTTTCTTAAATTTCTTTCAGAGTCATAAAATCCAAGAATGCCACTGACTTGGAGAAGTCTAATAAATAGATCCCTGTATAGGCTGTGAATTTACATCGTGTTATTATTTACAAATGCCTCATGTGGAAGTTCTTAACACACAATTTTACCTCTAAACAATGTTCTGACTAGATGTTTCCTCAGCAACTGACTTTTTTTTACAGGAAGGACATAATAAAAATATTTTAAAAATATTATTATAAAGGCAATATATTCCAGGCAGCTCAAGCAGTAGGAGTTTAGAATGAGGCCCTTCCAGTGGCCAAAGTACATGTCTATTGGACACTTTCAATTATTTATTGTAAGAATGATTGAAAAGTATCTAAAGAACCATTGAGTTTAACATGTAGGGCTAACATTTTAGTTTTAAGCATCCATGAAAAGCAAAGTGTAATAGGTTTTAGGGTGTAGATTATGCATTAGATATGGTCTACATAGGACTGTAAGTCAGGCAGACACAGAATCAAGACACAGTCCGAGTGGGGGTATGCATGTATACGAGGTGCTTGTATAGTACGTGTGTCTGTCCAGTTTGGATCCATAGAGTTGAGAGATGTTGGGGGCTGCCTGGGAGGAAGAGGGGCTGTGGAGGAGGAAAAGGAGTGGGTCAGTTTGCATGCTGAATGGAAGAGCCCAGTGGTATAATGAGAGGCCCTTGACCCCACTGGAGAAGAAAGGCTATCCATTAACAACCCTTTTCCAAGTAGAAAAATCCTTACCTTGAAGGGAGAGAAAGGAAAGGCAAAGAAACTTGGGCTGGGCACAGTGCTTGGGGATCCAGCAGAGTGAAATAATGGGAAGGACATTAATTCCAGATGGCCTGGCCGCTCCAGGTCCCCTGGTTCTGAGAAGAGAAGAAGCTCCACAACAAGCCCTGCATCCAAGAGCCCACATCAGAGCAACAGGAGAAATGGCAACTGACTTAATCTTCCTGAACACCAGTTCCTTATTTAACATTGAAGAAGTTGGACTGAAAGATTGATTTTTCAAACTGTTTTTTCTTTAGATGGTGCTTTTTGTGTTTGTTTATTTTTGCAATTGTGAAGTAAATTATACAATATTCACATGGAAAGATTTTAAAGGGTGATAAACAACATGTTGCCATTTTTTTTTATAAGTGGTATTTTTTATTTGATGAACCATCTACATCTGATTCTCTTTATAAGTATCTCTTGGGGTGGAATTGTAATGCATCCTTCACTTTCTCTCACAAGGAACATTTGACTGAAATTCTGTGCTGAGGAAATTAATGACATCTACGAATCTATTTACATGAGTACTTCCACTATCACAGTGATATTAAAGAATACATCATAGTCTGGTCCTGTCAACACAGAAACAGGGCTGCAGGGATGAAAGCAAACTCAAGACATGGTGATCAGAGTTGCTCTGACACTTTTTTCTCCAGAAGCTCTTTCCCTGCCTTATTTTACTGAGATAGGCTAGAAAGCTTTTGGAAGCAAAGTGGTTTTGGAGGAGGAGCACTTAAGGAAAGATTTCCCATTCCTGAGGGACAGAAATTCTGCCTGGGGACAAGAGACAAAAATCCAGCTTCTCAAGGCACACTACACAAATAGACTCCAGCCTCTCTTCTTGGGATCATGATTTCCCTTGGCTAATTGGACCCTCTTGCTCCTCAGGAGGGGCTTAACCTTCTCAAGAGCTGTGAGGCAGAGCTGCCCACCAGTTGGCCAGGTCCACACACAGGGCACTTAGGACCTTGACTGTGTTCCCAGTTCATTTTTCACTGTCATCAGTTTCTTCAGTGGGCACCACCAGCCTTCTCTGTCGCTCTAGCACATCCCTTTCTTTTCCACTGTAGGGCCTGGGTTCCTGCAGTCCACGCTGCCCAGATAATTTCCCATAGTCACACAACTAATCACTGTGAGAATTAGGGCCAGAATCCAGGTGTGCTTGCAAATGGAGCTAAAGTCTCAGTCACAATTAGAGTCGCAGAAGTGGTCTCACAAATCGCAAGGGAATGCGGCTGGAGGCAAGCTGGGCTCACTCGTGCCTCTGGTGGTGAGCTGGCTGAAGGCTGGGCCCAACTGGGCTTCTCTCTCCAAATAGTATTTGATCCTCAAAGAGGTGTTTTGTTTGTTTGTTTTGTTTTTTAATGTAGTGGTGACAGCTTCTCCCCTACTTCCCATCCTGCATCTGAATCACAACTTTCTCACCTGCTTTCCCTCCAATGAAAATGTTTTTCAGACTTTTGTGATAATCATTTCCTTGCTTTTCTTCATGGCTTTATTACACACATATCCATCTCCACACAATACAGATTAGCACTGCCTCCTTTCCAACTTCATGTAGATAGAATGGTGCTATGTTTTCTTTCATGTCTTGCCATTTTTCATTCAAACTTGTGTTTCCAAGATTCATTCATGTTGTGGCACAAACCTCTGGTTTATTACTCTTCCCGCTGTATAGCTTTCTCTTGTACAAATTCACTACAATGTATTGATCCATTGTACTGCGGGATGATTCTGGTTTGGAGCCGTCATGAACAACAGTGCTGTGAGCATTCACATACATGCATTCTGGGGCACATATGTGCCAGTTACCGCAGGACACACACCTAGAAGTAGAATTACTGGTGGCAGGGTTTGCACACCTCAAACTGCTTTCCAGAACGGTTGTAGTGGCTCTTTTCCTTCCTAAACCTAAACCTGATACATAAGGCTAGGAAATAAAATAGATGACAATGGAGTTGTTGTGTTTAGAGCAGAGGTGACATTCTCAGGGCCTGGTTTTCTTTGTTCTGTGTTCTGTTGATGTTTTCCTGTGGTCCTTAGACATATTTCCTGCACATTCTATATTATCTGTGATGTGTTGGAGGACAATGGATTTCTTATTCTGAGGGCAAGAGGAGATCCTGGCCTTCAGACCCTCAAAGAGCATCCCTACATAAGATTATTTTCATTTGGAAACCCAAGATTCTACTTTTAAAAAAGACCCTTTCTAAGGAAATACCTATTGTGTAAAGCACTAAAAGATTTTTTTTTTTTTTTTAAATACACAAGCCACTGCATCTTGGACCTGTCTGTCCTTTTTATGATCTTGAATTAGCTTGACTTGGGTCTTGGTTGGAAGCAGAAAAATTGTATTCAACAGTTATGTAAGAGAATAGCTGGAAGCAATTGGATTAAAATATTCGAGCAGCTTAAGCCCAGAGAGGATGAATCAAAATACTGAGTCCTGTTTGAGGTGCAAAGAGAATATTTGTACAACATCTGATGTGCTTGGACATTGATTGTCTTGTGGTCATGAAACCATGGTGGTAGTTTAAGGTTCAAAGGGAATTCATGCCCTAGGAGTTATCCCTACCAAAATGGCAAAACATCACGATGAAGACTTTTCCCAATGCTGTTCTTTGCCAAAAGCATAAGACTAAAGCAGGATTGATGCTGAAACAGTCTGGGCAGTAGACAGGCCAATGCATGTAATGCATATCATTAAAAATAGTTAGCACAAAGAAATGGTTGTTACTGTGCTTCCTCCAAGTTGGACTTAGTAGCTAATTAAGTATAAGCTCCTTCTTTTTTTTTTCCATGGCCATATGCAGTTTTTGAATTCTTATAACGCAAATTGTTTTAAAGAAGTTAAATACAGAATGCATTGAGTTTGGTGGAGAAAGTTTAAAGGTCTGCATTTTCCCACCAAAGCTATTTAATATCAGCTGCAGAGTGGGTGTGTGTGTGTGTGGAAGGGTTGTGACCTCCCTTATTTTTACAACCATTGCCATGATTTCATAATACTGGCAGCAGTCACCCAGAGTGCAGAAGTAGACTTTATTACAGTAATTATATGCCAGAATGTGGGTATTAAAACAGAAAAACTTTTCTACTGATAATAAATGTCAAGGGAAAAATGACTTTACCCAACAAATAGCCCTTCATCGGTGTTTTTAATGTATTAATGGCCTCAATGCAGACTGAGATGGGTCCATTGGTTAGAAGCTCAGACTCCATGTAGACTTTTTGCCTTATTTGTAGACAGTAAGCAGGGAAGTTGAAGGGTAGAGGCATGTCTTAGCAGGTTAGTTTTATTTTTCTCCATGGTGTAAAGTCAGGTATATATTCACCTGGGCAAATATAGCTATTGTTTTTGCAGATGAGTTAGGTAGGAGCATCACTGAATTAGGCTATTGTTTCTGGATAACCATATTGATTTTCTCTTAAGTATTTTGATGGGTTTCTGAGAGCTGGGAGAAGTAATGTGGTAGCTTTCTGACTATTAAAAAAAAGGCTCAGCTGGGCACAGTGGCTCATGCCTGTAATCCTAGCACTTTGGGAGGTAAGAGGTGGGGGGATCATGAGGTCAGGAGTTCAAGTCCAGCCTGACCAATATGGTGAAACCCCATCTATACTAAAAATACAAAAATTAGCTGGGTTGGTGGTACACACCTGTAGTCCCAGCTACTTGGGAGGCTAAGCCAGGAGAATCACTTGAACCTGGGAGGCAGAGTTTGCAGTAAGCTGAAATCATGCCACTGTACTCCAGCATAGGTGACAGAGCAAGATCCTATCTCAAAAAAAAAAAGTCTCAAATAAGGACAATAAAAGGTCTGAATAAATACAAAGAAGTGGAACTTTTTGAAAATAGCCATATTCTGAAAAATAAGCTGGTTTGACTACTAAATTATACTTATCAAGCATTAGTTGTGTGGTTCATGAATATATCACTGAAATAATAAATATGGTCTTAAGTGTAGAGAGTCTACACCAGGAAACATTTTTATACTCTACAATTGAATTTGGTGACAGGTTGATTAATCCCAAGAAATTCTAAAATTATAGTCCTTTTACATTTGATTTCAATGGACTTTGAAGTGGGTAGTTGGACCTTTCTCTGAAGTACCCTATTAATTTGAATATACAGAATAGATGCAGAAACTCAGTAGCAAAACCTAGAGCAGGATTTAGGCTCTCAGCCTCCATCTTGTAAGAGTCAAGACATCACACCTTCCTTAGATGTCTGGTCAGTTGCTGAAGCCATGCAGACTATTTGAAGGTGTGAGCAGACTTTCTTCTGAATAGTAATGTTTAATCCTGCATAGTTGGTACTTAACAAATACTTAAGGATGATGAAGATTTTCATTTTGGGGCCTGTTTTAGTAGCCATCTGTTGGGGCCTGTTTTAGTAGCCGTCTGCTTGGTTACATGGAAGGACTCACCTCCAGATGTGAGTTGATTATTGATTATGAACTGGGCTGTATCTCAGGGAAGCCTGGACTGGGAGGCATTGACCGCTGTGACTCATAGCAGCCTTAGTTGGTGGCTACGACCATGCAGTTTCATTGCTCAAAGTCCAGACCAGTCCCCAGAACATGACACTAATTCCTCTTCTGTGTCTTCTCTGTTCTTTGCAGTGAGTTTGTCTTGAACAATGAGCCATTCACAGGCACCCAGGGAGCTACCCAGGACCAGGGAGATGGCTGCAGGCCCTGCAGGCAGTTGGCCACACTCCAGTCTAGATATTCTTGGGAATGTGGAATTATTTGAATCAAAGGGAAATAAATCTTTTGCAAATGTTAATACAAATGACTGTGGGAAGGGCTTGGTGCTAAAAGAGAAGCTGAGAATTCTTGGTGCCTACTGAGTTATTTTTTGGCAGGGAATAATACTAGGTTGCTATGGGAATGATGAAGACAAAATAATAGTCATATTTTAATGGTTTCTCTTACTGTGTCATCTTCAACTGCTCTAGGCTGAAAAAACTTGCTATTTGAATGGCTTTATTACTCATACTTCATGTTTTGTTTCATTTTCTCCTGTATTTGAACTTGCAAACATAGGTCTCTAAATAAGTTTATGAATCCAGCTGTACCATATTTTCTTTGCGCCTAAAGGAATTAGCACATTTGATGTTTATCCTGTTGATTATACGCTTTCTGCGTCATAGGTTTAAATCAGAAAAGGTGTAACCTGGGAATCTGAAATTCCATGTACTTTTCTGATTGGATGGAGAAAGGAGAGAGAAGCTGCAGTGTGGGACAAAGGCCAGCTGACCTGGGCCAAGCCTCCGCTTTGGCACACTTGCTGTGTTACTGGGCAGAGGTTAGTACATCTCTCTGACCTAGGTCTCTGCATTAGTAAAATGGGGCTAATTATATTACTGCTTTGGTGTTGTGAGCTCCTCAGACAATATACATAAAATCTTAGTACAATGTCCACAAATACCTGGCAATTGTGATGTCAGTTCTTATTGTATGTATAGCTCAATCCTTTTCCTTTGAGCAAAGAGCAGCTTCAGAATCCCTCTCAGCAGGATGCTCCAGGTAGCCACTACCAACCCATCACTGTTGACATGTGATACTTGCTGAAGCACAATGCTTGGGGGCATGATGGACATTCAACAGATGAGAGTTCTTTATTCTTACTATTCCTTTTTTTTTAGATGGAGTTTTGCTCTTGGTGCCAGGCTGGAGTGCCATGGCGCCATCTTGGCTCACTGCAACCTCTGCCTCCCGAGTTCAAGCGACGCTCCTGCCTCAGCCTCCCAAATAGCTGGGATTGCAAGCACCTGCCACCATGCCCGGCTACATTTGTTTTTGTATTTTTAGTAGGGAAGGGGTTTCACCATGTTGGCCAGGCTGGTTTCAAACTCGTGAACCTCAAGTGATCCATCTGCCTCGGCCTCCCAAAGTGTTAGGATGACAGGTGTGAGCCACTGTGGGTCTGGCCTATTCTTACTATTCTTGCTATTATTGTTATAACTGGAGGCTGTAGATACGATAGCAGGAGACACAGGTGGCTGTGTTTTGCTTTTCCCCGTTATCATTCGGCTTGCCTCTAGAATCAGCAGAGTTGGGCACAGCTGACCACTTACCTGACTCGGGAATACTGCTCTCTAATCTTTGTCTGCCTCTCTAGTCCCTTTCTCTGCTTTCTTTGCCACTTTCTCTTCATCCCAATGACCTGCAAATAACTGTGTTCTTGGTCCTTCCTTGACTTTTCTTATCCCCCCTCACTAGGTGATCGCATCTGGTCTCAGGGTCTGAACATGATCCAGATATTAACGATACCAACATTTATGTCTCTAGGCTGGAGATCCTATTTTGTTTCCAACTGCATTCTTGAGAATCTAATAAATGTGTCCATTACTTGTATCAATCAGTTCTGTTAACTGGATATCTAACAGTCATCTCCAGCCCAGCATGTTTAGTGTTGAAGTCCTGATTCATAACCCACGAGCACTCCCAGCCCCTTTGCCACCCGAGTCTACTCTAGCCTTCCTCATTCTAGCAAAAGGCAGTTCTCTCTGAGAGTTGCTCCATATGACTCTGTTCTTGCACTGCTGTAAAGAAATACCTGAGACTGGTTAATTTATGAAGAAAAGACGTTGAATTGGCTCATGGTTCTGCAGTCTATACAGAAAGCATAGTGGCTTCTGCTTCTGGGGAGGCCTCAGGAAACGTCCTATCATGGGGAAGGCAAAGGGGAAGCAGGCACATCTTACACGGCTGGAACCAGAGCAAGAAGGAGAAGGGGGAGGGGCTACGCACTTTTAAACGACCAGATCGCATGAGAACCCTGACACTGCACAATACCAAGGGGGGAAGTTACTAAGCCATTCATGAGAACTCTTCCACCATGATCTGATCACCTCCCACCCAGCCCTGCCTCCAACATTGGGGATTACAATTCAATGTGAGATTTGGGTGGGATCCAAACCATATAATTGCCCCAATGTAAAACCTTGAAAGTTTCATTTCCTCATACTTCACATCCAATCCATCAATAAATCCTGTCAGCTCTACCTCCAAGAATCTTACTACGTCTCACTACCTCTACTGCTACCATCATTGGTCCAAGCCACCATTATCCCTGGATTCTTGTAGTAGCCAATAATAGCTATGGTTTTTTCTCAATACACAGGCAACATGATTCCTTTTAATGGAATCAGATCATGTCACTCCTGGGTTCCACAGTTTTAATGCCTTTCCACCTTACTTTGAGAAGCGTTTCCTTCCACTGTCCCCTCACTCCCTCTGCTCTGGCCACCCTGGCCTCCTCGGCCTGCTCGCTATTCCAAGAATATGCTACTCCTACTTCAGGCCTTTACTCTTGTTCCCCCTCTGCTTGGAAACAGCTTCCTCCAGATGCACAAAGCTTGCTTCCTCATTTCTTTCAAGTCTGTTTATCAGTGAGTCCATTTCATATACGACACACTGCAACCACCCTTCCCTACCTCTACAGCCTGGTACCCACTTGCCTACTTTCTCACTTTCTTTTTCCCCATGGCACATATCAACTTCTGACATATGGCTATACTTGTTTATTGCCTGTCTGTTTCCTGCACTAGATAGGAGATCCCAGAGTGCAGGAACTTTGTTTCCTGCTGTGTCTCCATCATCTAGAAAGTGCCAGACACATGGTAGGAACTCACATTTTTTCAGACTATTTAAATGAATAAAATGAGTGGCTCAGCATAACCACTGCTAGAAACAAGAGCTCTTGCAAAGCCTCTATAACCATGAGTGAAAATATTTGTGTTTACTAAAGTCTTTCAGTACCTTAATTTGTTTGCTTTGGTAAATAGAGACAGAATTTAGTATGGAAACACTCTGAACTCTCCTAGCTGATTTCCTTGAGGCTGACCAGCTTTGGATGGTTATAAAACACAGACAAGTATTTAAAATTGTCTAGATGTGGCTAGGTGTAGTGGCTTATACCTGTAATCCCAGCACCTTAGGAGGCTGAGGCAGGCAGATCACTTGAGGTCAGGAGTTCAAGACCAGCCTGGCCAACATGGTGAAACCCCACCTCTACTAAAAATACAAAAATTAGCCAGGTGTGGTGGCATGTGCCTGTAGTCCCAGCTATTTGGGAGGCTGAGGCATGAGGATCCCTTGAATCAGGGAGGCAGAGGTTGCAGTGAGCCAAGATTGTGCACTCTAGCCTGAGTGACAGAGGGGGACTCCTTCTCAAAAAAAAAATTGCCTGATGCTAGCTGGTTGTGTTTATACTTGACTGAACTCAGCTGGTGGTGCCTGAATTTCCATGAGGGATGCTAATCTGTTTGGAAAGGAGATGTGGGTCTGTAAGCTGTATTAAGGTGGTTATTTGTATAAGAACAGGAGAAAAACATCAGCTACCCATTTCAAAGACTGAAGGAGTGATAAAGGCAGCCAATAGGATTGAAACAGGGAAGGAAGTTACCAAAGCTATCTTCCTCAGAGCATAAATGTAATGGGAGTTAGTCCTACTAAGTAACAATGTGACTCAAGGTAGTCACTGAAATTTTCTTGAACCTCAGTTTCCTCGCCAGTGAACCGAGGGGCTTCAAATATATACATTATTTATAAGGTCAGTTCTAACCCTATTTTCTGGTGGTCCTATGAAAGATCTCAAATTTAGATTCTCAGAAATAACTTTCATTAGCTTGGAAATTTGAGATCCAGTTTCTTTATCTGCAAAATGAAAAGTTTGACTAAAATGAACCCTAGGTTTTTAATTTTTTTTACCAGGTCTAATATTCTTTGTTTTAATTGTGTTTTTGGATTTTTTTCTCTGCACAATTGGCTCTGGTAAAGTTTAACCTCTTTATTATGACCATTGGTTGCTTCTTTTGTTTCTTTGAAGTTGTGATCACACACATACACAATGTGAAGGTAGGTCACATACATTAGTAGATGTAGTGTGTGCCATTCTGCTATTGGTGACCACCAACTTTGCCTTGAGACAGCGTGTGGAGCAGAGATACCTCCTTGAGGTTTGTTTTATTCTCTAAACTTGACAGTGAGAGGACAGGAAATGGTCCATTGAGAAACTAGTGACCAAAAAATGCTGAAATTCATCTTTAACCTCAGTTCCAGTTGATTCACATTGGAAACTGCAGTACTGTTAAACTGTGCATGTCCACTTCTCTTACTTCTCACTCCTGCGGCTGGTTTTAGGGTCTCTAGGTGTATATTCAGTCAGCTGAACCACTCAAAGGGCCTGGCCACACCTGTGTCTTACCTTTGTGCCTCCATTTCTACAGCTACAAAGAAATGGAGGAAACAGAAATTTTGCTACCCCCTTTCAGTGTTAAGTTTGAGATATCCTGATAAAAACGTTCACAAAGGGGGCTGAATGTTGCTATTATTTTTTTAAATAAAGAGCAGAGGTTTATGTCTTACAGTTCTGGAGTCAGGGAAGTCCAAGGTCTCGCATCTCTGAATGTTAATTTTTAACAAATATGTCAGGGGCTGGAGGGTTGGGGTGAGCTGGGATGGGGACAGGGCTCTTGAAAGATGCTTATCAAATCTGCAATCCTTTCTAACAGACATTTACAGGTAGGAACGTTTTCTTTAAGAAAGATGCACAGAGCTTGTCCTCTTGCCTTGAGAACGATGGGCAATGAATGGTAAAGTAGTTAGTCATCACAGAGCTCTGATGACATAACTGCTTAAATCAATAAATATTCCCATTTACATTGACTCACTTAATGGGATAAGAAGGTCACATGTCAAGAAAGAGGGAGGGGATGGAGGAGAGGAGGGAATGAGTGAAACGGGAATTTTTGAAATGTATTACAACGTGTTTTTCCTAATGCAGTATGAAGATTCCCAAATTACAGAAAAGTTGAAGAAATTACAGTGTACACCCATTTACTCACAACTTGGATTCTGCAATTAATATTTTGCTATAATTGCTTTATTATCTCCATTGATTCCTCTCAAGAGTAGAGTCTATAAGTTTTGACAAAGGCTTACTTGCGTGACCCAATCCTAACCAGATATAAAATAAAACCTTCATCTCAGAAAATTATTTCTTGCCCCTTCCCAGGTAATCCCTACTTCTACCTCACTGCCAGAGACAACTACTACTCTAATTTTTTTAAAACCGTAGATTAGTTTTGCCTGTTTTTGGATTCCATGTTAATAATACCATATGGTATGAGCTCTTTTGTATATAAAGCTTCCTACACTTGCCATAATATTTTTTGAGATACATTCAGGTTGTGGTGTGTAACCATTTATTTTTTAAACCAAAATAATCTCTATTCATTTTTCGAGATTCTCAGGTTAAGAGTTTTTTAAAAGCAGCAGGAAAAATAATCTTCTTTTAGGTAGGGGAGAGAGAGTTGAAAGGAACCCTAGTGAAAGGCACTTTGGCCGCTTAATTTTCCTGATAAAGAAGCTGGGGCCCTGTCATTGCTCCGGGGCATGCAGACTGAACTGAAACTGGAACCCAGGTCTCCTGATTCGAGGCTTGAAAGGGTTAGGAAGGCAGCTGAGCGGGGTGGTTATTTGAGCTGAAGCCATGTGAGAGTAGAGAGTTTCGACAGAGCTTTGCTTTAGAGGATGTGAAACTACACTAACCTCATGTGACAAGAAATCCTCGGAGGCCTTGGTGTGGAGCCAGAGGAGGAAGTTTGACATGGCCTTTGGTTACCAGCTCCACCTCTGAACCCACTAGCCCAGGATGACTTATGGTGAGCTCTCTGATTTGCAATAAAACTAGACGTGGGAGAGGGAGAGCTTTTCTACACCATGCACAAGGCAGGGCAATGCTAAAGGGGGGGGAAAAAAAAACAAGAAAAACACCTTCAGCCACATGGCCCTCCCATAGCAGGGGACCCAGAGCTGAAAATAAAACACCCAGGGAGGGAGGGATGCTGTGGTTACAGACAGAGCCTTTGTCTCCCGAGTGCATGTTCCAATTCAGCCCAGGATGACAATGACCTGGAGGTTCCTGCCTGCCAGCTGTTCACTGGCCTCTGTGAAAGTCCCCGAGCTCCGGGCCAATGCTTAGCAGGCAGGTATCCATATCGTGTGGCCAATTGGCACTGCTGGTACCTTTGTTGATGAAGTGAGCCCAGCCACTGGGAACCAAGGCTGCTGGTGCACTCTTGCTACCAGCTGGCAGGTGCAAACCCATGGGCAGGTGCCCCGGGGAGAGATGGTTCGTGCTGCCATGGTAACCGATAAAAAAAGGATCTTTCTTCAAGGTCAGTTTGCCCTCTTTCCTGCTAGAGGATATTGTGAGGAAGAAATACATTTGTGGCAGCCCTCACTTGTGTGTAAATGCATCTTTCCTCTGTGTTGAACTGATACTTCTAAATGGATCTAATATTAGTGTCACCCACTGGCAAACCTGGGTATGGGTGGATCTCCTGGGGTATGTCATTGTGGACAAAGATCAGGTCACCAGAGAAGTCCCAGAAGAGATCTTCTTGTAAATCAATTGTAAACCGAGCAGGGTTGAACAAAGAATTCCAAAGGTGCTTTTGACAAGGCTGACAGTCAGGTTGGACGGGTTCTGTGGGCTATTCCGGGATGTGAAATTAATGCGCATTCTCTGAGGCGTGTCACCCTACATGTCCTTTGGCCAAACTGTCCTGGGTGCAGGGACGAAGGGACCCTTGTCAGCTTGCTTGGTGCCTCACAGGTTTGCCACAATGCATTCATTGTAAAGAAGCAAGCTTTCCTTATCACCATTGTCCTTCTCTCTGTTTTCTGCTCAAGCCTCTACCTTGGGCAAATACATTTTCTGGGTTTGATTTAAAACTTCAGCTTCTTGATAGTAATATTTCTGCACTTCGCTCTGATAAAAGCTGTTCTGACTCAGGTCATTGGCTTGGGCATCAGTAATTTTCCCATTTAGCTTCTCTTGTGCCTGTTCACATAAGGAGCCCCCTTTTTCGTATTCTGAGATTTCTGTTGGCAGAGATAATAGCATCGTATTAATAAATTAATAGTGTTGTATAATTGCAGGGGCGTCCTGAACCCCTGGGAGAGTTTTGCTCTGTTCTGCCCACTGGGACACTATAAAAATTCTTTAGTACCCTGACAATCAGAAATCATACTACTTTTGGATGAACCCTAAGCAACTTGCCTGCGTGGATGTTGGCCTCAGCTTCCCAATGTACAAAATGAAAAGATTAGATTAAAGGATGTATTCAGGTCCTTGCCAGCTAGTTTTCTAAGATGTTTGATTTAAACATAAAAAGAAAACCTGTGAATATATTCAACAAATAACAGATGGAATTTTCGGAGCTCTGCATTGGATCCTTGTTTTCAGTAAATATTTATAATTAATCTACCAAGTCTGGGTGCTGGGGCTGTGGAAGCAGATGGAGCGTCATTTTCTGTCCTGAAGGACCTCATAGACTAATGAGGGAGGGGTAACAGAAAAAATCCTTCTCAAAGTTGGCAGGAGTTTGAAGACAAAATTCTGCTTGGGCAAATAATTTATCTTTTGGTTTGGAAGAGCATCTAAACTGATGTGTTTAATATAGAAAGATAAATCTTTTCCCCTGAGCCCCCTCAACTGGCAGGGCCAGAACTAAGTGATATTGAGTGAGGCACTTGCCTGGGATGCCAAAAAAAAAAAAAGGTTGAGTGAGGGGATGCCAAAAACTTAGTGATGAAGATAAACAGCACCCTAAAGTAGCGTTTTAAAAATCAAAATTAATGAAAATAAAATCCTTGATGAACAAAGGCTGAAAATTTAGAATAAAGAGAGGATCTGATCCTGCATGTGTGTGATCTTGCCTCACTTTTTTCTCCCTAATCTTGGCCCTGGTTCTATTAAAACTTTATAAAACTTGCAATTTGAGTTTTAAAAATAATTGCATTAAAATATTAGAATATTTTAATATTAATATTAATTTAATATTTAATATTAAAATATTAGAATATTTTAATATTAATATTAATTTAATATTTAATATTAAACTAAAATATGAAGACTATAATATTAATTAGCACTATCACCAATTGTAATTAATTTTAGTTAATATTAATTAATAGTATTAACTTTTATTACAAATCTGGAGGCATCACCAACTTCAAACTGTACTATCAGGCCATTATTCACCAAAGGATAAATGGTGGCAAAAGATAAAAGACTACACATTGGGTACAGTGTACACCGCTCGGGTGACAGGTGAACCAAAATCTCAGACATCACCACTAAAGAACTTATTCATGTAACCAAACACCACCTGTTCCCCAAAAATCTATTGAAATAAAAAAAGTTTTAAAAAAAGCACATTAAAACCTTGCCAATTTGATTTTGAAAACAATTGCATTAAAATAGTAAAATATAAGAATTTATCTTTTATTATCTTTTGGCTCATTTCCTGAGGGTTTTCTCCAGACTGGCTGCGTTTCTCTGCTCAAGGTTGCGGCTCCTGTCAGTCATCTCTCCCCTTCTTTCTCCGTTTTAATATGTATACTTTATACTAAAATATAAATATTTATAGTAAAATATAAATATTAAAGTAATATTAAGGTTTGGACAAAGAAGAGTAGAACAGAATTTAGGGTTGTAAAAGACTGTCAATAGAGAAGGCCCTGGAAGGGGCCTGGGTTTCTGGAAGATGGTGGTATGTAGCTGAGAAATTCTTCACAGCGGAGAATGGTTTGTGAATATTTATGAAACAGATATCTAATAAGGGTTTTAAAGTTGTTCCTTACTCTGAGTTGCCTTTCATCCACCTTTACCAACTATTCTTCAGTTAGAAATCTGATACATACAATAACCCTTGAACGTATGCTGATTTGAGAAAAAGGACGGAAGAAGGGTATTGTCCAGCATGGGAGGAAGTGGGGTAATGAGGGAGGAGGGAAGATGTAGAAAGCAGGAAGGATGTAGCAAGGACCACCTCAGGAGAAGGGAGAGGACAGCGCCGGGGTTGGCTCTGGATGTTCTGAAGTATAGAGGATGCAGCCTTGAGCTCTAGTGTTTTGTAAAATTAAAGAGAATCTCTCCGGCAGCAGACACTTGGCAAGCCTATGAATCAATCATGACGGTGTGTTGTTGTGGCCAATCTTTGGTTTGCCCTCCAGGTCCACTTTCTGCTTTTGGAGGCTGCCCTGTATGGACCACAGGAAAGGTCTCTCTTGACCCTGGATTCCGGCTGGAGTTTGCTTCAGCACCAGCAGATAACTGGAAGGAGGGAGGAAGAGCCAAACGCAGGGCTTTTCCAGTGGCTTCTTTCCTGAGGGTTTGCTCCAGACTGTCTGCATTCCTCTAATCAAGGTTGTGGCTCCTGTTAAGCATACCTCTCCTTCTCCCTGCAGGCTCTGATAACTGCTTCTTCCTCTTATGTTTCCAGGCAAGGCATAGTAACAGAGCTCCTCTTATTTGCCCTGTGGTATGCACTAACTTTTGTGGTCTCCTTACAGTCTGCTTCTTTGTAAAGAGTCTCTGTTTTAAACTCTCTTCATTATGAGGTTGCTGAGACCCTGACTGATAGAGATGTGAGAAGGACTGAAAAAAGTTTGTACAAAGCATTATAGGCTGGAGATGGAGAATGCAATCAAATCCACAGTGGAAGGGGGCCACGGGGTAGGGGTATGGAGAGTTACATGGGTGAGGCTTGAGCTGAATCTTGTGCAAGGGGATATTTCCCTGGCATTAGGGTAAACCCCAGCCTAAAAATAGACTTGCATCTGCCAAGCCCATGTCTGTATAAGTAAGTCTTAATGATCTGCATGGTCATAAAAAACAATGGTTACCCAGTGGGCTTTAAAAGACATGGGCAAATACTATCCAAAGCAATCTACAGATTCAATGCTATTCCTATCACACTATCAATGTCATTTTCATGAAAATAGAAAAAACTATTCTGAAACTCATATGGAGCCAAAAAAGAGCCCGAATAGTCAAAGCCATACTAAGTTCCCAAAACAACAAAGCTGGAGGCATCACAGTCCCCAACTTTCAGCTATACTATAAGGCTATATTAATCAAAATGGCATGGTACCGGGTACAAAAACCAACACAAAGACCAATGGAACAGAATAGAGAACCCAGAAATAAAGGTATACACTTATAACCATCCGATCTTTGACAAAGTCAACAAAAATAAACAAGGACTCTTTATTCAATAAATGGTGCTGGAATAACTTCATATGCAGAAGATTGAAACTGGACTCCTGCATTTAACTATATGCAAAAATTAATTCATGATGGGTTAAAGATTTAAATATAAGACCTCAAGCTATAAAAATCCCAGAAAAAAATCCTAGGAAACATCATTCTGAACATCAGTCTTGGGAAAGAATTTGTGACTAAGTTCCCATAAGCAATTGCGACAAAAACAAAAATTGACAAGTGAGACCTAATTAAACTAAAGATCTTCTGCACAGCAGAAGAAAACTATCAGAATGGAAGAAAGTATTTGTAAACTATGTATCTGACAAAGGTCTAATATGCAGAATTTACAAGGAACTTAAACAACTCAACAAACAAAGAAACAACCCCATTGAAAAGTGGGCAAAAGGAATAGACACTTCTCAAAAGAAGACATACAAGCAGTCAACAAACATGTGCAAAAATGCTCCAAATCACGAATCATCAGAGAAATGCAAATCAAAACCACAATGAAATACCATCTCACATCAGTCAGAATGGCCATTATAGGAAAGCCAAAAAACAGATGCTAGTGAGTCTGCAGAGAACAGGGAACGCTTATACATTGTTGGTGGAAATGTAAATTACTTCAGCCATGGTGGAAAGCCACTGTGGAAAGCACTGTGGAGGTTTCTCAAAGAACTTAAACAGAAGGACCATTCAACCCAGCAATTGTATTATGGGTATACACCCAAAGGCAAATAAATTGTACTACAAAAAAGCCACATGTACTCACATATTTATTGCAACTTTACAATTGCAAAGACATGTAATCAACCTAGGTGCCCATCAATAGTGAACTGGATAAAGAAAACAATGAAATATGACACAGTCATGAAAAATAATGAAATCATGTCTTTTTCAGCAACATGGATGCAACTGGAAGCCATTATCCTAAGTGAATTGACATAAGAACAGAAAACCAAATTCTACATGTTCTTACTTATAAGTGGGAGCTAAACATTGGGTACTCAAGGACATAACAATGGGAATAATAGACACTGGGAACAACTGGAGGAGAGAGAGGAAACAGTACAAGGGTTGAAGAAAACCATGCTCACTACTTGGGTGGCAGGATTATTCCCATCCCAAACCTCAGCATCATGCTATAAATGTATGCAACAAACCTGCACATGTAACCCCTGAATCTAAAATAGAAGTTGGCATTATTTTTAAAAATTAAAAACCCAGGGAAACTCAAACAATAAAATAGCCATCACTCCTATTTCTTTAATCCCTGTTGATAATCTGGCATGCTTTCCTCCAGATTTTTTATGGAGTTGAAGTCACAGTTCATACAATTTTGAATCCTAATTTTCCTAAACATTATATGAGTAATTTTCCTACCATTGAAAGAAGCTGCTAATAACTGCTTGGAGGCTGAGCCTTATGCAGGAAGCCAGATAACCTTAAATAACCAAATGCTATTACATCATAGAGATGTGCTATATGATTTTAAAACATGCTGCAGTGATTTTGTGCATTTGTATTGTTATTTTTTTGCTTGCTAAGTTTTTTGCTTGGTAAACATTTTTAATTGCTACTAAAACAAAAACAAAAACAAATCTGAATGCAGACATGTCTGCAATTCAGGACTGCTGAGTTTTTATAGATTTTGGTCATTTGTTTATTTTGTTTTCTTTCTTCTTCTTCTCTCTTATTGTTAAAGAAGATTGAGTTTTCCCTGGGTGAGAGAGGCAGAGAGGACAGCAAGGGTGCCAGAGATCCCATGCTGAGGGCAGGCCCAGTAACTTGGCCAGGAAGGGACTCCTTATGGATAGACATTAGCCACAGTGATGCTGAGTCCAATTTTGTATTGTGCCGTTCCAAAATTTCCAAACCTTCAGTGTAAGTCCTGTGCAATATGGCTGTATGTTAGTGGTGCCTTGTGGAAAGAAGGGAAACAGTGTATCTGCAAAGAAAGGAGGGCTGTGAGGGTGAGCAAGAGGGCTGAGAAGCTTGGCGGGAGCCAGGAGCAGGGGTTGGGAGGTAAGTGACCGGCACCCACCCAGCAGGAGCCTCCTGTGGCAGAGCCTCTGGAAGCTTGAGATGGACACCAGACTTCCTGCAGTTCAAATAATTACATTTGGATACTGAAGAAAAGAGAGGCCCCCGAGCATGAAGGATTCAGTTGTTATGTCATTCTAACAGCAAATAGGGGAAAACAGGAAGGGATTGATGGGGACATATTATGAGGGAAAGATTTACTGTGTCAGAAGGTGATGGGCATTGGACCTGGAGGAGAAAAACAATATTTTATCAGAACAATTCCTGCAAAATAATCAAGAAGAACACATGACAGGGGTTTTGAAAAGAGAGAGGCTAATCCCTTCTAGAAGTCTTCTTTTACAAGGCTGAAATATGGCAAGGTGAGCTATGATCCAACTTATTTGTAATAGAATCTTATAGGAAAGGAATTAATGTTCTGGTGGGTGAACTCTAAAAGAAATAGAATTATTTGAGTTTTCCTTGCTCATCCCGTGATGAAGCTAATTCAAAATCTAAACTTAGCTGTGACTTTTTTCTTAGTGACTTTTCACCCTTGTTAGAATCCCCAAATAAGTGACTTATTTATTCTCATGTTATTATCTAAACCATTCTTCAGCTCACACTCAACCTCTGTTAGACATGAAGCTGGAAAGTGGCTCAGGGGAAACATTTGATTGAGATGTGTTTGCATTTTTCACATGACTTTGCCAAAGGCATCTCTGTATTCAAACTGAGAGCTTCTACCTTTAAACCTGTCTTAACTTCGTAATCAAATCTGCTTTTCTAGATCTTGAATTTAGAATTTCAGCTAGTTTTTGCAAATAATTCATCGAGGGCTCTATTTTTCTTGGGAAATGAAAACAGCACCTCTTTGGGCAGGATTTAGAGAACCCTAGGAAAATACAGGGCTAAGGTTTTGATGTGTCTTTTATTGTCATGTTGATTGGATAAGCTGTAATCTGGGAAACTCTCTTAGAAAGGAAACATAGGACTTTGAAAGAAGGCTGTTTTAATAAAAAAGAATCTTCTTTAAAGATCAGAGGCCTGTTACCTAATGGATAAGGTAGGGTAAAAGGCTGTTCTTTCTGCCTCCATAGAATCCTAGGTGTGCATAGTATGAAAAGCCATACTGAACACCCCTATCCAATATCAACTTAAGGAAAATATAGGAATACTTTCTTATGTCCAAAAATATGGTATTCTTTTATGTAAAGTGTCTCTGGGCTGGGAAGCAGGACTGAACTCGTCAGCATCTGGCATCTGCTTTCGTTGTATCAACATGGTTCTGAACAGGACATGATGATGTCTCTGACATTTGGTCTCGGATATTGAAGCTTTTTGGTCTTATCTTCACTTTCATCAACAATTTGAATGAAAATAGAGAAGACATATTTGGATGTTACATAAATTTGAGAGGGTTTACTAACTGAATCAATATTCCTAGAAGAGCTCCACACGTTAGATCAATGAACTGAAACTAAGGGGATAAAGTTAAATGAGAAATGAATATGCGATCTTCAGTTAAAAAAAACCCAGTTGACTGGCTTAACAGGGGTTCATGTGAAAAGTCTCATGAGTTTTATCACCGAGGAAGCCCAATAAGAGCTGGGTGCCATGTGATGAGCATCGAGTCTTAGAGTGCATTCATGGGAGCAGAATCCTCCGATAGAGGATGGCAATGGCCTGTCTGTATTTTAACCCTTGTCAAACCTCAGCTGAGTTCCATATGCTTAATTGAGTCCAAGACAAATAACAAAAACCACAAAAACAGAGTTTGTCTGGAGACAGTCAACCAACTAGTTAAAAATCAGGCAACTGTATCATATATGGAATTGTTGCAGAAATTGCAAAAACCATGATTTAGCCCAAAATAGAAAAGCTCAGGAGGAGGGATGAGTGATTTCTATATGGAAATATTCATCTGAAAGGGTGAAGATTTTATGGGATTAGATTGCATGTAGTATTGGAGCAAGACCAGGATGAATGTCTGTATGTTTAAGGGAAATAATATGGAAATTGATACAAGAAAGGCTTTCCAATGATCTAATAATGAGTAAGATTTGGATTGGCATGGAAAACAGTCCCCTGACCCTGAATAATGAGGTTAGATCCTAACCTTTTTTGTTGGGGGAACAAAGTTTAAGTTGTACCAGATCCCCCTACAGATTCTGTTCATTGCAAAGTAGGTACAAGGTTTTCCTGGGGCTGTTCTCTCTCTGTTTTATCCCAGTTGTGACTCTGGGAAGGGCAGGATCAACTACATAGCACCCTAATGTTAATCACTTACAAAGGCTGATGTCTGGAGCCAAGGGTGCTTACACTTCAGCAATTTTCCACCAAAACGGGCATGCTTCTATTCATGCAGAATACACTTGCTCGGACCGACAAACATGGAATATCACAAGAATGGGATTTTCATGTGCAACAATAAGCTCCTGGAAGGAGAGATGTGGGCAGGGGGTCAACTTGCATCTCTTAAGTGGAAAGATACAAGCAAGCCTTTATATCCCACAGAGGTAGAAAGTCAGGGATGATTCTTCCTCACTTGTCTGTTCTAGACAGCATGCTTGTCTGTTTCCTCAAGGCAATTAGCAACTGTTACCTAATAGGCTCAGGAGAAATAGAATACATGACTGTTACTGTTCCTTTTTCTGTTTTTGATTTTTGTTTTTTTTGAGATGGAGTTTCGCTCTTTTTGCCCAGGCTGGAGTGCAATGGTGTGGTCTCGGCTCACCGCAACTTCTGCCTCCCGGATTCAAGTGATGCTCCTGCCTCAGCCTCCCTGAGTAGCTGGGATTACCGGTGTGCACCACCACACCCAGCTAATTTTTCTTATTTTTAGTAGAGACAGGGTTTCACCATGTTGGCCAGGCTGGTCTTGAACTCCTAACCTCTGGTAATCTGCCTGCCTCAACCTCCCAAAGTGCTGGGATTACAGATGTTAGTTAGCCACCATGCCTGGCCTGTTACTGCTCCTTTGTGTTGTTGAGAGATTAAAAGATCAATGGGAACAGTGGTTGTGATCTTGGTTTGTGATGAGAATTTTTTAGCTTCCACTTTCCACTCTGGGTCACTTCATCTCAGCAGAGAAAGTGGACAATGAAGATGAAATATCTGGACATGGCTGCAATCATGAACTCTTATCTTTAGAAGAAGATTATTTCTCCTTTCTTTTCTCTCCCAGCCAGCAAGGAGGGTAGAACAGGGAGGGTATCCAAGCGGCAGGAAGGCAGGCTACCAAATATTTTTGGGGTGGAGAGTCACTATCCCAGGAGACGGGAGAAAGGCCTGGGAGGAAGGAAAGAACTGAGGAGTATTTTCTCCCTCATCCAGGAGGCGCCTGGAGACCCCTTTCTGCATCCAGCATCCTCTGGTTGGTGTCTTTGCAGGGATGTGGAGGGGCCCTGTGGAGTTCCTGCGGAATTCTGCAGCTGTTGGGGACTCGGAGGAGATGGGCAGTGTGTCTCCCAGTCCTTGTTAGTCCCACAAATAGCCCATTGAGGGGAGCAGGAGAAGGGAGAGGCTTCCAGGGCTGCCCCTGGGGTCTCTCAATGGGGGCACTGTTCAGGCTTGGGTGGAGGCCAGCCCTGACACCATGCTGGTTGTTAAGGCCTCATTCTTCCCAAGGAGGCGGCTGGAAAGGCAGCAGAGCAGCTGAGGCTCCAGAAAAGGTACCGCTCTTGTTCCTCACAAGGCCCGACTGACAAACGAGAGGAAGCCACTTCCTTTTTAATTATTTTCTGTTGTTCATTCCATTTACATCCCAAGCGTTTTCCCCGCTTCCCTCTCACTCTCGTTTTACTACTCAAGACCCGAAACTGATGGGTTTTTCCTTTCTCTCCCCAGTCTCAACTGAAACTTAGAAATGATGTCAAATTTTTTTTGTTTTGTACCAATCTCATTGGGCAGCCCATCCAAGAAGCACCCTGAGAATGGCTGCAGTTTTGCTGTTGCTCTTGAGTAGTTGAAAGTCTCTTTCAAAATGAGAATGAGGCTTTGGAGATAGCAAAATACTAGTTAACCACTGCGAGAAACAGCTGTTGTTTTCCATGTCCACCAGTTACATGCCTCTTTCTGATAACACCACCTCGATTTTCCTGTGAGGGCCACCTCCTTCCATTCTCAGCCCATGGGCTTTGGTGTGGCTGATCTGACCCATGGAGTCCCCCGTTTCAGGGGTTAACACAGCACCTGCCAATGGAAGCCTGCATCTTTTATTCTTCTGGCTTGGATGAAGGGTACTTGGAACCAGACTGGTCCAAGTCAGTGTCAATGCTGAAATATTTTGCTGGAAGTATTTAGAAAGAGACTCTATTTCTACTGAGATTGATGAATGGATACAGTGTAAGTTGAGAAAAGTAAAATAAAAAAATAATCATTTTTGCTACCACATGGGGACAGTCAGTGTGAGAATACAGGCTAAAGAGGAAAACTGAGAGGAAGTGACAGACCCCTGATGACATAGGGTACAGACTGGACCCAGGCATACCTGAAGCTAGCACCTTGACCCCTCAGTTATGTTGGTCAGTATATTCTTTCTTAATTCCTTTGTCTTATTTGAGTTGTGTTTCTGTTAGTTGCAACGGAAACTACCTGGTATCTCTAAGTTATGCACAGATATTAAACTTCCTTCTGCTTCCTAATCCCTGCTCAGGCTACTCTTATTTAATTATTTGTTACAGTGTTTTTCCCCAAACAGTACCAGAGCTAAGATGTCTTAACACTGTCTGAGATTTTAGCCTTATTGAAAACAGGACTCACCCACTCAGCTCCTCTGTGACTGAACTGTGTAGCAGGCTCCATTGGAATCCCTACCTGCATCTTGGCTCTGTGGTAAGAGCCTCAGCCTTTCCCATTCGTCCAAAGGTCACTTATTCTGTTTCTACACCATGCCATGGAATGCCTTGAAGCATCTCACAGTCAAGCAGAGAGACATTGGTATAAGAGCAAAGAAGTATGGTAGGCACTGTGATGAGAGTCTGCTTCTGCTTCCATGGGGAGGATCAAGGAGGGAGTGGCCAGTTCTTAGCAGGAAGAAGAAAGGCCTCACAAAGGAGGCAGTGCTTGAGCTGTATCTTCAGAGAAGAGTAGAGAGTTTTCAGCTGAAAAAAGTGTGAGACAGACAGACCTCTCCAGCCTGGAATAGAAATGTCAGCTGGACAACCTTCTGGCCTAAAAATCTATCAGTTGTAGGACAGAGAGGCAGTTCAGTTTTGTGTGTTTATCACATATTTCGTTTGTGTGTTAGACTGTGTAGAACATAAACATCTGCGGCCACAGTTGTCCCCTCCTTCCTCCACTCGCAAAACTCAGAAATACATACAATGTTGGATATCTTTTTAGCAACAAGTACATTGTCATAGGTTGTTAGTTACTGTGAGCTAGACTTGGTGGAGAAATCATGGTGGCAATAAACTGGATTCTGCTGGATAAGAAGAAACTGGATAGGAAAAAAAAGGGAGGGGGGCATTCTAAGTATGAGTCCCCAGGGCTACTATCACTGTACACTGATGACCCAACCATCTTCCTGGTAAGCAAGGCTATATAGATGGTTGAGTCCATTGAGGCAGGTAGACCAGTATTCCATGTCTAGTCACCAGCTTTGTGAGGATATGATACTTTAGAAGGACAGCAGTATTGGGAGCAGCAGCATCTTTGCTACTTCCAGATGCAAGTTAGAACTGTATGTTCTTGAAATAAATTATCCATTGGTAGACGCTGATTTCCTCTTCAGCCCTTTCAGTAATTTTGTAAACATTCTGTTCCTACACTAAATCCCTTTTGTTTCAAATATCTAGAGCAGGTTCTGATGTCCATTCTGAACCCTGAAGGAGAGAGTGTATTAATCAGGTTTTTAAACATGTTTTGAACTTTATGGTGTTTTGACATCTTGAAAGTTTTGCTGTTCAGGGAGAGACTGACCGTGCTAGTGTTTGTCTTACAGATAACAAAGGGCTTGCTTTTCATTGGTGAACCGACCAATAGATCTATAGTGTCTATACCCTCAGTAGCCCCTTTAACTCCCATATACCAGTCCAGTATTTATCTGCCCTAATTCATTCCAGGGCCAGTTATCAGACAACTAGAGACCAGTGCTAGAGCCCAAAGCCCTCCAGAACGATGCAGACTAGCCAGTCTTAAACTGTTTACTCTGCCCAGTTTTATTTTCCTGCAGAAACCCCAGTGAAAGCCCCAGCCTAGCCTTTCCCCTCCTTGCTCTGCTTCTGCCTCTTGACCAAAACCTGTGCTCCCTAGGTGGCGTTGCACGGTGTTCTGTGCCTTCTCTGGGGCAATGTAAGTGATAAATATCTTCTTTCAATAGCATCAGGCTTTTTGTGTCATCACTTAGTCACCTCCATAAATTAAAATCCTATGGGTACAGTCACCAAGTCATACAGTTCCCCACTGTGAGGTCTGCAAGGGTCAAGACCTTGCTTACCTTTTTCTCCATCATCTCCCTAGTCCCCCGCTCAGTGTCTGGCAGCAGTAGGTTATCAGTAAACAGTTTTTGAGTAAGAGCATGAAAAGTTGTAATATGCATGTCTGTATATATGTATAACTACACATGGTTTGAAAATTTCAAGAGATGCCATAGGCTGTACATGCCAAGGGATATCTTTCTAGCAACAAGTGTTATGTTGTCATAGGCTAGTAGTTACTGTGAGCTAGACTTGATGGAGAATTTCTGGTGGAAATTAACTGGATTCTGGTGGATAAGAAGAAATTGAATAGGAAAAAAAGGGGTGGGGCATTCTACCTATGAGTCCCCAGTGCTACTATCACTGTACCCTAATGACTAATGTGTACTCACTCCTGAAATGAGGACTAAGTTCCCTTTCAAATGCAAATGGGCTTAAAAGTGAAGGGAAAAGGTCTTGGCATGGTGCTCTTGGGTTTTGCCAAGCCCTAATGTTGTGTTTGGAGCCCTCTTCTGCCCCCAGGCCACAAGAATTCCCCTGTCCCTGTCCCATACCCACATCAAGCATGTTTCCAAATCTTCTGGGAAGCCACACAGTCAGCAGTCGGATCTCTGATCCTGCTTCAGAACAAGCAAGGCAAGATCTGAGTTCAATTAGCAGAAATGTCCATGGGGAGCATTTGTGCAGAACATTGGCTGACAGCTTCTCATCCTCCTGAGCTCCAGGACTGGGTGAAAGGTTTGGTGGACAAAGCTCTGTTCATTGTACAGGGATTACAAGGGAAGGGACGTGACTGAGAACATCTTTAGCCACCAGTCCTGGGTGGATCAGTGTTACCAGAAAGCCACTAGGCTTATGAGCACTCTTTTACCTGGGAACCGACCTAACCCAATGCCAATTTCTCATTTCATGGCTTAGCTATAAAAAGAAATTATTACTGACTTTCAGGGCTTTTTACGAGAGAGAGCACTTTCAGGGCTTTTTATGGTACGTTGAGGAGCTAGGACTTTATACTGAGGGATATGAGGAGCCCCAGAAAGGTTTTAAGCAACTGTGGTCAATAAATAAATAACGTTTTACCACAATTTGAAGTTCTGACACCAGATTGACTGGAGGTCATCAAATTAATTAATCAGAGTTAAGCCTTGTTATATAAATGTAAGAGAGACAGCAAATGTCTACAGAAGCTTTTCAAGGCTGCAAGACCTTTTCTCACACCACATTCAGGGTTAGAAATGGGGTGAGTGAGTGAGGCAAAAGCTCTAGGACTTCTAAACGTCTCATAAGGAGGGGCCTGTCCATGCCTAGGAGAACACTTGAGAAGACTGTGCCCTGCGGGCTTGCTAGTACTCTGTACCCCCAGACTTCACCTGATTGACGTAGTTATCTTCCTCTGTGTTTAATTGAAATCAAGTCCAGTCACTGGGGGGTTTAAAATTAGGAGATTCCTATTTTTAGAAAAGAAATATGGGAGTTCACAGCTGTCATATTTAATATGCTCTGAGACCTTACTGATTTGACGTCAAACTAAAGCCTTCATTCTATTAAGCTAGTGGATTACATTTCTTAATCTCCCTAAACTTCAGTTTCCTCATCTGTAAAACTCTTAAGGACTTGTGAGGCTTAAATGAGAAACCTCATGTATATTTCTTAGTCTATCCTGGCGGAGAGTAAACCTTCAATATGCATTAGCCATACTTTCTATTATTAACATATATAAGGCCATGAGTTCAAAGAATTGTGGACAAGTGAATTGCTAAACCACACTAGACTAGAGATTATAAATCTTGAGACATCTCCTAGTCTCTGCCTTGGCTTATTGTGTAACTTTAGGCACTTGCATAAGTCTGCGAGTGGGGAGAGATAGGACCTGGCACTACAGCAGGTCATATGCTAAGGGCTAGGAGGGGCTGTGGTTGACCAGAAGCTCACAGGACCTAAGCAGGCTTGCTTACCTGGATTAAAAAAGCCCCTCAGCCTGAGGCTGCCTAGGTCTGTAGGATCCATAATGAGGGAGGTGGTGGTTGGACTCACCTAAGAGCACCAGGGTTTGAGAAGAATACTGAAAAATCAGAGAATATTACAGGATGATGGATGTTCACTGGACCACATCTCTTGAGGTCCAGTAAGAGGAATGGAAGGATAGATTTGCGGTAGTAAGATTCAAGCTCCAAGTAATTTGAGGGTTGTTCTGTAGTGAAATCCAAGATCATTGGGTGAAAATTATGGAGAGGCATTTTTGGCTCTATTGCCAGTTAGGATGGGAGTGGTAGAACCTTCTAGAGACAGCAGTGGACTGGACTGCCTTGCAAAGCAGAGTTTCTAAGTATATTATCACTGTCTGAGCTGGTTCTCAGGGACAGTGAGGAGGGTTCTAACCAGGAGCATCTGGAAGAGACTCTTAGTACAACATTGTGGATGGAAGCGATGGCTGAGGAGGATTTTCTTGAGTAAACAGACCTCAGGAAGGAGTAGACATTGGCAGACAAGGCTGGGGAGTCAGTGTGAGAAAGAGGAACAGGGAAGGAGAGAGGGCACGAGGGGTGCTGGGTACAGTAAGTCGTTTCCATGGTGGGGGCACAGGAGTGGTGGGGAGTGAGTGGAGAGGACAGCAGAGAGCGCTTCCAGAGCTTTTTATGTTATCTCAAGGAGCTAGGGCTTTATGCTGATGAATATAAGGAGCCCCAGAAGGGCTTTAAGCAAGGGAGTGGCATGGCCACATGGTGTTGTAGAAAGATCACTCTCACAGTGTCAAGGACCTATGTAAAGGAAAAAGAGAATCAATACTTGCCAAGAACCCACCACAAACTTCAGATAAAGAGCACATCCGACACCCACAGCCACCCTGTGAACGGCAGCCATATCCATTTCATACATGAGGACATTGAGGACCAGAGGGGTTAAGTGGCTTTCTCAACACTGCCCAGTTATTATTAAATGACCAAGCAGAGATTCAAAACCAAATGGATCTGATTTCAAAGTCTGTGCTTTGTTTTCCTTCAATGAAAACAAAACAAATGCCCTTTTGGAACCTATACCCAAATATCAACTCTTCAGAGGAATTTTCCTTAGCCATCTGTGAGATTGTGATCACGCCTGTGCATGCCTAGCTGTGGATCGTTCCCCTTTTGCGTGACTCATTGCTCCAAGACCCCTTTTCTCCTGGTTGAGATTGTTAGACAAGGGCCAATCTGACACTGCTTTCCAGGAACTCAGGGTTAGGGTTCTGAGGAGCCAGTTTTCCTTCTGTGTAGCTGGACACTTGGATGCTAAGGGAGAGCTACAGCCCACTGCATGGGTGGAGAAGCTGAGAAAGACAACTGCAGAGAGAACACTGCAAATGGAGGAGCTAGGACTTTCTGCTCCTAGCTGAGGAGCCACAGAAGGGTTATAAGCAAGGAAGCGGCATGGCCACATGATATTGTAGAAAGATCACTCTCATGGAGTCACGGGCCTACGTAAGGGAAGAAGAGAATCAATATTTCCCGAGAACCCAGGGCAAACTGGATGCTTCAGGTACAGAGAGCATCCCACACCCACGGCCATCTCCATTACATAGAGAGGAGAGGCCCAGAGACGCCAGGGTTCTGCGGATCTTATGGTCCATCTGGATTTCCTGAGACCCTCTCATCCTAACATAGTTCCCCTTTTGGTTTCAGTCCACTAGAGTTAGCTTCTGCTACTTTGGAAGAAGATGGAAAGACATGAATTCATGAGAGTTCTGGTGGGGGTGTCAAGGAAGGCAGGCAGTGGGAGGGAATGGAGTTTACTCCCCATGGGAGCTGGGGATGCAACCCTGCGATGCCTTCTCATAATTCCCCATGGAGTTACCAGACTCATGAAAAACTGAGTGAGCCTGGGTTTCTTGCACAAACAGAGAAGGGGATGGAGTTTGTGACACACTGGTACGGGGCTACATTGAGGCAACAGAGACAAAGCAGAGGATGAAGGGGAATAAAGGCAAGAAAATCATAGGGAGGGGATTCACCCATCTTAGGCGTCAGAAGCGGAGTGCAGACCAAGTGTAACGGATCCACGACAGTAGTATGGTTCAAGCAGACATCTGGTTTATAATTGAAATCAGAGGCTTAACTAAGTAATATTGGAAAGTTCTATATTTATTTTATTGTATTTTTATAGAAGAAAGACATGGTGGTATTCTTGTAAAATTCCAATTTATAAATATATGTGGAGTAAAAAATGAACTCCTTTTTCATCCACCCTTCTTTTTTTTTTGAGATGGAGTCTAGCTCTGTTGCCCAGGCTGGAGTGCAATGGCATGATCTTGGCTCACTGCAACCTCTGCCACCCGGGTTCAAGCAATTCTCCTGCCTCAGCCTCCCGAGTAGCTGGGATGACAGGCATCACCACCATGTCCAGGTAATTTTTGTATTTTTAGTAGAGATCAGGTTTCATTGTGTTGGCCAGGCTGTTCTCAAACTCCTGGCCTTGTGATCTGCCTGCCTCAGCCTCCCAAAGTGCTGGGATTACAAGCATGAGCCACCGCACCCAGCCTCACCCTTCACTTTTTAAGGGTGAAATTCCAGGTGAAACCTGGCCAAGCCCTGAAAAGCCCAGTTCAGGGTGTCATGTGGCTCAGGCTGTAAGTAGCAAGTAAGAGATGATGCCCAGCACTGTCCTCCCTCCTGAGGGGTGCCATACCAATTCCTGGGTCTGAATTAGGTTTTTTAAAATTTAGCACTGAACAAGCATTCATTAAGCATCCTCTGTTATCACATAAAACACTTTTTTTGAGAGGAAGGTACAGAGTTCCCACATGCCTCCTGCCCCCATACATGCATAGCTTCTCCCATTATCAGCATCCCCCATCAGAGCGGTACATTTTTGTTACAACAGAAGGAGCTGCATTGACACATCATTAACACTTCAAAGCCATTGTTTAATTAGGGTTCATTCTCAGTGTTGTGCACTGTATGGGCTTGGACAAATGTGCGAATGCTCCTCGACTCAGATGGGGCTATGTCTAGATAAACTCACTGTAAGTTGAAAATATTGTAAGTTGAAAATGCATTTAATATACCTACCCTGCCTTAAACATGCTCAGGACACTTACATTATCCTACATTTGCATAACATCATCTAACACAAATGCACAAAGCCTATTTTATAATCAAGTGTTGAATATCTCATATACGCTGTCACTAGCTTCGGAAAAGATCAAAATTGGAAATTTTGTTGCAATGGTTTCACACCATTATAAAGTCAAAAAATTGTAAGTCCAGGACCATCTATATAATGATGTGTACTCGCCGTTATAGTATCATATAGAGTGGTTTCAGTACCCTCAAAATCCACTGAGCTCCACCTATACCTATTCATCCCTCCCTCAGTCCTTCACACTGGCCTGTCGCCAGAGTTTTGACTTTTCCAGAATGTAAAATAGTTGGAATGGAACCCCGGGGGCAGGATTTTGAAGTTTCCTGGACTCTTTCCCAAGATAGGTAGAGAGAACTGGGCCAGTTCATGTCAATATTGGGTCCCCTGAGATTTCTCTGTAATCATAAGAGAGCAACACAAAGAAACCTTTTATTTTCTGTATTGGGATGGGATGAGGGGATGTTAAAGTAGGGAACGGTGAAGAGTGAAGAGAAAGGAACATTCCAAATGCACTCTAGCAAGAGATAGGGAAAGAGAGGCAACGTTGGAAGTGAAGGAGGCAGCCTGCTCTCACGCTCCCCAAACTGAAACTGGGGTGTGGAGATGGGCATGGGTCGAGGGTGTGGTAAGGAGGTAGCTGCACATCTGGGATGACTACCTTCTCAGGTTCCACTGTCATTGGCAAGTTGATCCTTTCTTCCATCTCCCTCCTTCTCTACTCCCTTTTCTCTGGGGTTCAGCTAGCCTGCAAGATGAAAAAAGTCACATCTCATAGAAGACACTGCTCGTGATGGGAGTGAGTCTGAGGGGCTGAGGACCAGCCCCCTTGGTGTGCATGTGGATGGAGGTTGATGGTTCTTGGGGATGGTTTTTGAGGTTGAACTGCAATCCCCCTTCCATGCCACATAGTATTCCTGGGTAATTCTCCTCACTAAAATGTTCAAGAAAGGAAGGAGACATTTGCAAGAGATAGATGCTATGAGAATGAGCCACTTGGAGCCCTGACAAAAGCCTGCATTTGACCCTGGCCTACTCCTATTCAGAGGTTGACTCCCCAGTTTGGGCATTGCTCAGTCTCTTTATTTATATTTCTTTCTTTTTTTCTGAATTATCTGATTGTAGGGTGTTTTGCAGCTTAGGCTCACTTCTACTAGCGTAAAGAGAAAAGATACATTACAAACCAAACAAGCTTGCCACTTGTTAACCACTAAAGATGTGGCATGGCAATGAGCTAATGCTAAGGTCTCAATTCAAGGTTTGAGATTGTATTAGGAATCTGCAGAGAAACAGAATTTTCATAGGATGTATGGAAAGAGATTTATTATGGAATTTGGCTCTCATACTTACGAAGGCTGAGATGTCCCACAATCTGCTGTATGATTGTGGGACATAAGCTAGAGAGTCAGAAAAGTTGGTGGAGTAGCTCCAGTCCAAGCCCAAAGGTGTGAGAAGCCAGGGAGGGCATCGTACTAATGTAAATCCCTGTCCAAGTTCAAAGGCTGGAGAACCAGAAGGGCTGATGTCTGAGGGCAGAAGATGGATGTCCCAGCTCAAGCAGAGAGACTGTCTTCTTCCTTCCTCAGCCTTTTTGTTATAGTCAGTCCTCCATGGATTAGGTGATGACTGGCCACTTTGGTGAGGATGATCTTCTTTACTCGGTCTACCAATTAAAATATTAATCTCTTGCAAAAATACTCTCACAGACACAACCAGAAATAGTGTTTTACCAGCTATCTGGGCATCCTTTAGCTCGGTCAAGTTGACACATAAAGTTAAACATCATAGAGATTATGTGTGAATTGGAGGTCAAGCTAACAACTGAGAATAGATGTTCTCAAAAGTGGGAGGTGAGGAAACAGGTGGAGCAGGGAGTGGTGGGAGGTGGTGGGTGGAGAAATGAAGAGAGGAGGCTGGGAAGTAGAAGCCTCCCCTCCCCAGGCTGCTGAGTGTCCTCCCGAGGGAAGAGGAGCATTAGTCCTAACTTGTGGGGTAGCTTGTTATTCATGTTGGAAATAGGGGTTAAAAATAAGGAGAAGTGAATGAGAAAAATCCCTGCCCTGCTGCAGAGGGTGGGAGGTCTCAGTGAGTCCTGGTGGATGTGGAGTTTCTCCAGGGCGATTAAGTGGAATTAAGTCCACGGTCTGGGATCTTACAACCTCCTGTTGCTCTCATCTCTCCAAACCCTTGTTTTACCTCTACAGAGCCTCCTGGAACCCAGAGGAATTTATTAATGAGGTCCAATTATGGAAAATTTCCGGATTTTAATCAACTTTGGATGCAGGGCTGAAGGTCCATCTCCTACCTCACCAGCCTGAAACCATACATTAAACAAGATCTAAGATGAGCTGCATACTTTCCACCCCCGCCCCCACCCCCGTTTCCCCACCTCCAGCCCTCTCATCCTTTTCCTATAGGGCCTCTCCACCCCCACTTCTCCTCCACCGCATCCCCCACCCCTGGCCTTCACACAGAGCAGAGGACTGCAGTTACTCCCTTAGTCTAAAATCTGCAGGCCACGCAGGGCAGTAGTCCTGGCTGGCTTCTGTCCAAGCTCTCCCCACCCTCATTTGTGGCTTTCATCTAGGTGTTCTGAAGAGACTTTTCCTGGCCATTCCACCCTTGTCTTTTGCAGCAAACAATCTTCATTTCCTCCTCCAGGATATTTTTGAAGACAGATTAGAGGCTTGAAAAAACACTTGGAATAACTCTTTAAACAGGTTTTCCAAACACTGGTGGAAGGCAACAAAGGCAGTGTGGGAGAATCAGATCTGAACTGTGCTCTATTTATCAGCCTGTGTTGCCTCAAGCCCCAAGTAGCTTGAGTTCTCCTTGGCCTGTGAAACGGCAAACTTCCGGGGCTCGGTCTCTGCGGCTGCTCCTCATGCTGGGAGACACAGCCCCTCCACCAGCTGCTGTGGGAATGCCACATCTGGCATTTCTGCAGCTACTTCCTCTCCAGGGAGAAGCCAGGGCTCCACCCTGTGCAGTTTCACAGAATGATGCCGAGACTCTTGGGAGAAAGGCTGTGAGCTGCTGACATCCTCCAGGGTTCTGCACGGCTTGGAGGCTCTGTTCAGCTGATTAAACATTCTTCATCTGGGAAGACATTTAAAGGGACCGTGGCACAGCATGACCGGGTTTTCCAGAACTGAAGATTCTTTTTATTAAAGTGGGAGGCATGTCCATTTCTTCAATTTTTTCAAAAATTGAAGCTAAGTTTAGAGGTGGGAGCTTTAGCCTTGCCTCTTTGATGAAGCCTTCCCTGTCCACTCTAGTCAAGAGGGGCTTCTTAAATTAGCTAAGAGTTTTTGGTTGCAAGCAACTGAAAAGTCACTTTATCTATTGGTTGAACAAATTAGAGCATTTGTAGGCTCTGGAAATCAGGGTGGGAATAAATTTATTTTCAGAAATAAATGGAACCTGTGGGATGCTGAATCTGGCTCATGCTAATTCTTGAGAGTCAACTGTTTGATTTTGAGGGATTTTGTAAGCCAGTTGTTAAATACACAACATTATTAAAAAATAAATGCTATAAACTCATGAGTAAAAATTATATTAAATACAAAAGTAACATTCTAAACTCTCATTACTTCTCCATTATTTTGCTGCATTTGGCTATTATCTACACCCTTGAGATTCTTTCTATCTGTGGTATTGGTATGGTGGAAACCTTGTACAGAGGTGTCCTATTACGCATCTCTTTCCAACTCTGTATGTATTTATGTCGTTTTGGAAGCTTGAAAATGGCCATAGTGGAGGCATTTAAACCGTGGAAATGACTGAATGCTTAAAACCAAGGCTTAATCTATTGTTTTTTTGATTGTCCAGATTCTAGACTTAAGAAAGTGATGAAGAAAACGTTGAAAATGCAATGACCTTGGAAGTGTGTTGTATCTGTGGTCCTCACATTGTGAACAGCATTGAAAATTATAAGCTCTTTCAGATTTTGAGAACAATTATTTGATGTGGCAAAACAGTCATGTCACCGAAAAGTGAGTCAAGCTCCGGTATGTGTCTTTGTTGATTTACTTTATTTTACTTACCTGAAGAGAATTACCAACCACCATTTGTGTCAGAACTACATTTGGAGAACTGATTGTTAAACACCAGCACACCACTATCTATGATGTCTCTTATTTCATATCCTCATTATTTCTTGGTATTGGCTTTCTTTCCTCAGACCAGCATCTACCAACAGGCTAGAACCATGTGCTTTGGCAACCCCAAAGTTCATGTGCCCAAGCTTCATTTCACAAGAGGGTCAGAAAAAAGGAACTCTCTCACTTTAGTTCCAATTTGAAGACACTAAAGAACTCTGAATGGTTTGATTTGTATCAGATGACCAGGAAAGCAGAGTTCCATGATTGGCCCAATAGAAGCACACTGTGTGCGTGTGTGTGTGTGTGTGTGTGTGTGTATGCGCGCACGCATGCGTGCCTTAGCCACAGGAGGATATTGAAGACCAGATCCTTAGAGGAAAGATATTGGGATTGAAAAACAAAAACAAACAAACAAACAAACAAAAAAAACCAGGAGATGTAGCTAGAAGAAACAATAGATGTCCTTTTTACCATGTGACCATGTGAATTTAGCAAGTAATTCAATCTTTTTGAACTTGAATAAAATTGAAATAATTTAATCTCTTTCATAGGGCTACCGTGAGGATTAAGTAAACAATATACACAAAGCATTTTGCATATAAAAATACTCAGGTTATAGTGGTTATAGCATTATTTGAGGTCATGTCATTTTTCCTAGAATGTACACTCTGAGTAGGTTTTTGCTAATATTTTATGCCACTTTTAGCATCCTATGCAACATTTTTCTTATACAAAACAAGTGAATATTTTTAGAAAATCTGAATAAATCTAGCAATAGCATCTTCACTTAGGCTCTACTGTAAATCTACTATGCTTATTGTGTACTTAATGATTTACTAGATAGTGGAAATCACATCCTGAGCCTCACATGCCACCAAGAAGTTCCAATAGATTGTTTATTTGAGCAGTAAGTACGTGTGCATGACTGGGAAACCCCAATTTTTCCTGCCTGTTTACGGACCGGAAAACGCGCGCGCGCGCCTGAGAGAGAGAGAGAGAGAGAGACAGAGACAGAGAGAGAGAGAGAGAGAGAGACAGAGAGACAGAGAGAGAGAGAGAGAGAAAGAGAGAGAGAGAAAGAGAGAGAATTATTTGATTTAGGACAGATTTGCAGATAACCACTTACCTGGAACATATATCATCAGTTTATGTCTGGCTGGTGAAGTTTTATTGCTTTGGTTGTCTGTGTTTTACCTGGGGGAGAGACAACCATTAGTGGCCAGTCATTGTTTTATATTCAAGCGCAAAAAAAAAAAAAGGGGAGAAAACTTTCAAACTGAATCCCCGGATCCTGGGGACTAGAGTATGCCTTATCACTGGTATTCCTATCCAAGTTCCTGAAGCTCTGGGTGAGGCAGCCTGGGGTGTTTTTTCCATTCTCTGCTCTGGACTCCTCCCTATCTTTTCTCTTCCTAAATCAGGGTAGTTCTTGCAGTCAATTTGCCCAACTCACTTTGCATAACTTTTCCTCTAAGTACCCCAGAAAGCTCTAACCAGGTTCACTGATTCCCACTCCAATCCCAGCCTCCGTCACATATTTCTGGGCAGTGGCATTCAGTCAAGTGGTTTGGTTGGTTTCCATTTGTGCCCATCTTCTTCACTGAGCAGTCCTGGTACTCTCGCCTCCCTGTGGAACCACAGGGCCCTGCTTGCCCAGTGTGGCATTCATTCCCAACAGCTCCATGTGGATCTGGTGGTTAGCCGCTTCTACCACGTGGAGCTGATTGAGCAGTGGAAAACGGCAAGGAAAACTGAAGAATGTCACTGGCCACACACAGCCTGCTGCGATTGAGATTCTGTGCTCCTGCCATGTCTTTTGTGATTTCCCTTTCTTGTGTTTTCTATGCCAGCATGGATTCAAACCTTTGGTTTTACCTGGAAGTGTCCAAGTGAACAACTGTTATTCTTAAAACATTATTTGATGTATGTGCAGAACCTCTGACTTACATTACACGGAAGAATAAAAGCATCCATTTTTTCCACTGCTTCATTTTATACCTCAAATTCTACTGAAGTGATTTAATTTTCTTGGAAGCACTGTCTTTTGTGCTTTCCTGGTCAACTTCCTTCCCTAGGTTGACAAAACAAGCTGAGGATTTTCCTATTAAGATTTTTAGTTTTAAGCAACAGAAGTTAACTTACCTGTATATTTATCTATGCGTATGCTGAGCAACTCCTTGCTATACTTTCACTTACAGAAGGGCGATAGTGACAACCTAGCAATGGTTAGGCCAAAAGCAGACCCCTGCTGTTGCAGAACAGCAGCTATCACAGAATGAGCATGTATTGTGTGGCTCCTATTGTACCAGGCACTTAATACATAATCTCATTTAGTCCTCAGAATAACTTGGTATATTATGATGACATTATCCCATTTTATCGATGAGGAAAGTGAGCCCCAGGGAAGTGAAGAAACTAGATCAAGATAACATGGAACGAAGATTTGGACTTGGCCTCCCCAGGCCTAGCACAGGCCTCTTTCTTATTGAATTGCTTGTTTTTCTTGTTGGTGGGAAAGAGATTTGGAGAATTATGTTGGTGGCCCTTAAATCACACCAAGCCAGCATCTGTCTGTGTCCAAGGAGGCAGGCAGTGAGTCTTGTGTGTGTACATTTGCCCACCTTCAGAACCTTTGGCTCGTGCCTTTACCAGCACTGTTTTCTACTCATTCTAGCAGACAGATTGGCCTCTTTCCCAACCTGGGTCTTCAGCAGAGTGGTTCATGAAGGGTTTGTTCAGAATCCTGATTCCAGGTATAATCTGCATGAACCTCATGGAGAAGGAGCCCCTTCTCAGAAGGTATCAGGGCTCTTGTGGGTTGGCAGGGCTGGTGGGGTGGGGTGAGGGAGTGGGCCTTACACAGGTGATTCAACCCCGGGATACTGAACATGTCACTGACCCCATGACTCTGCTTCTGTGCGATTTCACAGAACCATTTAAAGAGCAGCATATGAAAGAAAACATTAAAAAACATAATTTTATTCAAGAATACATTCAAATGCCTTGATATTGAAATCTCTCCTTCTACCCCATAAGTTGATTTTCCCTTATTTGGTTTTCCATGTATGTGCAAAGAAATCATCCCTGTGTTTTAAATACTCGAAGTTTCCTGAAATTTCCTGTTCACCTCTTCTGAGCAAATCTTTTCTTTTCTCCCCAATATTTTAGGTATTTTCTAGTCCATTTGAGCTCTTAGCTGGTTTTGCATTTTTCCTGTATCTCTTCTAAATTTACCACTTGTTTAGGTTTTAATGTAATCATTAACAGAGTATAGTAACATGCCCTGACCTGGAAATTCAATTTGACATATTTTATAGAGTGGCTTTTTGGTACACAGCACACCTATGTGCTCTGCAGGACAGAAGAATGGATGCTGGCAGGTCCCCACTCTTAAATGCCTTATCACCTGGTCAAGTAAAAATGTAATTGTCTCAAAATTGGCCTTAGGGCCAAATAGAAATGTCTCCCATGATGATTTCAAGATATCACTTTTCAGATTTTTTTTGTCTTTAAGACAGAGAGCTTGCTGTAATTTATAATGTTTCAGAAGATTTGATCTCAGTGAAGTCTCTTATACTGTCTTCCATGCTGGTGTCTCCCTCTCTGCATTATTTTAGTGCACATGGCCAGTATTGCACAATTTATTTGTTCTCTCATTGTTTCCT